>NC_086452.1:414231274-414856899 GCF_028390025.1 Pseudophryne corroboree | reverse complement strand
CAGGTGCCGGGATGTCGAGGGGGGTCTCTCCCCCGGGCGGATCGTCTGGAGCCATGGCAGCAGCAACATCCAGTGCAGCACAGCCAGGAGGGGCGAAACAGGCTGAACAAGTGGGAACGGGCGCAGCGGGGGGATCTCGGGTCCCTGAAGAGGTGCCGTCCGGCCCCGCCGCCGCGGCAGGAGAAGTGGGCAGTCCTTCTGGAATGGGTGAGAAAGTTAATTCTTCTTCTGATAGTTCTTCTTCCAGCTCTTCTTCGGATACTAGGTCTTCCGGGTCCCCCAGGCGCCCGCGCAAACTAGCCAGGCTCATTGCGCATCGCTTACACAAAAAAGATAGGACGACTAAGGGCCCAGGTTCGACGGTCACGCAGGACCCCCCGCGTTTTACGGAAATGGTGCACTGCGCAAACACTGCGGTCACCAGGGGTTTACGTAAACGGATGAGGGAGAAGATTAGGAAGGGTAAATATGTCGACATGTTCACCCTTACGGATGACATGCGGAAGGCGTTCGATAAGGCCAAGAAGGTCGGGGGCATTGGTGAGAATGCATTTCGCAATTTTCACCAGTGGCTCCGAGGGTTTTTAGTGTTCACAGTGTGCTACGCCGAGACGAGGCCGACGGAGTATCACAACACGGTCAAGTATTTGTTCTTGGTGCACGAAATGTATTTGACCTCCAAGGGTTATGCGTGGCGGGACTACGATGAGAAATTCCGTCGTAACCAAGACGGTAACCCGACACTACCCTTGGGGTTCAAAGACGTTGAAGTCTGGTTGGAGGTCACGCAACATAATAAGCCCCTTTATGAGGCCCAAGGCGGCAAGCCGGGTTTAGGTGTCCGGCCGAGCCCGCCTCTGGAGAATAAAGGGAAATGCTTCGCTTTCAACGAGGGCAAGTGTTCCCGGGGGTTCTACCTGCCGTTTTCGCCACTCCTGCAAGGTGTGCGGCGGGGGGCACCCGGCCAAGGATTGCCCGCCCCCTTCCGGGTTCAGGCCCTCCGATGCTGCCGAGGTGCCCGGAAGTGGAAAGTAAGGCATTTTCTCCTATCAACGTCCCCGAATTGACTAAATGGTTGGGTGCTTACCCCGACGTCACTTCGGGGTTGTTTTTGTTAGACGGTTTCCGTAGCGGTTTCAGGCTCCCCATCCCGGATTCGGTCCTCGTGGTCTCCAGGCGCAATTTGAAATCCGCGCGCGATTTCCCCTCAGTGGTCTCCCATAAGGTACAGGCTGAAATCAATTTGGGGCGCATGTGCGGCCCTTTCCCGTCCCCTCCAATACCCCGGCTGTGCATCTCACCGTTAGGGGTGGTCCCCAAGAAAGCCCAGGGTCAATTCCGCCTCATTCAACATTTGTCACACCCCCGTGGCGGCTCGGTCAACGACGCCATCCCGGAGGAAGCTTGCAGGGTGCGATATCAATCCTTTGATGAGGCCCTGCGGTTAGTCCAAAGGGCGGGTCCCAGCGCCCTTATGGCCAAGCTGGACATTGAGTCCGCTTTCCGCCTGCTGCCCATCCACCCCGATTCCCTTCGTTTCCTTGGTTTCAGGTTAGGGGGTGGGTTTTACGTAGACAGGTGCCTGCCTATGGGGTGTTCCATTTCTTGTGCCTACTTTGAGAAATTCAGTTCATTTTTACATTGGTGCGTGGTGTCAGCCTCCGGCCACCCGGGGGTTGCCCACTATCTAGACAATTTTCTCTTTGTGGGTCCAAGGGATGGGTCGGTTTGCGGTGACGTGCTGGGTTTAGCCCAGAGTTTGTTCGGTCGCCTAGGCGTGCCCGTGGCCTCGGATAAGACCGAGGGGCCCACGGTGTGTCTCAGTTATTTGGGCATTGAAATCGATTCGGAAGCCGGTTGCTGCCGGCTTCCGGCCGATAAGGTGCACAAGTTGCTGGGTCTCATAGAGCAATGCCTCCTCAGTCGTAGGGTCAGATTAAAATGGGTTCAGTCATTACTTGGGTCTTTTAATTTTGCGTGCATGATCATACCCATGGGTCGGGTTTTCTGCCGTAAACTTGAGAGATCCTTGTCGGGGGTGCGGAAACCTCACCATACGGTTTACATGTCACGCGAGATTAGGGAAGATTTGAGAATCTGGTCCACTTTTTTGGTTTCTTTTAACCGGGAGGTGTTGTGGCCAGCAGAGCGTTGTTCCAACGCGGCGTTGCAACTTTTTACCGATGCCGCTGGGGGTTCGGGCTTTGGGGCTTTTTTTAGGACAGAGTGGTGCGCCGCGCCTTGGCCTTCAGCATGGGTTACCCGAGGTTTTACAAAGAACTTGCTGCTTTTAGAGTTGTTCCCCTTGATAGTGGCTGTCGAATTGTGGGCACCCAGCTTGTCGGACCGGAGTATTGTGTTCCGCTGCGACAATCTGGGCGTCGTGCACGCTGTTAATAACCAGCGCTCATCCTCTCCGGAGGCGCTGCGCTTGTTGCGTTATTTGGTGCTTAAGTGCTTGAGGCATAATATTCATTTCACGGCTGCGCATGTCCCGGGGGTTGACAATAGAATTGCTGACGCACTGTCGCGTTTTGAGTTCGGTAAGTTTAGGGAGCTGGTTCCTGATGCTGCGATTGGGGGTCTATCGGTGCCGCCCTTACTGTGGAAAATCGTTGACTAAGGCCCGCCCCGGTGAGTGGTCTTGCCTATGCGGGCTAGATACCGTCTTAGGTATGGAAGCCCGGTCTCAGTTGGCTAAGCTTGCGCCTGGGTTATGGAATGTGATACGTGTGTTTTATTATTGCGCCTGTTGCGCGAACCCGGAAACGTGTTTTACCCGTCGGTTCTTGAACGGCTAGCGTTCAGGAATGGAGGGTGTGAAGTGAATTTTTAAATTTTCCTCCGAGGGGACCGAATTACAATTGGCATCACACATGGTCCACGGGAGGTTTTTTGAGTTTTCTCCTTCACTCGGGTTCTTTACCTGCATGTTTAGTTATGTTTTCTGTAATTTTTATAGTGTCTGACGGTGGGAAATTTCTTTTGCAGCTACTTTGGACGTCTCGGATCAGATTTGGCTTATTGGCCATTCTTTCATTTTTTGGGCGGAGAGGCATCCTATGGCAGGGCGAACAGGCGAATTTTTTGGGGACAAGGTAGTTAGATGGTTTGGCGTTAGAGGTTTGCGTTGAATGGGTTTACTTCGCTTGCTGTTTCGCCATGAGCGAAGGTGGGGGCGGCCCGGCTGGATTGTCATTCACCTCGGGGGGAATGATATGGGTCGAGTCAAAGGCATCAATCTCATCCTGAGTATCAAGGCGGACTTAGTGGCGTTGCGGGCATCCTGGCCCCGAGTGATAGTTGTATGGTCGGACATGGTGCCCCGTTTTCACTGGCGGGGTGCTGTTCGTTTTTCTGCAATTGAGAAAGAGAGGAAGAAAGTTAATTCCGCGGTGTCAGTATACGTGCAGGCGATAGGGGGTTTAGTAGTTAGGCACCCGCTCTTGGTTCTGCGCAATGTACAGTTTTATCGGGAGGACGGTGTTCACCTTTCCCCTGCGGGTATTGGTGTGTTTTTGGAAAGTATATTCAGAGTAGTGTCGGGTTGAGTCTTTTCTTTTGGTTTTGGTTGGATGGCGGTCTGCGGTTTTTGTTAAAATCCTTGTTGTGGCGGAAAGTCGCTACCAGCCAGCGGTCAAAGTTACATAAGTGGTCACTGTGGGGCACCCCCTTTTGATTGAACAGCGAGTGTGTCCTCCCCTTGCGGGTGGACTACGGATGTTCCCGTGCGGGTTCGTCCACGGCTCTGCTAAAGTAAGGGGGGTGAGTCCTGCACAGTGCGGCTTATGTTAAGGAGGCGGTTGTGAGTCCCCTCCTATTTTATTGTTTATTATAGTTGACTGGTGCTGGTGAGTTGGTAGCGCCTTTTCTCGCCATCCTCCAATATTCTTAGTTTAAACGACAGGTCACCAAACAATAAATATCTGTTGACCTTTAAATCTAGCAGTTGGTGTCTGTGTGGTTATTTCTTAGTGATAAGCTAGCTAGTTATAAATGTTAAATTCGTCAGAATAAATCATGGGTGGCTTATAGTAAATTCCTGTGATATAGTTGGCAGGTCCATGCTCACTACACAATTGATCACATTGAGACATTTCCAGTTACTTCGTGTACTAGCAAGATGCTGCATATTCTGCAATATGTTCTACAGCAGCGGTCTGACCTCTGCCAGGAACACTCGTAACTGGGAAACTGAAGCTGCCAGCACAGGAGGCAGAACATGTTACAGCCACTGCAATGCAAGACTTAGAATAGACAGAGGGAACAGGAGTCATCCAAATACCTAGGACGTTCCTATCCAAATTCTTGGCCGGCGCGAAGGTTTTCCTTCTTGTATCCAGTAAAAAAAATATATATATTCTCCCATTATCACTGATTACATGTGCAGCCAGGATATTTATCCATGAACAGGAGAATCTCCTGACGGTGTAAACGAGTTTAGCGAATTGGTTCTTTTTGTCCCAGTGATCCCAGCCATTTCAGTGCTTAAGGTAGCAGTCGGAAAAGCGCCAGCCCATCCGTTACACAGACTTACAGTACTGTATGTAACATTTGTGCTCCTGTAAACACTGAAATGTCTATATATTGTTTGGTTTTACGCTGACATTTTACTGCAGATTTGTTCAACTACTGCAAAGATCATGTTGGTTTCTCCACTTGCACTTCCATCTTTGCAAACAACTGCAACCACAGTCAGCCCTAGCACTATTTAAAGTGTTGGGCACAACATCAGATGCATAATGTGTTACATAACAGTTTGGCTGGATGTGACACAAGTGGTAATGCCACTTTGCATCAATCCACAAATCATCTTAGTTATGTAGAAGCCTAGCTACACAGTTACACAAGCTTTGGTTATTACTAGTCCCAGAGTAGTCATATACAGATGCACTCCCACGCAGTATACATAAAGAATGGTTTCCATGTCATGCTTTTAGAAAGGGTACAACCAGGTGAAAGGTTTTTATAAAATATAAATATATATATATATGCATGAAAATGTATAATCCCCAACCTGGCCCATTGGTAAATCAATAGCCCAACCTGGCCCATTGTTAACTCAATAGCACCCACATTTATTAATTTGGTCTCTCTACAACAAGCCACAACATTACATTAATAGCACCAGAATCAGAATCAGCTTTATTGGCCAGGTATACTTGCGTATACTAGGAATTTGTCTTCGGTTTGCTATACAACAGCCAAGTAGGTAACACATAAGCAGGGGGAAGGGCAAGTAAAGTCAGACAGATAGGTATACCGTAGGGACACAAGTGAGTTACATGTACGTCTAGTCAGTCAATGTTCAGGAGTTCAGAAGGCGGACCGCTTGGGGAATGAAACTTTTGAGGCTTCTGGTGGACCTGGAGGGGACGGCTCTGTAACGCCTGCCTGATGGAAGCAAGTTAAACATGCTGTGTGTTACGCACACCAGTGCTAACAGGAATATACCGGTGTATGAACAGAGAGGGAAGCGAAGCAAACGAACTCACAGACAGTATAACATAACATACACAGGAGGTGATGGAATAACTAATAAACACAAAGTGAACAAAGAAGCCCAAAGGCTCAGGAATTGGGTGTCTCCCTAGTGTCAGGAATGCTCAGATGGAATAGAGCGGACAATGAAGCGATGTGTAGTGATTTAACATGTGGAGCACCTGAAATGATGTTGCTAAGAGCAACAGAAAAAACCCCAAAGGGTTACCAACGGGTGTGGGAATAAACTCCTTGGTCAGAGATAGAAATATAGACACAAGGAGAGTATCCACAATCCTAACCCCCACTTGCAGGGCACAGGTTCAGCTTACTGCCACTAAACTGACACCTGGACGCCCTGCACAGTGAGGGAGGATTAAGCAAGCAGGTCTGAGAGTACAGCCACAAACCTGCTGGGTTCACAGAATAGCAAAAGAACCCCGGCAGGTCAAACAACTGACTCCAGTCTTACTGCTAGGTCCGGATTGGCAGAATGAAGTACCGAATCCCAAGGCCTATTCGCAGTAAGCAACAAGTAAATACAAAGTCACACAGTACTAGCTAACTCTCTGGAACTGACTAACAAACAAAGATTCAGCAGCATTTGCCTAGCCTGAGAGGATGGTTTATATAGCAGGTGCTGTCCACGCCCCACTCAGACCTCACAGACTGTGAGCACAAAACCAGCGCCGGATTCCCTGCCGTGCACAGAGCCTGTAACCACTACACAGTAAAAACCCGGACCGGAGTATCAGCTGCGCTCAGGTTACTTCGCTAACACTTGCCTCCCGGTTGCCATGGCGACGTGGCAGCACAGAGCAGGAGATCCTAACAGTACCCCCCCTCTGACGAGGGGTCAAAGAACCCCTACCACCGGGTTTATTGGGGAACTGCGAGAAGAAAGAGCGTATCAGTCTAGGGGCATGAAGATCACAACTGCGCACCCACGACCGCTCCTCCGGGCCCTACCCCTTCCAGTGCACCAAAAATGACAGCCGACCCCAAACCATCTTGGAGTCAAGAACCCTTTCAACCACAAACTCCCTCTTACCCCGTATCAGAAGAGGAGAAGGTCTTCCACTGGAAGAAGGATTACTAACCGCCAGTTTTAAAAGGGAACAATGAAATGTTTTATTGATACCCAATGAACGGGGCAGATCTAACTGAAATGCCACCGGATTGATAACCCTGGTGATCTTATAAGGGCCGATGAACCGGGGGCCAAGCTTATGAGATGGCTGTCTCAACTTCAAATTCTTGGTGGACAACCAGACGAAGTCTCCTAATTTGAAGGAAGCTGCAGGGTCTTCTCTGCTTATCAAAAAACCTTTTGGTCACTAATGACACAGACGCAAGGGCTTTCTTCACTTTCCTCCAAATACCCCTAAGGACCGAAACAACAGAGGAACCACCAGACGTGGAATCCAGGGGGTCAAAAGAATTGGCCTTAGGATGATGCCCATACACACAAAGGAAGGGAGAGATCCCTGTAGCAGAGTGAGCCGCGTTGTTATAGGCAAACTCCGCCATGGACAGATGAGCAACCCAGTCAGTATGACACTTGGAGACATAACACCTGAGGAACTGCTCCAAGGACTGGTTCACCCTCTCAGTCTGCCCATTAGACTGTGGATGGTAGCCTGACGACAAGCTCACAGAAATCTGGAGATCAGAACAAAATGCCCTCCAGAATTTGGCCACAAACTGGGATCCACGGTCAGAGACCACATCAAGTGGCAACCCGTGGAGGCGCACAACATGCTGCATAAATAACTCAGACAGGCGTCTGGCCGATGGCAACCCAACCAGTGGAACGAAATGCGCCATCTTCGAAAACCTGTCAACGACAACCCAAATGGCTGTCATCCCCGAGGATTTGGGCAAGTCCACCACAAAATCCATGGAAATGTGGGTCCATGGCTTAGACGGAATAGAGAGTGGATGTAATGGGCCGACAGGAACCCCTCTAGGAGTTTTATTTCGGGCACAAACGTCACATGCCCGAACCCACTGATCCACATCCCTAGCCACCGAGGGCCACCACACCGCCCTAGACAGCAACTCCCGAGTTCTGGCAATACCCGGATGCCCTGCCGACCTATTGGCATGGAATTCCAGGAACACTCGCTGTCTTAACCTAGGAGGCACAAACAAGAGACCTACCGGAAGGTCTGGGGGAGCCTGCTCCTGTGCTCTAAGGACTAATGACAAGAGGTCCTGGGTAATGCCCACTTTAATACATGATGGGGACACAATGGGCAATGGCTCCTCGGTGGTCTCTTGAACTGGAGCAAAACTCCGCGAGAGCGCATCAGCCTTGATATTTTTTGACCCAGGGCGATATCTAATCAAAAAATTAGAGCGAGCAAAAAACAAAGCCCATCGTGCCTGCCTGGGATTGAGCCACTTCGCTGACTCTAAATATGCCAGATTCTTATGGTCGGTGAGAATTGAGACCACAAACTTAGCCCCCTCAAGCCAGTGTCTCCACCTCCCGAGTGCATCCTTTATAGCCAACAATTCCCGGTTACCCACATCATAATTCATCTCGGCAGACGAAAATTTTACGGGAAAAGTAAGCACAGGGATGAAGGCGATTATCAGACACCCCCATCTGAGAGAGCACTGCCCCAATACCTATCTCAGAGGCATCCACTTCTACCACAAAAGGACGCTCTGGATCTGGGTGTCGCAGCACCTTGGCCGAGACAAATGCCCTTTTGAGACGGGCAAAGGCCGCTTTGGCCTCACAAGACCAGTGAGCAACATCCGCCCCTTTCTTAGTGAGTGCCACCAAGGGGGCCACTATAGACGAAACTCCAGCGATAAACCGTCTATAAAAATTCGCAAAGCCCAGAAAACGCTGAAGCGCCTTCAAACTAGTGGGCTGCACCCAATCCAGGACTGCCTGTACCTTAGAACCCTCCATTTGGAAACCTTCTGAGGAGATAATATACCCTAGAAATGCGATTTGCTGGACTTCAAACTCGCACTTCTCCAGCTTCACCCCAAGCTGGTGGTCTCTGAGTTTCTGGAGGACTAAGCGTACATGCTTCCGATGTTCCTCCAGGGAATGAGAGAAGATTAGGATGTCATCTAGATAAACAACTAAGAATCTATCCAAATATTCCCTGAGCACATCGTTCATGAATTCCTGGAAGACTGCCGGGGCATTAGAGAGCCCAAAAGGCATCACCAAATATTCATAATGCCCTGAGTGGGTATTAAAGGCAGTCTTCCATTCATCCCCCTCTCTTATTCGGATTAGATTGTAAGCACCGCGTAGGTCAATCTTAGAAAAAATGGTGGTAGTACGAAGCTGGTCAAACAAAACCGAAATGAGAGGCAGTGGGTACGAGTTTTTAATCGTGATACGGTTCAATTCCCTGAAATCGATGCAGGGTCGCAACGAACCGTCCTTTTTACCCACGAAAAAGAACCCCGACCCAACTGGGGACTGTGAGGGTCTGATAAATCCCTTAGCCAAGTTCTCCTGAATGTATTCTGCCATAGCCTGAGTCTCAGGACGTGACAGGGAGTACAACCTGCTCTTGGGAAGCTTAGCATCCGGCAACAAATCAATGGCACAGTCATAGGGGCGATGGGGAGGTATTACCTCCGCAACTTTTTTGGAGAACACATCCGCAAAATCTGCATAACATCCTGGCAATCCTGGCAAACTTAGCTGCGAGAGCCTGACTGGAAGGCTCAAGCAACTCCTGAAACAATCACTACCCCAACTAAGAATCTCCCCAGAGACCCAGTCAAATTGAGGGTTATGGGCCCTTAACCAGGGTAACCCCAAAACCAATGTGGCAAAAGAACAGACAGTCACATAAAAAGACAATTTTTCAGAGTGTGTGGCTCCAATAAACAAAGGAATTTGGCTGGTGCAGGAGGTAATTTTACCCTGGGACAATGGTTCCCCGTTTAACCCACAGATCTCAATCTCTGATGCCAAAGGTACTGAGGGAACAGAGTGTTCCAGGGCGAATTGACGGTCCATGAAAACCCCATCGGCCCCACTGTCAACAAAGGCCTCAGTCTTGACAGTTTGACCGAGGATCTCCAAAGTCACCGGAATGAGAAAAGTCTTTTTAGGAAATTCTGACTTCTGGCCTGACAGGATATTTCCCATCACCCTCAGGCCCTGAAGTTTTCCGTTTTTTCTGGGCATGATACTACAACATGACCTTTATTCCCACAGTACAAACACAAACCCTGCTGTCTCCTCCGCGTCTTCTCACGCGAGGAGAGGCGGGTAGCCCCAATCTGCATAGGCTCCTCGGAATATTCCTCAGAGTCTGAGGTTCCCTTGGGAAAAAAGGAAACTGCGGTCTCCCTTTCAAGCCTACGCTCTCTCAGCCGTCTATCCACCCGGATGGATAACTGCATGAGCTGATCTAAGCTATCAGGCGAGGGATATTGTACCAGTTGGTCCTTTATCTGGTCAGAAAGGCCCCTTCGGTACTGGTTTCTCAGGGCTGGGTCATTCCACTGGGTATCATGAGCCAACCTCCGAAACTCCGTACTATAAACCTCAGCTGGCCGTCGCCCTTGCTTAAGAACCGTAATCTGAGCCTCGGCTGAAGCCATCTTGTCAGGGTCATCATACAAAATGCCCAGTGCCGTAAAAAAAGCATCAACACTTTTAAGCGACGGACAGTCAGGCTGTAACCCATATGCCCAGACCTGTGGGTCTCCTTGTAGCAAGGAAATCACCATGCCCACCCGCTGAATCTCCGACCCAGAAGACTGGGGCCTAAGCCTGAAATATAGCTTACAGCTCTCCTTGAAACAAAAGAACTGCGAGCGATCTCCAGAAAAACGATCCGGGAGATTTACTTTCGGCTCCTTAACCCCTGAACTTGCCGCTGCTGCTGCGGGAGCTCCGCTAGCGGCCTGCGGGGTGTTCTTTTAATGGACATCTCATTAAATTGTCGAGTCAGGACCTGCACCTGATCGACCACCTGTTTCAAAGTATTTTGTGGGATATGCTCCATATTCCCACAAAATTTCAACAGGAGTATGGCTGCTGAATATGTTACGCACACCAGTGCTAACAGGAATATACCGGTGTATGAACAGAGAGGGAAGCAAAGCAAACAAACTCACAGACAGTATAACATAACATACACAGGAGGTGATGGAATAACTAATAAACACAAAGTGAACGGAGAAGCCCAAAGGCTCAGGAATTGGGTGTCTCCCTAGTGTCAGGAATGCTCAGATGGAATAGAGCGGACAATGAAGCGATGTATAGTGATTTAACATGTGGAGCACCTGAAATGATGTTGCTAGGAGCAACAGAAAAAACCCCAAAGGGTTACCAACGGGTGTGGGAATAAACTCCTTGGTCAGAGATAGAAATATAGACACAAGCAGAGTATCCACAATCCTAACCCCCACTTGCAGGGCACAGGTTCAGCTTACTGCCACTAAACTGACACCTGGACGCCCTGCACAGTGAGGGAGGATTAAGCAAGCAGGTCTGAGAGTACAGCCACAAACCTGCTGGGTTCACAGAATAGCAAAAGAACCCCGGCAGGTCAAACAACTGACTCCAGTCTTACTGCTAGGTCCGGATTGGCAGAATGAAGTACCGAATCCCAAGGCCTATTCGCAGTAAGCAACAAGTAAATTCAAAGTCACACAGTACTAGCTAACTCTCTGGAACTGACTAACAAACAAAGATTCAGCAGCATTTGCCTAGCCTGAGAGGATGGTTTATATAGCAGGTGCTGTCCACGCCCCACTCAGACCTCACAGACTGTGAGCACAAAACCAGCGCCGGATTCCCTGCCGTGCACAGAGCCTGTAACCACTACACAGTAAAAACCCGGACCGGAGTATCAGCTGCGCTCAGGTTACTTCGCTAACACTTGCCTCCCGGTTGCCATGGCGACGTGGCAGCACAGAGCAGGAGATCCTAACACTGTGGCTGGGGTGTAGCTGGTCTTTTACTATCTACGTTGCCCGCTTTTTAGCTCTGGACAGGTACAGATCCTGGACTAAGGAAAGGTCGGCCCCGATTATCTTCTCAGCGGTTCTGACCACCTTTTGGAGCCTGCATCTGTACCTCGTGCTGGTGGAGCTGTAGCATACCAGTATCAAGGAACACAGTACCAACTCCACAATCGCATAGTAGAAGAGGAGCAGAAGCTTCTGTGGGATGATGAACTTCCTTAGTTGCCCGAGGAAGAACAACCTCTGCAGCGCTTTCCAGACAGTGGCATCAGCGTTGGACCCCCATTTAAGGTCCCGGGAGATTATGGTCCCCAGGAACTTGAAGTAGTCCACTAGCGATACCACACTGTCAGCAATCGTCAGCGGAGGTGCACTAATTCACATTTAGTAAACAGACCTATTTCCATCCAACCGGCCTCATACATTAAATTAATATTACTCACGTTTGATAAACAGCCCTATCTACACCCAAGCAGCCACAACATTACATTAATAGCACCAGAATAAGAATTAGCTTTATTGGCCAGGTATACTTGCGTATACTAGGAATTTGTCTTCAGTTTGCTATATAACAGCCAAGTAGGTAACACATAAGCAGGGGGTGGTCAAGTAAAGTCAAACAGATAGGTATACTGTAGGGACACAAGTGAGTTACATGTACGTCTAGTCAGTCAATGTTCAGGAGTTCAGCAGGCGGACCGCTTGGGTAAAGAAACTTTTGAGGCTTCTGGTGGACCTGGCGGAGATGGCCCTGTAACGCCTACCTGGAGGAAGCAAGTTAAACATGTTGTGGCCGGGGTGTGGCTGGTCCTTTACTATCTACGTTGCCCGTTTCTTAGCTAGTGGACAGATACAGGTCCTGAACTGAGGAAAGCCCCGATGATCTTCTCTGTGGTTCTGACCACCTTTTGGAGCCTGCATCTCTACCTCGCGCTGGCGGAGCCGTACCATACCAGTATCGAGGAGCACAGTACCGACTCCACAATCGCGGAGTAGAAGAGGAGCAGAAGCTTCTGTGGGATGTTGAACTTCCTTAGTTGCCCAAGGAAGAACAACCTCTGCTGCGCTTTCCCGACAGTGGCGTCAGCGTTGGACCCCCATTTAAGGTCCCCGAAGATTGTGGTCCCCAGGAACTTGAATGAGTCCACTAGTGATACCACACTGTCAGCAATCGTTAGCGGAGGTGCACTAATTCACATTTAATAAATAGACCTATTTTCATCCAACCAGCCCCATACATTAAAATAATATTACTCACGTTTGACAAACAGCCCTGTCTACCCCCCAACCATCCATAATATTATATTAATAGCATTCACATTTAATAAGGTAACCTATTTCCTACTAACCAATTCCAATATGAAATTAATAGCCTTCACATTTTAGAAAAACCTATTGCCCCTCAAACAACTTAAGCAATTAATTCATAGCTTTTACTTTTTACAAATAAGCCTAATTATCACAACCAGCCCTAACATTAAATAATTAGTATTCACATTCAATAATGTCTCCTTGTACCCAAACATCTCCCTAAATTCTAAATAATATCACCCAAACAACACTGGCAATAAATTGAATGTTCAGTCGAGACAGGTTAAATTAATAAGAATAATTAGTCACCACCATCAACCGCAACTACAGTATATTATTAATCTTACCCACCCATCACTAAATGATTACTCCATACTCCCCATTAAATCAGTAGCCCACCTACCACCTACAGTGCATTAAGAATACCCCTGTCCCTCCACACATACAACAGGAAGAAGGTGGGCACACTCATAGGGGAAGATAAGGGAGGAATAGATCAGGACAAGATGCAGTTCATTTACCGGCTGTCGGGATCCCAGCGTTTAGGATACCAACGATGAAATCCCGACAGCCGACAGTGCCGCTATCCGGAATCCCGGTGCACCAGGGCTATTCCCACTTGTGGGTGTGCACGACACTCACAGAGTGGGAACAGATCCTGTAGTGAGCGCAGCGAGGCCGCAATGGGACTCTTGGTGCTCACACCCACTGCCGGCATTTTGGCGAGCGGGATGCCGCTGTCGGGATATTGACAGCCGGCAACCCGTCCGCCAGTATTACGTATGTAATCCATCAGGACAGCTGCGTGGTATATGGTGGATGGTCCTCGGTAGGGTCACGCCAGCAGGAGCCAAAATTTCCCCAAGTCAGAGGGAGAGGTCTCTTGGTAGTTGGAGGCGACTGAAGTGTGCGCCTTCCCCCTTCCCACAAAGAGCTATGTCTATTTAATCTACTGTAAATGTAGGTAAATTAAAAAATCATTCATTCTGCATTAAACAGATCTCTAATCTAATTCTTCTGTGATAATTTGTATGTCTTTTATTTCAGTTGTTTTATGGTTGAAAACAGTATTTATTTTAAAGGTATACACTTTATATATATCACTAGAATTAACTGTATCACAGAGAGCGCCAACATTGTTTTAGGAAAGTAAAATAATGACCAGCTCTGTTGTAGTGAATGGAGAAGAGCAGGGCATATGATCTTATGCAAACCTATTTCTCTCCCAATGACTTCAGCAGAATAGGTAATGACAATAAACTGCAAATCATTTTATAATACATTGGTGTATGCTCTTTTTCAGAAATCCCAACATTTAAACATAAAGTTCAAAATAGACCCCAGTCCCTTATCAAACCAAAGCCTGCCCCCGATTCCCCTAAATGTCTACTTTTGGGATGTAATTCCACCCATTTTTAGTCCCATCCCTTTCAAGATCAGCATCTGGGATGTATGATTTGTAGATACACACTCAAAATATATATACTGTATATTTAAAAATGATGAGAAAAGTCCTTTTATACCAAGACTGCCACCGATAAAAGTTATTCCCTTAACTTAAAATACCATTGCAACTTAATTTAATCAGTTATTGTTCCCTGATCAATTCCCTATATTTCTTTATCATTAACAGCATTTAATAGCACTTACCTATTACACAGCATTTTAAACATATTTTATTAAATACAATGCATATCGTACATAGAGGGTCATTCCGAGTTGATCGTAGCTGTGCTAAGTTTAGCACAGCTACAATCTTCTTCCCTGACATGCGGGGGGACGCCCAGCACAGGGCTAGCCCGTCCCGCATGTCAGTCCGGCCCCCCTCCTCGCAGAAGTGCAAAGGCATCGCACAGCGGCGATGCCTATGCACTTCAAGAGTAGCTCCCAGCCAGTGCAGCTTTAGCGCGCTGGCCGGGAGCTACTCATCGCTCCCTGGCCCGCAGCGGCTGCGTGTGACGTCACACAGCCACTGCGGCCTGGCCCCCGTTCGGTCCGGCCACGCCTGCGTTGGCTGGACCAAACCCACGAAGCGACAGCCAAACGCCGCTGTTCCGCCCCCTCCTGCCCAGCGATCACCTCTGCCTGTCAATCAGGCAGAGGTGATCGCATTCCTGCTACGCCCTTTGGCCGTCTGGCATGCGCCATTTCAGGCAGGTTAACTGACAGCTAAATGGCAAGAGACTAGTGCATAAGAACAGGCATGGGAAGGGTTGCCAAGGTGCTAGCAGTGGGCAGTGGCATGGAACATGTGTGTAGTCTGAGGTCAAAGAGATGAAACCAGAAAGGGGGAGTGCCATTAATTACAGTCTCCAGTTCCTACCAAGATGTCATATGGAAGCACTTTCTCAGTGCAGTTTTGATAGGGTGATGTACAGTATGTATATAGGTCATCCATGTGTCTACAAAAGGTGCAACTAATTTGTCCTTATTCGTTGCAGCTTCCATCCAATCCATCTGAAATAGATATTGAATCCTAGCGAGCAGCAAGGAAAAAGGAATCGATGTCGTGTCAACCCATCGAGAGAGAACAGTTTTTTGGAGGCTGCGACCAATTTGTTAAGCAGCAGTTGGGCCCCTTTAGATAAAACTGTATTATCGTCTACTGTGTAAACATTCCAAACAGCCCAATCTCTAGATATCTGGACGTCAATATGAAGTACAGTGTTAATGTAACCCTGTAGGTCAGTCCAAAATTGTGTAACTAACGGCCAATCCCATAAACAGTGTACAATGTCTGCGTTTGGAGAATGACACTTAAAACAATTAGAATCTGCGGAGCAACCCATCAGAAATCGCAGTTTAGGCATATAATATGCCCTGTGAAGAATCTTCTGGTGCATTTCTGTGTACGTGATCGCCACCAGTTGTTTATTCATCTGCACATAAGATAAGAGAATCGTTTTCATGGAAAGATTGGGGAAGTCTAACTGCCATTTTAACAACCCAACGTGTTAGATTCTATGTTAAGTGTTTTCCTGAAATGGGAATAAATATGTGAGGTAGTATAGATCGTTGTGTCCCCTCTTACTGCTTCATCCAAAGCATTTAGTTTATCTCTTGTTGGTAAGCCCTGTAAAATTTTAGAAATAAAGCTGAAGGCCTGGAGATACTGGAACAATGGAAACAATAGGTCCGGAAAGAGGCTGGAGCTGCGTAGGGTCTAAAAATTGGTATACATAACACAATCCCCTCTGATACCAGTTGTGAAAACAGAAATGCGTGGTGTATGGTAAAAAGTTAGGGTTTCCCCATAATGGCACGAATAAAGAGTGGAAATTTTGTAATTTTTGACTGGAGCGTAAGAGTCTCCCAGCTTTGCATGTGGTGTTTAACAAGATATTTTCTTTAAGTTCCAGTTCTAGAGCCCTAGGATGTGTGTGCAATAATGAAACTAGCTCTCTGTAGGGGCTAAAAGCCTGTTCCCTAGAATTCTTGGTATAAAAATTGTTGCCACCAATCCAGTCCAGAACAATTTGAAAGTTTTTCGCTATGGTGTGAATTTCCAATTACCCATATATACTCGAGTATAAGTCGACCCGAATATAAGCTGAGGCACCTAATTTTACCACAAAAACCTGGGAAAATTTATTGACTCGAGTATAAGCCTAGGGTGGGAAATGCAGCTCTAGCCGTACACAGCCCTCATAGTGCCAGATATGCCCCACAGTGCCAGATATGCCCTCATGCTGCCAGATATGCCCCACAGTGCCAGATATGCCCTCATGCTTCCAGAGATGCCCCACAGTGCCAGATATGCCCTCATGCTGCCAGATATGCCCCACAGTGCCAGATGTGCCAGATATGCCCCACAGTGCCAGATATGCCCTTATGCTTCCAGAGATGCCCCACAGTGCCAGATATGCCCTCATGCTGCCAGATATGCCCCACAGTGCCATATGTGCCAGATATGCCCCACAGTGCCAGATATGCCCTCATGCTGCCAGATATGCCCCACAATGCCAGATGTGCCAGATATGCCCCACAGTGCCAGATATGCCCTCATGCTTCCAGCTCTGCTCCACAGTGCCAGATGTGCCCTCATGCTGCCAGATATGCCCCACAGTGCCAGATGTGCCAGATATGCCTCACAGTGCCAGATGTGCCTCACAGTGCCAGATATGCCCTCATGCTGCCAGATATGCCCCACAATGCCAGATATGATCCACAGTGCTAGATATGCCCTCATGCTTCCAGCTATGCCCCACAGTGCCAGATGTGCCCTCATGCTGCCAGATATGCCCCACAGTGCCAGATGTGCCAGATATGCCCCACAGTGCCAGATGTGCCAGATATGCCCCACAGTGCCAGATATGCCCCACAGTGCCAGTTACATAGGCGTGCGCAGACACTGACAGGCGGGTGCTGCTCCAGACTTCCCCCACCTCCACGGCATTATAGTGTTCTCTCACCTCCCCTGTCCTGGATATAGACTGCTTACCTGGGCCGCCGGAGCGGCACCCGCCTGTCAGTGTCTGCGCACGCCTATGGCCAGTTACTTACCCTCCGTCGCTCCCGCGCTGTCTTCTGAAGGAGGGACACGGAGGGCACAGCACGTGGCTCTCCTGTGTCCCTCCTGCGTCTCCGGCGGCAGCGGCGTGTGTGTGTTAAAGGAAGTGTCGATTCGTGCACATCCTTTAACACACACACGCCGCTGCCGCCGGAGACGCAGGAGGGACACAGGAGAGCCGCGCGCTGTGCCCTCTGTGTCCCTCCTAAATACTGACTCGAGCATAAGCCGAAGTGGCTTTTTCAGCACAAAAGAAAGTGCTGAATAAGTCGGCTTATACTCGAGTATATACGGTATTTTAAAATAAACATTTCAATGCCAGCGTTAATATATACTGCAGACGCAAGGCGCATCTTATAACCATGGCCCTCATTCCGAGTTGATCGCTCGCAAGGCGATTTTAGCAGAGTTACACACGCTAAGCCGCCGCCTACTGGGAGTGAATCTTAGCTTCTTAAAATTGCGACCGATGTATTCGCAATATTGCGATTACAAACTACTTAGCAGTTTCAGAGTAGCTTCAGACTTACTCGGCATCTGCGATCAGTTCAGTGCTTGTCGTTCCTGGTTTGACGTCATAAACACACCCAGCGTTCGCCCAGACACTCCTCCGTTTCTCCGGCCACTCCTGCGTTTTTTCCGGAAACGGTAGCGTTTTTAACCACACGCCCCTGAAACGCCGTGTTTCCGCCCAGTAACACCCATTTCCTGTCAATCACATTACGATCGCCGGAGCGAAGAAAAAGCCGTGAGTAAAAATACTATCTTCATTGTTAAATTACTTGGCACAGTCGCAGTGCGAATATTGCGCATGCGTACTAAGCGGAATTTCACTGCGATGCGATGAAAAATACCGACCGATCAACTCGGAATGAGGGCCCATATACGATAAAAGTGCGCTGAACGTCGCAACACTATATCCCTTAAGAGAAAGCAAGCAGTCGCACACATTGTAAGCTGAGGTCCAACACTCAGAGATATATATATATATATATATATATATATTTGATATTAAAAGGGGTATGCATACAAAATAACATATGTACAGTATATCATTAGGTATAACATGTATATATATGGTTACAGAGTTACAATTACACAAGAAGCAGTTACAAAAGAATCAGTTACAGCCAATATACATACGCTTAGTTTCACTGGTCCCAGGCATCCAGTCATCAGGTAGGAGATGTGCATGTGTGCGTGCGTGTGTGTGTCTGTGAGAGTGAATGTGAGAGTGAATGTGTGAGTGTGTGTGTGTGTGTGTGTGTGTGTGTGTGTGTGTGTGTGTGTGTGTGTGAGAGTGAAAGTGAATGTGTGAGTGTGTGTGTGTGAGAGTGAATGAAAATGTATCAGAGAACTGCCTGCTTCCGGGTCCCTATGTTTATACAGTAAAATAATGGGAGTAAACCGCAGTGGGTTTCATCTTCTTCCATTGGTCCAGAGGCAAGACCTCTCAAGAACTTGACGGCTCATAGGTCAGTGTGAGGGCTTTTGTCCTATGCTGCAAACACATGTGTCTGCCCCCAGGGCCATGACTGTGAATCCAGTTTCAAGTCTTCAGGAAGTCCTTTGTATTCATACATTTAGTCATAAGTTTAACTAATTGTTGCAATGTGCTACAATCTATCCATAGCTATCAAATTAATACACACTTTCTCCTGATCATTTTGACACTAAGCATGATATATTTAACTTGTTCTGTTCCAATAATACATATATATCTGATGTTACACTCTATTATATAAATACATTATAATGTCTGGTGCTTGTCATGTTTTGTCTATGTGTAATGTATGTCCTGTATGAAATATGTGTTAAATATATCTTTGTGGATTGTCTTTGTGGATGCGTAAGCTACCGTATATCCTGTGCACGCTGCGTGTATGTAATATTTATGACTTTGACAATGGCATAGTCCTTAAGACTTGGTAAATTGACCCCACCCAATTCTATGCATTGTTTCAATTTAAATAAGGACAGTCTGGGTTTCTTACCCACCCAGATGAACTTACTAAGGGCAGTGTTAAACAATTTGAGATTTCGTTTAGTGGGCAGCAAGGGTAACATTTGTACCAAATATAAGAATCTGGGAAACGTGATCATCTTATAGAGGTGGCATCTTCCTATGTATGATAAGGGTAAATTTTTCCATCTACTAAAATCGGAATACATCCTCGTAAACAATGGGGTGTAATTAATATCATACCAAGTTTTAGGGTCCGAAGAAATGTTCACTCCCAAGTATTTGATGGAAGTTTGTGCCCACGAAAAGGGGAAGGTGTCACCCCAATCCATAGTAGCATTTGTTCCCAAAGCTAGGGCTATTGTTTAGTAATTTAGTTTAAAACCAGTGATACATTCTAACCTATTCAGTGTAGACACTAGTGATGAGCGGTTTCGGTTTCCGAGAAACCGAACCCCCCCTCGAGCTTTACCTTTTTTACACGGGTCCGAGCCATACTCGGATTCTCCCGTATGGCTCGGTTAACCCAAGCGCGCCCGAACGTCATCATCCCGCTGTCGGATTCTCGCGAGATTCGGATTCTATAAGCAGCCGCGCGTCGCCGCCATTTTCACACGTGCATTGGAGATGATAGGGAGAGGACGTGGCTGGTGTCCTCTCCATTTAGTAGAAGACAGTTGATTTGATTGCTTGTGCTTGTTTATTACTATAATTGTGGGGAGGATTGGGGAGCAGCTGTTAGGAGGAGTACAGTGCAGAGTTTAGTTTTTATCCGTTCTCTGCCTGAAAAAAACGCTCCATACCATATCTGTGCTCAGTGTGCTGCATGATATATCTGTGCTGAGTGCTCACACTGCTTAATTGTGGGGACTGGGGAGCAGCTATAGCAGGAGTACAGTGCAGAGTTTTGCTGACAGTGACCACCAGTATACGTTTGTCTGCCTGAAAAACACTCCATATCTGTGCTCACAGTGTGCTGCTTTATTGTGGGGACTGGGGACCACCATTATAATTAATATTATATAGGAGGAGTACAGTGCAGAGTGCACTGCTGTACCTACCTCTGTGTCGTCATCCATTAAGTATACTATCCATCTACATTCCTATACCTGTGGTGCATTTTAGTTTAGCAGTTTGCTGACAGTGTCCACCAGGTCCAGTATACTATATATAGCAGTACGGTAGGCCACTGCTGTACCTACCTCTGTGTCGTCACTCGTCATCCATTAAGTATACTATCCATCCATCTACATGGTATACCTGTGGTGCCTTTTTTTAGACTAGTTTAGCAGTTTGCTGACAGTGTCCACCAGGTCCAGTATACTGTATATAGCAGTACGGTAGGCCACTGCTGTACCTACCTCAGTGTCGTCACTCGTCATCCATTAAGTATACTATCCATCCATCTACATTGTATACCTGTGGTGCCTTTTTTTTAGACTAGTTTAGCAGTTTGCTGACAGTGTCCACCAGGTCCAGTATACTGTATATAGCAGACCGGTAGGCCACTGCTGTACCTACCTCTGTGTCGTCACTCGTCATCCATTAAGTATACTATCCATCCATCTACATTGTATACCTGTGGTGCCTTTTTTTTAGACAAGTTTAGCAGTTTGCTGACAGTGTCCACCAGGTCCAGTATACTGTATATAGCAGTACGGTAGGCTACTGCTGTGTACCTACCTCTGTGTCGTCACTCGTCATCCATTAAGTATACTATCCATCCATCTACATTGTATACCTGTGGTGCCTTTTTTTTTAGACTAGTTTAGCAGTTTGCTGACAGTGTCCACCAGGTCCAGTATACTGTATATAGCAGACCGGTAGGCCACTGCTGTACCTACCTCTGTGTCGTCACTTGTCATCCATTAAGTATACTATCCATCCATCTACATTGTATACCTGTGGTGCCTTTTTTTTAGACTAGTTTAGCAGTTTGCTGGCAGTGTCCACCAGGTCCAGTATACTGTATATAGCAGTACGGTAGGCCACTGCTGTGTACCTACCTCTGTGTCGTCACTCGTCATCCATTAAGTATACTATCCATCCATCTACATTGTATACCTGTGGTGCCTTTTTTTTAGACTAGTTTAGCAGTTTGCTGACAGTGTCCACCAGGTCCAGTATACTGTATATAGCAGTACGGTAGGCCACTGCTGTGTACCTACCTCTGTGTCGTCACTCGTCATCCATTAAGTATACTATCCATCCATCTACATTGTATACCTGTGGTGCCTTTTTTTTAGACTAGTTTAGCAGTTTGCTGACAGTGTCCACCAGGTCCAGTATACTGTATATAGCAGTATGGTAGGCCACTGCTGTGTACCTACCTCTGTGTCGTCACTCGTCATCCATTAAGTATACTATCCATCCATCTACATTGTATACCTGTGGTGCCTTTTTTTAGACTAGTTTAGCAGTTTGCTGACAGTGTCCACCAGGTCCAGTATACTGTATATAGCAGTACGGTAGGCCACTGCTGTGTACCTACCTCTGTGTCGTCACTCGTCATCCATTAAGTATACTATCCATCCATCTACATTGTATACCTGTGGTGCCTTTTTTTTAGACTAGTTTAGCAGTTTGCTGACAGTGTCCACCAGGTCCAGTATACTGTATATAGCAGTACGGTAGGCCACTGCTGTGTACCTACCTCTGTGTCGTCACTCGTCATCCATTAAGTATACTATCCATCCATCTACATTGTATACCTGTGGTGCCTTTTTTTAGACTAGTTTAGCAGTTTGCTGACAGTGTCCACCAGGTCCAGTATACTGTATATAGCAGTACGGTAGGCTACTGCTGTGTACCTACCTCTGTGTCGTCACTCGTCATCCATTAAGTATACTATCCATCCATCTACATTGTATACCTGTGGTGCCTTTTTTTTAGACTAGTTTAGCAGTTTGCTGACAGTGTCCACCAGGTCCAGTATACTGTATATAGCAGTACGGTAGGCCACTGCTGTGTACCTACCTCTGTGTCGTCACTCGTCATCCATTAAGTATACTATCCATTCATCTACATTGTATACCTGTGGTGCCTTTTTTTAGACTAGTTTAGCAGTTTGCTGACAGTGTCCACCAGGTCCAGTATACTGTATATAGCAGTACGGTAGGCCACTGTTGTGTACCTACCTCTGTGTCGTCACTCGTCATCCATTAAGTATACTATCCATCCATCTACATTGTATACCTGTGGTGCCTTTTAGTTGTGCGCATTAAGGCCCTCATTCCGAGTTGTTCGCTCGGTATTTTTCATCGCATCGCAGTGAAAATCCGCTTAGTACGCATGCGCAATGTTCGCACTGCGACTGCGCCAAGTAACTTTACTATGAAGAAAGTATTTTTACTCACGGCTTTTTCTTCGCTCCGGCGATCGTAATGTGATTGACAGGAAATGGGTGTTACTGGGCGGATACACGGCGTTTCAGGGGCGTGTGGCTGAAAACGCTACCGTTTCCGGAAAAAACGCAGGAGTGGCCGGGGAAACGGTGGGAGTGCCTGGGCGAACGCTGGGTGTGTTTGTGACGTCAACCAGGAACGACAAGCACTGAAATGATCGCACAGGCAGAGTAAGTCTGGAGCTACTCTGAAACTGCTAACTCGTTTGTAATCGCAATATTGCGCGTACGTCGGTCGCAATTTTAAGAAGCTAAGATTCACTCCCAGTAGGCGGCGGCTTAGCGTGTGTAACTCTGCTACATTCGCCTTGCGAGCGAACAACTCGGAATGAGGGCCTAAATATAGTAGTAGGCCATTGCTATTGATACTGGCATATAATTTCACACATTAAAAAATGGAGAACAAAAATGTGGAGGTTAAAGGGAAAGATCAAGATCCACTTCCACCTCGTGCTGAAGCTGCTGCCACTAGTCATGGCCGAGACGATGAAATGCCATCAACGTCGTCTGCCAAGGCCAATGCCCAATGTCATAGTAGAGAGCTTGTAAAATCCAAAACACAAAAGTTCAGTAAAATGACCCAAAAATCAAAATTAAAAGCGTCTGAGGAGAAGCGTAAACTTGCCAATATGCCATTTACAACACGGAGTGGCAAGGAACGGCTGAGGCCCTGGCCTATGTTCATGGCAAGTGGTTCAGCTTCAAATGAGGATGGAAGCACTCATCCTCTCGCTAGAAAAAATAAAAGACTTAAGCTGGCAAAAGCACAGCAAAGAACTGTGCGTTCTTCAAAATCACAAATCCCCAAGGAGAGTCCAATTGTGTCGGTTGCGATGCCTGACCTTCCCAACACTGGACGGGAAGAGCTTGCGCCTTCCACCATTTGCTCGCCCCCTGCAAGTGCTGGAAGGAGCACCCGCAGTCCAGTTCCTGATAGTCAAATTGAAGATGTCACTGTTGAAGTACACCAGGATGAGGATATGGGTGTTGCTGGCGCTGGGGAGGAAATTGACAAGGAGGATTCTGATGGTGAGCTGGTTTGTTTAAGTCAGGCACCCGGGGAGACACCTGTTGTCCGTGGGAGGAATATGGCCATTGACATGCCTGGTCAAAATACAAAAAAAATCAGCTCTTCGGTGTGGAATTATTTCAACACAAATGCGGACAACATTTGTCAAGCCGTGTGTTGCCTTTGTCAAGCTGTAATAAGTAGGGGTAAGGACGTTAACCACCTCGGAACATCCTCCCTTATACGTCACCTGCAGCGCATTCATCATAAGTCAGTGACAAGTTCAAAAACTTTGTGTGACAGCGGAAGCAGTCCACTGACAACTAAATCCCTTCCTCTTGTAACCAAGCTCCTGCAAACCACACCACCAACTCCCTCAGTGTCAATTTCCTCCTTACCCAGGAAAGCCAATAGTCCTGCAGGCCATGTCACTGTCAAGTCTGACGAGTCCTCTCCTGCCTGGGATTCCTCCGATGCATCCTTGAGTGTAACGCCTACTGCTGCTGGCGCTGCTGTTGTTGCTGCTGGGAGTCGATCATCATCCCAGAGGGGAAGTCGGAAGACCACTTGTACTACTTCCAGTAAGCAATTGACTGTCCAACAGTCCTTTGCGAGGAAGATGAAATATCACAGCAGTCATCCTGCTGCAAAGCGGATAACTGAGGCCTTGGCAGCCTGGGCGGTGAGAAACGTGGTTCCGGTATCCATCGTTAATTCAGAGCCAACTAGAGACTTGATTGAGGTACTGTGTCCCCGGTACCAAATACCATCTAGGTTCCATTTCTCTAGGCAGGCGATACGGAAAATGTACACAGACCTCAGAAAAAGACTCACCAGTGTCCTAAAAAATGCAGTAGTACCCAATGTCCACTTAACCATGGACATGTGGACAAGTGGAGCAGGGCAGACTCAGGACTATATGACTGTGACAGCCCACTGGGTAGATGTATTGCCTCCCGCAGCAAGAACAGCAGCGGTGGCACCAGTAGCAGCATCTCGCAAATGCCAACTCGTTCCTAGGCAGGCTACGCTTTGTATCACCGCTTTCCAGAATATCCACACAGCTGAAAACCTCTTACGGCAACTGAGGAAGATCATCGCAGAATGGCTTACCCCAATTGGACTCTCCTGGGGATTTGTGACATCGGACAACGCCAGCAATATTGTGCGTGCATTACATCTGGGCAAATTCCATCACGTCCCATGTTTTGCACATACCTTGAATTTGGTGGTGCAGAATTATTTAAAAAACGACAGGGGCGTGCAAGAGATGCTGTCGGTGGCCCGAAGAATTGCGGGCCACTTTCGGCGTTCAGGCACCGCGTACCGAAGACTGGAGCACCACCAAACATTCCTGAACCTGCCCTGCCATCATCTGAAGCAAGGGGTGGTAACGAGGTGGAATTCAACCCTCTATATGCTTCCGAGGATGGAGGAGCAGCAAAAGGCCATTCAAGCCTATACATCTGGCCACGATATAGGCAAAGGAGGTGGAATGCACCTGACTCAAGCGCAGTGGAGAATGATTTCAACGTTGTGCAAGGTTCTGCAACCCTTTGAACTTGCCACACGTGAAGTCAGTTCAGACACTGCCAGCCTGAGTCAGGTCATTCCCCTCATCAGGCTTTTGCAGAAGAAGCTGGAGACATTGACGGAGGAGCTAAAACAGAGCGATTCTGCTAGGCATGTGGGACTTGTGGATGGAGCCCTTAATTCGCTTAACCAGGATTCACGGGTGGTCAATCTGTTGAAATCAGAGCACTACATTTTGGCCACCGTGCTCGATCCTAGATTTAAAACCTACGTTGTATCTCTCTTTCCGGCAGACACAAGTCTGCAGAGGTTCAAAGACCTGCTGGTGAGAAAATTGTCAAGTCAAGCGGAACGTGACCCGTCAACAGCTCCTCCTTCACATTCTCCCGCAACTGGGGGTGCGAGGAAAAGGCTAAGAATTCCGAGCCCACCCGCTGGCGGTGATGCAGGGCAGTCTGGAGCTAGTGCTGACATCTGGTCCGGACTGAAGGACCTGCCAACGATTACTGACATGTCGTCTACTGTCACTGCATATGATTCTCTCACCATTGAAAGAATGGTGGAGGATTATATGAGTGACCGCATCCAAGTAGGCACGTCAGACAGTCCGTACGTATACTGGCAGGAAAAAGAGGCAATTTGGAGGCCCTTGCACAAACTGGCTTTATTCTACCTAAGTTGCCCTCCCTCCAGTGTGTACTCCGAAAGAGTGTTTAGTGCAGCCGCTCACCTTGTCAGCAATCGGCGTACGAGGTTACTTCCAGAAAATGTGGAGAAGATGATGTTCATTAAAATGAATTATAATCAATTCCTCCGTGGAGACATTCACCAGCAGCAATTGCCTCCAGAAAGTACACGGGGACCTGAGATGGTGGATTCCAGTGGGGACGAATTAATAATCTGTGAGGAGGGGGATGTACACAGTGAAAGGGGTGGGGAATCGGAGGATGATGATGAGGTGGACATCTTGCCTCTGTAGAGCCAGTTTGTGCAAGGAGAGATTGATTGCTTCTTTTTTGGTGGGGGCCCAAACCAATCAGTCATTTCAGTCACAGTCGTGTGGCAGACCCTGTCGCTGAAATGATGGGTTCGTTAAAGTGTGCATGTCCTGTTTATACAACATAAGGATGAGTGCGAGGGCCCAAGGACAATTCCATCTTGCACCTCTTTTTTCTTTCATTTTTCTTTGCATCATGTGCTGTTTGGGGACAATTTTTTTGAAGGGCCACCCTGTCTTGATTGACACTGCAGTGCCACTCCTAGATGGGCCAGGTGTTTGTGTCGGCCACTTCTGTCGCTTAGCTTAGTCACACAGCCACCTTGGTGCGCCTCTTTTTTTCTTTGCATCATGTGCTGTTTGGGGACTATTTTTTTGAAGTGCCATCCTGTCTGACACTGCAGTGCCACTCCTAGATGGGCCAGGTGTTTGTGTCGGCCACTTGGGTCGCTTAGCTTAGTCACACAGCTACCTCATTGCGCCTCTTTTTTTCTTTGCATCATGTGCTGTTTGGGGACTATTTTTTTGAAGTGCCATCCTGTCTGACACTGCAGTGCCACTCCTAGATGGGCCAGGTGTTTGTGTCGGCCACTTGTGTCGCTTAGCTTAGTCACACAGCCACCTTGGTGCGCCTCTTTTTTTCTTTGCATCATGTGCTGTTTGGGGAGTATTTTTTGGAAGGGCCATCCTGTCTTGATTGACACTGCAGTGCCACTCCTAGATGGGCCAGGTGTTTGTGTCGGCCACTTGGGTCGCTTAACTTAGCCATCCAGCGACCTCGGGGCAAATTTTAGGACTAAAAATAATATTGTGAGGTGTGAGGTGTTCAGAATAGACTGAAAATGAGTGGAAATTATGGTTATTGAGGTAAATAATACTATGGGATCAAAATGACCCCCAAATTCTATGATTTAAGCTGTTTTTGAGGGTTTTTTGAAAAAAACACCCGAATCCAAAACACACCCGAATCCGACAAAACTTTTTCGGTAAGGTTTTGCCAAAACGCGTCCGAATCCAAAACACGGCCGAGGAACCGAACCCAAAACCAAACCACAAAACCCGAAAAATTTCCGGTGCACATCACTAGACTAGACACTAACAGGGGAATAGGTTGTTTGAGATTAGAGAAATAGAGTAGCAGGTTGTCTGCAAAAGCAGAAATCTTAATTTCTTCCATGCCTACAGTAAAACCACTCCAGTCTTCAATGTATCAAAATATCTCAAAATCGGATCTAATGCTAAATTAAACAAAAGCAGGGAAAGCGGACATCCCTGTCTAGTACCATGGTGCAACGAAAATGTAGGGGAGTTCAGGGAGTTAATGGTGAGAAAGGCTTTCGGGTCTCTGCTGAGCATATTAAAGGCGTGTAAATTCAGGTTAAAATCTTTGATATTCAAAGAGTCAGATTAAACGGGCCCAGAACACTTTGTCAAAAACCTTGTTGGCGTCACAACTGAGGACAATACTATTTTTGTCTTTTGTGGAGCGGATGTGAGTAATGGCCGCCAACAAAGCTTGGATATTAGTCACTGAGTGCCGGCCTTTAACAAAACCTGTTTGTGCGTGGTGTAACAAAGTAGGTAAAAACAATTGCAATCTCTGTGCCATGAGTTTCGGAAAAAAAATTAAAATCCTTGTTTAACAGGGATATAGGTCTGTAGGAGGAAACCAGGCCAGGGTCATTATCAGCCTTCGGAAGCAATATAATGCGGGCTTCATTAAAATGGTCTGGAGCACTATGACCACTAATAATACAGTTATAAAGGGTCTGTAAATGCGGGGTCACAAAAGGGGACAGTAATTTATAATAAATTGCCGAATACCCATCCAGGCCCGGCATCTTTCCTGACGGAAGCGAGGTAATTATGTTATAAATTTCAGATGCCATTATAGGCGCTAACAATTGTTGCTGCTTTGAGGGGGTTAGTTTAGGAGTATTGGATTGGAATAATAGTGTGAGGCCGTGTAAAGGGACTTAAAATCTCTCAAAAAGGCATTCGCAGTTTTGTCCGGGGATATGGTATATTTCCCGGTCTGCAATTTAATCGAGGTGATATGTTTAAGATCCGTAGCAGCCCTAGACATAGTCGCCAATAATTTACTTGATCTATTGCCCCATTGACAGTATCTGTTTTTCTGAAAAGTCACATCAAGTTGGGCCCGTTCTGTGCACAGAACGTCATATGATGATTTGGCTTCCCTATAGGATAGTCTGTTCTGTTCCGAGGGGTCAGCTAAAAATGTAGAATAGGCTTTGGCAAGCGTATCACTAGCTTGGTTCAGTTTTAAATGCAACTTTTTCCTCTGGTGGCTGACATATGATAAAATATGTCCTCTCAGGACCAGTTTGGACGCTTGCCAGAATAAATTTATATCATGACTATGCTCTTCGTTATTGGTCATATATTTTGGGTCAAGTATTTCTTAAAATCGTCTGAATTATATAAATAATCTGGAAACCTCCAATTAGAAGAGGTGTATTTTGGGGTGTCTAACCTGAGTGTAAACCAAGTTGGGGCATGGTCCGAAATTAGTATGTCTCCCACTTCAGCCGTATTTACCTTATGCAATAAAGATCTGGGAATTAACCAGTAATCTAACCGGGATGATGTATTATGTGGGTGAGAGTAAAAAGTTAACTCCCTGGATGTAGGGTGGAGATATCGCCAGGGATCAATTAATTGAAATGTGTCCATGACTAATGATAAACCGTCTGATTGTTGCATGTGGGCCACCCCTTGATGCATCAAGTTTCGGGTCAATGACCACATTGAGGTCACCTCCTCTGATTAGTTGTCCCTCAGCCCAGTCTTGTAGATGCACAAATATATCAGTATAAAATGCGGCATTAGGACCAGGAGGAGCATATATGCAAGCTAAGGTATATTTCTCCCCTTCCAGGGTTACTTTCATAAACAAAAATCTACCCTCCGGGTCAGCCCATTCCTGAGCTATAGAAAAGGAAACATTCTTACCGAACAGGATCAGTAGCCCTCCAGATTTTGATTTATAGGACGCATGTTTAAAATCCATCAACGACTTATCTCTGAGAACATTAGGATCGCCTTCTTTCCAATGCAATTCTTACAAAAAAGCGAGATCGGGTTAAAAACGTCTAAGATGTCTGAGCACCTTTTTCCTCTTCACTGGTGTGTTCAAACCCTGTACATTCCATGACAAGATCTTAAGGGAAGTTTTGGCACTACGTGCTCCTGTCATTAGAACTGGGGCCTGCGCCATCAACCAATACCTGTCTTGTGTGTACTAACATATGGCACATAAACCAAAAAGGGTCCCCTCCCATCCCAGCCACCAGAACGGGGAACCAGAAAAATAGTGTCTATGCAAAAACTCAGCTGCTCGTTAATTAGTTTAAAGTAAACTACCATCAAGACTCGTCTAAGCATCATGTTCAACCTAATATGCATTATATTGTATTTCCATATTTTAAGAACCCAGAAAGAGGGTTCACCAGCACCCTCAAAGATAACGAGAGTAATAGCAGGGGAAGAGAAAGAATAAGTGGCAAATATCAACAACCACAGCCACCTTACTAGTGGCACAAGCGCCAACATGAATATAACAGTAACATAGTAACATAGTATCTAAGGTTTAAAAAAGACAATTGTCCATCGAGTTCAACCTATTTGTGGTCTCCTATGCACGATTATTTTGTAGAAAATTTTGACTGAAGTTGATGACTGCCGTTACGTTTTACCCCTCTTTTTTATAATAACCATAGTGCGTGACTATGCCCCGTAACCCTGGATATCCTTATCCATTAGGAATTTATCTAACCCATTCTTAAAGGTGTTGACTGAGTCTGCCATTACAACTCCCTCAGGCAGGGAATTCCAAACACGTATCGTCCTTACCGTAAAAAAGCCTTTACGCCGTATTGTGTGGAATCTCCTCTCCTCTAACCTGAGCGAGTGTCCACGAGTTCTCTGTGTTGATCTAACCAAAAACAGGTCCTGCGCAAGATCTGTATAATGTCCCCTTATATATTTGTATATGTTGATCATGTCCCCTCTTAATCTCCTCTTTTCCAGTGTACACATGCCTAGTCTTGCAAGCCTTTCCTTGTATTCCAGCGTCTCCATACCCTTAATTAGTTTGGTCGCCCGCCTTTGAACCTTTTCTAGCTCCAGTATATCCTTTTTGTAGTAAGGTGCCCAGAATTGTATACAGTATTCAAGGTGTCGCCTCACAAGTGATTTATATAACGGGAGTATAATACTCTCGTCCATAGCATCAATTCCCCGTTTTATGCATGCTAATATCTTATTAGCCTTCTTTGCTGCAGTCCTACTTTGGGTACTACTGCTTAGTTTGCTATCTATGAGGACACCTAAGTCCTTTTCCAGTACAGAATCCCGTAATTTTACCCCATTTAGTAGGTAGGTGTTATTTTTGTTCTTGTTACCACAGTGCATTACCTTACACTTGTCTGTATTGAAGCGCATTCTCCATTTCGCTGCCCAAGCTTCTAATTTAACTAAGTCGTTCTGAAGTGACTCAGCATCCCCCTCCGCATTTATAACTTTACACAATTTGGTATCATCTGCAAAAATTGACACCATGCTCTCTAGACCTTCTGTTAGGTCGTTAATGAAAATATTGAACAATAGCAGTCCTAATACTGAGCCTTGCGGCACGCCACTTAGCACTTCAGTCCAAGTTGAAAAAGATCCATTAACCACAACGCGCTGCTCCCTATTATCTAACCAGTTTTTGACCCAAGTGCATATTGTGCTTCCTAGCCCTGATTCTTGTAGCTTGTAGATAAGTCTCATGTGTGGTACAGTGCAAAATCTAAAAAGATTACATCCACCTCTTTACCCTGATCTAGGTTTGCGCTTACTGTTTCATAAAAGCCAAGTAAATTGGTTTGACAGGATCTGTCCTTCATAAACCCATGTTGATTCCTTTTAATGACCTTATTGACTTCAAGGAACTTCTGAATACTATCTCTTAGAATACCTTCCAATACTTTCCCCACTATAGATGTAAGAAATATGTATGACTAATATATTCAGAACATGCAATAACTCCTGTAAGAAAACATAATGAAACTTGTATTTTCAATACAAACCAATAAAGACATATTTACGATCCTTGCGGACGTAACGTAAAACTCCTGGAGGTATCAGTCATTTTCCCTATTCGCAGAGTGAGGGGAAGAGGAGGTGAGGGACCGTAGAAAGTTCTTTGCAGATTTGACATAATAAGAGTATATCAGCTTGTCATTGTGTATAATTCGAAGTGTTGCCGGATAGAGCAAGGCAAACCAGATATTTTTCTCGAATAAAGCTTTGCATGTGGGCGAGAATTCCCACCTGCGAGCAGAGACGTGATAAGAAAAGTCCTGGAACATGAGGGGTTTAGAACTGTCATACAACAGATCTCTGGTCTTGCGATATGCATCCAGGATCTTGAGCTTATCCAAGTAATTTAAGAATTTTAAGATAACAGGCCATGGTCTTTGTTGCTGGGGAGAATGGCGTTCCGGACCGATTCTGTGGGATCTTTCCACAATAATGGGGATGTGATCCATATCGATTTGCAAGGCTTCAGGTAACCATGTGGTGACTAGACGGAGCAGAGCTTTGTTTTTAACAGATTCGGGTACCCCCAATGAGGCGCAGATTGTTCTGTCTGTGTCTGTTTTCAATATCTTCCAGTTTATCGCGCATTACCGTAATAGTCGACTCATGAGTTTATATAAGGGTTTTTGATTCGTGGAGTTTATCCTCCAATGAAGAGATTCTCTCTTCCACTTCATCTAGTCTCGTTGAATGCTGTTTGAGCTGGGAAATAGTGGATTCTATGGCGTTCATCAGGGGCGCTAGCTTGGCATCGAGTAGGGGGGAGATTATCTCCAAAATTTATTTTGCTCTTTGTACTGATGAAGCACTAAATGAGGCGGAGGCCAGAGTATTGTCTAAGGGATCATCCAAACCAGGTAAGTTCGGAGAAGAGGCAGGGCCCACAGTTTGTTGTTTGTCCTTTGCCTTAGCCGCCTGAGAGCCTTTACCGACTCGTTGCGGTCTCACCACAAACTTGTCCATGGTGGTAATAGTACGTCAGCAGACGATAGGGGTGAGGCGGTGGAAGCGGTGAATAGTAAGTAGAAAACAATTAACACAACAGAGTTCCTCAGACGCTGTATGCCAATAGTAGGAAGAGAGATGGCAGAAGCACTCACCGGTGCAGGGTCACTGTGACATATGCAGGGGTTAACAGAACAATCGCACAAAGCTTCCGTAGCGCAGGTGGGAACAAGACACAGAAGCCAGAATCAGAACCAGTCCTCAACAACAAACCCCACCCATGGATATAGTGGGAGCCAGTGGTGAGAGTCGCAGACTAGGAGTGAGCAAAAGTGAGAGTGACATACTTGGTTTTAGGCCATCTTAACTAGCTCAGAACACAAGAAAAACTGTTGCAGAGTTTCAGAGATACTATCGTCTGCCAGTAGGGGGATAGTGAAGAGACACACACTAAGTTGTAAAGTGTGTCCTGCGAGTGAATAAATACAGCTATAGGCTGGCATGCAATACAGCAGGGATGACAGTAAGGAGCCAGGAAGATCCCCGTATGAAGGTTCCGCAGAATGCAGGTCAGTCACTGGCAGCACTAGAGCACATAGGAGTCAGCACTGATGCGGCAAATAAGGGTTCAGGGTCGTGATTTCCAGTCAGCTGTCCCTGGCACCCACAGACCTCCCAGGGTGAGAGAGTTGAGTGCTGTATCCCTAACCCCAAACTGTGTAGCAGAGCTGCGGTTGTGGTGGGAGTGATGGGCGCAGCAGAGGAGCGCACACAGCGCGATCTCCCCTCCTATGACACTGAGGTGTTGCCGGGTGAACAGCTGGAAGCCCGGGGCAGCAGGGGACCTAGAGCAATAGGGCTGAAACACACTACACGGCTTTTGCCGGCCGGGAAAAAGCCGGACGGCTTTTTCCCGTGCCGGCATTGTAGTTAACAGTGTGAGGGCTAGGGTCCCTTCACACTGCACGGCCCCGGCCCGGCTGCCGGGTTGCAGCTGGGTCTCACCACTGGAAGGTCCGGCGGCCGGGCGGCCGTCGGGCCGTCTTTGGAGCCAGTAAACCGTGTGTGTGAAGGGGAGCTTTCACACACAACGTTTTTTTCTGAAGCCGTGTCTGATGCTGCGCATGCACACAGCATCACACACGGCTCAAAGCCGTCCTGTGTGACAGACACTGCCGGTTTCTCCCGGATGGCAAAAAGCCGGACAAAGTTTGTCCGGCTTTTTGCCATCCGGGAAAAACCGGAGTGTGTGTTACAGCCCATAGGCTCAGAGCACCGGTCCGCCATCCTCACCTCGCCTGCACATGGAGATGTAGTGCAGTGTAGCACCTCAGCCTCCCGCAGTCCGTAGCCGCAGCCGTGCAGAGGGAGCAAGGAGGGAGTCAGGGGCAGCAATATGGTGCCTGCCTCGTGGTGTCTCTCCAGACACCTCTGTTTCGGTGGTCGTAGTGCAGTGGGGAGCTGGGGAGCACAGCCTCTTGCCCACTATTATCTCTGCTGCCCCACGATGACAGGTAGTGGCACAGGTCCCGGAGCTGAGAGGTGTAATCAGCGAGCAGAGGGGAGCGGGAACGGAGAGCTCACATAAAATGCGACCTGCTAGCAGGGCCTCCCACCGGAAGTCCATTACACAGCATTTTATAGAGCATATTTGTCATTTACATCAGTCTCTGCCTTATTTACATCGAATGTAACACATGAGCACACACGTTATGGATAATTTTTTCCAGAACTCATATAATCCACCTACATCTTTGGATAGGATGTGGTCAGAATACCAACAATGGGATCCTGACGGTCAGAATCCCAATGGATCCTGAAGGTATGTACAGGAGTTAGGGTTAGGCTGTGGGGGGGGGGGAGATTAGGCTGCGGGGGTGGGAGGTTAGGGTTAGGCTGCTGGAAGGGTTAGGGTGCGGGAGCTGGGTTAGGAATAGGGGTAGGGTTAGAATACCGCAATCTGTCAGGAATCCCAAGTGCTGGGATTTTTATACCCAACTCTTTTGGACTATAGGAGGAAACCACCACACACACACACACACACACACACACACACACACACACACACACACACACAGTGTATAGTTCGCTGTGTAGCATTTAAAAAATAGCCAATCTTAACTAGCACAGAGCTTAGCTATGAACACAAAAACAGAGGATGAAGTTGTAGTAAGGAAAAAAAAGATCCAATGCTTAATTCCATAATTTTCACATTTTGGTGGTTGCTATCTCTATTCTCCAACTTGTGGGATCACCACACCAGGTCATGAATATGCTAATGACAACCTTTAGAGCCTTTTAACACATTTAGAATCAGATTAATTTTTCTAAATTAAATATTTTTTTCTTGGCCCAGGTTTACATTTACTCTCATGCATACTAAACATGCATATTAATGGTTATTTAGGACAGTCCTTTTCTATAGTTCTTGAAGATTTGTCACTTCTGCACAGTGCTGGATTACCAAATAGAAAGAGTAGGCACAACCTATGGGCCCCATGCCTTTTAGGGGACCTGCTATAATGGATCAAAATAATATTGATTTGATCCTGAAAGTAAATTACAATCAAGCTTTCTTAAATTATTTCCAAAAGATAGAAAAAATGTAAACAAAAACTTCATTTTTAAAGACTCTATAGAGAAAAGACTGTATTAATGTAATGTACCCATTATCAACTTAAAGTACATAAACCATAGACATCAGATTCACATTACAGTTTCCAGATCGTAAACCTCTGGTTGGTAAAATCATTTGCGAGAAGGGGCCCAAGATTTTGACTGCCTACGGACTTCCAAATGGTTTAATCCGGCATTGCTTCTGCATGACATATTTGCTGAAACTAATTTTAGTTGCTTAGAGTATAAATAGGTACAGAGACCTTCTCAAATATTAATTATAAAAAAACTTGTATTCAATTCCTATAGGGATATAGAATGTCCTTATTACTGTCCTTTTGAAGCCACTATTTGGAACTTGTAGACAAGCTGATTTTAGTTTTTGAATGACTCAACGTAGATGTTGACATGTTCAAGATGAACTGATAACTCACACATCAACATTGGGTCACAATTTTAGTTGGCTGGAAAGCCCTTTCTTTGATGCACCGCTGTTTTGACATCGTAGAAATAAATGTCAGCATATTTTAGTGCTCACCTGCTTCAGGTATTATACATTTTAAAGTTTTAAATGCCACCAGCAATTGACTCATCAAGGAGTGCTACAGAGCTGATCATGGCGAGTAACTCATTGAGGAGTGCTATAGTGCTGATCATGGTGAGTGACTCATCAAGGAGTGCTACAGAGCTGATCATGGTGAATAACTGATCAAGGAGTGCTACAGAGATGATCATGGTGAGTGACTCATCAAGGAGTGCTACGGAGCTGATCATGGCAAGTGACTCATCAAGGAGTGCTACAGAGCTGATCATGGCGAGTGACTCAACAAGGAGTGCTACGGAGCTGATCATGGCAAGTGACTCATCAAGGAGTGCTACAGAGCTGATAGTGGTGAGTGACTCATCAAGGAGTGCTACAGAGCTGGTCATGGCAAGTGACTCATCAAGGAGTGCTACAGAGCTGATAGTGGCGAGTGACTCATCAAGGAGTGCTACAGAGCTGATCATGGTAAGTGATTCATCAAGGAGTGCTACAGAGCTGATCATGGCAAGTGACTCATCAAGGAGTGCTACAGAGCTGATAGTGGCGAGTGACTCATCAAGGAGTGCTACAGAGCTGATTATGGCAAGTAACTCATCAAGGAGTGCTACAGAGCTGGTCATGGCGAGTGACTCATCAAGGAATGCTACAGAGCTGATAGTGGCGAGTGACTCATCAAGGAGTGCTACAGAGCTGATCGTGGTGAGTGACTCATCAAGGAGTGCTACAGAGCTGATCATGGCGAGTAACTCATCAAGGAGTGCTACAGAGCTGATCGTGGCGAGTGACTCATCAAGGAGTGCTACAGAGCTGGTCATGGCGAGTGACTCATCAAGGAGTGCTACAGAGCTGATAGTGGCGAGTGACTCATCAAGGAGTGCTACAGAGCTGATCATGGCGAGTGACTCATCAAGGAGTGCTACAGAGCTGATAGTGGCGAGTGACTCATCAAGGAGTGCTACAGAGCTGATCATGGCGAGTGACTCATCAAGGAGTGCTACAGAGCTGATAGTGGCGAGTGACTCATCAAGGAGTGCTACAGAGCTGATCATGGTGAGTGACTCATCAAGGAGTGCTACAGAGCTGATAGTGGCGAGTGACTCATCAAGAAGTGCTACAGAGCTGATCATGGTGAGTGACTCATCAAGGAGTGCTACAAAGCTGATCTTGGCGAGTGAAGTGTTGGATGAGCGAATATTGTCTAAATGATTAAGTGATTTTTTTCGAACAACTCTGTTATTTAACGATGGTGAAAGTCTCAAAAGCTGCATTTTTCCTTCGTGACAACACAGGTTTAAAGCATCCAAGGCATTGTTATTGATTTCCAATGCAAAGTACCTTGCGTTGCAATAGCTGCATGTGGCTAACATCTCTCCAAAATTCATGATAGCATTATTCACTGGAACCGATTAAGCTATTTATTAACGCTGTCTCATTAGTTGTCGTTGTGTTTGCCTTTGACGTCGATCCATTTTCTTTTCATATCCTCATGGCATAGTTACACTGTAAGCAAAAATTGGCTTTTAGTATGCTCATTTAAAATCCGTAATGACATTTTACTGCATACCGACGGTTTAATGTATCCCAAAAGTTAACTGTATCACAAAATATCCCTGTATCCCAAATTTTATTGTATCCTGAAAGTTTTCTGTATACCGAAAGTGTAATAATAAACTTTCGGGATACAGTAATTAGAAAGAATTAATTATATTAATGGAATTTAGGGCAGAAAAAATAGGCAAGGGCTTTGCTGCAATTTACAACCCAATGCACCCCCCACTCCATGCTTTTTCCATAGGAAAAAATCATGACTTTGACGCTCAGAAAACTGACCACATCTAAAAATTCTGCGACCTTGTTGCACAACTACATTACACACCCTATCAAATGACCAGGGACACATCTAGAGAGGAGAAGGCCTGTATGCAGGCACCATCTGGGCACTAGGGTCACTAGGGGACCTTAGCAATGTCCCAGTGTCTAGTGTGCATGCGCAGGTCTCTGGGAAAATGATGCAGTGGCCATTTTCCCTGTGATTTCCTTACTGTGCATGCACAAAACACCATTTTCCTGGGGATTTCTGCAGCGCTGCTGCTGTTGACACGGGTCTCGGAGGATAAGTTTTTTTTTTTAAATGGGTGCAGGGTGTGCAGTGTGGGCCCCCTTGGACCTTGGGGGCCCGAATGCACCTCATGCACTGCACCAATTATAAATACGCCAGTGCGAATTACATCTGAACCACCAAAATCATTGTTGTCATTTTGGAGTAGTTGCTTTCACAAAAAGATTGCTTAGCCAATTAAACATATGGGGTAATTCAATTGTTTTTGAACGTCTAGTTTTCCTGTCTAAACAGAATTGTTCAGACGCTCAAACAAATGTCACAATTCAATTGTTGTTTGGGCGCACATGCATATCGCGCATTTCAAGCCCAAACAGACCAGGTTTAGCCATCTAAATGGGTAAACACGTCTAAAGTCTTGCTTTGGGTATCCAAACTACTGGTTGGATTCCCAAAGTGCAGACTTAGCGCACCTTACTTCTCTCACCTCAGGAGGCTGCAAGAAGAAATGTCATCCCTGCGGCTACCAGGCGTCTAAACGGAGAAACAATTGTATTGCTCCGTTTTGCGCCCCCTCATGGTAGCCGCGGGATAGACAAATGAATTCCCCCATAGGTTAGTAAAGAGGGCTTGAAGTTTACAATTTTTTTTTTATTGCCAAAAAACGCTTTCTGCATGACTATAAAAAAAAGCACCAACAGGGCAAATGCTTGAGTACTAACCAAAGGCCGCTCTGTTAAATGCCACAGCACATTGGATGTCAGTTTGTGCAAGGCTGTCTTTGACACATAATGCCTCACCACATCTGGAACTTTGTATATTTAGTTTTCCATTTTATTTGGACATAAAGAGGTTGTTGAATTAAGAAACGGATCAATGCTTTGTCCAATCTTAATAACAGCTGTGTTTAATGTTTAGGCTGTTACATTCAAGCTACAACCTCTGATCTAAGAAAATGTCACAAGATCACAATATTTCAAATATTATTTTAAAAACATTGAGAACATTTTCTATGTCTGATGTCTTTTTTTGTGTCCCATATTAAAGCAAACACGCTGCCACACTACGGGGCAGGAAAACTCAGTCACGGGTTGTCTTCAAGCATCTTCTCACAGCTCTCAAAAGATTTCATTTAAAATTGCAAATACACATGGGAAATCAATTTTCCAGCAATAAATCATGCATTACCATTGGGTGCAATGACAACCTTAAAAACTACTGACAATAGATGCAAATGTGAGTGTGTTTGTGTATGTATATATATATATATATATATATAGAGAGAGAGAGAGAGAGCGAGAGAGAGAGAGAGAAAGAGATACTATTTTATTACATACATTTATATTATTTATTGTTTGTTTATTTATTTTGAAATATATATATGCATGTATATATATATATATATATACATACAGGTATAAAACCACAGCACTCGACACCCCAGAAGCGGGGTACATGGCTGCACTTACCACTCATAGGGTGAGGTGCATGTAGCCCATAACCACATTCTTAAATGTTTGTGTATGTATATATATATCACCTCGTTTTTATTACTATTAAGCATATAAGAACTTGCTCTCACCTTAGCTATGCTATAAACCAGTTTTTGTAACGTTGATTGTATAATTACATCACATGATCCATTATGATGTCAAAATCCCTGAACTAAGTACTTTGGGTATAAATAGACATGCAGCTTCATTATGTCCCTACCCCTTGAAGAAGTCTGTTGAGACGAAATGCGTTGGGTTTCCTGTATCTGACCCTCTACTGATTTTAAGCTAAGTCTGATCTCCTATCCTTTTACAATTGTTGTTTTCATGGTCTTTTATATGAAAAAAAAATTCTTGTATTTTAAACTCCTGTTTTGAATTTTTACTCTCATATATATTACACTTTTTAATATTTTTACATTTTTTTGGCTCTTAAATTTTAAGCATATTAACCATTTATTATAGCTACACTTGTCGCCGGTACCCCTATCCCTCCATTTTTTATACTTTCTAGCAGTACTATACCAGTGTTGCATTCTTAGGGTTTGGCTGACACCGATTATTAAGGTTATGTGGGCTTTTATGGTGATTTTACGGAACATATAGTGTATTATCTATTTGGTTTTACTGAGAATATACTTCACAAGTGGCGCTATACCATTCATTTTGCATATATATATATATATATATATATATAAAGTCCCAATACAAACGACAGCGGCACTCAAGGCTTTACGAAAATGAAAAACTGTATTCAAAAGTGAATAAAAAAGCCGACGTTTCGGGGCTTACCCGCCCCTTTGTCAAGGTGTGTTACACACCTTGACAAAGGGGCGGGTAAGCCCCGAAACGTCGGCTTTTTTATTCACTTTTGAATACAGTTTTTCATTTTCGTAAAGCCTTGAGTGCCGCTGTCGTTTGTATTGGGACTTTGCATAAGTTTTACCAGGAGGCACCAGGGTCACGTTCAGCCATTAGGAGGAGTGCCGGTCCATACCTGCTATATATATATATATATATATATATAGTGTGCAAGAAAGAACCGTCACTCGTGGCTGATATCTATTTGTTGCGGTGCCTTCAGTAGAAATTTGATAGAACAAGTGGAAGGACTGCGGCACTCAGATTTAAAGATGAAAAAGATGCTAGTTTATTAGGACAAAGCCATCATCAAAAATGCCGTGTAGTGCCGACGTTTCGGTGCCTAGCACCGTTTTCAAGGCAGGCATGTACAGGTAGAACAAAAAAACGTTGTTCTACCTGTACATGCCTGCCTTGAAAACGGTGCTAGGCACCGAAACGTCGGCACTACACGGCATTTTTGATGATGGCTTTGTCCTAATAAACTAGCATCTTTTTCATCTTTAAATCTGAGTGCCGCAGTCCTTCCACTTGTTCTATATATATATATATATATATATAGTATTTGTTGTTTGTATTGCTCTTTTTCTATGAAATAAAAGCAATGGTAACTAATACAAAATTTACCAGTACATGCCTGAGGTTAATACACGATTTGTTGTATCCTCAGGACAAGTCTTCAGATGTCTAGTTAATTCATTTGTCATTAATTCAGCTTTTTTGCTTTAAATACAGACAATATTGTAAAAATTATTATATATGTACTTTTCATTTTCAAAATATTCAATTGTTTAAAAATAATAATAAAAATATTACTTTTCCAAGGGGTCAAATGAAGAGCCTGGTCCTATTCATAGTGTTTGCTAATGCAGACATCTAGACAAAATTTCCTGACTGTGGGGTTCACATATAAAGCAGTGAAAAGAGTGGAGAAGTGAGACAGTGGAGAAGTTGCCCATGGCAACCAATCAGCTGCTACTGTACTTATCATTTTATAGCATCTACTTGATACATGCTACCTCAAAGCTGATTGGTTACCATGGTCAACTTCTTCACTGGTCCCTTCTCCATTATTTTATCTGCTTGATATACCAATCCCTATGATTCAAATGAGCCCTATCATCTTCTATGTAGAGCGCATGGATACAACTGATGTGTTTGGACAAGGTTCCAAAACATTTATGTAATTAGTACAGTATGGTAGCACAAAGCAGTTTCCATCATCATCGTAATTAATATTAATTTTTATATAGTGTCAGCGGATTCTGTGCAGTGCAATCACAGCTGTTTTTTTACTACAGAACATTAGTCTTGATTAATAGGTTTCAAAATAGTCCAAATTGGTTCTTCCATGAGGGTAATTTCAGAATTTATCCTCACTGTCACCGAATTGCTTACAATGCGTGGCCAGTGTATCCACCTGCTTTACTCATATACTAGTATGCATAGACAGTGAGAGCATGATTCCTGCATTTAATAATGCAGGTACCTACAGGTCGTGTTGGTATTTTAGAATAAGCAAAACTAACCCCTGGGAATACTGTGAGGACGTGGCCAATTGTAAATTGTGTGGCTGTCTTTACATGCTGCTGATGTGGCTGCAATCCCTAGGGGGCCTGCCTGGACACAAGACTAGTGGTGGGTGGAGATTCCTCTTGCTAGTTCTGGCCTCCTGTCTAACCCAGGCCCCATACACAGGTAATGCCCATTCTCTGCATGGTGAAGTCATGGCCGCCAGTGACTCAATCATGTCCCACCCCTACTATTATACCAGCTCTGTAGTAGGTTAAGGAACAAACATCACCAGTGCAAGCTGGTCATGTACAATGTTTTGGGGAATACTGTTTATGTAGCAGAAATAAGTGACATATCTGACTATCATTGCCAGTTATGTACGAAAGGGCAGCTAAATACCCATCTGCGAATGATCTGTGCCAAAGGGGTCTATTCATGAAGCAGTAAAAAGTGTGGAGAAGTGAGTCAGTGGAGAAGTTGCCCATGGCAACAAGCTGCTCAGCTGTACAATCACGGCCCAGAGGTGGGGCTTTGCGGATGTCATGGGCGGAGCTAAGCTCCGTGTCCCTACACCTTGCAAAAATAAAAATAATATTTGTTTATACTATGCCATAAATGAGGGGGACCATCTGGTTCTCTCCCAGCGATGGCAAAATCATTCGACATCGGCCTTAAACCATCGATGATTATGAATCATCAATGGTCGATGGCTACCCCCGACAGAGATCCAGGAACTGCGCTGCGTGCGGCCTTCCCGGCTTCTCTGTGACCAGACCGGCCCACCTGCCCATCGGCCCTTCTGGCATTTGACAAAAGTGCCAGATGGGTATTCCGGCCCTGCGTGGCTCCATAAACTGGACACAGAGCCCCTATCATTTGTAACTCTAAGTGAATGGAGGGGTTCTGTCCATGTATGGGCAGGTGACTAGACCAAGGGGTAAGCCAAGACTGGCAGACTGCTATTGTGACACTAGGCCGTAACATCATAGCCAACTGGTCTACTCTTAGCTGCTCCATACAGTGGTTTCACCTACTAGTAGCTCCAGCCCTTGATAAAATGTCAAATTAATTCCCTAAATACATATATACTGTATATTTCTGTTTAAGGGCTTAAACCAGCACCCAGCAAGCTCAAGTTATATTCAGACAGATTTGTTATATCTACATTTCAGAAAAAGTATTAACACAAAAAGTGGTTTCTTAGCTCATATTGTTTCTAAATGGTTTTCTCTAGAGCTTTGTTATTGTTTGGTTTTACTGCTCACTTTGACACATTTATGGCATTAAATTGTCTTTAAATTGAATTACCAATCCTAAAACATGACCGAAAATAAAATAGTCTGCTGTACTGTAACAGCGGCTTTTTCAAACCATTAACCAAATAAATTATTCTCACTAAACGCTTTTTTATCTGCTATTCTGAAACACAGGAATGACAATATCCAGCACATTATGTTTCCTTCTTTTAATGTATTTATTTGACATACATATTTAAGTATTTTGCTTGCAGATTTGAGGGCCTTTCACAGGGAGCTGGTGAAGCCCATATACGGTGTGATGAGGCAAAGTGCCAAGCATTATGGAAATAAAGCTATAGCCTAACTGGCATCCCCTCTCACCAGGACTGACCCTGGGCATAGGACTAGAGATGAGTGGGTTCGGTTCGTCGAGATCCGAACCCCCCCCGAACTTCACCTATTTTACACGGTTCCAAGGCAGCCTCGGATCTTCCCGCCTTCCTCGGTTAACCTGAATGCGCCAGAACGTCATCATCCCGCTGTCGGATTCTCGCGAGATTCGTATTCTATATAAAGAGCCACGCGTCGCCGCCATTTTCACTCGTGCATTGGACATTGAACGGAGAGGACGTGGCTGCGTTCTCTCCCTGAAAAGCTCTGTATCTGTGCTCAGTGTGCTGCAAATATCTGTGCTCAGTGTGCTGCATTGTGGGGACCACCAATATATAATATAATTATAGTAGTACAGTACAGTAGGCCATTGCTGTATCTTGCAGCTCTGTGTCAAGTATACTATCCATATCTGTGCTGCATTATTGTGAGCAGTATATAGTAGGACAGTGCAGCATTTTGGTGACCAGCCGTATACATATAGTACAATACAGTAGGCCATTGCTGTATCTTGCAGCTCTGTGTCAAGTATACTATCCATATCTGTGCTGCATTACTGTGAGCAGTATATAGTAGGACAGTGCAGCATTTTGGTGACCAGTAGTATACATATAGTACAGTACAGTAGGCCATTGCTGTATCTTGCAGCTCTGTGTCAAGTATACTATCCATATCTGTGCTGCATTGTTGTAGTGAGCAGTATATAGTAAGACAGTGCAGCATTGTGGTGACCACCAGTATACATATACAGTAGTACAATACAGTAGGCCATTGCTGTATCTTGCAGCTCCGTATCACTTCAAGTATCCATATCTGTGCTGCATTGTTGTGAGCAGTATATAGTAGGACAGTGCAGCATTTTGGTGACCAGCAATAGTAGTACAGATAGTACAGTAGGCCATTGCTATTGATATATTACTGGCATATAATTCCACACATTAAAAAATGGAGAACAAAAATGTGGAGGCTAAAATAGGGAAAGATCAAGATCCACTTCCACCTCGTGCTGAAGCTGCTGCCACTAGTCATGGCCAAGACGATGAAATGCCATCAACGTCGTCTGCCAAGGCCGATGCCCAATGTGATAGTAGAGAGCATGTAAAATCCAAAAAACTAAAGTTCAGTAAATTTACCCAAAAATCTAAATTAAAAGCATCTGAGGAGAAGCGTAAACTTGCCAATATGCCATTTACGACACGGAGTGGCAAGGAACGGCTGAGGCCCTGGCCTATGTTCATGGCTAGTGGTTCAAGTTCACATGAGGATGGAAGCACCCCTCCCGCTAGAAAAATGAAAAGACTTAAGCTGGCAAAAGCACAGCAAAGAACTGTGCGTTCTTCTAAATCACAAATCCCCAAGGAGAGTCCAATTGAGTCGGTTGCGATGCCTGACCTTCCCAACACTGGACGGGAAGAGGTGGCGCCTTACACCATTTGCACGCCCCCCGCAAGTGCTGGAAGGAGCACCCACAGTCCAGTTCCTGATAGTCAAATTGAAGATGTCACTGTTGAAGTACACCAGGATGAGGATATGGGTGTTGCTGGCGCTGAGGAGGAAATTGGCAAGGAGGATTCTGATGGTGAGGTGGTTTGTTTAAGTCAGGCACCCGGGGAGACACCTGCTGTCAGTGGGATGAATATGGCCATTGACACGCCTGGTCAAATTACAAAAAAAATCACCTCTTCGGTGTGGAATTATTTTAACAGAAATGCGGACAACAGGGCCAGTATTTACTAAAAATCCGAGTTTGGCCGATTTGTGTTTTTTTTACTAAGTCCCAACACGGGAATTCACTAAGCACAAATCTCGGCAGTGTTTGGGACATTCGTAATGGTTTGAACGGCAAAGTACACAAATACGAATGAATAGACCATCGGTCAAACGCGCCTGTTATTTCATACAATACGGGAATTCACTATTCATTCGTATTTGGGTGTTAGTCTCTGAGTGCTCAATTGCGGTCGGATTTGTTTGCGATTCGTTAAAAAACGCAGCAAAAAAATAGACCTGCTTTTTTCAGCCGTGTTTACATGTGTTGACACTTACAAATTATTCTAACCTGAATTAGGATGCCTATAAAAGGGACACAAACTTCTCTTATGCAAAATAATTTATTTCCTTATGTTTGCTGGCCAAAACTTGTAGATTTGTAAGGCAATACACATTTAACAACATATATCCATTATTACACACATTTGTGTTCAACTTTCAAATATTTCAAATGTTGTTGTTTCTGCATCATGTTTTTAAATCTGATTACTTATTTTTAACACACACAAACATGGCACAACAATAATGTCAGTCATTTTCGGGCTGAATTATCTAAATATTACCCCCAACATATTAGGACACTTTTAGTCAACTCAATTGTGTTTTTCTTGTCAATTCGTCTAGAGAAGAAAAGTAAAACAGTTACAATTCACATTGTAAATTGTATTGGTCATGGATGAATCTGCCTGGCTGCCAATTAGTCTGTCTTCTGGCTCAAATAATGATTAGAATCTAGAAAGAGTAATGATTAGAAAAAAAATCAAGTGGTCTGCTTTCTGCCTGCTTAAGACAATCTGCCTGGCTGCCAATTAGTCTGTCTGCTGGCTCAAAGAATGATTAGAATCTAGAAAGAGTAATGATTAGAAAAAAATCAAGTGGTCTGCTTTCTGCCTGCTTAAGACAATCTGCCTGGCTGCCAATTAGTCTGTCTGCTGGCTCAAAGAATGATTAGAATCTAGAAAGAGTAATGATTAGAAAAAAATCAAGTGGTCTGCTTTCTGCCTGCTTAAGACAATCTGCATGGCTGCCAATTAGTCTGTCTGCTTGCTCAAAGAATGATTAGAATCTAGAAAGAGTAATGATTAGAAAAAAATCAAGTGGTCTGCTTTCTGCATGCTAACATCTATGTGCAGCTCAAACAACAGTTTCCTGCTAACAAAAAATACAAAGATGATAAAGAAGAAATGTGCGTACAAAATTCCTTTTGTTGTTTGTACCAGTTATAATTAATGATGTTGTACAAATTGTCAAGGAGCTAAGTGTTATATATATTCTGTTAATCATACACTTGGTAAGTGTTTTTTTCTCTTCTCTTTAAAGAAATGGGTGTGGTTTTTTTATGTTTATTTGGGTGGTTGCTTGTCCTGGCCTTTGCCTTTACCACTGTCGTGTTGGCGTGCTCTGGTGGAGCGCCTTGGTGGTGATGACACTGGCGTTACATTTGGAGTAGCCATACCAGAACTGCTGCTTGTTTGCTGTTACTGCAGGGATCTGAGTGTTTCATTGAGGTTAGTGAGGGTGGCATTGAGTTCACGTGTTGCAGCATTTTGATTGTCTACAATTCTGGACATGGATTCATTGATCATTTGATTGCTTTCTAAAATGTTTATATAGCTTTGCTGTTGTCTGTGCTGTTCTTCCATTATGCGCTGTAAGTTGCCCATGACATGTGTAATGTCTGCACGTATGATTTCCATGGTATTTGCAATTCTTGTGTTTGTTTCATTTTGTCTACTCAGATTTCTGCTGATTCGTCTGAGGTGAGATGGTAGGCTTGCAAACATTTGGGTCTGCCTACGCAGGCAATCTTCATTAGTGGCCTGCTGTCTAGCCCAAATGGTCCAGAACACTTGATCAGGGCCTTGTGTTACTGGTGTTGTTGGGCTGTGTTGGGGTGGTGGTGTGCTTTGCTGTAGGGGAGTACTCACAGGTGCTGGGGGGCTGATTCCTTTGCTTACTGGATGCATTTCTAACATGATTGTGTCATTCATGTCACTGTGTTGCTGTTGTTGCGGAGGGATGCTGGTACCAGGACTAGAAGCTGAAATTAAAAACATTTATCCGTTACTTATCCATATGTTTAATACATTGGTACAAAGCACTAAACATGGAACACATGTAATGGACTGGTGCTTTCAGATATCCGGCCTAGCAACATCATCACTCATTACTTAAATACATACATATGCCTGTTTGTGGCAAATGTGTCTGGTTACTTCATTCTGAAAGCAAACACATGAGTTGTATGGTACATAAGACATACTCCTGCCTAAAAACACATTGTAATCCATAATGTGTTGCCTTATAGTGTCTCCAACCAAAACATAGTAATGTTTTTGTATGCAGTTGGCAATGTTAGGACAAACACACATGTGTAAATGATTCTAACAACCTTACTATTTGCAAAGCTTACACATGAGTTTCTGTTGCAGCATCTTCCACACAATGTGCTACTGTATGGCTGAAGTGGACATACATATCTTTACTGGATGTTATGTAGGCCATTTTGTTTGGTTTCCATTTCATGTTTTACTGACTTGGGTAAGTATAGCAGATTTTGATGGGTATTGACTTAATGAGTTTAAGTAAATGTTTTTTTAAAGATCTGACATTTTTAATTGTTATCACAGTTTGTTACTCACAATCAAGATGAGGGGAGTGTGGTTGTCGTCTTGGAGGTGTGTCCAAAATTTGGAGTGGGGGCACCGAACAAACAGTAGATAATCTTCGTGGCGGGGTACCCTGCTGTGGTTGGCCCTGGATCAGAGACCTTGCTTTCTTTGCTGGCAGATGTTTTTTGTGGTGTGCTCCAGAAGTGCGCCTTCTGCTGCTTAAGACTTCTTTGGATGGACCTAGTATTGAAAGCGACATTTTGTTATGGCCATTCATTTACAAACCTAACCTATACTACAATGGACACTTTACCTGCTTCCGCAGCGTCATCATCATCAGATGTGATGGGAGTGACTGTAGGACGACCAGTACTGCTTTTTTTCAACACTGTAAATCCAAAAAAAATAAAAATTATTCATGCTATTGTTAATACATCCACCCATTATGCTTATAAACATTACATCTTTAAAAAATGGAAGTTTTATTATGAATCTAAAAATAAGGACATTAAACACAAAAAACACAACAACAAACCCAAAACATTGTCCAATAGCCATATGCACTATGGAAAGTGCAACACAGGGAATCATATACAGGACACAGACATAGGACACAATGCCAAAAACATACACTAACAAGCCAAAACACACACAGCTTCATTTTCAAATAAAAGGAAAAAAAATACAGATGCGATATAGAAATAGGTCTGTGATGTGGCACTCCAAACACACATTAACACAATATGAGGCCAACAAAAATAAAAAAAAAACAAAAAAAAAACCAGTAAGGTAACTAAGTCTGCAGTTGTTGTGTCAGTGTACAAATACAGACTCAAAATGAACCAGCAAATAGTGGCCTTGACTTAAACAATATTACATTGAGTACTAATGAAATTATACATGTAACTGCCTTCAAAGACACTTTGCACTACTCCAGCCTCTAACATATCAACCACTGATTTGGAAACATTGCACATGGATAACTGAAATAAAAAACATATTCCAACTTTCAAAATGTACAATGTGCAAAAGGAAAACATTATTGCGGGACACTTCAATGACACACCAAGTCCAAACTACACATGGAAAATGTACTGACTTTTGTATGAAACATGACCCAAAACAATGTATTTGATGACGCACACTTGAAGATGGGAGTAATATGCAACATCACATGACACACATTTAAAACATACAGTAAGCCAGAAGTAATGTCATAGAATGTTAAGGCAAATACACATGCTCACCATCTTTCCTGGGGCGATCGGAATCCCGGACATGGGTTGCAGACACTACTTCTGGAGGGATTATAGTCCGCATGGGCACCTCATAGTCCAGATATGTGGCAATAAAGGGCGGACCACCACCGGTTTTGCGAGCCGACTTCGCCTCCTTGGCCATTTTGGACTTGACACGTCGCTTTATGTCATAGTACCGTTTGCGGCACATGTCCTCCGTCCGCTTCACCACCCCCTCACTATTTACAGCAGCAACTACTTTCGCCCACAACACCGTCTTCTTCCATGTTGGCACCTTGGCGGACTTAGGCCCAAATAGCTGCCGCTGATACTTCATCAGCTCCCGCACCAATGCCACATTTTCTGCATAACTAAACTTGACATTCCGCCCAGTCTTAGTAGTGGTGCGTGGCTGCGGAGCTGTCTGACTGTCACTATTACTGTCACTTGAGGCTGCTGCAGCAACCTCACCAACCTCCTCCACCTCACTAACCTCACTAACACTCACCTCCTCCACCTGACCGACCTCCTCCTCCTCACTAACACCCTCCACCTCACTCACCTCAGCCACCTCTGAGTCACACATAATTGTGTGACTAAACAATTAACACAGAAAAAAAAAAGACAAAACAAAACACTCCTCCGCTACCACTACACTAATCACACACACACACACACACACACACTGACAAGGGACTATAAATAAAAAAAACTTGGACAAAAATTGAGACAAAACCAAAAAATACAAGACAACAAGAATGACAAAAATACTTTCAAACACAATACAACACTCAGAACTCGCAAAAAATACTCCTCCAAACAAACACTACTCACCAAACTCCACTGCACAACCTCTCTCCTCACCACTAACTAAACCCACGAGGTGTGGACGGTTTGGGGCGTATTTATATGGTTGCGCACAGACACTCCTACCATCTGAAACACAAGCAATCACGAACGGGGATGAAAACCGAAACTAAAAGTGAAAATGCGGCCGCGGGAAAAAAACAACCCTGCCGCGTTTAACTTGGAAAAAAAACCCAGCAAAAACAACACAAACACGTACGCAAACGACAATGACGGCCGTAAATGTGCCAAAAAAACCCGACTGGCATCGACATCGGAAAACACGAAAACAATAAACTTGAATGCTTAGTAACTTGACGTATATAGGCCCTCATTCCGAGTTGATCGCTCGCAAGGCGAATTTAGCAGAGTTGCTCACGCTAAGCCTACGCCTACTGGGAGTGTATCTTAGCTTCTTAAAATTGCGACCGATGTATTCGCAATATTGCGATTACAAACTACTTAGCAGTTTCAGAGTAGCTTCAGACTTACTCGGCATCTGCGATCAGTTCAGTGCTTGTCGTTCCTGGTTTGACGTCACAAACACACCCAGCGTTCGCCCAGACACTCCCCCGTTTCCCCGGCCACTCCTGCGTTTTTTCCGGAAACGGTAGCGTTTTTTCCCGCACGCCCATAAAACGGCCTGTTTCCGCCCAGTAACACCCATTTCCTGTCAATCACATTACGATCGCCGGAGCGATGAAAAAGCCGTGAGTAAAAATACTATCTCCATTGTAAAATTACTTGGCGCAGTCGCAGTGCGAATATTGCGCATGCGTACTAAGCGGAATTTCACTGCGATGCGATGAAAAATACCGAGCGAACGACTCGGAATGAGGGCCATAGTTTCAAAAAGTTGCATGAAAATGCACCCGATACAAGACGAGTTTAAACACTACACAAACCGACACAAACACGAATATTAGTAAATTTTGGCCCAGGTGTCAAGCCGTGTGTTGCCTTTGTCAAACTGTAATAAGTAGGAATAAGGATGTTAACCATCTAGGAACATCCTCCCTTATACGTCACCTGGAGCGCATTCATCAGAAGTCATTGACAAGTTCAAAAACTTTGGGTGACAGCGGAAGCAGTCCACTGACAACTAAATCCCTTCCTCTTGTACCCAAGCTCCTGCAAACCACACCACCAACTCCCTCAGTGTCAATTTCCTCCTTAGACAGGAACGCCAATAGTCCTGCAGGCCATGTCACTGGCAAGTCTGATGAGTCCTCTCCTGACTGGGATTCCTCCGATGCATCCTTGAGTGTAACGCCTACTGCTGCTTGCGCTGCTGTTGTTGCTGCTGGGAGTCGATCGTCATCCCACAGGGGAAGTCGGAAGACCACTTGTACTACTTCCAGTAAGCAATTGACTGTCCAACAGTCCTTTGTGAGGAAGATGAAATATCACAGCAGTCATCCTGTTGCAAAGCGGATAACACAGGCCTTGGCAGCTGTGTTGGTGTTAGACATGCATCCGGTATCCGGCATTAGTTCATAGGGAATTAGAGAATTTCTTGAGGTAGTGTGTCCCCGGTACCAAATACCATCTAGGTTCCACTTCTCTAGGCAGGCGATACCGAGAATGTACACAGATGTCAGAAAAAGACTCACCAGTGTCCTAAAAAATGCAGTTGTACCCAATGTCCACTTAACCACGGACATGTGGACAAGTGGAGCAGGACAGACTCAGGACTATATGACTATGACAGCCCACTGGGTAGATGTATTGCCTCCCGCAGCAAGACCAGCAGCGGCGGCACCAGTAGCAGCATCTCGCAAACGTCAACTCGTTCCTAGGCAGGCTACGCTTTGTATCACCGCTTTACATAAGAGGCACACAGCTGACAACCTCTTACGGAAACTGAGGAACATCATCGCAGAATGGCTTACCCCAATTGGACTCTCCTGGGGATTTGTGACATCGGACAGCGCCACCAATATAGTGCGTGCATTACATGTTGGGCAAATTCCAGCACGTCCCATGTTTTGCACATACATTGAATTTGGTGGTGCAGAATTTTTTTAATAAACGACAGGGGCGTGCAAGAGATGCTGTCGGTATCCAGAAGAATTGCGGGCCACTTTCGGCATTCTGCCACCGCATGCCGAAGACTGGAGCACCAGCAAACACTCCTGAACCTACCCCGCCATCATCTGAAGCAAGAGGTGGTAACGAGGTGGAATTCAACACTCTATATGCTTCAGAGGATGGAGGAGCAGCAAAAGGCCATTCAAGCCTATACATCTGCCTACAATATAGGCAAAGGAGGGGGAATGCACCTGACTCAAGCGCAGTGGAGAATGATTTCAACGTTGTGCAAGGTTCTGCAACCCTTTGAACTTGCCACACGTGAAGTCAGCTCAGACACTGCCAGCCTGAGTCAGGTCATTCCCCTCATCAGGCTTTTGCAGAAGCAGTTGGAGAGATTGAAGGAGGAGCTAAAATGCAGCAATTCTGCTAGGCATGTGGGACTTGTGGATGGAACCCTTAATTAGCTTAACCAGGATTCACGGGTGTTCAATCTGTTGAAATCAGAGCACTACATTTTGGCCACCGTGCTCGATCCTAGGTTTAAAGCCTACGTTGTATCTCTCTTTCCGGCAGACACAAGTCTGCACATGTTCACAGACCTGCTGGTGAGACACTTGTCAACTCAAGCGGAACGTGACCCGTCACAGCTCCTCCTTCACATTCTCCTGCAACTGGGGCTGCGAGGAAAAGGCTAAGAATTCCGAGCCCACCTGCTGGCGGTGATGCAGGGCAGTCTGGAGCGAGTGCTGACATCTGGTCTGGACTGAAGGACCTGCCAACGATTACTGACATGTCGTCTACTGTCACTGCATATGATTCTGTCACCATTGAAAGAATGGTGAAGGATTATATCAGTGACTGCATCCAAGTAGGCACGTCAGACAGTCCGTACGTATACTGGCAGGAAAAAGAGGCAATTTGGAGGCCCTTGCACAAACTGGATTTATTTTACCTAAGTTGCCCCCCCCTCCAGTGTGTACTCCGAAAGAGTGTTTAGTGCAGCCGGTCACCTTGTCAGCGATCAACGTACGAGGTTACTTCCAGATGTGGAGAAGATGATGTTTTTGGTGGGGGCCCAAACCAACCAGTCATTTCAGCCACAGTCGTGTGGCAGACCCTGTGGCTGAAATGATGGGTTTGTTAAAGTGTGCATGTCCTGTTTATACAACATAAGGGTGGGTGGGAGGGCCCAAGGACAATTCCATCTTGCACCTCTTTCTTTTTTTTATTTATCTTTGCATCATGTGATGTTTGGGGCCAATTTTTTTAAGTGCCATCCTGTCTGACACTGCAGTGCCACTCCTAGATGGGCCAGGTGTTTGTGCCGCCCACTTGGGTCGCTTAGCTTAGTCATCCAGCAACCTCGGTGCAAATTTTAGGACTAAAAATAATATTGTGAGGTGTTCAGAATAGACTGGAAATTAGTGGAAATTATGGTTATTGAGGTTAATAATATTCCCCCCAAATTCTATGATCTAAGCTGTTTTTGAGGGGTTTTTGATAAAATACACCCAAATCCAAAAGACACCCGAATCCGACAAAAAATTTTCAGGGAGGTTTTGCCAAAACGCGGCCGAATCCAAAACACAGCCGCGGAACCGAATCCAAAACCAAAACACAAAACACAAAAAAATTCCGGTGCACATCTCTACATAGGACATATAGAGGCATATTCCTATGGTGCCACCGCTCCTGAAGGCACATCAGCCCACTTTCACCTTTTATCAGCAGTGGTCCTACAGTCTGTGCTGTTTTTCGTATTGTCATAATGCCAAAAAAAGGACTAATTGTGCCGCTGCTGCTGGGAGAGGAAAGATATGTTGGCACCACCAGCAGGCCACATGACCTATACCAGCAGCATGACCACATCAGTGCCAGCTGCCAGTGAGGAGATGAGGCCATCCATTTGTGGGATATTCCTTTGAACTGGGGGCACAGGTTATTTTCAAATTACGATTATCCCGGCTGGGACTCCCTCTCCTTAGGTGTCTCCAGTACATGTACCCCAGTTTATAATTAATATGTATAATGTATGTGTACACTGGTACCAGTCTGCAAGACAGTTACTGCCACTCTGAGAACACCTTTCTAGAGCAACCTGCGCCAAAGCCGTGATAAGCACAAGTCCAAGCCACTGCCAGTAGCCTGTATAGAGCTACAGAAGACCAGCTAGTGATAGAAAAATGCCAGTCTTCCAAGGCACGCTCTAATCCACTACTACCTGTCTGATTAACTAACAGCCCTACTGCTCTCAAACATTGCTTTCTGCTCCTCAGTTATACTACAGTATCTACATCCACTGTGTAACAATCTCAGCCTTTCTGTTCCTTCCATTATTTCCCAATCCTGTTTGCTCTGTCTTTGCTTTTACTACACCCCCCTTCTCATTGTTCATTCTATATTACACCCACTCCATTCTATATTATTCCTCTGAACAACACTACTGTACTGGAATTATGGCTCCTCGATCCTGTACCATACCAATCCTCACTGCTAGATCACCCCCCCCCCCTTCCCCCCCCAATTTCCAGACCACCCACATGCATTCAGAACCCAGCCAACCTGATCCCCAACTCCCCTGTCCCCTACCTTCCTTTCTCCTGTGCACTCTGGAATGCTAGATCAATCTGCAACAAGCTGCCAACTATCATCTACCACTCTTTTAACCTTCTCGCCATCACTGAAACCTGGCTTTCCTCCTCTGACACCAAATACCCTGCTGCCTTCTCCTATGGAGGCCTCTCCTTCACCCACTTGGTCAGACCTGATGACTGCCAGGATGGAGGCGTGGGCATTCTTCTCTCCCCAAACTGCACCTTTCGTGTCATCCCACCTGAGCCCTCCCTCACCTTCTCCACCTTTGAGGTCCGCACTATCCGCCTCTTCTACCCCATTTACCTCCTTGTGGCAGTGATCTACCACCCCCTGGCCGCTGTTCACCATTACTTGACAACTTTGCTGCCTGGCTTCCCCACTTTCTCTCCTCCGACCTCCCCTCTATAATCCTCAGTGATTTTAACATCCCTATTGACATCACTAATGCTGCTTCCACTAATCTTCTTGCCCTTTCCACCTCCTCTGGACTTTTTCAATGGACCTCCCCCCCTTCTCACAATCTCAGCCACTCCACCGATGTGATCTCTCTGACTTCTCAAACTATTCATTCCCTCTCTCTGACCACCATCTGCTTTCTTTCACCCTCTCATCTCCCCTTCTCCTCTCCACGCCCAGACCCACCATCACCAGACACAATGTCGGGTCTCTCAACCCCGCTATACTGTCCTCCCTCAAGACTTTCCCATTTCCTTTATGACTTGTCCCAACCAGGCAGCCTCCTTCTATAACTCTTCCCTAACCGCTGCTCTGGACTCTGTGGCCCCCCTCTCCTCTGTCCCCCTCTGCCGCTCCAAACCCCAACCCTGGCACACCAAACTAAAACTAACACGATTCTTACAAACATATTCATGCTCCGTTGAACTCTTCTGGAGGAAATCTCACTCTCTGGCGGACTTCCTCCATTTCAAGTTTATTCTCTCCTCCTACAGCTCTGCTCTTTCCCTCGCCAAGCAATCCTTTTTCCAAGTACTCATTTCTTCTCAGTGCTCCAGTCCACGCTGTCTCTTTGAAACTTTCAGCACCCTCCTTCGCCCCCCTCCTCCTCCCCTCCCATCCTCCCACACTGCCACTGACTTTGCCTCCTTCTTCATCTCCAAAATTGAATATATCCGACACGATGGGACAAATGTATTAGATTGAGCCTTTCAGAAAGTGCGAGATTTGGTAAGGTTTTTCAGTGGTTTTTTAAAATGGCGATCATATACACTGCAAAACCAGGTTGATCTTGCTGTGTAAATGATTGCCACTTTTTAAAAAAACTGCAAAACCTTACCAAATCTCTCACTTTATGAAACTCTCAATGTATTATATTTGGCCCGTGATCTCCTCCCGTCACCCCTCTGCTGCACCTCTGCCCCCATCATCCTTCCCATCCATCTATCCCACCCTGGCCTCCTTCTGTCCCACTACAGGCAAGGAAGTCCAATCCCTTATCTTATCCTCCCCTCTCAACCTGCCCCCTGGACCTCCTCCCCTCCCGTTTTCTCTGCTCCCTCTCCCCCACTGCCTGCTCCCACCTTGCTCACCTCTTTAACCTATCGCTCTCTACCGGCATCTTTCCCTCACCATTTAAACATGCTCTGGTCTCACCTATTCTAAAAAAAACAACCTCGACCCTTCATCACCTACTAGCTACCGCCCCATCTCTCTTCTCCCATTCGCCTTCAAACTACTTGAACGACTGGTCTACAGCCGTCTCACAAGCTACGTCTCTGACAACTCCATCCTTGATCCACTACAATCTAGCCTTCGCCCACTCCACTCCACTGAGACTGCCCTGGTGAAAGTCACCAATGACCTGCTTTCGGCCAAATCCAGGGGCCACTTCTCTCTGCTCATCCTTCTGGACCTCTCTGCTGCCTTTGATACTGTGGATCATCCTCTCCTCCTCCGCATACTCCAAAACGTTGGCCTCTCTAGCACTGTCCTTTACTGGTTTACCTCTTACCTCATTAACTGCTCCTTCTCTGTGTCTGTCTCTGGCACCACCTCACACTCTTCCGTCCTTCCTGTTGGTGTCCCTCAAGGTTATGTCCTAGGCCCCCTTCTGTTCTCCCTCTACACCTCTTCCCTGGGTGCGCTCATTATCTCCTTTGGCCTTCAATACCAACTCTATGCTGATGACACACAACTCTACCTTTAGTCTCCTGATCTGTCCTCTCTCAGGTTTCCAGCTGCCTCTCCGCCAACTCTATGCTGATGACACACAACTCTTCCTCTAGTCTCCTGATCTGTCCCCCTCTGTCCCCTCTCAGGTTTCCAGCTGCCTCTCCGCCATCTCCTCCTGGGTGTCTGAGCGCTCTCTGAAGCTCAACGTGGACAAAACTGAACTCATTATCTCTCCCCAGCCAGAGAAACACCTCCTACCAATATCTCTATCACTGTTGACAACACCATCATCTCCCCCGTTCCCCAACTCCACTGCTTGGGCATCACTCTTGACTCCTCCCTCTCCTTTGCACCCCACACCAAGCTCTTGCACAATCCTGTCGGTTCCAGCTACACAACACTACTCGCATCAGGCCATTTCTCTCCCAGAGTGCAATTAAACTCATCATCCACTCACTGGTCATCTCACAACTTGACTACTGCAATGTTCTCCTCACTGGTCTCACTTGCTCCCATCTTGCTCCCCTCCAATCTGTCCTCAACTCCACAGCTAGGCTCATCCTCCTCTCCCGCTGCTCCACATCTGCCACTCCCCTTCAACAAAATCTGCTAAATGGCTCAGGAGGCACTGGCTAGTACCAGAGCCATATTAACATGCAATATATGAGCCAAAGCGTACATCTGGGCATTATACACAGGTGCAGCAGTATATACTGTACATCTGGGCAAAATACACAGGTGCAGCAGTATAAACTCCTGCAAATTTGGTGAGTGTTGATCAGAGATGTGCGGAAAACATAGGAGTGTGAGTCACTGCCTCTTCTGCCATACACTTTTTACTCCAGAGTTTTGGCTATAAAAATTATTAGAATAATACAAAGAAGATATTTCAAACAAATTCTTTGTATTTTTCATATAGTTTATACAGTCAAAACTCTGGCACAAATGTTAGTATGACAGGAAAGGCTCTGCCCCACCTACCTCACCCCACCTCACGTCACTGGCTTCTGCGTGTGCTCTATATGCTAAAACTCGTTATTTGCATCTGTGCAAAGAGATCAATCCGAATGAGAATCAGACCCACCGCCCCTAATATTCCTCTCCTGAGTAAATTGTTTGCTAATTACGGGATGAATTGAAAACGCGTCATGATTACTCTGGTGTGTATAAAAAAAAAGTCACTGATCTGTAGCCATTAATGTGTTATTTTGCACCTAATAAATGACTGCATTTGTATTGGACAAGAGCGACTTTAAGTACTAGAGTCTGCAAAGCACAAGAGAAAGTATATTTCTGATACCGAGGGATATGTATAAAGACTCTGAGAGAGCTAAAGTGGAGAGAGATAAAGTACCAAAAAATCAGCTCCTTGCTGTCATTTTGCAGGCTGTTTTGAACAATGACAGATGCTATCTCTCTCCAATGCTTGATACATCTCCACCGTAGTCTGAAAATTTGCAGAACAATATAATAATATAGCCCGAGCAGAGGACATGTATGCCAGATATTAAAAATTCCTTAGGTTACAATAATAGAGATGGGAGGGGATCTCCGTGGAAAAGCAGGTCGCTGGAACATATTGAATGTGTAAGCTTATGAGAAGGATTAAACAGCGCCACATGCTTAGACATGAGAGGAGAACCACAGCCGTTGTTAGGTTGTAAGTGTCCAAACGTATGATGTCATCTCCCTCCACATGTGGTAAATAAGCCTCGGACAAATACGCTTACAAGTCTTAACATACATTGTTTACTAGGCTTTGAGCTATGGGAACTAAGCATCTAGATACACATTTAATACTGGTGACTTCTAACAGAGCGGCATGCTTAAAGCTCCCAAGTAATTGCGCTAATTCTTCTGTGAATGTCCAGTAAATGAAACGAAACCTGCTGAGCTAAAAGGGTTTACACTGGAATAACAGGCAACTGAGAAATAAATGAGACTTGCTTGGCTTTTTTCTTTTTCTAGGATCAGTTTGTGCAGAATAAGTGGTAAGGGATGAGGTTAATATTGTAGATGAGTAACTTCCAATAGGTTGACCCAGGAGGATCTTACAGGCCTAAATGCCATTGAACGTGTCAAGATTCAAAAACATCATGGTTATATAAAATACACTCTTTTCAGTTATAACTAAAAGGGACAGTCCCAGGTTTTTTTTTTGTTTGTTTTTTAGGTTTTATCCATTTCTATGTAATGCTGAGCAGTCTTACATCTCTTGCATTGTGTGCTGCTGGGTATTATTTTTTGCTCTTTTATATAGGTAATATAAAATATATCATTATATATTCTTATTTTGCATAAAAGGGGCTTATTAAATATTCAGTGGAACAACACACAATAATCTCATGTGGGCCATACATCCACAGTCTAATTCCCTATGATGATCAGCGATTTGTCAAAGGGTTGGCAAAATACAGCATGTTAAAAAAATTCATTTTTAGGTCGGTGTTGGTGAATTGAGGATTTCTAATATGTTAGAGATTTTGCCAATGACCCAAACTGGGAAATGCCCCAATTGATTGTAGATATATAGACCAAACTTGGCTACCCTCCTGGAATGGCCGGGAGGCTCCCAAAAATCAGGTGGCCCTCCCGGCCCCCCAGAAAGGTGGGCAAGTCTACCGTTTTCCCTGCCAGTACCCCTGCAACTCCCCCTCAGCCGCCCACAGCAGAGAACAAGTGGGCAGTTCGAGGGTATCCAATGACGCGATATGCGCCGAATCTCATCATCATACAGCCTCCCCCTGTTCTACAGTGCCTGTTTTCTCTGCACTGTAGAGTAGGGGGCGGAGCCACAACGACGCAATAGTGATACCATGCCCTCAGACCACCCACCTCCCAGGTGGCCACGCCCCCATACAACCCACCCTGCCACCGGCCCGCCCCTGGAAAGCCCACCTTGCTGCCGGTCACCCCCAATGCACCTACCACGCTGCCACCTCCCGGAAGAGGGGGCAGAAAAGCAGGCAAGCATGATATAGACCCCTTCAGTATGGTGATAATTCCAAAAATGTGATGAAAAAAATGTTTGATATTTTTTTTTACGTTTTTTTTTTTTTTTGGGGGGGGGTGGGGTGGATCAGCTTTAATTTTATTCATTTTTTTATTTGTTTATTTACTATTTACTGTCAATTATTTGTTTTCATTAGTGGAAGTGAAAGCGAAAGTCTTGCTTATGCACAATCCAGCTGCTTCACATATGTGCATATTCCCGGCAAAGCTGTAAATTAATAATAATAATAATTATAATAATAATTTTATTTATATAGCGCTCTTTCTCCAATAGGACTCAAGGCGCTTAACAGATACATAGCATATATAACTTATAAATTATAAATAGCATATATAAATTAAGTATTACCGCTAGCAGCCGGTATTGCTGAGGCTGTGAAGTATTGCTCAACTTCCTCGCCAAGAGTTTACTTATTAATTGCAGGGATTAGTGATGTATACTTGCCGACTTTTGAAAAAACATTTCAGAGAGATGTGAAAATAACACTTATCAGTGCGGACGTGTACTGCTACATCTGAGAGGCGTGTCATGAAAATGACTTACATCAAAATGTGAATGAGCCCCAAAGGTAATAAGATCTACTTGTTGAAGAAAAGACACTGATATTTTGCAGTATTTGTTTGTGTTATGTGTTTTACAAGAGGTTCCATATACTGTAAGTGGCCACAAGAAACCTTATTTATAATGCATGTAGCCATAGGGATCACTGTGTCTTATAACCAATGCAGGGAAATGGCACTGATGATCTCATTTGAATGTATGTATTTCTGATTATTCCCCCCCAAGAATGTAACAGCTACATAATGGGGTTAAGGTGCAATCAGGGAGATTGCTGGTCTATTCTGGGAGTCAGGGAGATTGCTGCTATTTCAGGGAGTCTCCTGCAGAATGAGGGAGGGTAGGCAACTATGAAGTGATGTGCTCTCACCTCAGATTAATGACTTTGGGGCAGTGGTGTATCTATAATGGGAGCAGGTTTTGCAGTGCACATGGGCCCCTAAATCCAGGGGGCCCATACCACGCGCACTGCACCCATGATCTTCAATACTCAGCTCGTCTGACGCGTAGTCCCGCCTCGGCTGCACAAATCACCGGAAAAGTGATGTGGCAGCCATTTTCACAGCGATTGTGCACATGCACATTCGAAATAATTGATGAGAAAATGCCATTTTCCTGGAGACCTGCCGATTAGTACATAATATTCTCCCTCTATATGTAATTTACTCATTTGGGTCTGATTCTGAGCCGCACGGTGCTGCAACGGCTTTAGCATCTTTAGGCACAACCATCGATGCCCCATCAATACTTGCACATGCCCCATGGTAGGTGCATAATCTCCGTCAGAGGATGTTCTCCAATGTGAGCGATTACGCTTCTGTGGGCCTGCTTCAGAGATGTACACAAATGCCACCGCAGCTACGATTTATTATTCAGGGTCTGTGCGAAATAAGCAAATGTCGTAGCCGCCAGAATTTCATTAAGACACCCACTGGAGGCGCCTGACATCCGTCCCTTGCGTACATGGGTGGATCCATCGGATGTAACTATAAGGTCACGCAACATGGACGCCGGAAGTAAGACGCCATCTTAACTGCGTGCCAATATGAAGACTGCATAGTAGCAATCTCCTAGCTTCAACACCTTAATCATGTAGAAACAGCTGTTTCCGTATAATCTTGGCTTAATAAACAGGCCCCCAATTATCTGTTAAATCCTAGCAAACAATCCATTGGTGGCCTTTGTGACATGGTTGTCTTAGTACCGGGCATTTCATTGTAATGTTTGTATCCACAATCTCTGTATTATATGCAGCCAACAGCCTTGTGTCCGACAACAGCTTGTACTTCTTGCAGTCTCCACACTTTACTATTGGCTTTTTAATGCCCTCTTTTGGATGACATCGTTCTTAGGAGTCATTTTTCTTACAACTCCTTGTGTTTAGTCCCCATTAATACGGGACCTGTAATCATATTGTCTAAGCCTTTGAACGTGCAGTACAGAACAGTCTGTTTTAGCTGAGTTTGCTGCTCCTCTAATTACTCATCTGACTTTTGATGTCTTTCATAAAACAGCTTGTGCTGTATCAGAAAGTTTTGCTGGGACTGCAATTAGTTTTACATTTGTCTATTGCCATGTCTGGTTCTCATGGCCTGCTGCAGCCAACTTTCCTAGCACAGCATGGTGTGTATATTTATATCAGGTTTAGTATGAAATACCTACAATCAAAATCCCGACGGTTAAAATCCTGACAACAATTGACCGAGAGTCAAAATCCTGACAACAATTGAATGACGGTCAAAATCCCGACAAGGTCAAAATGCCGACACGTAATACAGACAAGGTCAAAATGCCAACATTTAAAATGTTGACAGGTCAAAAAGTCGACACAAGTTTTTAATTGTTTTTGGTGTGTATGTCGACTTTTTGACCTTTCGACATTTTAAATGTCAGTATTTTGACCTTGTTGGTATTTTAAATGTCGGTATTTTGACCTTGTCAGGATTTTGTCGGTCAATGGTTGTCAGGATTTTGACCATCGGTATTTTGCTTGTAGGTAAATTGACCACATCTCATTATATCACACCGCCAGGCCTTATAGAGCAGTATATGGTGATAGAGATGGGTTTCTATCATCATAATAACATTAAACCACTAATTTATCAATAAAATATTGCTGGGGCAGATGAGCAATACTCAGCTGCTTTACCAGTAATGGCCAGGAGAGATTAATACACTACTACACCAGGTCAGCCTCAAGGGATAAGCACGCAGTAACGTGGCTAGCTTGTTCATGCTTGCACAGTGGAACATGGAAAGCCCACTCTAGCTAAAAAAAAAAACTATTAGCCACTCTTCTTAACAGAGGTGTGCGGTTTGGTTCTCCAAAAATACAAATCAACCCAAATTTTGTGAACCTGATCTGAATCAAAATCCGGTCCAGATCTTTCAGCTGTTCGGAATTAAAATCCAAATTTTGGGGGTTTGGATTGCAAAAATGACATGACTATCAATTTTTTAATAAATGATTTTCACATTTTTTTAACCGATTTTTAACCAAACCAAAAACCGAATCCGAACCAAAGCACTTGAGAGTGGTTTTGCCAAAAGCAAAACATGATGAATCAGAACCAAGGGGGTAATTCAAGTTGATCGCAGCAGGAAATTTTTTAGCAGTTGGGCAAAACCATAGGGGTCATTCCGAGTTGTTCGCTCGTTATTTTTTTCTCGCAACGGAGCGATTAGTCGCTAATGCGCATGCGCAATGTTCGCACTGCGACTGCGCCAAGTAAATTGCTATGCAGTAAGGTATTTTACTCACGGCATTACGAGGTTTTTTCTTCGTTCTGGTGATCGTAATGTGATTGACAGGAAGTGGGTGTTTCTGGGCGGAAACAGGCCGTATTATGGGTGTGTGTGAAAAAACGCTACCGTTTCTGGGAAAAACGCGGGAGTGGCTGGAGAAACGGAGGAGTGTCTGGGCGAACGCTGGGTGTGTTTGTGACGTCAAACCAGGAACGAAACTGACTGAACTGATCGCAGATGCTGAGTAAGTGTGGAGCTACTCAGAAACTGCTAAGAAGTGTCTATTCGCAATTTTGCTAATCTTTCGTTCGCAATTTTGATAAGCTAAGATTCACTCCCAGTAGGCGGCGGCTTAGCGTGTGCAAAGCTGCTAAATGCAGCTTGCGAGCGAACAACTCGGAATGAGGGCCCATGTTCACTGCAGGGGGGCAGATATAACATGTGCAGAGAGAGATAGATTTGGGTGTGGTGAGTTCAATCTGCAATCTAAATTGCAGTGTAAAAATAAAGCAGCCAGTATTTACCCTGCACAGAAACAAAATAACCCACCCAAATCTAACTCTCTCTGCAAATGTTATATCTGCCCCGCCTGCAGTGCACATGGGCCCTCATTCCGAGTTGTTCGCTCGGTAATTTTCTTCGCATCGCAGCGATTTTCCGCTAATTGCGCATGCGCAATGTTCGCACTGCGACTGCGCCAAGTAAATTTGCTAAGAAGTTTGGTATTTTACTCACGGCATTAGTACATTTTTTCTTCGTTCTGGTGATCGTAGTGTGATTGACAGGAAGTGGGTGTTTCTGGGCGGAAACTGGCCGTTTTATGGGTGTGTGTGAAAAAACGCTGCCATTTCTGGGAAAAACGCGGGAGTGGCTGAAGAAACGGGGGAGTGTCTGGGTGAACGCTGGGTGTGTTTGTGACATCAAACCAGGAACGACAAGCCCTGAACTGATCGCAGTGGCAGAGTAAGTATCGAGCTACTCAGAAACTGCTTAGAAATTTCTATTCGCAATTTAGAGAATCTTTCGTTCGCAATTTTGCTAAGCTAAGATTCACTCCCAGTAGGCGGCGGCTTAGCGTGTGCAATGCTGCTAAAAGCAGCTTGCGAGCGAACAACTCGGAATGAGGGCCATGGTTTTGCCCAACTGCTAAAAAAATTTCCTGCTGCGATCAACTTGGAATTACCCCCCAAGGTGGTCATTCCGAGTTGTTCGCTCGCTGCTAATTTTAACAGTATTGCTAATAGGCTAAAATCCGGCAGTTTTGCGCATGCGTATGCACAGCAGGGCGCACGCGCTAAGCAATTTTACACAAAACTATGCTATTTTACTCACGGGCAAACAAAGCTTTTCAGTCGCTCTGTTGATCGGAGAATGATTGACAGGAAGTGGGTGTTTCTGGGTGCTAACTGAGCGTTTTCCGGGAGTGTGCTAAAAACGCAGGCGTGCCAGCAGAAAACGCAGGAGTGGCTGGAGAAACGGGGGAGTGGCTGGTCGGACGCTGGGCGTGTTTGTGACGTCAAACCAGGAACTAAACGGACTGAGGTGATCGCAATCTAGGAGTAGGTCTGGAGCTGCTCAGAAACTGCAAGGAAATACTTAATAGCAGAATTGCTAATCTTTCATTAGCAATTCTGCTATGCTAAGATACACTCCCAGAGGGCAGCGGCTTTGCGTTTGCATTTCTGCTAAAAGTAGCTAGCGAGCGAACAACTCGGAATGACCACCCAAAAGCAAAACATGGGAGTGCACGTACATCTCTACTCTAAAACTAAAGGAGTTTTTCATTCACTTTCTCCTGCTGTCCCTGGGGGTCATTCCGAGTTGATCGCTCGTTGCCGATTTTCGCTATGCTGCGATTTGCTGCTAAATGCGCATGCGCATGGTACGCAGCACGCATGCGCTAAGTTATTTAACTAAAAACTTAGCAGTTTTGCTGGTGTTCGTACGATGCTTTTCAGTCGCACTGCTGATCGGTAAATGATTGACAGGAAAGGGGCGTTTCTGGGTGGTAACTGAGCGTTTTCCGGGAGTGTGCTAAAAAACGCAGGCGTGTCAGGGAAAAACGCGGGAGTGTCTGGAGAAACGGGGGAGTGGCTGGCCGAACGCAGGGCGTGTTTGTGACGTCAAACCAGGAACTAAACGGACTGAGCTGATCGCAATCTGTGAGTAGGTCTGGAGCTACTCAGAAACTGCAAAGAATTATTTAGTAGCAGTTCTGCTAATCTTTCATTCGCTATTCTGCTAAGCTAAGATACACTCCCAGAGGGCGGCGGCCTAGCGTGTGCAATGCTGCTAAAAGCAGCTAGCGAGCGAACAACTCGGAATGAGGGCCCCTATCCTGAGATAGCACCAACAGGAGGATTTTACATGAAGCACCAAATGCTAGCTCAGTGGTTTCCAATCTTTTTTTAATCATGGCGCCCTAGAGAATCAGAATTTTTTCACGGCACCCCTAGGCCAAAAGTTTCTTTGAGAATTTTAGAAAATAATAAGTAAATTATGTTTATGTGTCATCCTTAGTTACTTTAGGGGTACATTTAATAAACAGTGATAAGAGCGGAGAAATGAGCCAGTGAAGAAGTTGCCCATGGCAACCAATCAGCACTGAAGTAACATCTATAATTTGCATAGTAAAAAATGATACAGAGCTGCTGATTGGTTGATGGGGAAATATCTCCACTGGCTCACTTCTCCGCTCTTATCACAGCTTAGTACATGTACCCCTTAGTGTGGTGCAGGACAATATTTGCTTCTGTTTGTCCTCATATTTTATCATTGGCAGCCACAAGCACTGGTTTTGTCTATTACTTTGAGCAAAAATAGTTTGAATTGGTCCTTGACCACCAATCCAAGGCACCCCTGCTAGTGTCCCGAGGCACCCCAGGGTGCCTAAGCACACAGTTTGGGAACCACTGTGCTAGCTAATGCCAGTGCCGTAACTACGTGTGTGCCAGGTGTGCCTGGCACACAGCGCAGTTGTACTGGGGGCGCAATGGCCAGCGGCTTGTAATGAGTCAATTTGACTCATTACAAGCTGCCTGTGCCGGAGGAGGAGAGGGAGCAGGGAGCCGCAGCAGCGCTATGTAACTGATAGCGGCGCCGCTGCAGCAGTCCCCTCTCCTTCCACATCTCACTGCGCCCAATAGGAATCCTCAGACTCGTCTCCCACCCAATCAGTGCTGCATCCCATCCAAATTGTTCCCCGCGCTCCCATTAGGCCCCGCACCCTCACGGATAGGCAGATGCTGGGCACTGACTGAGTCCCGTGGATGTGGACGCGACTGTCGCTGCTGCCGCCGCCAATCATGCCGGGAGCAATGTTACAGTGAGCGACATGTGTGGTACGCCAGCAACCCAGTGTGCTCTATGCTAGCCTCGGCCGTGACACCTCCCGCATGGGGGAGTTTCCACAGCTTCCCGGACCGGGGAGACGCAGGAGGGATCAGAGCGGACTGGGCACCCTCCTCCCCCGCCCACCAGCAGCAGCGCACACAGTCTCCACTCTCCACAGCGTGCGGAACTGCCAGGAGTGTCTCCGGTGAGTCACTTGTGACAGTCAATAGGCCCGCTCAGACCTGGCCCTTTAGCGGCTTTCCGCACCCTATAATCAGCGCTGTGTAATAAAAGGCTAATTACAGAGCACCGGTATCAGAGCGTAGCATGGGCCAGCATCACAGTCCTAATACTTTGGGTCAGGCGAGAGCAGGGAATTTGAACGAGCATCACCCTGCCTTTCAGATGGGCTTGTCAAGGTCAGATGAGAATTATCATCTGGACACATTGTGTATTCAGTGTGGTCTCTCTCTATTGTAGGGAACAAGGGCTCTCTATTATACACTGACTAAAGGAGCTCAGGCAACAAGGCATCACACAACACACCATGTACTGTACATGTCATTTACTATATCATCACAACTAGGAAAAAACGGATAATTTGAGACGGGGGTCTCAAAAATCCACAACCGGCGCTGATTAGTTATATTTTATTATATTAAAATCTTTGTCTCTTTAAAGCTGCTGAGTAAAACAGCTTGCTAAGCTGCACAACAAAGACAATTAGAACAAAAAAGAGTAACTCTGCGCTTTAGAGACACCTTGTAAATTTGATTACGTGTGGTCTGTCATGTCGAATAAATAACTCTGTGAGACTTTATATATTGATATTTTTTATCTAAGATTGTCAACATGTAACATTTATTACAACATGCAAATATTAGTAATTTAGTAGCTTTTATGTATAAAATCTAATTAATAGTAGATAAGTAGTTAAAAAAACTTGTAATTCAGCACTAAAAATTACACTTTGTATAACAGTATAATTAGATGTTTATAAACACATAGTAACAAGGTGTAAAACGTTACTCTCCTATTAGCTATTTATATATAATTACACTGGCGTCCCAGTGTATTACTAGAATGAATGTCCCGCAAAAAATTCACAGTAATTAGAGTCTTATTGAGACAGCAATGGCTTAGGTATAATTACCCCCGTGTTGGTTCCTGATGGTTCCGTTTGGCAATTTTACACGTGGTATACTTATTGCTTAATAGTACTGTGCAGAACAGCCCCGTTGGGAGATAGATGTGTCCCCACTCTTCCGTCAATGCTGCCCGCTGTTACACTCTGCGGCTTCTTGATTGTATGCTGGTGTGCGGTCCTCACAGCGGAGGTCAGCCCAGACTCACCCGGTATACAGCAGCAAGTCCCTGTGATGGTTAATGCTTATGCTGTTTGATGGGGTCTTGTACAATCACCCGTAATGCTGTTCGGTGATCTGGACCTTTGTAGCAGAAGGCGTGGGGTTCAGCCGAAGATAGCCGGGTGTATTTGCAGCGGTGTGCGGGAGCTGTTTGAAATGGCGGTGAATAGCAGTCGGAGAGTAACTTCAAAGAAGTGGGCGTCAAGGCGTTTCGTCTCCTAGCAACCGGAGACTTCCTCAAGACGGATCCGTCTTGAGGAAGTCTCCGGTTGCTAGGAGACGAAACGCCTTGACGCCCACTTCTTTGAAGTTACTCTCCGACTGCTATTCACCGCCATTTCAAACAGCTCCCGCACACCGCTGCAAATACACCCGGCTATCTTCGGCTGAACCCCACGCCTTCTGCTACAAAGGTCCAGATCACCGAACAGCATTACGGGTGATTGTACAAGACCCCATCAAACAGCATAAGCATTAACCATCACAGGGACTTGCTGCTGTATACCGGGTGAGTCTGGGCTGACCTCCGCTGTGAGGACCGCACACCAGCATACAATCAAGAAGCCGCAGAGTGTAACAGCGGGCAGCATTGACGGAAGAGTGGGGACACATCTATCTCCCAGCGGGGCTGTTCTGCACAGTACTATTAAGCAATAAGTATACCACGTGTAAAATTGCCAAACGGAACCGTCAGGAACCAACACGGGGGTAATTATACCTAAGCCATTGCTGTCTCAATAAGACTCTAATTACTGTGAATTTTTTGCGGGACATTCATTCTAGTAATACACTGGGACGCCAGTGTAATTATATATAAATAGCTAATAGGAGAGTAACGTTTTACACCTTGTTACTATGTGTTTATAAACATCTAATTATACTGTTATACAAAGTGTAATTTTTAGTGCTGAATTACAAGTTTTTTTAACTACTTATCTACTATTAATTAGATTTTACACATAAAAGCTACTAAATTACTAATATTTGCATGTTGTAATAAATGTTACATGTTGACAATCTTAGATAAAAAATATCAATATATAAAGTCTCACTGAGTTATTTATTCGACATGACAGACCACACGTAATCAAATTTACAAGGTGTCTCTAAAGCGCAGAGTTACTCTTTTTTGTTCTATATCATCACAACTGTCTATCGTTTCAGTGTACATCAATGTTACTCTATCCATTGATGAAACTTTCCAGTGCATCTTTAGCCATATCTATCTATCTATCTATCTATCTATCTATCTATCTATCTATCTATCTATCTATCTATCTATCTATCTATCTATCTATCTATCTATCTATCTATCTATCGTTCGTGTAAAAAAGAGGGACGCTGTCTGCCGTAATGTGTAAAAAGGGGACGCTGTCTGTCGTAATGTGTAAAAAAGGGGACGCTATCTGCCGTACTGTGTAAAAAGGGGACGCTGTCTGCCGTACTGTGTAAAAAGGGGGACGCTGTCTGCCGTAATGTGTAAAAAGGGGGACGATGTCTACCGTAATGTGTAAAAAGGGGGACGCTGTCTGCCGTAATGTGTAAAAAGGGGACGCTGTCTGCCGTAATGTGTAAGAGGGGAATCTGTCCACCGTAATGTGTAAGAGGGTCTCTACCTGGTGTAGTGGTGCTACTGTGTGGCGTAATTTGAATAATGGAGACTACTATAATATGTAATGTGAATTGGTATTATTTTGTTGCCACACCCCTTCTCTATGAAGCCACGCTCCTATGGCGAGCACTGCCCCTTTTTAACATAGGGGGGGGGGGGCGCCGATGCCCTATCTTGCACACAGCGCTAAAATGTCTAGTTACGGCACTGGCTAATGCTGCCTGCTTGTGATAGCCCTGCCAGCAGTGGCATAAGTTTGTCCCAGTTGCCCGGAGGCAAGGAAAATGGAAAATATTGGTGCCCCCCCCCCATATATATATATATTATATATATATACACATACACACATACATAATACAGTATATATATACAGTATATATTATATATATTATATATATATATATATATATACACACACACACACACACATGCATATATACATTTGCTCCTGCATAGCAAGCCTGCAGATTCTAACTATATGAAGCTACTACAAAACCGTTGCAACTAGGCAGATCTATGGCCCTCATTCCGAGTTGTTCGCTCGCAAGCTGCTTTTAGCAGCTTTGCACACGCTAAGCCGCCGCCTACTGGGAGTGAATCTTAGCTTATCAAAATTGCTAACGAAAGATTCGCAATATTGCGAAAAGACTTCTCTGTGCAGTTTCTGAGTAGCTCGAGACTTACTCTTCCAGTGCGATCAGTTCAGTGCTTGTCGTTCCTGGTTTGACGTCACAAACACACCCAGCGTTCGCCCAGACACTCCTCCGTTTCTCCAGCCACTCCCGCGTTTTTCCCAGAAACGGTAGCGTTTTTTCACACACTCCCATAAAACGGCCAGTTTCCGCCCAGAAGCACCCACTTCCTGTCAATCACACTCCGATCTCCAGTACGAAGAAAAAACCTCGTAATGCCGTGAGTAAAATACCAATCTTCATAGCAAATTTACTTGGCGCAGTCGCAGTGCGAACATTGCGCATGCGCAGTTAGCGGAAAATCGCTGCGATGCGAAGAAAATTACCGAGCGAACAACTCGGAATGAGGGCCAATGTACACTACATAGATCTGCTCAGTTACTCACAATGCTGATTATGTCTCTGACAATTAATTTGCAAGTGTCATATCCAGGATTAGAACCCACAACCTATTGCACTGGAAGCATGCACCTTACTGATGGAGATATCTGCTCTTGCATAGGAAGTATGAAGTTACTTGTAATTGTCAGAGAAATAACTTCATATAGTTAGAATTCTCATGCTTCCTTTATAGGAGCAAATAGCTTCATCAGTAAGGTGTCTGCTTCCAGCGTATCTATAATAAAGAGGGTGTGATTTGTAAGGTGTAGTGACTAGTGGGGAAGTGGGCTACCGAAGAGATTCCGGCTGCTGTCAATTAACTTAATTGATTAATGTCGCTGAACAGGAGGAGAGGTGCCCCCCTTCAAAGCAGGAGCCCGGCGGCAGCTGGCTCCGTTGTCTCCCAGAGTTCTGCCTCTGCCTGCCAGCTAATCCCATAAGGTATATATATATATATATATATATATATATATATATACACACAAACACACACACACACATATATATATATAAATATATATACAAGCAAAAAGTGGCTGCGCATAAAGAATACATAAAGTCTCTTTAGTAAATAAAGTCCGAATGTATATTTCCGCAATCCTCCTTCCAGAGTTCACCAGACTCCTCAGTAATGTAGGGAAAAGAAAAAGAAATGGAGGGCGCAAGGTGAGTATTAGGTCAATAAACTTTACTGCCAATTCTTACACTCACATACATTTCAGTTTAAAGTCACCGGCGCAATGAAGAGAACCAGTGCAGCTTCCGGACGGCTAGCACTGATAGTCACCACAGCTCCCCAGATAACACAGACGCTGTAATTTCCAGCTCCACGGACTCCAGCCCGAGAAACACCACTCTCCGGTACTCCGGCCACACACCCTGACGAAGTCCCGTGATGAAACGCGTTGGGCGTGGCCAGCAGGACAAGTGAGGCGATACCTTCTGACCGGAGTACCGGAGAGTGGTGTTTCTCGTGCTGGAGTCCGTGGAGCTGGAAATCTCCTATATAATAGCCCAGATCTGTGACTTTGTGCCTGTGTGTATAACGCATCTCTCATTGGGTTAGTGGCAGGTCTATCACACCCAGTCCACAGCTGATTGGGCGAGAAACGCCCTCCCACACAGGTTACATCCAATGGGAGGCTCTGCCCTTTGCCTGCTGTGTTTTCACAGAGCAGGATTAGCAATGGGACTGATGGAGCAGCAGCTCCAGCCCCACACCCCAAAATAGGCCCACTGCATCTGCAGCATCATACCCTCCAACAATTTACACATAAAAATTTATACAAATTCGAAAAGGGGCCGTGGCCACGGGTACAGCCGCGTGCCCATGCCCCTTTTCCTATACTTTCAATGGAAGCTTGGAGAGTCAAAAATCGGTATAGACCATAAAAAAAAGGGACTGTACCTGCCAAAAAGGTGCAGCTGGAGGGTATGTCACTGCATCTGCAGCAAGTATCTGTGCTGTAGATAGGGGGGAGGGGGGGAAACATCCTTTTACTGCAGCGTCCTATGTCCTGCTGCTAGTCCGCCTGCCCCCTCCAGCATCAATAATCCCCACTCCCTAGCCGCGGCGCAGGTGGAACAAAAGCTGCTGCGGCTACCGGCATAGATGTGTATGAAAGCGGCGCAGCGGAAGGCTTTCATAGCCCTCCCTGCGCCGCATACTCTCTGTGCCCCGGAGCCTCCTCTTCGCATGATGTCACAGAACTGCCTCCCCGCCACAGCCGCGCCCAGATCCCCAGAGGCCCTGACTCCACAACTCAGCACCTGGGCTGCCAGCCTGGAAACCCCGAGATGGCTAATGTAACGGATAGAGTGGGTGATATCGTGGAGGGTAATGTCTGGACGCTAAATCAATGTAAAAGGTGACAGTGCTGTGCAGTGGGTGTGCAGTCTGGGCCGGTGCTAGGGTGTTCGGCGCCCCCCTGCAAACTATAAATTTGCACCCTTGCATACTTTACAAAGGCACAGCGCACATAATACCCCCTGTAGTAGAGACACTTACACATGTAACGTCCCCTGTACCAGAGACGCTTACACACGTAACGCCCCCTGTAGCAGTGACGCTTACACACATAATGCCCCCTGTACCAGTGATGCTTACACACATAATGCCCCCATGTACCAGTGACGCTTACACACGTAACACCCCCATGTAACGCACCCTGAACCAGTGATGCTTACACACGTAACGCCCTCTGTACCAGTGCCGCTTACACACGTAACGCCCCCTGTACCAGTGCCGCTTACACACATAACGCCCCCTGTACCAGTGCCGCTTACCCACGTAACGCCCCCTGTACCAGTGCCACTTACACGCGTAACGCCCCCCTCTGCCAGTGCCGCTTACACGCATAACGCCCCCTGTACCAGTGCCGCTTACACACGTAACACCCCCTGTAGTAATGCCGCTTACACACGTAATTCCCCCTGTACCAGTGCCGCTTACACACGTAATGCCCCCTGTACCAGTGCCGCTTACACACGTAATGCCCCCTGTACCAGTGCCGCTTACACACGTAATGCCCCCTGTACCAGTGCCGCTTAATCACGTAATGCCCCCTGTACCAGTGCTGCTTACACACGTAACGCCTACTGTACCAGTGACGCTTACACACATTATGCCGCAGTCACACATACACACACAACAGACACATATATATATATATATATACACACACACATACTGTACATACATTACACACATACACAGTCACACATATATACAGTATACACAGACACTGTATATGCAGACACACACTCACTCTCTTTCCAGACACTTACCTAATGAAGTCTGGCTGGCCGAAGCTGTAGCAGCTCATCCTCCTCCTCCTGCAGCATGGTCCCATCTAGCTCCACCCCTTATTCCCATCTAGCTCCGCCCCTTTGGCTCCCACCTGGCCACTGAATGTCACACAAGGGAGCGGGGGTAGAGAGGAGGCTTTGCGCTGCCGGCGCCGAGGGGGAGAGGAGGTTTTGTGCTGCTGGCGTCGCTGCATGTGTGACAGCAGCCGGCAGCAGCAGCAGGGATAGCAGCAGCAGCTCAGCACAGGGATGCAGAGCAGGGAGAGTGCCTCTCCTTCCTGGTGCCTCCCTGCACTGCATCCCCTTGCTGAGCGGCTAGCGCCGGGCCTGTGTGCAGTGTCACTGACACTGCACAGCGCTCTCACCTTTTACATTGATTCAGCCAGTCACTCACTTCTGCCAGCCAGTCACTATTGTTATCACCAGTGTCCCAACGCGCCGCATTACAGGAAAGTAGATGCACTAAATAAACTACAGCTCCCAGCAGCCCTTAGCGCCGTGGCATTCCGTCCCGTAGGGCTGCAGGGAGCTGTAGTTTATTGAGTGCATCTTCTTCCCTATAAAGCGGGGCATTGGGACACCGACGCTAACAATAGTGACTGGCTGTGCGAGTCTCCGGGAGAGCCACTGCCAAAGCGAGGACAGCAGCTTAGCTGCTGACAGGAGAAGCAGGATAAGCATTACCCGCCCCTCCCCCACTCACAGTACCTCCGGGCCCCATCCGCGGGACCCCCACACCCCATACTTGCCTACCTGACCCTCTCCATGAGGGAGAAAATGCTCTGTTCCTGGACTTTCCTGGTAATGTATGATTGCCATCACCTGTGGTGAGCTAGTTAATTGATAAGAAAGGTGTTTCACCACAGGTGATGGCAATCATACATTACCAGGAAAGTCCAGGAACAGAGCATTTTCTCCCTCATGGAGAGGGTCAGGTAGGCAAGTATGCCACACCCCTTCCAGCACCGACGGTAGCTCTGGACCCCCTCTCCCACCTGCAGCAACCACGCACCAGCCCCCCCCCCCCCCCCGCCGCACCACCGCATTTGCCCCTCCCCCACCCAGGGCACCCCCGTAACTGCTCCTCCCCCACCCGCAGTGGCTCCGGACTCCCACCTGCTGCACCACCGCACCAGCCCCTCCTCCACCTGCAGCACCACCGCAACCAGATCCAACATAAAATACATTGAAAAAGCCACTTCCACATAAAGTAATTGAAAAAGCTAGACCCACATAATACACTCCAGTTCCCCCATGTGTCACTCCAGCCAGCACCCTGCTGTGTCACTCCAACCAGTTCCGCCATGTGTATTTGGCTCCCTCAGTTCTCAGTCCCCGTAGTGCTGCTGTGTGTCTGGCTGGAGTGCAGCGGTTAAGGGATCTGCTGTGGTCACGTGACTTTGAGTGTTGTGGACAAATTTTAATAAAGAAAGAGCAGCATGTGGCTCAAGAGCAACGCGTTGGCCATCGCTGTTCCAGGCCAATGAAAAATATTTAAAAATATAAAGGCATATCACCCCTTCATGTATGCCCATTGATGAAGTCCTATGATGAAACATGTAGGGGTGTGCATTGTGACTCAAACATCACCTGAGCCATCCGCAGGACGTGGAAACTAAGGTGTCTATGTATATTCCGCAAAACGAACAGGAAGTGCTGGGGAAGCCTCTGTGAAGTCCCGGCTATCGGTAGAGGTGGAAACGGCACTTGGTCAGGAGACAGCACTGAATTCTAGCTGTTGTCCTGCACTATGGAGCACACGTGGAGAGCTGATATACCTACTGTATATATTCTTAAACATGGTATGAATGTAAATTACCTAGAAGTTCAAATATTTGTTTTAATATTCATTAAAAATTTTAAACACTGTATTTCTAAACTTCTAGATATCCAATAATCCATGTGAGTATCTAGGAGTACGCAATTCAAAATAAATAAGGGGAGCGCACCTACAAACAATTTGCTGTCTGTACTGTATGTCACACACTTTTGCCTTATGTATACAACTCCCATTTTTGCCGGCCTTATGGCTATTGCCCTTTGATAATTAGGGCCCTAACATTTAAAATCCAAATTAACACCCATTGTAAAGGACTCTTTTTCAACTCTCTATATAACTCTGTTTTGCACTTTTTCTACCTCATACTTAGAGGCAGATTCAATTAGTTGTTAGGCTCTGTAGGAATCTCCAAAAATAATTTCAGGGAAATTATGCAAGAGACGTGTTCTACTGAATCTAGCTCCACCCATGAGCATATCTAGTGCCGCCCAAGGGCGTGTCCAGTACCACTAGGTGGAGCTTACAGTACTGTGCACAACATGCCATCAGAGGAGGTTTGTGGAATTAAGTATGATATTCCGGCTGTTGGGATCCCAGCAGTCAGGAGACCAACGTCGGGATCCCCACAGCCAGAATACCGGTGGGGAGTGCAGCATGTCCCCTCACGGGCTCACTGCTCTTGCCAAGCTTCAGGCTCGGTGGCGACACAGGGTTATATTCCCCTCGGGTGGTAGCGTGGACCACCACCCGAGTGGGGATTCCAGGCGGTGGTCGGAATTGCGATTGCCGGTATTTCACCGGGTGTCGGGATTACTTGGTCGGTGTCCCGACTGCCGGGATCCCGGCAGCCTGCAACTTGAATGCCTCACGCTTTGTGTATGTGTGGCTCACTGACAGAGGTTGTACAGTATAGCAGGGCTGAAGGAAAGCTAAAACACAAAGCGGGAGACATATCAAGGCTTTTAAAAAGGACAACTAGAGCTATGGCCCATAGCAACCAGTCAGATTCTAGCTATCATTATCTAATGCATGCTATGACATGGAAGCTACAGTAGAATGCTACTGGTTATTCTAGGCAACTTCTCCACTTTGATACATCTCACCCAAAAGATTTTCAGTTCTAGATAAGAAGAACTCCCTTACAAGAACTTCCTTAAGCTTATATAGTGATTTGTGTAATTTACTTTTTGCGTGTCATGTGTCATAAGAGCAGGAGCGGTTCTTGGTGCGGGCAAGCAGTGCCTGCCTGCAGCAGACGCCGTGGGCTGTGTGGGCGTCCGCTGCAGCTGGCTCCAGTGACAGACACTAGAGGTCATTATTGACCTCTAGTGTCTGTGCGGCGCTGCTATGGAAGAGACGTCATGACGTCTCTCCCTTAGAGAGGAGCCATGGGAGGCCAGACGGAGAAGCAGCAGCAGCAGTCGGGAAGCAGGAGCGGGACAGTGGTAAGTAAAGTTTTTTTTATTTTTGTGTGTGTTTGTAAGCGGCTACTAAGGGGAATAGCGACAGGGGGCACAACTACTGGGGGCAAAGCAACAGGGGGCACAGCAACAAAGGGCACAACTACTGGGGCAAAGCAACAGGGGGCACAGCAACAGAGGGCACAACTACTGGGGGGCAAAGCAACAGGGGGCACAGCAATAGAGGGCACAACTACTGGGGGCAAAGCAACAGGGGGCACAGCAACAGAGGGCACAACTACTGGGGGCAAAGCAACAGAGGGCACAACTACTGGGGCAAATCTACTGGGGGCATAGCTACAGGGGGCACAGCAACAGAGGGCACAACTACTGGCGGCAAAGCAACAGGGGGCACAACTACGGGGGCAAATCTACTGGGGGCATAGCTACAGGGGGCACAGCAACAGAGGGCACAACTACTGGGGGCAAAGCAACAGGGGGCACAACTACGGGGGCAAATCTACTGGGGGCATAGCTACAGGGGGCACAACTACTGGGGGCACAGCGACAGGGGGCACAACTACTGGGGGCAAAGCAACAGGGGGCACAGCGGCGGGGCACAACTACTGGGGCAAATCTACTGGGGGCATAGCTATAGGGGGCACAACTACTGGGGCAAATATACTGGGGGCATAGCTATAGGGGGCATAACTACTGGGGCAAATCTACTGGGGGCATAGCTATAGGGGGCACAACTACTGGGGCAAATATACTGGGGGCATAGCTATAGGGGGCATAACTACTGGGGCAAATATACTGGGGGCATAGCTATAGGGGGCATAACTACTGGGGCAAATCTACTGGGGGCATAGCTACAGGGGGCACAGATACAGGGGGCACAGATACAGGGGGCAAATCAACTGGGGGGCACAACTACTTCGGGCAAATCTGGGGCACAAAGGGATTAGATCAAAGAGAGTCACAGCGCTGTTTCTAATTTACTAAATCTCACAGGAGAATATACTGTCCAAATTCTTCACATATAGGAAGGACACTATACCACATCCGTATAGGTAAAAAATAAGATTTTACTTACCGATAAATCTATTTCTCGTAGTCCGTAGTGGATGCTGGGACTCCGTAAGGACCATGGGGAATAGCGGCTCCGCAGGAGACAGGGCACAAAATAAAAGCTTGAGATATCAGGTGGTGTGCACTGGCTCCTCCCCCTATGACCCTCCTCCAAGCCAGTTAGGATACTGTGCCCGGACGAGCGTACATAATAAGGAAGGATATTGAATCCCGGGTAAGACTCATACCAGCCACACCAATCACACCGTACAACTCGTGATCTGAACCCAGTTAACAGTATGATAAATTTAAAGGAGCCTCTGAAAGGATGGCTCAACAATAATAACCCGAATTTTTTGTAACAATAACTATATACAAGTATTGCAGACAATCCGCACTAGGGATGGGCGCCCAGCATCCACTACGGACTACGAGAAATAGATTTATCGGTAAGTAAAATCTTATTTTCTCTAACGTCCTAAGTGGATGCTGGGACTCTGTAAGGACCATGGGGATTATACCAAAGCTCCCAAACGAGCGGGAGAGTGCGGATGACTCTGCAGCACCGAATGAGAGAACTCCAGGTCCTCCTCAGCCAGGGTATCAAATTTGTAGAATTTAGCAAACGTGTTTGCCCCTGACCAAGTAGCTGCTCGGCAAAGTTGTAAAGCCGAGACCCCTCGGGCAGCCGCCCAAGATGAGCCCACTTTCCTTGTGGAATGGGCTTTTACTGATTTTGGCTGTGGCAATCCTGCCACGGAATGTGCAAGCTGAATTGTACTACAAATCCAACGAGCAATCGTCTGCTTTGAAGCAGGAGCACCCAGCTTGTTGGGTGCATACAGGATAAACAGCGAGTCAGTTTTCCTGACTCCAGCCGTCCTGGAAACATATATTTTCAAGGCCCTGACAACGTCCAGCAACTTAGAGTCCTCTAAGTCCCTAGTAGCCGCAGGTACCACAATAGGTTGGTTCATGTGAAATGCAGAAACCACCTTAGGTAGAAATTGAGGACGAGTCCTCAATTCCGCCCTGTCAGAATGAAAATTTAGGTAAGGGCTTTTACATGATAAAGCCGCCAATTCTGACACACGCCTAGCTGAAGCCAAGGCCAACAGCATCGACACCTTCCACGTGAGATATTTTAAATCTACCGTAGACAATGGTTCAAACCAGTGTGATTTTAGAAATCTCAACACAACATTGAGATCCCAAGGTGCCACTGGAGGCACAAAAGGAGGCTGTATGTGCAGCACCCCTTTCACAAATGTCTGAACTTCAGGTACTGAAGCCAGTTCTTTCTGGAAGAATATCGACAGGGCCGAAATTTGAACCTTAATGGACCCTAATTTTAGGCCCATAGACAGTCCTGTTTGCAGGAAATGCAAGAAACGACCCAGTTGAAATTCCTGTGTAGGGGCCTTCTTGGCCTCACACCACGCAACATATTTACGCCAAATGCGGTGATAATGTTTTGCGGTTACTTCCTTTCTGGCTTTTACCAGAGTAGGGATGACTTCTTCTGGAATGCCCTTGTCCTTCAGGATCCGGCGTTCAACCACCATGCCGTCAAACGCAGCCGCGGTAAGTCTTGGAACAGACAAGGCCCCTGCAGTAGCAGGTCCTGTCTTAGAGGTAGAGGCCACGGTTCGTCCGTGAGCATCTCTTGAAGTTCCGGGTACCAAGACCTTCTTGGCCAATCCGGAACCACGAGTATAGTTCTTACTCCTCTCCTTCTTATGATTCTCAATACTTTCGGTATGAGGGGCAGAGGAGGGAATACATACACTGACTGGTACACCCACGGCGTTACCAGAGCGTCCACTGCTATTGCCTGAGGGTCCCTTGACCTGGCGCAATATCTGTCCAGTTTTTTGTTTAGATGTGACGCCATCATGTCCACCTTTGGTCTTTCCCAACGGTTTACAATTTGGTGGAAGACTTCTGGGTGAAGTCCCCACTCTCCCGGGTGAAGGTCGTGTCTGCTGAGGAAGTCTGCTTCCCAGTTGTCCACTCCCGGAATGAACACTGCTGACAGTGCTATCACATGATTTTCCGCCCAGCGAAGAATCCTTGCAGTTTCTGCCATTGCCCTCCTGCTTCTCGTGCCGCCCTGTCTGTTTATGTGGGCGACTGACGTGATGTTGTCCGACTGGATCAACACCGCCTGACCCTGAAGCAGAGGTTTTGCTTGAATTAAGGCATTGTAAATGGCCCTTAGTTCTAGAATGTTCATATGAAGAGATGTTTCCATGCTTGACCACAAGCCCTGGAAATTCCTTCCCTGTGTGACTGCTCCCCAGCCTCTCAGGCTGGCATCCGTGGTTACCAGGATCCAATCCTGAATGCCAAATCTGCGGCCCTCTAGTAGATGAGCCCTCTGAAGCCACCACAGGAGAGACACCCTTGTCCTTGGCGACAGGGTTATCCGTTGATGCATCTGAAGATGCGATCCGGACCATTTTCCCAGTAGATCCCACTGAAAAGTTCTTGCATGGAATCTTCCGAATGGAATCGCTTCGTAAGAAGCCACCATTTTTCCCAGGACCCTTGTGCACTGATGCACTGAGACCTGTCCTGGTTTTAGGAGGTTCCTGACTAGCTCGGATAACTCCCTGGCCTTCTCCTCCGGGAGAAACACCTTCTTCTGGACTGTGTCCAGAATCATTCCTAAGAACAGTAGACGTGTCGTTGGAATCAGCTGCGATTTTGGAATATTTAGAATCCATCCGTGCTGACTTAGCACTACCTGAGATAGTGCCACTCCGACTTCTAACTGTTCCTTGGTTCTTGCCCTTATCAGGAGATCGTCCAAGTAAGGGATAATTAAGATGCCTTTTCTTCGTAGAAGAATCATCATTTCGGCCATTACCTTGGTAAAGACCCGAGGCGCCGTGGACAATCCAAACGGCAGCGTCTGAAACTGATAATGACAGTTTTGTACTACAAACCTGAGGTACCCTTGGTGAGAAGGATATATTGGGACGTGGAGATAAGCATCCTTGATGTCCAGCGACACCATATAGTCCCCCTCTTCCAGGTTCGCTATCACCGCTCTGAGTGACTCCATCTTGAATTTGAACCTTTTTATGTAAGTGTTCAAAGATTTTAGATTTAATATTGGTCTCACCGAGCCGTCCGGCTTCGGTACCACAAATAGTGTGGAATAATACCCCTTCCCCTGTTGTAAGAGGGGTACCTTGATTATCACCTGCTGGGAGTACAGCTTGTGAATGGCTTCCAGAACTGCCTCCCTGTCGGAGGGAGACTTTGGTAAAGCAGACTTCAGGAACCGATGAGGAGGAAACGCCTCGAATTCCAGTTTGTACCCCTGTGATACTACCTGTAGAATCCAGGGATCCACTTGCGAGTGAGCCCACTGCGCGTTGAAATACTTGAGACGGGCCCCCACCGTGTCTGAGTCTGCTTGTAAAGCCCCAGCATCATGCTGAAGACTTGGCAGAAGCAGGGGAGGGCTTCTGCTCCTGGGAAGCGGCTGCATGGTGCTGCCTTTTTCCTCTTCCTCTGCCCTTGGGCAGAAAAGAGTGACCTTTTGCTCGCTTGTACTTATGGGAACGAAAGGACTGAGTTTGAAAAGACTGTGTCTTTTTCTGTTGATGTGAAGTAACCTGGGGTAAAAAGGTGGATTTTCCAGCCGTTGCCACCAGGTCTGTTAGACCAGCCCCAAATAACTCCTCCCCCTTATACGGCAATACTTCCATGTGCCGTTTGGAATCTGCGTCCCCTGACCACTGTCTGGTCCATAATGCTCTTCTGGCAGAGATGGACATTGCGCTTACTCTTGATGCCAGGGTACAAATATCCCTCTGCGCATCACGCATATATAGCAATGCATCCTTTAAATGTTCTATAGTTAACAGAATATTGTCCCTATCCAGGGTATCAATATTCTCAGTCAGGGAATCCGCCCATGCGACTCCAGCACTGCACATCCAGGCTGATGCGATTGCTGGTCGCAGTATAACACCAGTATGTGTGTATATACTTTTCAGGATATTTTCCAGCCTCCTATCAGCTGGTTCTTTGAGGGTGGCCGTATCAGGGGACGGTAACGCTACTTGTTTAGATAAACGTGTGAGCGCCTTATCTACCCTAGGGGGTGTTTCCCACCGTGCCCTAACCTCTGGCGGGAAAGGGTATAGTGCTAATAACTTATTAGAAATTAGCTGTTTTTTATCGGGGGAAACCCACGCTTTATCACACACCTCATTTATTTCCTCAGACTCAGGAAAAACTATTGGCAGTTTTTTCACACCCCACATAATACCCGCCTTTGAGGTATTTGTAGTGTCAGAAAGGTTCAATGCCTCTTTCATTGCCGTGATCATGTAACGTGTGGCCCTACTGGACATTACGTCTGTCTCGTCACCGTCGACACTAGATTCAGTATCTGTATCTGGATCCGTGTCGACCCACTGAGGTAGCGGCCGTTTTAGGGCCCCTGAGGGTGTCTGAGACGCCTGAACAGGCACTAATTGATTTGCCGGCTTTCTCATGTCGTCAACAGTTTTTTGTAAATTGCTGACATTATCACTTAATTGCTTAAACACAATCATCCAGTCAGGTGTCGACTCCCTAGGGGGTGACATCACTAACACAGGCAACTGCTCCGCCTCCACCTCATTTTCCTCCTCATACATGTCGACACACGCGTACCGACACACAGCACACACACCGGGAATGCTCTGATAGAGGACAGGACCCCATTTTATTCTAAGCAGCTCTGGAGAGCTACCTAGTTTGCACCCTTCTCGGCCGGGCACAAAAATCTAACTGGCTTGGAGGAGGGTCATAGGGGGAGGAGCCAGTGCACACCACCTGATATCTCAAGCTTTTATTTTGTGCCCTGTCTCCTGCGGAGCCGCTATTCCCCATGGTCCTTACGGAGTCCCAGCATCCACTTAGGACGTTAGAGAAACGATCCTTACTTTATTTTCAACATTCATTAAAAAGTCTCTTTAAACAGGCACAGGGCAATTCCGGCAAGAGAAGCGGTACAAGTGTTTGATTTTAAATGTACTCAGTGTAGCTCACCAGACCCTTAGGACGCCGTTGTTAATCGCGGTGCTTCCTATTCCGAGATTTGCTCTCCCGTAGATGTTATCCATGCACCGCTAGCCGTCCTTAGATCACGGACCCTCCAGGCGCTGCAGACGCCACCACACTCCTCCGCTCTCCCCCGTTCGTTGCTCCCTGCTGCACACAGATAATGACCAGGTTCACCTACGGCTGCCGACGCGTTTCTACCCTCAGCGGATCTTTGTCGAGGCACAGGTGGAACTGGTCAAATTACAAGCTTTATACCATCCCCCAAGAGTCTGGTGTGCTCGTTCCTGGGTACTTAAATACAGATTACAGGGTTTTACTTTTAAAGTCATAACAATATAACGTCCTTTTCTAAAAACACAGAGATAATCATAATAAATGAATATATATGAAACAAGGAGATTTTTTATAAGAACCATTTTATCTCGAAATTCCCGTTCAGGCCTCTCGGCTGTAGTGTCTTAAGTTCTTGTATCCACCACATCTCTTTTCTAGCTAGAGCTGCAGCTGTATCGTTTCTCCTCCAATTCCCTTTCACATGATCAATTATTTTGCATCTTATTATGCTATCAACAGAGCATTAATGCACTTCCCTACAATGTGCTGATAAACAGTGATTTTCCAATCCTTTTCTAATATTTTTAACATGTTCACCCATCCTTATTTTAAACGGGCGGCTAGTTCTTCCCACATATTGTTTCATACATTTACACTGTATCAGGTAAACCACGTTACTACTTCCACATGTTACAAAGTGTTCAATTTTGTACTCTTTCTTTGTGATGTTAGATACAAATGTTTCTATTTTACTCCCTTCCTTACTCTTAAAATGCCTGCATTCTACACACAAACTGCATCTATAAAAACCTTTGGACTTAATCCTAGTGATCATGGTGGGTTTAGGTGCAATTGCACTTTTCACAAGACATGATTTTAAATTCGGGGCCCGTTTATATATGACTCGAGGTTCATTGGGGAGTATTTTTTCCAGAGTGGAATCTGTTTTTAAAATATCCCAATGTCTCTTCAAAATAATTTCAATGTTCTTATAATCACTATTATACGTGGTTATAAACGGTACATTAAAGTCTTCTCTTTTCTACTCCAAAGATTTGCATAATAAAGTGTCTCTCTCTATTTCTTCTATATCACTTAGGACATTATCCAAGCTTTCCTGACTATACCCTTTATTTAAAAACTGTTCCCTCATCCGCAAGGATTGTTCCTTATACACCATGTTATTAGAACAATTCCTTTTTAGGCGTCGGAATTGGCTCCCCGGGACCCCCCGTAACCAACTTGGATGATGGTTACTCTCCCTATTAATAAACAAATTGCTGTCTGTCGGTTTATTATAATTCTTTGTGAAAATGGTTTGATTTTCTATATTAATGGTCAAATCTAAATAGTTTATTTCCTGTTCGCTACTCGTAAATGTTAGAAATACACCAAAGTCATTTCTATTTAATTCATCCTAGAAACGCTTCAGGGATTCCTCCCCACCTCTCCACACAAAAATGACGTCATCTATGTACCGGTTGTACTGTACGAGACCCGCCCCCAGCTCGCCCCACACACATTGCTCCTCTCACATATTCATAAATATGTCCATTATAAATTCTTTAAGTTCTTCCTTAATACTTTCATTCGATAAAGCAATCTTTACTGCCTGCAAACCGCGGGTATGTTCTATTATTGAATACAAAGATCCCACGTCGGCAGTCACTAATATATCCCCTGCCTGCCATTGTATATTTTTCAATTGATTTATTATATCAGTGGTGTTTTTTAGGTATGCTTTACCTTTACAGGCCATGGGCTGTAAATGAGAGTCTATCATTTGTGACAAGTTTGAAGTCACTGACTCCACACCTGCCACAATCGGATGTAGCGGGGGATTGGTAATGTCCTTATGAACCTTAGGTAGACCGTAGATCACCGGGAGTGTTGGTTCCTCTATTTTAAGAAAATCTCTTTCTTTTTCAGTAAGCACCCCCAAGTTGAAATATCTGTCCACCAAGGCATACAGGTCATTCTTCACCCTCTCCATTGGGTTCTTTTTAACCACCATGTATGTTGTTTGATCAGAAAGCATTTCTTTCATTTTATCTTCATAAGCCCCTGTGTCCATTACAACCACCCCGACCCCCTTGTCGGCGGGCTTGATTGTAATGTGCTCATTACTTTGTAGCTTTTTCAACGCTTCTTTTTCCTTCATAGTCATATTGTTCTTTTTTCTTAACCCCTTCTTTCCCTTTTCTCTCTTTCTATCACATAAAACCTCTAAATCCGCCATAACCATTTTTTCCAAAGGTATCTACTGCTGGTCCTCTACATTGTGTGGGGTTAAAGGTAGATTTCTTTTTAAATTTGGGGCACAGCTACTGGGGGCATAACTGTGGCTCATTTTTGCAGCAAACTGTTTTGGCGCGGGGGTGGGGGGGTGGGGGGCGGGTGCGCCAGTGGAAACTTTCGCACTGGGCGCCACAAGGTGTAGAACCGGCCCTGCATAAGAGGGAAGACAGTAAAGATCCATTAGACTGGTGATACAACACTTCATCACAGTTCAGGAGGTGCAGTGAGGGTCCTCACAGGAATTCCTGGGGGGTTCCATGCCATGCTCACAGAGTGAGTATGACCATCATGAAAGGGGTGCAGCTAATATTTGCATACTATTTTAGTCTTTGGGAGAAGGGGGCCAGACACTCACATCATTAGGACCCATGATTTTGCACCATTTAGCCCCACTTCTCCCCCAAGGCAACAAAAATACCGGTACAGGTTGAGTATCCCATATCCAAATATTCCAAAATACGGAATATTCCAAAATACGGACCTTTTTGAGTGAGAGTGAGATAGTGAAATCTTTGTTTTTTGATGGTTCAATGTACCCAAACTTTGTTTAATACACAAACTTATTAATAATATTGTATTAAATGACCTTCAGGCTGTGTGTATAAGGTGTATATGAAACATAAATGAACTGTGTGAATGTAGACACACTTTGTTTAATACATAAAGTTATAAAAAATATTGGATAAAATGACATTCAGGCTGTGTGTGTATAAGGTGTATATGTAACATAAATGCATTCTGTGCTTAGATTTAGGTCCCATCACCATGATATCTCATTATGGTATCTAATTATTCCAAAATACGGAAAAATCCGATATCCAAAATACCTCTGGTCCCAAGCATTTTGGATAAGGGATACTCAACCTGTATCATCTCACTGTTCATGTAAGTGCACACCGCGGGCACGCGCATGCACAACAAGGTGGTGTGGCCTTGACTGATGGGGGTATGCCACGGGTCTGGTGGCTTGGCTTTGCAGCTCGCCCCCATCTATCAGTATGCCAGCTACTTACTGTCGGGTGGGCGGGCGAAAGCGAGCCGGGGGGCCACACTGATTGTCCAGCCTTGTGTGACCGGACTGGCCCAATAAACCACTGGCCCTTCTGGCATTTGCCAGAAATGCCAGATGGTCAGTACGGCCCTGTACTGTATCTACAGACAATTGCATATCATACGCCACTAACATTTGATGTTTCCGGGTCAAAGTTCTATTAAGGAAAATTTTAGGCTATTGGCTTAATGGGTCAATAAATCCAGAAAAGGACTTTGTAAATTTCTTTAAATATAAGGATTTAGTAGGCACTGATATAGACTGTAAACTCTGTGGAGTGTATCCCTTTCTGCATGTTATTTGTGATATTTCAATTAATTTCCCTAATGGTGAGGCCTTGTATTGATGCTTTATTAATAAAAGGTATTAATATACTAAGCAAAAGATACAGGTAGATGTAATGGAATGTTTCCTACATAATTGTGACAGCTGTCCTGCTGGGTAATGAAGGATGGCAATGATACAATGACATGCCCCTGGTGTGCCACAGCTATATGACTTACTATGAGTGACTTGCCCAGCAGGGTCGTAAATGAAGGTACAGACGGGGGTGCAGGGTAGACATTCCACTTGTTTATTCAGCTAAAATTCCCTTGCATTATACGGTCCATAAATGAAGCTTCTTAAATAGTAATTTAAAAAAATAATAGTAGCTTGAATTTTCACAATTGCAGCATTTTCAAATACGTCAAAATATTGCATGTAATACTGGGCCCAAAACATACGCTGATAAATAACAAGACTAAGTAGAGTATGACCAATATCGCCGTCAGCCGTAAGATAAACATATTATGGTAATTGTGCTATAATTGCATCCCATATTTGGAGCAATGTGGCACTGCAGACAGAAATCACTGGAAAATGGTGCAGCGGCAATTTCTCTGTGATTTGTGAATGCACAGTATTCTCCAGGAACAAGGTATGGATTGGATTTCATGTTCCCGGATCCCTGCAAAGCGCAGTAGACTCTGGCACAAAGGGGCAGATGTATTAACCTGGAGAAGGGATAAAGAAGTGATAAGTGCAAGGTGATGATAACGCACCAGCCAATCTTTACGGATTTAAAAAATGACAGTTAGGAGCTGACTGGCTGGTGCGATATCACCTTCCACTTATCACCGCTTTATTACTTCTTTATCCCTTCTCCAGGCTTAATACAACTACCCCCAAAGCCAGCTGCCAGAATTTACAGCGCTGCTGGAGAAGAGGGAGCCTATACAGAGCCCAAACACGGGCCCCATGCTCTCTAACACCGTCCCTGGTTGTATGTAATAACAATAGTACAGACTTGTGCAGCCCCCTAAGCAATAGCAACAAAGTGATGGCAACAAATCAGCAACTACCTTTTACCACTGTAGTAGCTAGTCTAATGAATCCAGGTGTCTCATTGGTTGCTATAGATTACTGAACAATTCAAGTTTTTATTCTTCTCATTAAATAACCCCCATTGGCCCTCATTCCGAGTTGATCGCTCGCTAGCTGCTTTTAGCAGCACTGCACACGCTAAGCCGCCGCCCTCTGGGAGTGTATCTTAGCTTAGCAGAATAGCGTACGAAAGATTAGCAGAATTGCTACTAAATATTTTCTTGCCGTTTCTGAGTAGCTCCAGACCTACTCACAGATTGCGATCAGCTCAGTCCGTTTAGTTCCTGGTTTGACGTCACAAACACGCCCTGCCCAGCCACTCCCCCGTTTCTCCAGACACTCCCGCGTTTTTACCTGACACGCCTGCGTTTTTTAGCACACTCCCGGAAAACGCTCAGTTACCACCCAGAAACGCCCCTTTCCTGTCAATCACTCACCGATCAGCAGTGCGACTGAAAAGCGCCGCACGAACAACAGCAAAACTGCTAAGTTTTTATTTAATAACTAAGCGCATGCGCCCTGCGTACCATGCGCATGCGCATTTAGCAACAAATCACAGCATAGCGAAAATCGACAACGAGCGAACAACTCGAATGACCCCCATAGTACACAGCACTTGAAGCCCTGTATTTAATCATTACTAGTGTTTGAGTTGAACAAGTATTCATGTGCGATGACTGGGAGGTGACATTTGCACAAAGCCGCAGACGCTCGACCCCCAATAAACGCTGCTCAGGCTCCTGGTCTCCGGGACAGGTCATCCTCAATTATTATATAGATTTTGCAACTATTATGATTTATTTAAAAAAAAAAATGCTTTAGTTTAAAAAAATAAAGCAAGTATTTTGTAATTTATTATTTTCCTCCTGAGATGGCGACAGATGGAGGATTGTGACGTTACTTGTAAATCCTTGGAGAAATAGCAGTTTTTAATAGATAAGGAGAAGCCCTGTCTCCGTCTAAAACTCTATAGATAGGTCTTTTCTCTGTTAAGTAATAGATCCCTGTCTCTCGTCACATAGGAAACGTAATCATTATTATTTGGAAGCATCTATGAAGCTGCCTTAGCAGAGAGGTTCATACTCATAGTGTAACAGCAGGTGGTAGACTCATGACTATCCCCTTACTGCATAAGGTGCAAGTTTCTGCAATTTCCCCAAGACTTCCTTTCCCTGTCCTGGCCGTGACCCCAGTAAAGGATTAGAGGCATCATCTTGGGGGGCAGTCTCCAAAGACAAATCACAAAATGCTAAATTACCCTCTTGCTTCTATCGATTTGACGAGTGGTGACTGGTAACTGATCTCCAGCTTCCCGAAAGCTTAGCACACATGTAAGATCAGGGAACTATTACTACATAGGACGTCATGTCACTTCCTAGTTCGCACACTGTGTTAATTAGGCTAAACATTTTAATGAAACATTTTAATTCTGCAATTTCTATATTATAAATAATGTACCCAGGATCTGACCAAAAACGTATACATATGCTTTCATTCTGTTTGTGCTGAGGGACTATATATCAAAGGCAGGGACTGAGTGGAAACTTTAAGTCTGGGGGCAAACACAAGCAAGTGAACTCGACTTTTCTACCAGCAATGTGCGATGGCAAAAATGGGCGTGACAACAATCCCGAAGCCCTATTTGACAAATCAATGATTATTCTAATGAGCATTCTAGTGATCAATGTACAATACACAGAGCATTCTAGTGATGAATATACAATACACAGAGCATTCTAGTGATGAATATACATCACACAGCACATTCTAGTGATGAATATACATTAGCATTCTAGTGATGAATATACATTACACACAGCATTCCAGTGATCAATATACAATACACAGAGCATTCTAGTGACTAATATACATTACATAGAGAATTTTAGTGATGAATAGACATTACACAGCACATTCTAGTGATGAATATTCATTACACAGAGCATTCTAGTGATAAATATACATTACACAGAGCATTCTAGTGACTAATATACATTACATAGAGCATTCTAGTGATGAATATACATTACACAGCCCATTCTAGTGATGAATATACCTTACACAGAGCATTCTAGTGATTAATATACATTACACACAGCATTCCAGTTATCAATATACAATACACACAGCATTCTAGTGACTAATATACATTACATAGAGCATTCTAGTGATGAATATACATTAGACAGAGCATTCTAGTGATGAATATACATTACACAGCACATTCTAGTGATGAATATACATTACACAGAGCATTCTACTGATTAATATACATCACACAGCACATTCTAGTGATGAATATATATTACACAGAGCATTCTAGTGATGAATATACATTACACAGAGCATTCTACTGATGAATATACATCACACAGCACATTCTAGTGATGAATATATATTACACAGAGCATTCTAGTGATGAATATACATTGCACAGAGCATTCTACTGATGAATATACATTACACAGAGCATTCTAGTGATGAATATACATTATACAGAGCATTTGACTGACTGATATACAATAAGAGGAGCATTCTAGTGGAAGATATACTGTACAATGCAGAGAGAATTCTAGTGACCAATATAGGTTACACAGAGCTTTGTAAGAACTATGGGAGTTATTCAGAGTCCTTAGCATTTTTTTTTATAAATTACCAAAAATTGGTATGGATCAGATTCCATTTTGGGGGCTGCCCAACACAGGGCAAGGCTGTCCAAAATGTATAGCGCCGTCCAGCATGTATGGCGCCACCCAGCATGTATGGTGCCACCCTGCATTGCAACAGCAATTGCATTGCGATCAAATTGCAAGAGCCCAAATAGAGGATGACCCTCTGCATACGCAGCAGGCTACATATGCAGGGGCACCGCCTCCATGTTTAGGATCGCAGGAAACGCATCATCAGGCCGCCCCAAAAACGTCCATGACACGCCTGCGTTTCCTGCTCCACTCCCCCCCAACTCCGCATCACCGCCCCTGAATGCACACACGCACTGCGAATGCTATGCATGCATAAGCGGGCATAAGCGGCCGATCTGTGTTTTTGTAGCATCCACCTATGAATAAGGCCCTATATAAAATATTGAGAGAATTCTAGTGACTGCTATACAAAGCACAGAACATTCTAGTAACCAGTACAATACTGAAAGATTTCTACTTACAATATACAAATAAGAGCATTCTAGTGACTGAAATACATTACAGAGATAATTCTACTGACTAATATACAATGCATAGAGCATTCCAGTGACTGATAGACAAAACACAGAAGGGAGAATCCTACACAGATATATAATACACAGGGCAACAAAGTTATGTATATGCAATAGAGTATATTCTTACGGGGTCCCAATGGTCAGGATCCCGGCAGACGAAATACTGACGCTGGAATCCTGACACTGCTCGGAATGCTGACACCGACATTCCAACAAGGATCACAATCCTAGCGCCAGAAAACCAACCACCGGGATCTCGAACGAGGGTTTGTCGGGACTATGGACAGGTAAGTCGCGGGGAGGGGGTGTTAGGTTTAGGCACCCGTGGGGAGGGTTAGGTCTAGGCTGCGGGGGAAAAAAGGTTAGGTTATGGCTGCGGAAAGGGAGGATTAGGGTTAGGAGGCCATGGTGCAAAGGAACGTATACTTACCTAGCCCCTGTAGGGATTCTCACCGTCGGTATGCCGCGGTTGGTCTTCTGACCACAGGCATACAGTATCATACCCAACCTATATATATACTCTTGTATAGTCCACACTCTAGCCTTGTATAGTAACTGCTGGGGTCGCATCCATAAATAGACAAGTGTTACCAGGACCCATCTACTCCAATATAGTAATGATATCAGGAGCACTCATCAGTCTTCTTAAGCCTTTTTATTGTTATAACATCAGGAAGCCAGCATAGGGGTATAATAGGGGTATATATATATATAAAACCCTGCTTGTGTCCGGCTCTCCCAATTAATCAAGTAATCATGCGTCGGGTGCCTCCATAATACAGGAAATACAAGTGGCAACAGATGCGGCACTCCTGGCGACTAAACACTTCAACTCTTATAGCAGCATATGGTAACAACGTTCCATTGCTTTATTCTTGCAATTTCGTCAGGTCAACGTTACCATATGCTGCTATAAGAGTTGAAGTGTTTAGTTGCCAGGAGTGCCGCATCTGTTGCCAATTATAAATATATATATATATATATATATATATATTGACAATGCTAAATTCCTTGTCGTGTAAACAACCCTTATGAAGCTAAGAACACTGTACGCTGTTTATTTAAGAAATACCGTAATGATACGCTATTTGCGTGACGATCGCTCAGCCGTAGGCGAGACGCTCAAGCGTCACGTTCGCTCACGGCCCAGTGATCACAGGACACGTTATTGGTTATGTCTAGGGGAAAGATTCGCTGTAACGTAGCGTACGCTAGAGACCACGAGGAGGTCACCAGCGATGCAGACGCTCACAACACTATACCTTTATGTTAAACCTTATACCGATGAAACACACAGAATACCTTAATGTGAGTACAGGGTGTAAATGCAACCTTGTGTAACCTGACTATCTACAAAGCTGTTTGAGCGTCACCGACGCTCAAGTGAACACTTAACACTATAGTAAATACACAAATACTGATTTAGGGTTCCAAAGCCTATTATCTGTATTATATCTAGTATACTTGTAAAAGAGTAACACAGTACAAATGATACACTACAATATAACAAAGACTTCCTAACCAAACACCTAACTAAGGGATAAACTACAATACTATCCTGGTCTAACACAATACAATACAATACTATAAAGTTTAGTCTAGGGGAGATATGAGAGAAAAGAGAAAATAGAGAGAGAGAGAGATAGACACAGAGAGAGAGAGAGATATTGGCTCACAGAAAGACAATGATTACGGAGAGAACTTACGCACAAAGGGTATGATCGCCTGCGCCTCGATATCCAGCTCCCGATTATCAGCAGATAACCGTTGATGAGAGAGTGAGAGCTGGATGTGGTCGGCCTGCCTATTTATGCCCCACACACAATGCAATCTCCTAGTCCCTACAATCCTACAGTTTATTGGACACAGGAATTCGGCCCTGTACTGTAACCAAAGGTCATAGGTTGATTCATACAGGTGGGCTGTGCTGATTTCCAACAGCTCAGGTGGGTGGGGAACTGGGTTTCCCGCCGCATACCTGAGTATGTGCAAATCATAGAAATGGACATAAACTTCTTATGTCCATAACTATTCGCACGAGCGATTAATACGCTCCAAACCAACACCGGAATATTGCTAATTAAATACTCTTCCGATGGGTATCAAACACTGCTGTATGACTCCTGTTAGACCCTTCGTGCAATACAAAGAGGGATTCCTCCGCTCAGGGACATCCTATCTAAACCAAACTTACAGAAACTATTGAGGGGAACATGATCTATAAACGACATTAATTGTGAACTTTTGTAACGAATGAGTCGCACGCTACGATCACATAAACTCTACCGTAAATGCGCATACTGCGCGTGCGAGTGCACGCTATTGCGGGTATGCGCTTCCACGGGAGAGCGTACGCATGCGCAGCACGGACCAGTGTGCGGTGCAAATATGGCAGTGTGCATTAAGACATTTTTCTGACTTCGACAGTCCACCCTTTGGCAGTCAATAATAACTGCCACAAAACATTTAAGGAGAAAAATGTAAGTCAGGGGTTAATTGATTTCCATGGTTGGGTAGGGGAGGAGAGAGGAGAAGGTGTGAAGAGGGTATGACCTAGTGAGAAAGTAGAAGCATGTGTGTATGAGTCCATGTTTGGGGGGGTCATGTATCATCGTGCCGTACGTGTGGTAAATCAAGCTTCGAGGTATTGCGAAGTATACATTTGAATTCCTTCTTATCCCGTACTAAGGGTCTGTGGATGGGCTGTCAAACTCTACCGAGCTCATTTCGGCTGTGGTTGCAACAAAATGGGGATGCACATTTTAGTTGATGATACATGAATGGGGGAGGTATGTGGTTGCTGATATCTGTGCCTGTATTCCCTATCGACTATGTGTGTCATTACCTGAGGGTTGTAGAGATGAAGATAAAGAACACTTATGGAAAATGCAATGATATTCTATGTCAGGGAAATGTACATTCGTCGATTGAGGTCTTGATTGGTGTCATTTGCTTGGAGTCTTCTTCTTTGTGCTTTTGCTCATAAATCGTGAGTAAAGCAATCAACGTCCATGGATTTACAAAAAAATGTTGGGCTAGCGTGATTTTAAAGTTCCTAGGGAAACTGGGGTACCCATGGCATTGTCCATCAAAATCTTGTATATCAGGTCGTCTGCTCTTCCTCTTTCCATCTTTCCGTTGTCGGCCCCTTGGCTCATCAAATCCTTCGTCTACGTGGGTCTTTGTACCTCGGAGGAAAACATAGAAATGGGTGAAAGACGGACCGTATACTCATTACATCATTACGTCATGGTTTCTAGCATTGGGTCATAAATCAAATCCAGGTTAATTACAGTTTCCTCACTCCTCAAGCTCATCACTTTCGTACTTTGTTTACACTTCGTCAAAGCCTGCCCGCATCTAAATATCAATCCAATCGATATAACGACACCCAAGATACACAGTAGAAACTTTCCAACATCCATTATGACTCCTTGAGCCCACTCTCCCAAACCGGAGAACCAATTTCGCGGGTTCAACCATGACACCCAACCAGTCAGCTCATTACCTACAGCAACAAGGGTGAGATTGTGTTTTCGACGAAATTCCCATTTTAATTGCAGAATATCATCCATCTTTTGGTCTATGACCTCTACCGGATCCTCGGTACTATTTGTGATGTACGTGCAACACTTTATGCCGTACTGTGTTGCCAATGTAACACAATATCCGCCTGTTACTGCTGTAAGGTAATTAAGAACCATCCTATGCTGAACTAGTTCCGTTTTGTAAGCTTGGAGTTCTCTTCCGGTGTATCTAAACGTGTCATCATACATTTCAGTGATATTATCTAACAAATTGGCGAGTGCGGAAATGTATTTATAATTCATCACTCCTCGAGCGGTACGAGTGAAATCTAACGCTACCAGAACCTGAATCCCGGTGGATTCATGGATAAGATCAGAGGCCGGATGCTCTAACCTTTCTGACAGGTGTCTTTTAACTCGGTGTTCGTAGTGAGTGTGAGTATAAGGAGCTTGGGCACCACGGTGTATGTCTTTCATTTTGTCATGTGTTACAGTCATCACTTCAGGCAATACTTTTCCAATATAACACAATCCTTCAGAGTTTGGGGCAAGCCACTTGTACGCCTTTCTCCCGCATATGAAATATGCATCATCGGGGAGAACATAAGGGACGGAGAAGGACATGACCATGTTACAAACCTTCCAGGTGAAATCTCCTGACCCTAATTCTTCCATCTGTCTAATGCACGTATCAGTTTGTACGATATGTGCACAGTATCCTGGTGATACCTCTCCAACTTTAGTAATCCTATTTCCTAAGGTATATCGATACCGAAAAGATTTTCCTCTACTGGCTATGTGGCGTACGAGCTCTGTATCTGTAGGCATTCTATCTGCTCTGTGTGAAAAGGTCATGGTAAGGTTGCTCCATGACACTTCCCAATTTCCCGGTTTTCTAGGATTGGAGATGTTAAAACATATGAGGGACCTATCCACATGGTATTGGTGGAGCTTCAAACTAGGAGGGCTGGAGATGTTAAACCTCCGGTCCACCGGTCTCCCACCACTTAGCTCAAGTACCTCCCCTAACGTTAAAGGAAATGGTACTAGCCCTGATTTGCTGTGACCCTGAGGTACTTGAGAGCATACCCAACAATCGGTCTTGTTTAATACGTTACCCACTAGAGAGTGATAGTCACTCAATGGATGCCGGTCCATATGGATATTAAAACTAGATTGGCATTTCTTTATGCATCCATCTTCAACCAGATTATCACAGAGCCTACAGATACAATTTTCTTTTTTTTTTTTTTTTTGAACTAACAATCCTTCACAATTGTTTACAAATAACATGGTTGTTAGATCGTGCCCGGTACTCGCCTTTGCTTGGTGATTGAGTTGCTATTGGAAATTTACACCTCCGTCTCAGTCATCAGGACCTTTCTGGATCCTTTCTCGACCTCACTGGTACTCTCACCGAAACAGACTGCTCTGGTCAACATCATGGTCAACAGGAAAATCCATATCACAGTCTCTTGGGGCAAGTCCATCTTACAGGAGGAGAAAAGAAGAAATTTGTAAAGGGGGTATAAGAAAATCAGTTTGAGGGGGAGAGAACTCGTTACGATAATAAGTTCTCTCGTTTTGTTGTTCTTCTTGTTCTGCTGTCCTCTCAAAAGGTGCTGTCTCTCAGTCTTCCAAACGAACATTCTGGTGATGCAATATTCCTTCCTAACCGGCGATCTTTCTGTAAGGAGAAAAAAAAAAAAATCTGGCATTACCATTGGTCCAACTGAGGGGTGACATACCATCTTTAAACCATGGAAACATGAGTGAGAAGAGAGAGAAAATAAAAAAAAAACAAAAGAGATAGAGAACAATTCATGTGTATATATACATTACATAACTCGACAATAACCACCAATGAGAAAAGAGAAACAAAACATTTTTAAACATTGTCAACATTAAGAAAACATTGTTAGCATTAGAAAAACATTGTCAGACTTATTAGGCTGTCGTATCTACGTGTCTACTGGTCTCCTTGAGCAGTCCCTCCCCACCAGCACCTGCATTACTCCACTGTCTGTATCTGGCCAGAAATACATTGTGGCGGAGGTCATGCTGGGGTTTGGTAGACTTCTGCAAGGACCAGGCGAATATGCAATGTTTGAATTCTTACCAATAATCATCAGAGATGGGGATAGAGAGTGAGAAAAGAGAAAAACATTTTTCACAAATACATTTACAACGTTTAACCTGGTCATTCCCGTGTCTTCAGTGAATGACCTCCCACTTCATTAACCGTTACCTCAGGCTTGCCTCCATTCCTAACAATCACCTTTCCTGCCTATGTGATTCTTGATTATAATTTGGTGTGTCATATTCATGCTCATTTTCATGTCTAGGGGGTCTAACTTTATGTGGGTTATTACAGTTACTGGCATAATGCCCTTCTCTTCTACAATGATAACAAACCCTGGGCTTCCTCCAAGTGTCAGTGAAATGGGGTCTTGGCTGATTTGATGCCTCCTCAAACGCTCGGATGCTCATCATCATCAATCGTTTCCCCTGTGCTTCCCTGGTTCCTTGGTTTTTATGATTATGGTGTTGTCTTTCTCGTGATCTACAATCTCTTGCAATGTGTCCCTTTCTATGACAATGGTAACAGACTACCATATCTGGATTTCTCGCAGGGGTGTGGGGCTTTTGTTGGGGTGGTCTTGTGGTTTGGGCCTGTATTTTTGCTGCCATTAACTTATCTCTTTGTGACCCTCTGTATCTGGTGATATTCTGATCCTGATTGATGACGGCCTCTCTTAGTGCAGTCACCGAGATATCTCTCCAGTTTGGGTTGGTGGTCTGTACCCTTGTTTTTAATTCATCTTTTAAACCATTCATTAATACCTTAACCGCTATTCTTCTATGTTGTGCATTTGTCTTGATGTCCGTGATCCCAGTGTTTCCAGCCATTATTTGCAGTGCTCGATTGAAATAATTAGAAACATTTTCCCTTTCGTTTTGTCTTATGGAGAAAATTTCATTCCACTTGACAGCAGCTGGGAAATATATTCCTAACTGTCGGTTAATCTGCCTAATACATTCCTGATTGTGTTCCTCCGTACTAGGTACCTCTGTGTTTAATTTACAATCAGCAATGAACTTTTCAGGGTCAACCCTGGAGGGCAAACATGCCCTCAGCACTGTCCGCCACTCTTTGTTGGTGGGTTCTGTGGCGTTTCCTAGTTCTTTTATAAACCTTTGACATTTGGCTAGATTTTTCCTAGGATCAGGAAATTCAGACACAATTGATCTCAATTCGGTCCGGGACAAGAGACAGCGCATTGCACTGTCCTTGACGGGAATGGTTCCCTGATCATCAGTCTTCCCATTGGGGACTGTGATCACCCTGACAGGACTAAACTCAATTACATCACCTTGTTTTGGTCTTACAATATGGGGTACATTTGTTTGTGCGTGATATAAAACATTGTACGTACCTGTGGACACGACCTCACCTGACCCTCCGTTAGGGGGTTTGATTATTGCCTTTACCAATTTGGTCGTGTCCACCTGGATGTCTTGTAGGATGGCTTCTGGAAGAGGTGCCGACATCGTTCTGGGCTCACTTTCTTGTTGGTAATCCTGAGGGAAGTTTAACATGGGGTGCGACTTGCACAGGTTAACATTTGTAATTTTTACACTTTCATTTTCATAAACATTATTACATTTAACACTTTCATTCTTAATACAGTTACTAAGTGCATTTTTATTGTTCCACCCTTGTGCTTTTCTCTCCGCAATCAACTCCTCTCCCGATGCCATGTCTCTCCTCTCAAGATAAGAGTCAGAAAAGTCAATAGACTCTCTTTGTAATTCACTTTCCTGTTGCCATAACTGTAAATATTCATAATGTTTATTTTGTCTCTTCGTTAGTTCAACGAGACTTATCCTCCTCCTTAAATTTTGTAACACCTCTGGACTGAAGCTACCTATTCTTGGGAACTTGTCCCTGTCTTGTACAGTCATTCTCTCCCATTCATCACAAAAAACTTCTGTGTGACTACCGTATTTTTCACACATAATGTATCTTGCCGACCCAACTGGTCGGTCCTCCGAATCAACCTGAACCTGGGTTGATCGCCCCCTACCGGAACAAATGGCCCCCATAATCTGTAGGCGTTGCTTATTCCTCCTTGGATCTTTTATCTCAAGGTTTTCAGCGAACCCTTACAAACAAACCAAGATGTCCTTGGGCAGGCCGGCGGTGGTGGTTTATCAAGTACCCCACTTACTTCTCGCCCACGTTGGCCTGTGCCGCAATCACTGTAAACCAGAGCTGTGGTACCCAACCCAGGGCCCCTGTGAACCTTTAGTTTACTGGAACATATGAGGGTTACCCGCAGGACACTTACTCTTTCCAGTAAAGTTGGGGTTGTTAGATAGTTCCTGAGTGACCAGCGAACTTCCCTTCCAAAAATAAAAAATTACACAAATCACGTCAGAATGTACAAGTAGCGTTTGTGACCACTTTTCTCTAATGGTATGAGGTCAGATTACTAACTACTGCACACAATAACGTGCGGTCCAATCGTTCAGTATACGAGCACTACTTGTCATGTACTGAAAGATCAATGGAATCGATGTTTTCGGCTGCGATTCCTTCAACCAGAGCTTGTATGGCCTATATGGGTTCTGCACCAACACCCCAGGCGTTGTGCCACTGGACTTTTATAGCGGACCTTTTACCTTACGACCTCCTGGTCTTGTTCCTTATGACCTCCTGGTCTTGTTACCTTATGGTCCGCTATACTCTAATGCTCAAATATTATTTAACCAGAGATGCCTCCCTAGCCACCGTATATGTCACTTACACGTATGTTCCTTAACGAGTACCCGACTTTCCTTTTGGTTCCACCTTAAAGTTATATAAACTTTTGTATACAAAACACACTCACTCAACACATGTACACTTTTGTTTCTATATCTATTTCTGCGCAGAAATTGTCTTCAGGCCAAGTGTGTTACCAATTAGGAGCAGGATCTGTTAAACTAAATTTCAGATTTTCCAAAAATAGATTTGCGTTATTTACCGCTTCGCGTTATTTATCGCTGTGCGTTAATTATCGCTTTGCGCTAAAATCCAACTTTATCACAACTTGAGCTACGTGGGCGTAACCAGACGCTACGTTGCGTAATGTACGCTGCGTGCGTCTGCCTTTTGGATTGCGTACGCTAGTCTTTGTTAGCGACACGTGTACGCAATGCAAAGGATCCACCGTAACACAATATATATTTTATCAATGTAGATGATCCCTGATCATCTACCGCAATCCACACTGCACACTGGCTGCCTCGTCTCTCGGACAAGCCGTGTGTTGTTCTATACTTTAACTATTACCTCTATTATTAAATAACAGCAAATCTCCTTTTAGCCCTTTCTATCAACTATAAAAATGTGGCAAACAGGAATAGTGATATACGAAAAATGAAATACACAAGTGAAAAGAAATGCAGGTATATATGCGTGCGTATGCAAGACAAAAGAAAAAAATAAACAGTTTTAAAAAGACACAAGCGTTTTGTTCTTACTTCCGGTTACCGGGTTCCTTCAGCACTCTTTACCTAAGCGAAGCAGACGCTTATCCCGTCAGCAACTGCGAGACAACCTCCCACCCTTTTGCTGGGGGATAAAGTCTGCTGATCTACCTAGTGCAGATGTGAAAAGGACCGGGCGAGCCCGCAATTGACAATGCTAAATTCCTTGTCGTGTAAACAACCCTTATGAAGCTAAGAACACTGTACGCTGTTTATTTAAGAAATACCGTAATGATACGCTATTTGCGTGACGATCGCTCAGCCGTAGGCGAGACGCTCAAGCGTCACGTTCGCTCACGGCCCAGTGATCACAGGACACGTTATTGGTTATGTCTAGGGGAAAGATTCGCTGTAACGTAGCGTACGCTAGAGACCACGAGGAGGTCACCAGCGATGCAGACGCTCACAACACTATACCTTTATGTTAAACCTTATACCGATGAAACACACAGAATACCTTAATGTGAGTACAGGGTGTAAATGCAACCTTGTGTAACCTGACTATCTACAAAGCTGTTTGAGCGTCACCGACGCTCAAGTGAACACTTAACACTATAGTAAATACACAAATACTGATTTAGGGTTCCAAAGCCTATTATCTGTATTATATCTAGTATACTTGTAAAAGAGTAACACAGTACAAATGATACACTACAATATAACAAAGACTTCCTAACCAAACACCTAACTAAGGGATAAACTACAATACTATCCTGGTCTAACACAATACAATACAATACTATAAAGTTTAGTCTAGGGGAGATATGAGAGAAAAGAGAAAATAGAGAGAGAGAGAGATAGACACAGAGAGAGAGAGAGATATTGGCTCACAGAAAGACAATGATTACGGAGAGAACTTACGCACAAAGGGTATGATCGCCTGCGCCTCGATATCCAGCTCCCGATTATCAGCAGATAACCGTTGATGAGAGAGTGAGAGCTGGATGTGGTCGGCCTGCCTATTTATGCCCCACACACAATGCAATCTCCTAGTCCCTACAATCCTACAGTTTATTGGACACAGGAATTCGGCCCTGTACTGTAACCAAAGGTCATAGGTTGATTCATACAGGTGGGCTGTGCTGATTTCCAACAGCTCAGGTGGGTGGGGAACTGGGTTTCCCGCCGCATACCTGAGTATGTGCAAATCATAGAAATGGACATAAACTTCTTATGTCCATAACTATTCGCACGAGCGATTAATACGCTCCAAACCAACACCGGAATATTGCTAATTAAATACTCTTCCGATGGGTATCAAACACTGCTGTATGACTCCTGTTAGACCCTTCGTGCAATACAAAGAGGGATTCCTCCGCTCAGGGACATCCTATCTAAACCAAACTTACAGAAACTATTGAGGGGAACATGATCTATAAACGACATTAATTGTGAACTTTTGTAACGAATGAGTCGCACGCTACGATCACATAAACTCTACCGTAAATGCGCATACTGCGCGTGCGAGTGCACGCTATTGCGGGTATGCGCTTCCACGGGAGAGCGTACGCATGCGCAGCACGGACCAGTGTGCGGTGCAAATATGGCAGTGTGCATTAAGACATTTTTCTGACTTCGACAATATATATACTGTATATATATACTGTATATGTGTATGTACTGTATATGTACTTTTTTCTACTGAAGAATGCTGTCACATACTGAGATAACAGCCATAGCACTCAGGTTGCTTCAGCTTAACTGCTGTGTTTATTGCTGTGTCTAATTGCTCTGTGTCATTGTCACTGACCTTTAAGCATATAAGATCTCTTCATAATTGACCTCTGCCCGACATGCTTCTGACTCTCAGTTTAGTCTGTCCCACGTCTCTCTCTCTCTCTCTCTCTCTCTCTCTCTCAATCATTTATCCCACGGCCAGTCTTACAATGCTTTATGACCTAGTTTAAAAAAAAAAACTCCAAATGGTCACTTCTGGTCAATCCCTTTGCGATGAATTCCTTGACGCATGTGCAGTGCAATCGTGGCACATGCGCAATCTGCAGATAATTGCGTGAACAGCTGTAGGCTGCCATGTCACACTGCCCCACACTGGCTGTAGCACACACAGAGCCAGCATCAAAGTTTTTCTTTTCTTTTTCTTACTGTTTTGCGGTCTTAGTGGTGACTGATGCATTTGTATATTGAAATCCATGTTATTTGTCTGTCTCGCAGGTACAGTACCTCAATGCTGGCTTTGGGTGTAGCAGACACAGTGGATGGGCAGTGTTACATGGCAAACGAATTACACGTTACATACTGTAGTATGTTTTACATAGTACTCATATGTTTGGGATCCATTCAATTTGATGGCTTAGGGATCCCATTAGTCAGGATGCTGACGCCGGAATCCCGCCAGCCAGCAATGCCGCCAGACGGAATCCTGGTGCCACAGGACTATTCCCACTCCTGGGTGTCCATGACATCCATAAAGTGGAAATAGATGCTGTGACGACCACAGCGCTCTTTGCGCACGCCCCGCTGCTGGCATTCTGGTGGGTGGGATGCTGCTGTCGGGATGTGGACAGCCAGCATACTGCCCGTCGGTAAATCAAATGTGTTCCATATGTTTGTATTTAATTTACCTGTTCAGGGGTGTGTTTATGGGTGTAGTTGTGTAGTTATTTTTGTTGTTTCTGTGTAGGAAGGTCTCTTGTTTTCCAGACATGTCCTCCCACCCTTCCTGTGTTTTGTCTTGGTTGTCATGTATGTATGATGGGCTGGCAGAAAGCCTCCTGTCTAGGCCTGGTTGGCTGTTCATCCTTCACCACCATTCAGAGGCGGATTGGCCATAGGGTTTACAGGGAAGATTTCCGGTGGGCCGATGCACCCGCGGGGCCTGTTTTGTTTGAGGACATGTGGTCCTATTAATAGACATAATGAATAAGATGCAAAATAATTTGCATATATGAAAATTACTTTGCCACTTAGCCTGTGATTGCAGATGATCTAGTGTATGCTCTGTCTGCCTGCTTGGCTGACATATAAGATTGAGTGAATAGTGATTGGGATACGGTTGGTGTAATAAGCAAGAAAATATATCTTTCTAAAGAATTATATAGTTTACTAAATTCCAAAGGTGTATCATATAATTTGCTCATAATATTTAATTTTAGTTCCTTTTAACTTCCCCCTTGATGCTGGACATGCCCACTATCTGGAAAGTCTTGGGGGGAGGGTGCTGCTGCCACAGCCTATGGGTAGACCTTACACCTCTGGTGCTGCCCAAGTGGGGCCACTAGTGCTAATTTTTCCAGGGCCGCTTTTTGTTCCCAATCCGCCCCTGCCACCATTACTTTCCTACCTCCTTTTACCTTAGTAAAAAATAAAGCTGACCTTTTTCCCTGCCAAAAAGTCTCCATGTATATTTTTATGTAATGGCTTATTATTAACACCTGCACAAAATGTAGACATCAGACGTTAGGTAGTTTATGAAATACTGTAGCAGTACCATAATTGGTTGCCATATTATATCCAAGTACACAGCATCATTGCATGAAACTTAAGCTTGGTACACACTTGTGTAATCATCAGGAGATCCAACTCCCAACCAACCGGTTTGTCCGACATTGATCAAGTGTGTACCCTCCACCTACCGACTCGTACACCTGATCCTGGTTGCCTGTTGGGTCACTTGGTGTGGGGCAGCTGGTTGTTGCTCGGGAGGGGTAACTCCATTTTATTTTTTGGGACCCCACTGTCCAAAGAATTCCAGCCTTGGGCTGACCAGTTTTGGGGCTGGTTAATGTGATGGCAGGTGGACCCTACAATGAGTTTCCCCCTGCTATGGCATTTCCCCTTTGCTGGTTCAGCCTGGTGCTGGATTTTGGAAAACTGAGGAAAACCCAGGCTAGATTTCCCCCCTGATTTCCATTACCAGATAATGCAGAGGGGTCCAGGGCTGGTTATTGAGCTTTTAGGGAGACTCCACTATTTTTTCTATTTATATATGGAAACATCATTCACATCAGTTAATAGTTTCAACCCCCCTTTACCGTTGTTGTTGTTGTTGTTGTTGTTGTTGTTATTATTATTATTAATACATTCCTGCTCTTCCCCCACCATGTTATAATTAATAAATCCCCTGTGATGTTAGTGTATTAGAATGCTTAATATTTGTAGACACTCCCTTACTAATATGTGTAAGCCTGAATCTTCAGTGATTGTCCCTGGGACCAGGGGGATGCTGGGAAGTGGGTGGTCCAGTGTGCAGTGTGCCTGGAGTTGGTGATGGAATAAAACAGCACAGCAGTGAACTCGCATGTCTCTGTGTCCTGATGACTGGATTTACAAACATATGAACAAAACATGGTGTCAGAAGAAGTTTAACTTGGACTGCTAGTGCTCTCAGAGTGTGAAAGAATCTTGCAGAAGTCTGTAAGGCTGTGATACTCAGTGTCTGCAAAGCCTGCCATGTGCTCCTCTCTTCAAACAGTGAGTAACCATGGATAAACTGGGTCCTCCAACCGGCATGCTGATGTCTGGTAATTTGTCTGAAAACTGGAAAAGATTTAAGCAAAGGTTTAATATATATCTTGCTGCATGTGGAGCTGATACAGAGGCTGACAAAACTAAGGCATCCATTTTCCTCCATGTGATAGGAGAGGATGTGCTGGACATTTACAATAGTTTTCAGTTTGCTGAGGGGCAGAATATGGTGCTATCTTCTATAATGCAAAAGTTTGAAGATTACTTTGTGCCAAGGAAAAATGGGACATATGAAAGATATAAGTTTTTCACATGTGATCAGAAGTCTGTAGATGGATTCGATCAGTATGTTACAGAGCTGCAATCACTCAGTAAAACCTGTGAGTTTGGTGATTTAAAGGATTCACTGATTAGAGATCGTATTGTCTGTGGAATACCTGATAATAGACTCAGAGAGAGATTGCTGAGAGAGCAAGATCTAACACTAGACAAGGCAGTGACTATGTGTAGATCTGCAGAAATAACTAGATTTCAAACCAAAACGTTACACAAGGAAGTTGATGCTGCTGTCCATGTAGTGCAGAAAACAGAGGCAAGCAAACCTTCATTCTCAAGAATGAAGCAGTCTAAGCCACAGTCTAATAAGGAAATGTGTAGTAGATGTGGAAATGCTCACAATCCTAAAATGTGCCCGGCTTATGGTAAAACCTGCATGAAATGTGGTAGACTTAATCACTTTGCCAAATGCTGTAAAATGAAAAGTTAAACAACCAATGTGCATGCTGTTAAACAAACAGAGGAATTCTTTGTGGATTGCATTGAATTTTGCAGCACATATAAGAAAGAATGGATTGTCCCTTTAACTGTGAACGAGATTGTCAATCCCTTTAAGCTTGATACTGGCGCACAGGTGAATTTAATATTGTTTCAAGATTATAAGACTTTTAGAGTAAAACCTAAAATTCATCCAGCCAAAGTGAAAGTTACAGGGTACACTGGGGAGGAAATTCCTGTGAAAGGTACATGCTTAGTGACACTGAAATATAAGGGACAACAGTTTAAAACATCTCTACTGATTGTGGATAAAAATGTGCAACCGATTCTAGGATTAAGTTCCTGTGAGAAACTAAGCTTGTTAAAGAAAGTTTTTATGGTGACATCACAAGTAGAAGATGACTGCAAATCGATGTTTACAGAATACAGAGACTTGTTTGAAGGTCTAGGTTGTTTGCCTGGAGAGCATAAAATAAATATAGACACGCAAGTTTCTTCAGTGATACACCCCTGTAGAAAAGTGCCGTTTGCACTGAGAGAAAAACTGAAACAAGAGTTAAATCGCATGGAAGCCTTGGGTGTGATACAGGAATTTGATGAGCCTACTGAATGGGTAAGCTCCTTAGTAATTGTTGAAAAGAAAAATGGACAACTCAGAATATGTCTAGACCCCAGAGATTTAAACAAAGCTATTAAACGAGAACATTTTAAATTACCAACCAGAGATGAAATCATGTCGCAATTTGCAGGAGCAAAATGGTTCAGTAAATTTGATGCATCTTCAGGATTCTGGCAAATGAAGCTAGATGAGGCCAGCTCAAAGCTTTGTACATTTAATACACCAGAAGGTCGATACAGATTTCTTCGACTACCATATGGAATATTGTCTGCTCCAGAAGTATATCACAAAAAGATACACATGATTTTTGAACATATTCCAGGTGTTGAAACAATGATGGATGACATTATTGACTGGGGATCTACAAAGGAATAACATGATTCTAGATTGAGACAAGTAATGGAACTTGTCAAGAAAGTGAATCTAAAGCTAATCAAGGACAAATGTAAATTTGGCGTGAATACACTTACCTTTATGGGCGATGTGGTCTCGGATCAAGGTGTAAAACCAGACCCAAGGAAAATATCAGCCATAGAGAACATGGAACGTCCTAACAACAAAGATGACGTCAGAAGATTCCTAGGAATGATTACTTACTTAGGAAAGTTTATTTCTCAACTCTCTGAATGAACAGCCTCTCTTAGATGGTAGTTGGACATAGATAACGAGTGGATGTGGTCACATGAACAAGAAGAAAGTTGGCAAAACTTGAAACAGATCATTACAGAGCAGCCAGTGCTCAAATTCTTTGATCCTGCAAAAATAATAAGAATTTCAGCAGATGCTTCGCAATTTGGCCTAGGCTCAGTACTGTTACAAGAACATGAGGATACATGGCAACCAGTAATCTATGCATCAAGAGCACTGACAAGTGCTGAAACAAGGTATGCTCAGATAGAAAAAGAACTTCTAGCGATCACAATTTGCTGATGAGTGGGAATTTGTCCATACTACGTCAAGTCCCCACTATCCACGCTCAACTGGGTTGGTGGAAAGTTCAGTAAAAACTGTAAAGAGTCTCATGAAAAAAGCTCAAGAAGGTAAAGAAGATTTCTACAAAAGTCTTTTAATCTACCGCAGTATACCTTTACAGAATGGACTTTCTCCTGCACAAATGCTGATGGGAAGGAGGATTAGAGCTAATCTCCCGATACATGATGAACTGCTTAATACACATAACTCAGCGTTGGTCAGACTGAGTAAGGAACGTCAACAGGCGAAACAGAAACTGTTCCATGACAGGCGAGCAAAAAGCTTATCTGCTCTAAAATCGGGTGACCAAGTCTGTCTCAGAGATCACGAGAAAGGTATTTGGGTGCAGAAAGGTATTGTGCAAGCACAAGTAGCACCAAGATCTTATACTATACCTACAGAGCGTGGAACGGAAGTAAGAAGAAATCGGGTGGATTTAAGATCTCAACCTAACCATAATGAAGACAACATGACTGAAGAATACCCTTCATCTGACATGTATGATGATCCTGATAATGGTGAACAAACCACGATTCTAGAAAGGTCCAACATGGTCGATGAAACACAGACTGTGTATTAAAGACCCAAAAGGGAAATACGCAGACCTGAGAGACTCATTGAAATGTGTTAGATGATGTTCTTAATATGACGTTGTTAATTGTTGCATTGAGGCGTACAAGGCTTATCTTTAAAGAAAAGAGGATGTGATGTTAGAGTATTAGAATGCTTTATATTTGTAGACACTCCCTTACTAATATGTGTAAGCCTGAATCTTCAGTGATGGTCCCTGGGACCAGGGGGATGTTGGGAAGTGGGTGGTCCAGTGTGCAGTGTGCCTGGAGTTGGTGATGGAACAAAACAGCACAGCAGTGAACTCACATGTTTCTGTGTCCTTATGACTGGATTTACAAACATATGAACAAAACATCCCCTACCCCACAGCTAAATTTATGTTTTCAGCAGAAGCAGATTGGAGGTCTGCTATAAAATTGAACAAGTGTGTAGACGTGGATTGGATGTAGAATCTGTGAGCAGGTCCGCAGTCTGACCTGGAGTCTGATCTGCCGAGGACTGGGGCAAGTGTGTACCCAGCAAGATAACAGCTGCACTGCACTCTCACTGCACTAACCACCCTGGCTGTCCATGGCACACTACACTGGTGCAGGGCAAAAATCATTGGGGGGGCATGACTGGCACACATGATGTGGGGCAGCATGATATTAGGGAGAATCAAAACGATATGGAGATGTTATTTAAGTGTGGGGGGTTTATTTATGGGAGAGAGACAATTCGGGGGGAGAATATCAATACCGTGGAGGCTAAATACTTAAGTCCTACATATATAGGGGGAATCAGTATGGGGAGAGCTAATATGGGGAATGATAATGGGGAGCACTAATACAGAGGGTCACAAGCACACTGTCTGACAAGGAAAGTGTTCTCAGGAATTGCATTTCATGCTGGTCACTAGACTTCTTTCTATATGTATGGTGGTCACGTTAATTAAAAGCTCTGTATGGTTTGGCTTTCAGTAGAATGCTCCCTGTATTGTATGCAATCTTGTAACTCACATATAATAGGAATTTGATACCTACCGGTAATTCCTTTTCTCATAGTCCGTTGTGGATACTGGGAATTGCAGTTTACCATGAAGGGTATAGATCGGGTTCATTGGAGCGTGGCACTTTAAGAAATTAATAGTGTATGCTGGCTCCTCCCCTCTATGCCCCTCCTAGCAGACTCAGTCTAGGAAACTGTGCCCGAGGAGACAGACATAACACATAAACCGATATAACACATAAATATATAACACATAAAGTGGTGAGGTAACGAACCAACACACAAAAACAACAAAGATAGCATAGCTAACCACATTAAAGGAAAGCAACGGCAACTATAAGAAGGGTAGCAACGCTAATCAACATGGAACAGGGAAAGCAACAGCAATCCCAACCAAAAACTCCTACAACCAGGTAAGCAGGAAACAAAGCACTGAGGCGGGTGCCCAGTCAGGGCCGGCGCTACCATTAGGCAGCTTTAGGCAGCTGCCTATGAGCGCCGGCACTTGAAGGGCGGCGTTGAGAAAAAATAAAAAATAAAGGATGTGTGCTGCACACACCATGAAGGATCTGTCGGGCCGGGGCTGAAGCCGAGTGTACGGAGCCTGTCCCAGCCTCCCCCACCTGCGTCTCTTCCCCCCCCCCCCCCCTCCCCTGTCCCGACGACCGGGGAGAACATCTGCTCCCCCTGCCGGGATCTCAAAACTTGCAGGGAGCCACAGGAGTCCGAGGAGGAGGCCACGACCGGAGGGGTGGCACCTTCATCCAAGGCGACAAGGGGTGAACTGATATATCCCCCCTCCCAGCCGGCCCTGACTGGTGGCGACTGTGGAGAGTCCAAGCTCGGCAGCCACTACTGAGTGCATAATTGCATCTTCAAGGGCTGTCCTCCCTCACCAAGAGCCACCGCATCATCCAAGGGAACAACTACGGTCAGTGCCTCTGCTCGCACCTCAGCTGGCTGTTTATTCAAGTGACCGGCCTAGGTTCTGCAGCAGCTGCGCCTCTCCAGTGTCTGAGAGGTGTCAGCTGCCACAATAACATGCCAAACAGTAATGTGTGAAAGAAAAAAAACAGTATATTATATATAATGCTGTATAGTCTGGTGTGTGTGTGTGTGTGTGTGTGTGTGTGTGTGTGTGTGTGTGTGTGTGTGTGTGTGTGTGTGTGTGTGTGTGTGTGTATACACACACACACACACACACTGTACATACATATATTTATATTATATATATATATATTTACTGTATATATGTATGTATATACGTTTACAGATGTAGCCACGCTAATCGTGACTACATCAGCCGCAGACAAGCACTCTCTGCGCTCCTGTGCTTAGCTGCATAATTGGCCACCCCATTCACTGCGAGTAGGATGCGAACACATCTTTGCCGAGATGTAGCCACAATGAGCGTGAGTACATCTGTGTACGTGTGTGTGTGTGTGTGTGTGTGTGTGTGTGCGTGAGGCTGGAGTTGCGGCACTCACAGGTAAGGAAATACACTTATTCACAACACTGTCAGGCAGATGACAGTACCGTGAATGAAGGCACTGAAACGTTGCTGGGACATATTGTGGTAGTAAGTGTATTCTATATCTGTGAGTGCTGCACCTCCGTCTCTTATATACTTGTTCATTTGCAGGCACCCAGACCATTATACAATACTCGGGACAGCCGGACCTCTGGTGTTTATGTGTATGTATACTGTGTATATATATATATATATATATATATATATATATATATATTTATTTTTTAAGAAAACAGAAAAGCTTTTGCATGTACCCGAGTGCCCTCCCTGAAATTGCCAATTTCAAACATTTTCCTGTACTTATGGGCAGCACTCCACGGATTTCAAAGAAGTATGCACATAGCAGAAATAGCTTATCAATGTTTCAGGTGCTGTAATACTGCATCTTACGATGCATCTGAAAGGTTGTTAAGCTATTTATGCATACAGTATGTGCATACTTCTTTGAAATCTGTGGAGTGTCACCCATAAGTACAGGAGTCTATCTATCAATATCTATATATAATATATCCAAACATTTCCCTAATCATAACCCCTAACCCTAATACCTTAAACCAACCCTAATAGCCTATCCCTAATACTCTAACCCCACACCCCTAACCAACCCTAATTCCCTAACACAAACCGCTAAAACAACCCTAATGCCATATCCCAAATATCCTAACCCAATCCAGTAACCTAACCCTAGTATGATTACCGCTAACCGAACCCTAATACTCTTTTTCACCTCAGGAGCTGGTTATTGAAGTGTGTGTGTGTGTGTGTGTGGGGGGGGGCAGCGGTGGGAAGATGTGCCTAGGGTGCTGAGAAACCTTGCACCGGTCCTGCGCCCAGTATCCACTACGGACTACGAGGAAAGGAATTAACGGTAGGTATCAAATTCCTATTTTCTCTAATGTCCTAGTAGATACTTGGAATTGCAGATTACAATGGGGGCGTCCCAAAGCTTCCAGAATGGGTGGGAGAGTGCAGAGACCCCTGCAAATCCGCCTGACCAAACTGAAGGTCATCCTTTCCAAGGTGTCAAACCTGTAGAACTTAACGAACGTGTTCGAACCAGACCAAGAAGCTGCCCAGCACAACTGTAAGGCCGAGACACCCTGGGCAGCCGCCCAGGAAGAACCCACCGACCTTGTGGAGTGGGCCTGAATAGAACTTGGCAGTGGCAGAGCTGCTGAAGTATAGGCTTGTTGGACAGTCAATTTGATCCAATGAGCAATGGATTGCTTGGAGGAAGGGCGACCAATTTTCGTAGCATCATAAAGGACGAAAAGCGAGTCAGACTTCCTGTAGCGAGCAGTCCTTTTGATGTAAATCCTCAAAGCCCTCACTAAATCCAGGGACTTTGGAGCAACGGAAGTGTTGGATAATACTGGAATCACAATTGGTTGATTTACATGAAAGGCCGACACTACTTTCTGCAAAATCTGTGGGTGAGTTCTGAGCTCCGCCCTATCCTCATGAAAAATCAAGTACGGGTTCTTATAGGACAAGGCCCCCAATTCCAACACACGTCGAGCAGAAGTTAAGGCCTGTAACATAAAAGTCTTCCACGTTAGGTATTTTAAGTCTACCCTATGTAAGGGTTTAAACCAATCTGACTGGAGAAAGGTTAAGATCACATTGAGGTCCCATGGAGCTGTGGGAGGAACAAAGGGTGGTTGAATGTGCATAACCCCCTTTAGAAAGGTCTGTACTTCAGGAAGTACCACCAGTTGTTTCTGGAAGAAGATAGAGAGAGACGAAATCTGAACTTTAATGGAGCCTAAACATAGGCCCTTATCCACGCCTGCTTGCAGGAACAGTTGAAAACGGCCCAGACGAAATTCCACAGGGGAACATTTTCTACCCTCGAACCAGGAAACATATTTCTTCCATAGTTGAAACAACCTTGGATGGAAGACCCTTTCTGGTTAAAATCTCCCTATCAACTTCCAGGCCGTCAAACGTAGCCGCTGTAAGTCTGGATAGACGAACGGTCCTTGTTGAAGAAGGTCCTTGAGAAGTGGCAGAGGCCAGGGTTCCTCAAGCGACAAGGTAAGGAGGTCCGCATACCAGGCCCGTCGAGGCCAATCCGGGGCAATGAGAATTGCCTGAACTCTTTCCTTTTTGAGTCATTTTAGAACTCTTAGAATGAGTGCAAATGGAGGAAACAGGTAAACGAACCGGTAAGTCCACGACATCGCCAGAGCATCTACCGCAACTGCCTGCGGGTCCCTCGTTCTGGAGCAGTAATGACGGAGCTTCTTGTTGAGAAGAGGAGCCATCAGGTCTATCTGTGGACAACCCCACCGGTGAACGAGTTGTTGAAACACCTGGTGGTGGAGGCCCCATTCTCCCGGATGGAGGTCATGACTGCTTAGGAAGTCCGCTTCCCAGTTGTCCACTCCTGGAATGTAAATAGCTGAGATGGCCCTTGCATTGGCTTCCACCAGAGGAGTATTCTTGACACCTCTCGCATTGCGGCCCTGTCTCTTGTTCCTCCCTGTCGGTTGATGTACGCTACTGCCGTGGCGTTGTCCGACTGCACCTGGATGGCCTGATTCTGAAGGAGACATTAGGCCTGTACTAGAGCATTGTAAATCGCTCTGAGTTCCAGGATATTGATTGGAAGAGCAGATTCCTGAAACAACTATTTCCCCTGGAACTGCACCCTTGGGTCACAGCCCCCCAACCCCGGAGGGGACTGGGTATCGAAACTCCGACCCTCCTCCAGATGCGAGACTTGTAGCCACCATAGCAGGTATATCCGTGCTTTCAGCGACTGGGTTATATGCTGATGCATGTTCAGGTGAGATCCCAACCATTTGTCCAGCAAATCCAGTTGAAATGGTCACGCATGGAACCTGTCGTACTGGATTGCCTTGTAGGAAGCCACCATTTTTCCTAGCAAGCGAATACAAAGATGAATTGTGATCACGAGAGGTTTCAGTACAGAACGGACCATAGAGTGAATAGTCAAAGCCTTTCTATTGGAAGGTAAACCTTCTGAGACACTGTATCCAGGATCATTCCCAGGAACTGAATTCTCTGAGACAGTTCCAGGTGAAATTTCTGGAAATTGAGGATCCATCCTTGATCCGTAAGCAGACCAGTAGTCGTCGATACTGTGCAGCAGCTGTTCCCGGGACACCGCCCTAATCAGGGGATCGTCCAGGTACTGGATTATATTGACACCCATCATGCGCAATTGTAGCATCATCTCCGCCATGACCTTTGTGAATACCCTTGGGGCTGTCGAGAGACCAAAGGGTAAGGCCTGAAACTGGAAATGTTGGTCCAGTACCGCGAACCAGAGGAACGCTTGGTGAGGGGGCCAAATTGGGATATGCAGATATGCATCCTTGATATCCAGGGACACCAGAAACTCCCCTCCTCCAGATTTGCTATCACTGCTCTTAGAGATTCCATCTTGAATTTGAACACTCGAAAATAAGGGTTCAGAGATTTGAGGTTCAAGATCGATCGTACAGAGCCGTCCGGCTTCGGGACTACAAAGAGACTTGAGTAAAACCCCTTTGTGTGCAGTGGAGGAGGTACTGGAACAGTAACTCCTGTAGAAAGCAGTTTTTGCGCTGCCTCCTGTAAGGAAACTCTTGCTACCAGTGAAGCTGGCAAGCCTGTCCTGAAGAATCTGAGAGGAGGGAGTTCCTGGAATTCCAGCCGGTATCCTTGGGATATGAGGTCCCTCACCCAAGGATCCCGGCAGGACTCTGCCCATATGTGGGCGAAGTGTTGAATGTGAGCACCTACCTGAAAGTCGCCTTGTTGCTGGGGCCAACTGTCACGCGGAGGGCTTCATGGAAGAGGATCCTGAGGTCTGGTCCGAAGTTCCAGCAGCAGCTGGTTTACGTGACTTACCGCGAGTTCCTCTAGCAGCATTGGAGGCACCTCTGGCTTTGCCTCTGAATCTGGCCACCTGAAAGGACAGCAGAGAGGGCCAGGATAGGGACGTCTAGCAGGTGGCGGAGCAGACGGCAGATATGTAGATTTACCTGCAGTTGCCTGAGATATCCACTTGTTCAGTTCTTCCCCAAACAAGGCATCACATGTAAAGGGAAGGGTCTCAACCCCTTTTTTAGAATCACCATCTGCTGACCACTGTCGCAGCCATAGGGGTCTACAAGACGATACTGTCATAGCAGTGGTACGGCCGTTAATGATACTTAACAGCCTCACTCATAAAGTTTGCAGCATCTTGGATATGTTGTAGTAATGTAACTATCTCGTCCTGAGGCAGTGTAAGCAGCCCCTACAGAATCTCATCAGACCATTTTACCATGGCTCTAGAAATCCAGACGCATACTATGGTAGGGCGTTGGGCTACACCTGCTGCAGTATAAATTTATTTAAGAGTGGTTTCAATTTTGCGGTCAGCTGGGTCTTTAAGAGAAATGACCCAAGGTACAGGCAAAACAATCTTATGTGACAGCCTGGACACAGAGGTATCCACTGTCGGCGGGTTTTCCCAGTGTTTTGTATCCTCTGTAGGGAAAGGAAATTAATTTAGCACCCATTTAAGGGTAAAAAAAAATTGTCAGGATTTAACAATGCTGCCTTAGCCAGGGAATCTAATTCCTTAGAATCCGGGAAGGTTGCAGAGGAATTTGTTTTCACATTAAAAAACAATTCCTCTGTCGGCCCTGCTTCCTCTGGGATATTGAGTACCTCTCTAATAGCATAAATGAGGGCCTCAACTACTGGGGACCATAGGCGTGCGCAGACGTCGACATACGGGTGCCGCTCCGGACTCCCCCCCCCCCCCCCCCCTCCGCCAGGTAACTGACTACATCCTCCACCCCTTCCACTGGGACATAAGACTGCTCACCTGGGCCGCCGGATTGGCGCTGAATTAAACTGAGACACCCGCCGGAGACTGAGGGGAAGGAGAGGCGCAGGCTGCGCTCTCCTTTCCTCACATCAGCGGCGGGTGTGGCGGGAAGCAGAAGAGGGAGGGAGGGAAGAGGAGCGGCGGCCCGTCGGTGTGGGTACGGCGTACCCACGGCTAAATTCTTACGGGTACGCCGTACCCACCCGTACCCACACACTTGCACCACTGTTTATGAGAGACCAACAGGGGGAGCTGAGGAACCTGCCTGTGGTCGGCAGCAGCTAACATGAATGTGTCCATAGTCTGTTTTAGGGTTTGTCTTTCTTGTTTAGCCGTAGCTAACTCTGAATTAATACAAATGATCATAAATGATTCTATCCACTCAGGTTCCTGCACATTACTACCCTGTGAAGGTAGTGAGGAACATCAATTCAGGAGCTCAGAGGGGAGGAGCCAGCACACACTAATTATTTATTGGGTATGGGTCGTTGGATAGACACAACTTACGTCGACAGTCATTAGGTCGACCACGGAAGGTCAACATGCATTAGGTCGACAGGGACAATAGGTCGACATGGGCATTAGGTCGACATGTACTAGGTCGACAGGTCAAAAGGTCGACATGAGGTTTTTGACTGTTTTTGGTGTCGTTTTCTCCGTAAAGTGACGGGGAACCCAAATCAGTGCACTCGCATGGCTCGCTTCGCTCGGCACAGATTCCAATCGTAGTCTACGTGGATCGTTAAGTATGAAAAAATCCAAAAAATAAAAAAAAATTGAAAAACTCAACCTTTGACCTGTCGACCTAGTACATGTCGACCTAACGGACATGTTGACCTAATGCATGTCGACCTAATGGCATTGTCGACCTTCAGTGGTCGACCTAATGAGTGTCGACCTAAGTTGTGTCGACCTAACGACCGTAACCCCATTTATTAAAGTGCCAGGCTCCAATGGACCCAATCTATACCCCATGTTAATCTACTATTCCCCAGTATCCACTAGGACGTTAGAGAAAAAAAATACAGCATTCTAGTAAGAGCTGTATATTACAGAGGGCATCTAAGTCGTTACATGGGTGAAATGGGACAAAGCGCGGCAGACATTGCTGTTATCGGTGATAAAGTAGACATAGGTTGTGTTGCCTAGGTGTTAATAATAACGTTTTTGTGTGACGTAAGCTGACAATTCCCTCTTAAAATAACAAGGGATGGTTCCCTTTCTTTCTTAAGGGGCAGATGTACCAAACATTAGAGAGTAATAAAGTGGAGAGAGATAAAGGGGCAGATGTACTAAGCCCTGGAGAGTGATAAAGTGAAGAGAGATAATCTACCAGCTAATCAGCTCCTAACTGCCATATTACAGGCTGTGTTTGAAAAATGATAGGAGCTGATTGGTTGGTATTTTATCTCTCTTCAAGGCTTAGTACATCTGCCCAAAAGCCCCAACCAATCAGCTCTGAGTCCTAACGGTCATTTTCAAACACAGCCTGTAACATGGCAGTTAGGAGCAGATTGGCTGGTACTTTGTCACTCTCTACTTTATCACTCTTCAAGGCTTAGTACATCTCTCCTAAGAGTTGTGCAGGTCTCAGGTTATAAAAACGCTATAAAGAATTAGGGGGCTATGTACTAAACCTTGGAGAGAGATAAAGCAGAGAGAGATAAAGTACCAACCAATCAGCTTCACATTGTCATTTTTCAAGCACAGCCTGTAACATGGCAGTTAAGAGCTGTTTGGCTGGTGCTTTATTTCTCTTCAAGGCATAGTCCAGGGCCTTCCTACCTCTATGTCTGTCTGTTTTGTTCTATTACTGTTGTTCTAATTGTAAAGCGCAACGGAATATGCTGCACTATATAAGAAACTGGTAATAAATTAAATAAATACATAAATAAATAAATAAATAAACAAATAAACAAATAAATAAATGTATAGTACATCTGTCTCTTAAGGTCCGTACACACTTAACGATAAAATGAGCGACGTCGCTCATTTTCCCCATCCTTGAGCGACGTCGCTCATTTTATCGTCAATTGTGTATGCCGCCAGCGACGACCGATGCGCGGCCCTGCGGGTCGGCAACGATCGTCGCTGTCGGTAGGGCATGCATGAAGGATGTGGACTGTCGTCCACGACCTTCATGCAGGGCGGGCGGGGGCGTGACGTCACTGAGCGATATGAGCAGTCATATCGCTCAGAGTGTATAGTCGGCCGCTGGCCGGCCGGCCCGGGAGGGGGAAACATTAGACGATGTCGCTCACAGAGCGACATCGTCTAATGTGTATGGGCCTTTAGTCAAGTACATTCTGTGAATTCTTAGCCTGATTGCCTTCATAGGGCTGATATACTGAAATCTATTTTACTATGGGGGTGATTCAGACCTGATCGCTGGGCTGCTAATTTTGCTGACCTGCGACCAGATAGTCGCCGCCCAAAGGGAGTGTATATTCCCCGTGCAAGTGTGTGATCACATGTGCACGCATTGCTAAAAATATCCCTCAGTCAGCGGACCGCTGCAAATCCGTTCACATCTCACTCACCATCGAATGTTTTTACCAGTGTGTGCAGTCTGTGCACAGCTCAGGACTTACTCCTACAGTGCAATAGAATCAGGCTGATCGGGGCCGGAGCTAATATCACACACCCGTCCTGAAAACACTTGGGAACGCCTGCATTTTCCCTGACACTCCCTGAAAACGTCCAGTTACCACTCCCAAACGGCCTCTTCCTGTCAATCAGCTTGCGAATGGCTGTTCGATTTGGAATTTTTGCACCAGCTTGTTGCTGTTTTGCGATGCCTGTTGTTGTTTGGTGACGGGCATGTACATTGCAAAGCATATGTATGAGCAGTCATTTGATAATTGCCCGCTGTGCGAATTCGCACAAAAGCAGTCAGGTCTGAATCAGGCCCTATATCCAGCGTCATCTTTCCCTACAGAATAATTAACAATGGCCCTCATTCCAAGTTGCTCGATAGCTGCTTTCGTTCGCAGCGCAGCGATTAGTTGAAAAAGCGGCACTTCTGCGTATGCGTACGGGCCGCTGTACGCACGCGCGAAGTACTTTCACACAGAACTATGCAGTTATACAAGGTCGACCAACGCTTTTCTGTCGCTCTGTTGATCGGTGTGTGATTGACAGGAAGTGGGTGTTTCTGGGTGGTAACTGAGCGTTTTCCGGGAGTGTGCTAAAAAACGCAGGCGTGCCAGGTAAAAACGCAGGCGTGTCTGGGGAAACGGGGGAGTGGCTGCCCGACCGCAGGGCGTGTTTGTGACGTCAAAGCAGGAACTAAACTGATTGGGGTGATCGCAAGGTAGGAGTAGGTCTGGAGCTGCTCAGAAACTGCATGAAAATTTTTATGCACAGTTCTGCTAACCTTTCGGTCGCACTTCTGCTATGCTAAGATACACTCCCAGAGGGCGGCGGCTTAGCGTGTGCACTGCTGCTAAAAGCAGCTAGCGAGCGATCAACTCGGAATGAGGGCCAATATGAGTTAGCTCATTTTTACTATAATAACCAAAAAGGCATATACCACACGATGGCCATCGTCCAATATATAGCCATTAATTGTTGTGACGTTTTTGCAGCATGTGTTTATGCTCAATCTGACAATGGAATACAACATTGTGACTTCAAAGGAAAGTATTCCATTGTTTGGGATTTAAGCCACTTTTTGCTAATTGCCAAATGCAATTTGGAAACAGCTTTGGCTAGAACATATAAAACAAATATAAAAATAAACATTGCTAAATAAGCACATTGGAGTTTGTTTGCCATAATTAGATATCTCTGTACACCAAACAAAACAGATGTTGTGGTGCTCATGATGATGTGTAATTATAGGTGTTAAAGGGTAATGCCATATTTTTAGTCCTTAGATAGTAATTACGTATAATTTCTCACACATCACAAAGCAACTTGCTCCTGTATGCGAGGCCCTGGCACATATGTGTTGTATAAAGGCAGCAAACAGCTCAGTGATGTCTAAATATGTTTGTTGTCATGTCACTGTCACAACTAAATAAAGAGTACACACTGCGTTATATAAACTGGGTTCACTCTTAGGGTGAGATTCAAATGATATATCACGTCCAATTTCCTTTCTAAAATGATCTCCGTTATCGCGTATATTGCGCCCATAGTAATCAGGTTTAACTGTGTAAAGGGTTGGGTGCCTCGCTACTCCAGGGGTAGCGAGCTGAAATAATGATACAACGTCCCTGAGGGCAGAAACAGAACGAGTGTGGAAAGGGGTGAAAAGAATTGAATCCCGCCCTTATAGTTATATATTTATTTATTTATTATGCAGGGTGGTATTTAATCAGAGAATGTTATTCAGGCACATTAGTCCCTGGCAGTGCCATAACAGGATTACAGCGAACGCTGTACCGGCCACGCCCCTGGCCAATGATGTCACAAAGGGCAGCAAATGCGGCTGAATTTGGCGCTCACCTTGCATACACACAACTCAGAATAGGTTGCCACTCATTAATTCCCATTTGATGGGTTTCGCAGAAATGACTGAGATCTGGGCTACTCAGAATTGCTTGTAAATACAGACTGGCATGCAGCCCAGCAATGCATGCACAATTAGCTAAAAATCGCTAGATATAAATACATTGGTACTCGCATGTACAGTACCCTATAGTGCTCTGTGCAGGGCCGGCTCTATCATTAGGCAGCTTTAGGCGGCTGCCTAGGGGCGCCATCCCCTGGAGGGTGCCACTGAATTAATCTAACAAAAAATGTAAGGATGTCACTGGATGCGACCTCCTTCTTTTAAACTGTGCTGGCAGCAGCTACGGGTCTAATCAGATCTAGTGTCACCACTATCAGGATGTACCACATAGTGCTGTAGCGCTTCCTTCATGCTGACACTTGTAACATCAAGTCATGTGAAGGCCCATAGGAGCGGATGTAACTATGGCTCCAGAGGGGCGCACCCATGGGCGCTCCTCATAGACCTGATGCACCTACTTCAGGCCCCTGGATTCCGGCTCTCCAGCAGCAATTATCACCTGACTACATGTCTGCGCCCAGTAGCGTCTCTGTAATGCTGCTGCCACCTGTAAGAGGAACCATGTCAATTATGAGCGTAACGAGGAAACAACTTTTAGGTAAGTAACCCATCGGGGCTTCTCAGATGCGTAACTAGGGTACGGCGAGTGGGGCACGTGCCCTGGGCGCCTTGGCAGGCCCAGGAGAGGGGGGCGCCACCGCCAGCCAGGGCATCATGCCCCACTCACCCCCGTCACGCCGAAATGTGAGGGGAGGAGAGTGCAGCGTTTCTCCCTCCCCTCACCGCCGCTGCCAGCACTAGCAGCGCTGCGTGTGTCCGGTCTCCGGCGGCGTTAGCCAATCAGAGCTTGCGGACCGGCTCCTGATTGGCTAGCGAACCGGCGCCACACAGCAGCCGGAGACGTGGAGCGGTGAGGGGAAGGAGAGGCGCTGTGCTCTCCTCCCCTCACATAACACAAGCGGTGAGTGACCGGGGGGGGTGGGGGGGGGGGAGCACAGTAGGGCATGTAACCGGCACAGTGGGGCATGTATCTGGCACAGTGGGGCATGTATCTGGCACAGTGGGGCATGTAACTGGCACAGTGGGGCATGTAACTGGCACTGTGGGGCATGTATCTGGCACTGTGGGGCATGTATCTGGCACTGTGGGGCATGTATCTGGCACTGTGGGGCATGTATCTGGCACTGTGGGGCATGTATCTGGCACTGTGGGGCATGTATCTGGCACTGTGGGGCATGTAACTGGCACTGTGGGGCAATGTATCCGGCACTGTGGGGCAATGTATCCGGCACTGTGGGGCAATGTATCCGGCACTGTGGGGCATTGTATCCGGCACTGTGGGGCATTGTATCCGGCACTGTGGGGCATGTATCCGGCACTGTGGGGCATGTATCCGGCACTGTGGGGCATGTATCCGGCACTGTGGGTCCATTTTCAGTGGCCACACCCCTTCTGGAGCATGGCCACACCCCTTCTGGTGTGTGGCCATGCCCATTTTTTTTAGCACGCGCACCTTCGGCGCGCGCACATGCTTCTTTTGGTGGGTTTTTTTTTTTTTTGGGGGGGGGGGTGCCATTTTCCATCCTGCCCTGGGCTCCGAAAACCCTAGCTACGCCTCTGGGGCTTCTGTAGAACCACAGTTCTTACAGCCCGATGGGGGGTTTGCACGTGTAAATAGCATAATATGGAAAACACAGGCACTGGAAGAGGAAGAGGCCTCGGCTCTTCTAGCAGTAGATCCAGAAGATCTGCGTACCAAGACCTTCTTGGCCAGTCTGGAGCAATGAGGATCGCTTGAACCCTTGTTCTCCTTACGAGCTTTAGCCCTCTTGGAATGAGTGGGAGTGGTGGAAACACGTACACCGACTGGAAAACCCACGGAGTCACTAGGGCGTCCACCGACACTGCTTGCGGGTTCCTTTTGACCTGGAACAATATCGCCGAAGCTTCTTGTTGAGACGAGAGGCCATCATGTCTATTTGGGGTACACCCCAAAGATCTGTTACCTCCTTGAACACCTCCGGATGGAGACCCCACTCCCCTGGATGGAGATCATGTCTGCTGAGGATGTCCGCTTCCCAGTTGTCTACTCCCGGAATGAAGATTGCTGACAGCGCCAATGCGTGTTTTTCTGCCCAGAGAATGATTCTTGTTACCTCTGACATTGCAGACAGGCTCTTCGTTCCACCCTTTCGGTTTATGTAAGCCACTGTTGTTACATTGTCCGACTGCACTTGAATGGCCCGATTTCTCAGAGGATGGGCCGCTTGGAGAAGACCATTGTAGATGGCTCTTAGTTCCAGAATGTTTTTCGGTAGGCCGGCTTCCAGACTTGACCACCTTCCTTGGAAGGTTTCCCCTTGAGTGACTGCACCCCAGCCCCAGAAACTTGCATCTGTGGTTAGTAGGATCCAGTCCTGAATCCCGAACCTGCGGCCCTCCAGAAGGTGAGGAGTGATATCCTGGCCTTTGGCGACAGACGTATTCTCTGGTGCATGTATAGATGAGATCCCGACCACTTGTCCAGGAGATCCAGCTGGAAGGACCGAGCATGAAACCTCCTGTACTGCAAAGCCTTGTTAGAGGCCACCATCTTCCTCAGAAGGCGAATGCACTGATGAACCGACACCCGGGCTGGCTTCAGGACATCCCGGACCATTGTTTGTATCACCAACGCTTTTTCCACCGGAAGAAACAGAAACACCCTCTGCACTTCCGTGTCGACGATCATTCCCAGAAAGGACAACCTCCTGGTTGGTTCCAAATGGGATTTTGGAAGATTCAGGATCCAACCGTGTTCCCTGAGTAAATGGGTCGTGAGAACAATGGACTGTAACAGCTTCTTCTTGGACGATGCCTTTATCAGCAGATCGTCCAGATATGGAATTATGTTCAACCCTCGTCTGCGGAGGAGAACCATCATTTCCACCATCACCTTGGTAAATACCCTTGGTGCTGTGGAGAGGCCGAATGGCAGGGCCTGGAATTGAAAATGACAGTCCACCAGTGCAAATCGGAGATAAGCTTGATGCGGCGGCCAAATCGTAATGTGGAGGTACGCATCTTTGATATCCAGGGATACCAGGAATTTACCCCTCCTCCAGACCTGATATCACCGCCCTTAGAGACTCCATTTTGAACTTGAACTCCCTCAGGAAGGGGTTTAGAGATTTTAAGTTCAGAATGGGTCTGACCGAACCATCCGGTTTCGGTACCACAAAAAGGTTTGAATAGTAACCTTTGTTTTGCATATGGGGTGGAACTGGTACAACAACCTGTGCCTCCACCAACTTTTGGATGGCTTCCCGTAGGATAGCCCTGTCTGCCAGCAAAGCTAATTTGAAGAATTGGTGAGGAGGGAGATCTTGAAATTCCAGCCTGTACCCCTGGGACACAATATCTTGCACCCAGGGATCCAGGCCGGACGTCATCCAGATTTGACTGAAATGCCTGAGTCTCGCCCCCACTGGCCCCACCTCCAGGCCGCGCGGTCCACCATTATGCTGAGGACTTTGGCGTACTTGCAGCAGGTTTCTTGGATTTTGACCGACATCCTCTAAAGAAGGTGTTGGACGGCTTGGTCTTTCTTGCTTTGGCAGTCCGAAAGGGCTGTGATGCAGCTGAAGAAAAGGGTTTCTTCGTAGCAGGTGCAGCTGAGGGAAGAAAAGGAGACTTACCCGCTGCAGTCGTGGAAATCCACGCATCCAACGCTTCCCCAAAGAGAGCCTGACCTGTGTAGGGTAGGGTCTCCACACCTCTCCTGGATTCCGCGTCGGCAGACCACTGGTGCAGCCAAAGTCCCCTACTAGCTGAGACAGACATGGAAGCTATCCCTGCAGCCATGGAACCCAGGTCTTTCATGGATTCCATCATAAATCCTGCAGAATCCTGAATGTTACGTAAAAACAATTCAACATCACTTTTATCCATGGTAGCCAAATCCTCAAGTAACGTGCCTGACCACTTTACTATAGCTTTGGAAATCCATGCACAGGCAATAGTGGGACGTAGAATCGCCCCTGAAGCCATGTATATGGATTTAAGCATAGTATCAATTTTGCGATCAGCCGGCTCTTTTAAGGCGGTAGATCCTGGAACAGGAAAAACCACCTTTTTTGAGAGTCTGGATACAGACGTGTCCACTATGGGTGGGTTTTCCCATTTTTTCCTATCTTCCTCAGGGAAAGGGAAAGCAGCCAGAACCCGTCTAGGGATCTGGAATTTTTTCTCCGGGTTTTCCCATGCTTTCTCAAATATAGCATTTAATTCTTTGGACGCAGGGAAGGTTAGTGAGGCTTTCTTATTGTCAGTGAAGAAAGCCTCCTCAACCTGCTCAGGTGTTGTATCAGCAATATTCAACACATCTCTAATAGCCTCTATCATCAACTGCACCCCTTTTGCAAGAGACGCGGCCCCCCTTAGCACATCCCCATCACTGTTTGCCATGTCAGAATCGGTATCCGTGTCATCTTGCATAATCTGGGCAAGAGCACGTTTGTGGGAACCTACAGTGGGGGGCCCTGAGGTAACAGAACCTGACCAAACTGCCATAGAGTTCTGTAAAACCTGAGTTGCAGATTCATTCTGTGCAACCCTAGTAGAAATCTGAGAAATCATAGATTTGATAGAGGATAACCATTCAGGCTCCCTTGCTGGTATCTGCGCTAAGACAGTGCAATCCTGATTACATGGAATGGAATCATCCTGAGAGGACATATCCTTTGCAGCATATGACACAGAGTCCCTGGACATAGCTTAATGGAGACCACAGACACTCCACACACACAGGGGAGGACAGACAGAGTTTCACCACCAAGAATGGCAAGAGAGACACAGAGATTGGAGCCAACCCACACACAGCGCTTTCAAAGCATAGGGAGACCCCCAACCAGCACTGACTGTGTACCTTAATAGGTTACACAGTCTGTACACAGCCTCTCCCCCCCCCCCCCCCCCCCCTTCTACAACCCCCTGGTACCGTAAGAGATAGCTGGAGTTGAAATGGAGGGACAGCTCTCACTGACAACACTTCTGCAGGTAGGAAAATGGCGCTGAGCACTGCTGGGTCCGCTCTGAGGAGAAGCTCCGCCCCCTTAATGGCGCTGTCTTCCCGCTCTTCTGGAGATTATACTGGCCTGAGGAATTTTGCTGGTAGCGATCCTGGGACCCTGACAGGCTTGGAGGTCAGTGTAGGGTGTAGACGCTGGCTCAGGGCGCCCCTCACAGTGCCGCACTATGTGTCGCTGAGCCCCAGAGCGCAGTTAGTACTGCGCTCCATATCCTGTTGCCGCCATCTTCACACCGGCTCCTCGCTTGCTAGGGGGGCCGGTGACTGATTCGCCACTGATCTTCTGGCTCTGTAAGGGGGTGGCGGCAAGCTGCCGGGGTGAGCGATCCCCTGTGGCGGGGAACTTTCTAATCCCCTCAGGAGCTCAGTGTCCTGTCAGCGGAGATAATGGCTCAGACCCCGCAGGGCGGACCCTACTCCCCCCCCCCCCCTTAGTCCCACGAAGCGGGGAGGCTCTTGCCAGCAGCCTCCCTGTAAATTAATAAACTCTAAAAAACAACTTTACTAGAGAAACTCTGGAGAGCTCCCCTAGCTGTGACCGGCTTCTCCGGGCACATTTTCTAAACTGAGTCTGGTAGGAAGGGCATAGAGGGAGGAGCCAGCCCACACTCTCAAACTCTTAAAGTGCCAATGGCTCCTAGTGGACCCGTCTATACCCCATGGTACTAATGTGGACCCCAGCACCCTCTAGGACGTAAGAGAAAAAGAGCAGACTAGATGGGCTAAGACGAGGTTTATATCTGCTGTCAAATTCTTTGTTTCTAACTATATGTTTATTACTGAAACGTTTAATTAAATCTGATTGAAGTTGGCAAACCGCCTTTGAAAACTGAAACTGTACATGTATGAGATGTTGGAAGTTGCATAACTGCCTTCCACTTGTTATACAGGAAGTGTTTGTTATACAGGAAGTGCCACTGCAGCCATTGTTCAGCACGACTGCAGCTAGTAAAGCAACACTGTTACAACTCTCCAGAGTCCTGTGGTATTTGAACACAGTCCAAGTCTACACTGAACAGTAGATTTTCAATACATTTTCAACTTATAGTTATATTATTAAATTCACTTTTTACAGACCTCAACCCGCAACTCTGAAGGAACATCAATTGTAACACTGATGCCAATCTCAAGCTATGCTAAAGATTTTGCAACCAAAGTCACTAAAATAGTTTTAAAAGCGTGTTTGTCTTGGCAACATGCAAAGGTTTCTGAGACCTTGATTTGCTTACGATTACCGCTAGAAGTGACTGATCTCTCTATTACAGCTGCCCGATAGAATTCTCATTTCTGGTTCTCACAGTAAGGTGCATTAAGCAGCCAGCGAGTACTACTGAGGAACACAACAATGGTTGTAATCTTGACCTTTTGCAATATGTGGGAAGTTAAGTGAGTGTTTGAATGTTTTGTCACTTTCCAATTTCCAGCAATTGTTACCCATTAGTAGAAAGGTGGGACAGTTTCAGCGTTACTTTTTTCTGTCGTCTTCCAGTAAAGAGCCATAAAATAAGAAATTTCTTTATACTCCGCACTCAATGTGTTTCTGGGATTAGACTTTGCAGAATTCAAAGATGTCTACTGTTGATTGCATGAACATAACTCATTGATTTTTGCGGTATATTATCTCAAAAGCTCCGTAACATGCACAGTTAGATTTATAATGTTATAATTGCTTAAAGGGACATGTTTTTCTTCAATTTTATCTTTATATTATTATACTATAAATATTAGCAAATGATTGTATAAAAATGTACCTGATTTAATAACGGTGCCAGTAAGCATATATGTCATCCCCCAGCCCTCCTGTCAATCTTACAGAGTCACTGTATTTAGAATAATCACTATATATAAGCTTGTGGTGTAGGCTAAGGACATTATATATGTTTGACATCATTGGATACAGGAGATTATGTCATTGGCCATGCAATGTGATGGAACTGTCAAAGATGTGTAAACACAAAAAGGAGTACACTACATCTAGTGAATACAGGGGGTAATTCAGAATTGATCGCAGCAGCAAATTTGTTAGCAGTTGGGCAAAACCATGGGGGTCATTCAGACCCAATCGCACGCTGCAGTCTTTTGCAGCCGTGCGATCGGGTCTGAACTGTGCGTGTGGTCCGCAATGCGCAGGCGTGTCGCTGGCCAGCAATGGCCGAAGCGGGGCAGCGTCAAAAACACTGCAGAAAGCGTTCGCAGCGGCAAACGCAAGAAGATTGACAAGAAGAGGCCGTCCGGGGGTGTCAGCTCACCATTCTCTGGTAGTGTCGAGGAAATCGCAGGCGTGCCCGGCCGTTTCCAGGGAGGGATTCTGACGTCAGCTCCTGGCCGGATCATCGCAGTGGGTGAGTACGTTTTTTACTGTGCAGAGACTGCACAAACTTTTTGTTTGTGCCGCTCTCTGCACAAGCGTTTGCAGCCCTGCACAGCAAATCCCCCCTCCCCTGTGGGGGGCGATTACCTGGTCGCAGCAGTGCAAAAAATAGCCTGCGTGTGACCAGGTCTGAATTACCCCCTATGTGCACTGCAGGTGTGGCAGATATAACATGTGCAGAGAGAGTTTGATTTGGGTGGGTTATTTTGTTTCTGTGCAGGGTAAATACTGGCTGTGTTATTTTTAATAGAGATGTGCACTTGAAATTTTTCGGGTTTTGTGTTTTGGTTTTGGGTTCGGTTCCGCGGCCGTGTTTTGGGTTCGACCGCGTTTTGGCAAAACCTCACCGAATTTTTTTTGTCGGATTCGGGTGTTTTTTTCAAAAAACACTAAAAAACAGCTTAAATCATAGAATTTGGGGGTCATTTTGATCCCAAAGTATTATTAACCTCAAAAACCATAATTTCCACTCATTTTCAGTCTATTCTGAATACCTCACACCTCACAATATTATTTTTAGTCCTAAAATTTGCACCGAGGTCACGCAGGATGGCCCTTCCAAAAAACACTCCCCAAACAGCACATGACGCAAAGAAAAAAAGAGGCGCAATGAGGTAGCTGTGTGAGTAAGATAAGCGACCCTAGTGGCCGACACAAACACCTGGCCCATCTAGGAGTGTCACTGCAGTGTCACGCAGGATGGCCCTTCCAAAAAACACTCCCCAAACAGCACATGACGCAAAGAAAAAAAGAGGCGCAATGAGGTAGCTGTGTGAGTAAGCTAAGCGACCCTAGTGGCCGACACAAACACCTGGCCCATCTAGGAGTGGCACTGCAGTGTCACGCAGGATGGCCCTTCCAAAAAACACTCCCCAAACAGCACATGACGCAAAGAAAAAAAGAGGCGCAATGAGGTAGCTGTGTGAGTAAGCTAAGCGACCCTAGTGGCCGACACAAACACCTGGCCCATCTAGGAGTGGCACTGCAGTGTCACGCAGGATGGCCCTTCCAAAAAACACTCCCCAAACAGCACATGACGCAAAGAAAAAAAAAGAGGCGCAATGAGGTAGCTGTGTGAGTAAGCTAAGCGACCCTAGTGGCCGACACAAACACCTGGCCCATCTAGGAGTGGCACTGCAGTGTCACGCAGGATGGCCCTTCCAAAAAACACTCCCCAAACAGCACATGACGCAAAGAAAAAAAGAGGCGCAATGAGGTAGCTGTGTGAGTAAGCTAAGCGACCCTAGTGGCCGACACAAACACCTGGCCCATCTAGGAGTGGCACTGCAGTGTCACGCAGGATGGCCCTTCCAAAAAACACTCCCCAAACAGCACATGACGCAAAGAAAAAAAGAGGCGCAATGAGGTAGCTGTGTGAGTAAGATAAGCGACCCTAGTGGCCGACACAAACACCTGGCCCATCTAGGAGTGGCACTGCAGTGTCACGCAGGATGGCCCTTCCAAAAAACACTCCCCAAACAGCACATGACGCAAAGAAAAAAAGAGGCGCAATGAGGTAGCTGTGTGAGTAAGCTAAGCGACCCTAGTGGCCGACACAAACACCTGGCCCATCTAGGAGTGGCACTGCAGTGTCACGCAGGATGGCCCTTCCAAAAAACACTCCCCAAACAGCACATGACGCAAAGAAAAAAAGAGGCGCAATGAGGTAGCTGTGTGAGTAAGATAAGCGACCCTAGTGGCCGACACAAACACCTGGCCCATCTAGGAGTGGCACTGCAGTGTCACGCAGAATGGCCCTTCCAAAAAACACTCCCCAAACAGCACATGACGCAAAGAAAAATTAAAGAAAAAAGAGGTGCAAGATGGAATTGTCCTTGGGCCCTCCCACCCACCCTTATGTTGTATAAACAGGACATGCACACTTTAACCAACCCATCATTTCAGTGACAGGGTCTGCCACACGACTGTGACTGAAATGACGGGTTGGTTTGGACCCCCACCAAAAAAGAAGCAATTAATCTCTCCTTGCACAAACTGGCTCTACAGAGGCAAGATGTCCACCTCATCATCATCCTCCGATATATCACCGTGTACATCCCCCTCCTCACAGATTATCAATTCGTCCCCACTGGAATCCACCATCTCAGCTCCCTGTGTACTTTGTGGAGGCAATTGCTGCTGGTCAATGTCTCCACGGAGGAATTGATTATAATTAATTTTAATGAACATCATCTTCTCCACATTTTCTGGATGTAACCTTGTACGCCGATTGCTGACAAGGTGAGCGGCGGCACTAAACACTCTTTCGGAGTACACACTTGTGGGAGGGCAACTTAGGTAGAATAAAGCCAGTTTGTGCAAGGGCCTCCAAATTGCCTCTTTTTCCTGCCAGTATAAGTACGGACTGTCTGACGTGCCTACTTGGATGCGGTCACTCATATAATCCTCCACCATTCTTTCAATGGGGAGAGAATCATATGCAGTGACAGTAGACGACATGTCCGTAATCGTTGGCAGGTCCTTCAGTCCGGACCAGATGTCAGCATCAGCAGTCGCTCCAGACTGCCCTGCATCACCGCCAGCGGGTGGGCTCGGAATTCTGAGCCTTTTCCTCGCACCCCCAGTTGCGGGAGAATGTGAAGGAGGAGATGTTGACAGGTCGCGTTCCGCTTGACTTGACAATTTTCTCACCAGCAGGTCTTTGAACCCCAGCAGACTTGTGTGTGCCGGAAAGAGAGATCCAAGGTAGGTTTTAAATCTAGGATCGAGCACGGTGGCCAAAATGTAGTGCTCTGATTTCAACAGATTGACCACCCGTGAATCCTTGTTAAGCGAATTAAGGGCTCCATCCACAAGTCCCACATGCCTAGCGGAATCGCTCCGTGTTAGCTCCTCCTTCAATGTCTCCAGCTTCTTCTGCAAAAGCCTGATGAGGGGAATGACCTGACTCAGGCTGGCAGTGTCTGAACTGACTTCACGTGTGGCAAGTTCAAAGGGCAGCAGAACCTTGCACAACGTTGAAATCATTCTCCACTGCGCTTGAGACAGGTGCATTCCACCTCCTATATCGTGCTGAATTGTATAGGCTTGAATGGCCTTTTGCTGCTCCTCCAACCTCTGAAGCATATATAGGGTTGAATTCCACCTCGTTACCACTTCTTGCTTCAGATGATGGCAGGGCAGGTTCAGGCATTTTTGGTGTTGCTCCAGTCTTCTGTACGTGGTGCCTGTACGCCGAAAGTGTCCCGCAATTCTTCTGGCCACCGACAGCATCTCTTGCACGCCCCTGTCGTTTTTTAAAAAATTCTGCACCACCAAATTCAAGGTATGTGCAAAACATGGGACGTGCTGGAATTTGCCCATATTTAATGCACACACAATATTGCTGGCGTTGTCCGATGCCACAAATCCACAGGAGAGTCCAATTGGGGTAAGCCATTCCGCGATGATCTTCCTCAGTTGCCGTAAGAGGTTTTCAGCTGTGTGCGTATTCTGGAAAGCGGTGATACAAAGCGTAGCCTGCCTAGGAAAGAGTTGGCGTTTGCGAGATGCTGCTACTGGTGCCGCCGCTGCTGTTCTTGCGGCGGGAGTCCATACATCTACCCAGTGGGCTGTCACAGTCATATAGTCCTGACCCTGCCCCACTTGTCCACATGTCCGTGGTTAAGTGGACATTGGGTACAACTGCATTTTTTAGGACACTGGTGAGTCTTTTTCTGACGTCCGTGTACATTCTCGGTATCGCCTGCCTAGAGAAGTGGAACCTAGATGGTATTTGGTAACGGGGGCACACTACCTCAAGAAATTGTCTAGTTCCCTGTGAACTAACGGCGGATACCGGACGCACGTCTAACACCAACATAGTTGTCAAGGCCTCAGTTATCCGCTTTGCAACAGGATGACTGCTGTGATATTTCATCTTCCTCGCAAAGGACTGTTGGACAGTCAATTGCTTGGTGGAAGTAGTAAAAGTGGGCTTACGATTTCCCCTCTGGGATGACCATCGACTCCCAGCAGCAACAACAGCAGCGCCAGCAGCAGTAGGCGTTACACGCAAGGATGCATCGGAGGAATCCCAGGCAGGAGAGGACTCGTCAGAATTGCCAGTGACATGGCCTGCAGGACTATTGGCATTCCTGGGGAAGGAGGAAATTGACACTGAGGGAGTTGGTGGGGTGGTTTGCGTGAGCTTGGTTACAAGAGGAAGGGATTTACTGGTCAGTGGACTGCTTCCGCTGTCGCCCAAAGTTTTTGAACTTGTCACTGACTTATGATGAATGCGCTGCAGGTGACGTATAAGGGAGGATGTTCCGAGGTGGTTAACGTCCTTACCCCTACTTATTACAGCTTGACAAAGGCAACACACGGCTTGACACCTGTTGTCCGCATTTCTGTTGAAACACTTCCACACCGAAGAGCTGATTTTTTTGGTATTTTCACCAGGCATGTCAATGGCCATATTCCTCCCACGGACAACAGGTGTCTCCCCGGGTGCCTGACTTAAACAAACCACCTCACCATCAGAATCCTCCTGGTCAATTTCCTCCCCAGCGCCAGCAACACCCATATCCTCCTCATCCTGGTGTACTTCAACACTGACATCTTCAATCTGACTATCAGGAACTGGACTGCGGGTGCTCCTTCCAGCACTTGCAGGGGGCGTGCAAATGGTGGAAGGCGCATGCTCTTCACGTCCAGTGTTGGGAAGGTCAGGCATCGCAACCGACACAATTGGACTCTCCTTGTGGATTTGGGATTTCGAAGAACGCACAGTTCTTTGCTGTGCTTTTGCCAGCTTGAGTCGTTTCATTTTTCTAGCGAGAGGCTGAGTGCTTCCATCCTCATGTGAAGCTGAACCACTAGCCATGAACATAGGCCAGGGCCTCAGCCGTTCCTTGCCACTCCGTGTGGTAAATGGCATATTGGCAAGTTTACGCTTCTCCTCCGACAATTTTATTTTAGATTTTTGAGTCCTTTTTTTACTGATATTTGGTGTTTTGGATTTTACATGCTCTGTACTAAGACATTGGGCATCGGCCTTGGCAGACGACGTTGATGGCATTTCATCGTCTCGGCCATGACTAGTGGCAGCAGCTTCGGCACGAGGTGGAAGTGGATCTTGATCTTTCCCTATTTTTGGAACCTCAACATTTTTGTTCTCCATATTTTAATAGGCACATCTAAAAGGCACCTCAGGTAAACAATGGAGATGGATGGATACTAGTATACTTATGGATGGACGAGCGACTGCCGACACGGAGGTAGCTACAGCCGTGGACTACCGTACTGTGTCTGCTGCTAATATAGACTGGATGATAATGAGATGAAATTAATATATATATATATATATATATAATATCACTAGTACTGCAGCCGGACAGGTATATATATTTATTATGTAATGACTGATGACGGACCTGCTGGACACTGTCAGCTCAGCACCGCAGACTGCTACAGTAAGCTACTATAGTAGTATGTATCAAGAAGAAAGAAAAAAAAAAAAACACGGGTAGGTGGTATACAATTATGGATGGACGAGCGACTGCCGACACAGAGGTAGCTACAGCCGTGGACTACCGTACTGTGTCTGCTGCTAATATAGACTGGATGATAATGAGATGAAATCAATATATATATATATATAATATCACTAGTACTGCAGCCGGACAGGTATATATATTTATTATGTAATGACGGACCTGCTGGACACTGTCAGCTCAGCACCGCAGACTGCTACATGAAGCTACTATAGTAGTATGTATCAAGAAGAAAGAAAAAAAAAAAACACGGGTAGGTGGTATACAATTATGGATGGACGAGCGACTGCCGACACAGAGGTAGCTACAGCCGTGGACTACCGTACTGTGTCTGCTGCTAATATAGACTGGATGATAATGAGATGAAATTAATATATATATATATATATATATATATAATATCACTAGTACTGCAGCCGGACAGGTATATATATTTATTATGTAATGACTGATGACGGACCTGCTGGACACTGTCAGCTCAGCACCGCAGACTGCTACAGTAAGCTACTATAGTATGTATCAAGAAGAAAGAAAAAAAAAAAAACACGGGTAGGTGGTATACAATTATATATATATACAATTATATATATATATTAAACTGGTGGTGATTAATTAAACTGGTGGTCAGGTCACTGGTCACACTATCAGCAACTTGCAAGTAGTACTCCTAAGCAGACAATCACAATATACTGGTGGTCAGTGTGGTCACAATGGCAGTGTGGCACTCTGGCAGCAAAAGTGTGCACTGTACGTTAAAATATGTACTCCTGCTCTCAGACTCTAACTGCTCCCCACTGTCTCCCCCACAAGTCAGATATACAGTCACACTATCACTTCAGCAAGTAGTAGTACTCCTAATGCTCCCCAAAATTACTAAATACTGTGTCTCTCTCTACTCTAGTCTCTTCTCTATAAACGGAGAGGACGCCAGCCACGTCCTCTCCCTATCAATCTCAATGCACGTGTGAAAATGGCGGCGACGCGCGGCTCCTTATATAGAATCCGAGTCTCGCGAGAATCCGACAGCGGGATGATGACGTTCGGGCGTGCTCGGGTTAACCGAGCAAGGCGGGAGGATCCGAGTCGCTCGGACCCGTGAGAAAAAAGCTGAAGTTCGGGCGGGTTCGGATTCCGAGGAACCGAACCCGCTCATCACTAATTTTTACACTGCAATTTAGATTTCAGTTTGAACACACCCCACCCAAATCGAACTCTCTCTGCACATGTTATATCTGCCCCCCCCCCCCCTGCAGTGCACAGGGTAACAAATTTGCTGCTTCGATCAACTCTGAATTAGGCCCACAGTACACGGCACTGTGCTAGGCACAGTTAAGACAATTACATTTTTAAATTACACTCTTTAAAGAGAAATATAATTAATTTCCAATACCCAGCTATGTTTCTTTCTAAGTAGATGTGATTTCATGGTGGCCATGTAGCATTAGCAACCCAGCAACACATCATGGCTTGTTAATATTATTAGAAATAATCCAGTGGCGTAACTAGTGTTTTGTAACCCCATAGCAACATTATGAAGGGACCACCAATCCACCCTACTGCTTCTAAATATACACAACTCTATCATCACCTGTTCTTCATTTATGAGAATATCAAGTCACTCAGAAATAATGAAATCACCAAGGCAGCCATTTTGTAGACTGAACCAACATTCATGAGAATTCAGCCTATCAATTCATTAGAATCAACAGTGAGGTAGAATGTCCTGCTTTACTGGTGAATTACCAGCTTGCATTTCACAATTACTGGTGCAGCTCACCAGGACCAGCAAAAGAAATTTAGTGCGCTAGTACATCGAGCGAACATGGCCATAGTGTGTGAAAATGGTCATGTCATGCTAGGACTTTCAGGACCATGTGCACGGATGTAGCACCCCTGGTAATTCCAACCGGTGGGCATGACGATAACATGTGAATGCACCTCTCTTGCAGGCCAAGGACCTTGTATTTTCTAACTGCCTACTACAGTAATGGCTGCTTCGGCATGCGGTCAGCATACCGATGGTCGGGATCCCGGCTGTCACAATACCGATGCCGGGATCCCGGCTGTCACAATACCGATGTCGGGATCCCAACTGGGGCATCATACCGCAGTCAGTATACCGACGAGGTAGGTGATTCCCCCACTATGGGTGTCCATGACACCCATAGAAGGAGAATAGAACTTGTGGCGAACGTAGCTCACCACCGAGCCCGCAAGGGAATTCATTGTGCTTGCCCCATTGCTGGCATTCCACCGCTCGGGATGTCGATGGCCGTATACTGACCTTCAACATCCCGTGCGGTCGGATACCATACTGATCCTGCTCAAATAAGTCAGTCACTATTTATTAACATTATTGTTTCTAAAATAATATGAAAAAGGGTGTTTTTTTACACCCTTTTCACATTATTTTAGTATCACTTTAATGTATTAAAGGGCTTTTTTTGGAACAGTTTTCTTGAAAAACTGCTCCAGACCCTTTAATTCACTTTTTTTTTAGTATGCAAGATCGCATTTCCCATTCATTTAATTGGAAATGCCATCTGGCTGAATTCACAAAAAAAAAAAAAGTGTGAAAAAAAAAAACACTGCAGTGAGTAACAGGGCTCACTGCGGACTGTGTACATCTGTACAACTTTCTTGGCCCCTAGGCAGAGAAAGCTGTGCAGGGAACAGGCAGTGTGATCACTGTGCTGTTTTTTTTTTTTAAGTTAAAAAAAAACTTTAAAAAAAACATACTTACCTACCTACTGTTCGGTGGTTGGTGCTCCAGGGCAGGCTGCCAGACATCGGGTAGCTCACTTTACATCACCAGAGGTCACAGCAGCTGGGAGCCCCGACGACCAGCAGCCCTCCAGGAGCTCCGGCCACCAATCCCCTCCCTAAGTTTGGGGTGTATATAATTAGCAGTGGGGGAGGAGGGGGTCGACCCAGTGGCGGTAGCTGCTATGTGCAGCAGGAACTCAGGGTATTTTCTACAAAAAATACCCAGATAATGCTGCGGAGCTCTAATTGATATATCCATGTTATGTAATCAATTATCTCATTGCGGATTGGGTCTATTTTATCACATCCCATTCGCATCCTCAGATATCACTTTAAGCTGAATACTAACAGCATGTAGTGGAAGTCGGATACGGTATTATTGCATTCAGAAAGGAAAAGGAGCAGAATGTTCCCTTCTGCTCTATCCAGACTTTTCTTTCCTTAATCAGCTTTTCACATTTGGAATAATTTCATTCTTTGAGCATTGAGATGTGCTCAGAATTTCTGCTTTAATCTGTGATGGGTGAGCCGGAGTTTATTTGGAGTGGGCCGAGGTACAGCTCTAAATAAATCGTATCCTGGCGAGTGCAGTCAGATAATGACAGAATGTATACACAAAGCATGGAATAATAAGTTACTGTACTACCAAAATAAACATAATACCAGCAACAATATGAGCAATTTGTGTATACGTCAGCTGTTCTGAGAGACCAGTACTTATAGCTCACTGAAGGAACTAAGGCTAAAAATATAAATACAGTGACCACATTCATAAGAAATACACACCATCGGCTGTGCGTATGGATTCTTTGTTAAATCCATAGCTCAGCAACGAACCGCATTGTACCCGTACGACGCGCCTGCGCATTGCGGTGCATATGCATGCGCAGTAGAGACCTGATCGCAGCGCAGCTAAAATTGGCAGCGTGCGATCAACTCGGAATGACCCCCAATGTCGGGTGCTATGCACATCGCACCATGTGTACGCAACTTAAGTGGAAGTCTCCAACTATTCGTGTGTATGTGCATGTATGGATATTGGGGGAAGGATAAGGGGGCAGAGAAAGAGGGCCGGATATGGAGGCAGTGACAGTAGTTTGCAGGAATCTATGACCTGCAAACTTCCTTTGTTCTAGGGAGTAGGATTGCCACCTAGCAACAGCTGGTGGGTTATGTAGTAAGCATCCTAATTTTCCGCTGGAAGGCAGGGAAGTGACATTTTTAAATCACTATCCTGCAGACCAGGGCCGGCTCCAGGCATGTTCGAATAGAGCGCCCGCGCGGGGCGCCACCCTTAATGGGCTCCACACGCTGGCGCCGCCAAATTCGTGCCTGGAGCCAGCCTGCAGTGTCCCGGCCTCTTGTGTGCGCGATATGTGGCGCCGGCGTCTGACGTCAGGCGCCGCGCAGCGCGCATAGTGCGCACACAAGACTTTTGAACAGTCCGCCCGCGCCCTCACCAGGACTACCCCTCCCGGCTCCCAGCACCACAGCGCAGGTATTGTGAGGGCATATCTGCACTGTGGTTGTATTTATGTATCTGCGCTGTGGGGGCACTTATTATCTGGCACTAAGGGGGCACTTATTATCTGGCACTGTGGGGGCATATCTGCACTGTGGGGGCATTTATGTATCTGGCACTGGGGGCATTTATGTATCTGGCACTGAGGGGGCATATCTGGCACTGTGGGGGCATTTATGTATCTGGCACTGTGGGGACATATCTGCACTGTGGGGGCATTTATGTATCTGGAACTGGGGGCATTTATGTATCTGGCACTGTGGGGGCAATTATGTATCTGGCACTGTGGGGGCACTTATTATCTGGCACTTTGGGGGCATTTATGTATCCGGCACTGGGGACATTTATGTATCTGGCACTGTGGGGGCATTTATGTATTTGGCACTGTGGGGACATATCTGCACTGTTTGGGCATTTATGTATCTGGAACTGGGGGCATTTATGTATCTGGCACTGTGGGGGCAATTATGTATCTGGCACTGTGGGGATACTTATTATCTGGCACTTTGGGGGCATTTATGTATCCGGCACTGGGGACATTTATGTATCTGGCACTGTGGGGGCACTTATTATCTGGCACTGTGGGGTCACTTATTATCTGGCACTGTGGGGTCACTTATTATCTGGCACTGTGGGGGCACTTATTATCTGGCACTGTGGGGGCACTTAAGTATCCTGCACTGGGGACATTTATGTATCTGGCACTGTGGGGGCACTTATTATCTGGCGCCGTGGGGGCACTTATGTATCTGGCACTGTGGGGGCACTTATGTATCTGGCACTGTGGGGGCATTTATGTATCTGGCACTGTGGGGGCACATATGTATCTGGCACTGTGGGGGCACTTATGTATCTGGCACTGTGGGGGCACTTATGTATCTGGCACTGTGTGGGCATTTATGTATCCTGCACTGTGGGGGCATTTATGTATCTGGCAATGTGGGGGCATTTATGTATCTGGCACTGTGGGGGCATATCTGCACTGTGGGGTCATTTATGTATCTGGCACTGGGGGCATTTAAGTATCTGGCACTGTGGGGGCATATCTGACACTGTGGGGGCATTTATGTATCTGGCACTGTGGGGGTATATATGCACTGTGTGGCCATTTATGTATCTGGCACTGCTGGGGGGCATGTGACGTGTAGCTGGCATTGCTGGGTGCATGTGATGTGTAGCTGGCACTGCTGGGGGGCATGTGACGTGTAGCTGGCACTGCTGGGGGGCATGTGACGTGTAGCTGGCACTGCTGGGGGGAATGTGACGTATAGCTGGCACTGCTGGAGGGCATGTGACGTGTAGCTGGCACTGCTGGGGGGCATGTAACGTGTAGCTGGCACTGCTGGGGGGCATGTGACGTGTAGCTGGGACTGCTGGGGGCATGTCACGTGTAGCTGGCACTGCTGGGGGGCATGTCACGTGTAGTTGGCACTGCTGGGGGGCATGTCACATGTAGCTGGCACTGCTGCAGGGCATGTCATGTGTAGCTGGCACTGCTGGGGGGGTATGTCATGTCTATCTGGCACTGCACACTATGTGTATCTGGCACTATACTGGAGACATTATGTGTATCTGACACTATACTGGAGACATTGTGTGTAAGGAACACTACTGTGGCTGTTATGTGTAAGGCTGCCAATTGTGTGCGTAGAGGGGGTGTGAAAATATATTTATAGTTTGATGAGATGAAGTTAAGAGGCCACACCCACTTTTCCAGGAGGCCACATCCAATTTCCCCGGAGCGCGCGCGCCGCATTGGGGGAGGGGGGGGGGCGCTTTTTAAATTTCTCGCTCAGGGTGCTAGTAGGCCTGGAGCCGGCCCTGCTGCCGACACTAACAGTGAAGTTGCACTTGCCTGGCAGGCTAGGTTGTGCATAGGTCATATGCACACTAGCAGCTGGGCGGGGCTAACACTCACTGAATCAGGGGGGTCATTCCGAGTTGTTCGCTCGCAAGTGGATTTTAGCAGATTTGCTCATGCTAAGCCGCCGCCTACTGGGAGTGAATCTTAGCATCTTAAATTTGAGAACGATGTATTCGCAATATTGCGATTACACACCTCGTAGCAGTTTCTGAGTAACTTCAACCTTACTCGGCATCTGCGATCAGTTCAGTGCATGTCGTTCCTGGTTTGACGTCACAAACACACCCAGCGTTCGCCCAGACACTCCCCCGTTTCTCCGGCCACTACTGCGTTTTTTCTGGAAACGGTAGCGTTTTTTCCCACACGCCCATAAAACGGCCTGTTTCCGCCCAGAAACACCCATTTCCTGTCAATCACACTATGATCGCCAGAACGATGAATAAGCCGTGAGTAAAAATCCTAACTGCATAGCAAATTTACTTGGCGCAGTCGCAGTGCGGACATTGCGCATGCGCATTAAGCGGAAAATCGCTGCGATGCGAAGATTTTTACCGAGCGAACAACTCGGAATGACCCCCCAGATTTTTCAAAGCTTACTGGTAGCAATCCTAATAACAAGAACACCTGAGGGTGAATATTGTGTCTGTTAGAACAAAGGAGAGTAATACCCACACATTTAGATCTGAACTGACTGAACCATTTATTTGGGCATACAGTACTGGTGATGCGACTTGTGAAAGGCAAACCCTGGGAAGAAATTACACACACACACACACACACACACATATATATATATATATATATATATATATATATATATATATATTCACTCTTTTAACTCTGGTTAGATTTGCACTGTATAATATATATAAGTAGAACAAGAAATGGAAGTTAGAACAACTTTCTTATAGTTTCTCTTACGTCCTAGAGGATGCTGGGGACTCCGTAAGGACCATGGGGTATAGACGGGGTCCGCAGGAGACATGGGCACTATAAAGAACTTTAGACTGGGTGTACACTGGCTCCTCCCTCTATGCCCCTCCTCCAGACCTCAGTTAGATCCTGTGCCCAGAGGAGACTGGGTGCATTACAGGGGAGCTCTCCTGAGTTTCTCTGATTAAAAGAATTTTGTTAGGTTTTTTATTTTCAGGGAGCCCTGCTGGCAACAGGCTCCCTGCATCGTGGGACTGAGGAGAGAGAAGCAGACCTACTTAAGTGATAGGATCTGCTTCTTAGGCTATTGGACACCATTAGCTCCAGAGGGATCGGAACGCAGGTCTCACCCTCGCCGTTCGTCCCAGAGCCGCGCCGCCGTCCTCCTTGCAGAGCCGGAAGATAGAAGCCGAGTGAGTATTAGAAGAAAGAAGACATCACAGGCGGCAGAAGACTTCTGATCTTCACTGAGGTAACGCCCAGCAGTAACGCTGCGCGCCATTGCTCCCACATACAACACACACTGAGGCACGGATGGGTGCAGGGCGCAGGGGGGTGCCCTGGGCAGCAATATAAAACCTCTAGGCTGGCATTTTAGTATATATGGGCTGCTGAGGCAATACAAATCCCCCGTCAGTATTGTATTTTTGAGCGGGACCGAAGCCCGCCGTTGAGGGGGCGGAGCTTGATTCCACAGCACTGACCAGCGCCATTTTCTCCACAGCACACTGCAGAGAAGCTGGCTCCCCGGACTCTCCCCTGCTGAACACGGTGACAGAGGGCTTAAAAAGAGCGGGGGAGCACTTAATTTGGCAGTGAATGTATATTGAATAATATTAAAGCGCTGTGTGTCTGGGAAATTGTTTTCCAGGGTCATTGGCGCTGGGTGTGTGCTGGCATACTCTCTCTCTCTGTCTCTCCAAAGGGCCTTATTGGGGGACTGTCTCCAGCATGGATATTTCCCTGAGTGTGTGGGGGTGTCGGTACGCGTGTGTCGGCATGTCTGATGTGGAAGGCTCTTCTAGGGAGGAGGTGGAGCAAATGAGTGTGGTGTCTCCGTCGGCAACGCCGACACCTAATTGGTTGGATATGTGGAATGTTTTAAATGCAAATGTGAATTTATTACAAAAGAGATTGGACAAAGCGGAGTCCAGGAAAAATGCAGGGAGTCAATCTTTGCCTTTCACTATATCACAGGGCCCTTCTGGGTCTCAGAAGCGCCCACTATCCCAAGTAGCAGACACTGATACCGACACGAATTCTGACTCCAGTGTCGACTACGATGATGCGAGATTGCAGCCAAAGTTGGCAAAAAGTATTCATTATATGATTATTGCAATAAAAGATGTGTTGCATATCACTGATGACCCCTCTGTCCCTGACACGAGGGTCCACATGTTTAAAGAAAAGAAACCTGAGGTTACTTTCCCCCCTTCTCATGAGCTAAAGGAGTTGTTTGAAAGGGCTTGGGAAACTCCAGATAAGAAAATGCAGATTCCCAAGAGGATTCTTATGGCGTTTCCTTTCCCGGCTAAGGACAGGATACGGTGGGAATCCTCCCCCAGGGTGGACGAGGCGTTAACGCGCTTATCCAAAAAGGTGGCGCTGCTGTCTCAAGATACCGCAGCCCTCAAGGATCCTGCCGATCGCAAACAGGAGACTACCTTGAAATCGATTTATACACGGTTTTTCAAATCGGCCCTACCAGCTTCTTCCCCAGAGAGGGAAGTAGTTTTAGATGCCATTCAAAAACTGTCTCAACAACAAGTGGTGGTCAAAGTTCCCCTGCTTCAACAGGGGACGGGGTTCTACTCAACCCTGTTTGTGGTCCCGAAACCAGACGGTTCGGTCAGACCCATTCTGAATTTAAAATCCCTAAACCTATACTTGAAAAGGGTCAAATTCAAGATGGAATCGCTCAGAGCGGTCATCGCCAGCCTGGAGGGGGGGGATTTTATGGTGTCTCTGGACATAAAGGATACATACCTGCATGTCCCCATATATCCTCCTCATCACGCGTTCCTGAGGTTTGCTGTACAGGATTGTCATTACCAATTTCAGACGTTGCCGTTTGGGCTTTCCACGGCCCTGAGGATTTTCACCAAGGTAATGGCGGAAATTATGGTGCTCCTGCGCAAGCAGGGAGTCACAATTATCCCGTACTTGGACGATCTCCTAATAAAAGCGAGATCGAGAGAACAGTTGCTGAACAGCGTATCACTCTCCCTGAGGGTGTTGCAACAGCACGGCTGGATTCTCAATCTACCAAAGTCACAGTTGGTTCCAATGACCCGTTTGCCTTTCTTAGGCATGATTCTGTATACGGAACGAAAAAGGGTTTTTCTCCCGATGGAAAAGGCCCAGGAACTCCAGAGCGTGGTCAAGGACCTGTTAAAGCCAAGAAGGGTGTCGGTCCATCAATGCACTCGAGTTCTGGGAAAGATGGTGGCGTATTACGAGGCCATTCCATTTGGCAGGTTCCATGCGAGGACCTTTCAGTGGGACCTTCTGGACAAGTGGTCCGGGTCACATCTACATATTCATCAGATGATCAGCCTGTCCCCCAGGGCCAGGGTATCTCTCTTGTGGTGGCTGCAGAGTGCTCACCTTCTAGAGGGTCGCAGGTTTGGCATTCAGGACTGGGTTCTGGTGACCACGGACGCGAGCTTCCGAGGATGGGGAGCAGTCACACAGGGAAGAAACTTCCAGAGTCTGTGGTCAAGCCAGGAGGCTTGTCTACACATCAACGTACTGGAATTGAGGGCCATATACAACGGCCTATGTCAAGCGGAGAATTTTCTTCGCGACCTACCGGTTCTGATTCAGTCAGACAACGTCACAGCTGTGGCTCATGTAAACCGCCAAGGCGGAACAAGGAGCAGAGTGGCGATGGCGGAGGCCACCAGAATTCTTCGCTGGGCGGAAAATCATGTAAGCGCTCTGACAGCAGTCTTCATTCCGGGAGTGGACAACTGGGAAGCAGACTTCCTCAGCAGACACGATCTCCATTCAGGAGAGTGGGGACTTCATCAAGAAGTCTTTGCAGAGATTGCAAGTCAGTGGGCACTGCCTCAAATAGACATGATGGCGTCACACCTCAACAAAAAGCTCCAGAGGTATTGTGCCAGGTCAAGGGACCCTCATGCGGTAGCAGTGGACGCCCTTGTGACTCCGTGGGTGTTTCAGTCGGTCTATGTGTTCCCTCCTCTTCCTCTCATCTCAAAAATATTGAGAATCATAAGACGAAAAGGAGTACAGGCAATTCTCATTGTTCCAGATTGGCCTCAAAGGGCCTGGTATCCGGAGCTGTAGGAAATGCTCACAGAAGATCCGTGGCCTCTTCCTCTCAGAGAGGACCTGTTGCAACAGGGGCCCTGTCTGTTCCAAGACTTACCGCGGCTGCGTTTGACGGCATGGCGGTTGAACGCCGGATCCTAGAAGAAAAAGGCATTCCGGATGAGGTCATTCCTACTCTGATAAGGGCTAGGTAGGAGGTGACAGCGAAACATTATCACCGTATCTGGAGGAAGTATGTTTCTTGGTGTGAGACCAAGAATGCTCCTTCGGAAGAATTCCATATGGGCCGTTTTCTCCACTTCCTACAGACTGGAGTCAATTTGGGCCTAAAATTAGGTTCCACTAGGGTACAGATTTCGGCCCTGTCTATCTTCCTTCAGAAGGAATTGGCTTCTCTACCAGAAGTCCAGACTTTTGTGAAGGGAGTGCTGCATATCCAGCCTCCTTTTGTGCCCCCAGTGGCACCATGGGACCTTAACGTGGTGTTACAGTTCCTTAAGTCTCACTGGTTTGAGCCTCTTCAAACCGTGGAATTAAAGTATCTCACTTGGAAAGTGGTTATGTTGTTGGCCTTGGCATCTGCAAGGCGAGTGTCTGAGTTGGCGGCTTTATCTCACAAAAGCCCCTATCTGATTTTCCATGTGGACAGAGCTGAGTTGCCGACTCGTCCTCAATTTTTGCCTAAGGTGGTTTCCTCTTTTCATATGAACCAACCTATTGTGGTGCCTGTGGCTACAAGGGACCTGGTGGATTCCGAGTCCCTTGATGTGGTCAGGGCTTTGAAAATTTATGTAGCCAGAATGGCTAGGGTTAGGAAAACAGAGTCTCTTTTTGTCCTGTATGCAGCCAACAAGGTTGGCGCTCCTGCTTCTAAGCAGACTATTGCTTGCTGGATCTGTAACACGATTCAGCAGGCTCATTCTACGGCTGGATTGCCGTTACCTAATTCGGTAAAGGCCCATTCCACTAGGAAGGTGAGCTCTTCTTGGGCGGCTGCCCTGGGCGTCTCGGCATTACAGCTTTGCCGAGCGGCGACTTGGTCGGGTTCAAACACTTTTGCTAAATTCTACAAGTTTGATACCCTGGCTGATGAGGACTTCATGTTTGCTCATTCGGTGCTGCAGAGTCATCCACACTCTCCCGCCCGTTTTGGAGCTTTGGTATAATCCCCATGGTCCTTACGGAGTCCCAAGCATCCTCTAGGACGTAAGAGAAAATAAGATTTTAAACCTACCGGTAAATCTTTTTCTCCTAGTCCGTAGAGGATGCTGGGCGCCCGTCCCAGTGCGGACAACTTGCTGCAAGACTTGTATATAGTTATTGCATACATAAGGGTTATGTTACAGTTTTGATCAGTCTTGACTGATGCTGTTTGTTTCATGCTTTTGACTGGTTCGTATATTCCAGGTTATATGGTATGGATGGTGTGGGCTGGTATGAATCTTGCCCTTAGATTAACAAAATCCTTTCCTCGTACTGTCCTTCTCCTCTGGGCACAGTTTCTCTAACTGAGGTCTGGAGGAGGGGCATAGAGGGAGGAGCCAGTGCACAACCAGTCTAAAGTTCTTTATAGTGCCCATGTCTCCTGCAGAGCCCGTCTATACCCCATCATCCTTACAGAGTCCCCAGCATCCTCTACGGACTAGGAGAAAAAGATTTACCGGTAGGTTTAAAATCTTATTTTTAGACAATTGCAGTTGGAATAACAATAAGTGTACACAATTAGAGAATAAAGTCTTATGTGTGAACTGACTTTTTCGACTATATTTGTCTTGTTTTCCAGAAATGGATGACAAAACAATATTATAAAGAAACCTTTGTTTTGCAAGTAAACAAACAGAAAAAAATTGAGGCTTCTCAATTTGTAGGGTCCTCTGTAGCCAGACTGTAATATTCATGTCCCTCAGAGGGCCTGAAAAAATAATAGACTAATGTCTGGAAGAGTAACCAACGGAGAGCAACAGCTACTTTGTAATATTTATTTATTTATTTATTTATTTATTTTTGGGAGGGGGGGAAGGGCGCTGTTGCTAGGTGGCAATCCTATTCCCTAGAACAAAGGAAGTTTGCAGGTCATATATTCCTGCAAACTACTGTTTGTTCGTCAGGAGGATTGCCACCTAGCAACAGCTGGTGGGCAGACTACCACACACCTGTTGGTTATTCTGAGAGACCTAATCTTTTCTTCATCATAAGTCTCCAATAATGTTATGCACATGACCGCATTAATGACAAATGAGCTTTGTATATAATTATTTGTAAGGAAGACCTTCTGAGGTGTCTTCATTTTGGTAACTCCTCTCAAAAGTGGCCTTTGAGTAGTGTCATATCCATTGAAGTTTGAGGGTATATCAGTGTGTGAGGTAAATTTCCCTTCAAGCTAATTGGAGGGTATAGGAGGTAAACCTCCTGATCATCAGTCTCCATAGTATTTTGCCAATGCACGTGCAGATGATCAGCTTGCAGCGTGCATGATAGCTTGACATGGTAAGACCTTGAAGCAGCTTTAGAAGCAGTGTCACCCAGTAAAGAGAGGCCTTTAAATTGAGAAATATCAATACCAGACACTATCATGTGAGAATATATCCTGTAAGGGTGGAGAGTTTAGCTGTACAGAAAGGTTTTCTAAACTTAGCAATAATTGCTGTATATTGTAACAAGTAGGGTAAGAGCAAGGTAAGTAGATAAACAGGAGACAATGTAATGGTTTGGCTTTTTATCATCTTTACTTTTTCTAATTCTACTAAGAATTCTACATAAGAGATGTTTTGGTATGTCCCTTGAGAATAATTTGGTACACTTTTGGGGGTGAGAAATGGTTTTGAGAAAACTAATAAGGTAAGCTCAACTCCTCTTATTTGCAAATGCTAAAGCTAAGAGGGAAGCCAGTGTCTTAGAAATAGACATACTGTAATAGATAATAAGGAGATCAAGGTAGTCAAAGAGAGAAAAGGAAATCTGCAAGTTAGATAATATTTCCAGGCAGTTTTATTGCTTTTAGAATTATGTTCCTTTCTATGATCTTCTGCAAAATGTCCAAATCTGCCATGCAAAGGAACATTAAAAGATTTCCTGTATTCTGTTATGTAGGACATAGCTGTCATATTGTCCAGAGCAGAACTAGAGCCTTGTGTGTCTAGAAAGGTTAAAGAGATTCAACAGTTATTTACCAGCTCTCAGTTCTAAGGAACTTTTAGAAAGGCTATTTTCTTCCGTGACAATTCTCCTTGTATGGATCTTTGTTGGGAGAAGTTATCCTAATCCAGATGAGACATATTCTGATGTTATCGGTAAAATCAGTAGAGGGTCTAATGCGGGCCTGTAATTTGGAAATTGGCAGAGAATTCCAATTCGATATCTCCCAAATGACATGGGAAGATAGGTATGCTTGCACAGCAGTGACAGGTTTTTAAGAAAACCTGAGGAGAGCTAGTGTGCACAGCAGTGACAGGTTTTTAAGAAAACCTGAGGAGAGCTAGTGTCGTCCTGCATAGGAGTGAAAACATGTAAGAGAATGAATCTTTGTCCCGGTTAGTGCCACTAAATCATTGAGAGAAATTGTTGGCTTTGGCAAGAAAGTCACAGCCAAACTCTCTGTTGCTCCCCATTTCTTTGGAGGAGGCAGGTTCCATTATTCAAACCATGTACTGGAAAGAAGGGGTGCTTTATCATGATTCAACCTTAGGGATCTTACCTGTAGAGGCCGCTGCTCTGACTGTCCTATTATGGCAGTTTATGATAAAGGCCAATTCTATTATGAAAGATACTGTTAAGTCCTTGTGGCGTATGACTTTAGCAAATTGTTTATGTATACCACTCTCTAGACTCCATATGGTTGGTGACTACTATTGTTCCAATAGGTAAAATATAAGGTGTGTTTGAGAAGCAAAATAACATGACAGGACACTGGAATAAAAACATTTTCCAATAAAATTGTAACCTACTGTTGTATAGATGTATGGAAATGGGAAGGAAAGCATTCTGGAGATCTATTTTAATGCATAATCCATTCTGGTTTAGTAAAAAGAAAATCCCATGCAAACTCTCCACAAGGAATCTTATGGGTTTTGTACTCTTACATTTAATACTGGTCTGAATGACAAATGTTAATTTTTGTTTTATGTATTTATTTATTTTTGATAGGGAAGTTATGACGGATCAGCTGTGCAAAAATGGGTTTTCCATCTCTAATTTGTTCTAGTCAGAGAACGGTTTGTAATATATCATTCAGACGGGACTGCATATCAGACGGTGTACTGTATATGCCTCTGAAGAGAAATTAAATTAATGGCAAGTTGAATCCAACTTGTAATGTATTGTCTTTAGGCATTTTAGTCTGTGGTAAGCTCTCTTTACTAAAGCCTAGCTCTGGAAGCACAATGCACAAAGGGCTTCATACAGTATGTTCACCTTGATCTCTAGGCTTGAGCACAACAAAAGACCTGTAAACCATATAACAAGACATTACTCCTGACAGAAACTCTGGTCCAACCAGGGGGTATATTTACTAAGCTCCCGATTTTGACCGATTTGGTGTTTTTTCATCAAAGTGTCATCTCGGGAATTTACTAAACTCAAATCTCGGCAGTGATGAGGGCATTCGTATTTTTTTTAAGTCAAAGAAAAAAAAATACGAATTAATACACCATCGGTCAAACACGCCTGTTATTTTATACAACTCGTTAATCTACTAAAAATTCGAATTCACAATCACTGCCGGCAATAGCCAAACACTGTCGTGAAAAAAATACAAATCGCAAAAAAAAGCAGTTTTCAAATAGACCTACTTTTTTTTACCGTGTTCTGATAGGCATGCATGGATCCGTGAGATCCGTACATGTTTATCAGTGGAAAGGGGTGTGAAAGAGTTAAAAATCAGGAAAAAAAATTGCGTGGAGTCCCCCCTCCTAAGCATAACCAGCCTCGGGCACTTTGAGCCGGTCCTGGTTGTAAAAATACAGGGTAAAAATTGACAGGGGTTCCCCTATATTTTAACAACCAGCATCGGGCTCTGCGCCTGGTCCTGGTGCAAAAAATAAGGGGGACAAAAAGCGTAGGGGTCCCCCATATTTTTAACACCAGCACCAGGCTCCACTAGTCAAAGAGATAATGCCACAGCCGGGGGACACTTTTATATTGGTCCCTGCGGCCCTGGCATTAAATCACCAACTAGTCACCACTGGCCGGGGTACCCTGGTGGAGTGGGGACCCCTTAAATCAAGGGGTCCCCCTCTCCAGCCACCCAAGGGCAGGGGTGAAGCCCGAGGCTGTCCCCCCCCCCATCCAAGGGCGGTGGATGGGAGGCTGATAGCCTTTTGTGTCAAAAAAGAATATTGTTTTTTGTAGCAGAACTACAAGTCCCAGCAAGCCTCCACCGCAAGCTGGTACTTGGAGAACCACAAGTACCAGCATGCGGGGGGGAAACTGGCTCGCTGGTACCTGTAGTTCTACTACAAAAAAAATACCCAAATAAAAACAAAACACACACACCGTGAAAGTACAATTTTATTACACATACATGCACACTTACATACATACTTACCTATGTTGACACGAAGCACTCGGTCCTCTTGTTCAGTAGAATCCAGGGGTACCTGTAAATAAAATTATACTTACAAAGAATCCTGTGTAGATTGGTCCTCTTCTTAAAAGTTATAATCCAGGGACTTGGTAAAATAAAAAAATGGAATACCCGATCCACGCACAGAAAGGGGATCCATGTTTACACATGGATCCCCTTTCCCCGACTGGCGGGACCCCCCATGACTCCTGTCAAAGAGGATCCCTTCAGCCAATCAAGGAGCGCCACATCATGGCACTCTCCTGATTGGCTGTGCGCTCCTGTACTGTCAGTCAGGCGGCGCACTGTGGATACAATGTAGAGGCGCTACATTATATCCAATGATGGGAACTTTGCGGTCTGCGGTAGACCGCAAGGTTAAGTGGGGTCACTCTTGTGGTTGGCCCCACTTAACCTCGCGGTCTACCGCAGACCGCAAAGTTCCCATCATTGGATATAATGTAGCGCCTCTGCGCTACATTGTATCCACAGTGCGCCGCCTGACTGACAGCACAGGAGCGCACAGCCAATCAGGAGAGTGCCATGACGTGGCGCTCCCTGATTGGCTGAAGGGATCCTCTTTGACAGGAGTCACGGGGTGTCCCGCCAGTCACACACGTAACGTCCTCTGTATCAGTGATGCTTAAGGTGGGTACGCACTGATAGATATATCTGCCGATCAATTGATCGGCAGATATATTTATGGACGGATCGGGCAGTGTGTTGAGCATACACACTGCCCGATCCGTCGGGGACTCAGTGGCAAACGCAGGATTTCTAGAGGGGGGGGGGGGGGGGGGGTTTCCAATGCAATCCACAATCTCCCACTCTGCGGAACATTGGAGCAAGTATGGGAGTCTGGGAGAGTGGTAGATGAACCTAGTAACGACCATGGATATAAATGTAAACATTGGTCTTTCTATACACTGGATACTGTGTGGAATACAGTATTAACATCTAACACAATAGTGCAAGCTGTACATAGATACACAAACATAATAGAACCACTTTCTAAGCACACATTCTCCCACCTCATGGTAAGGTGCCTGTCTCTTCTTCCTGGCAGCTACTATCTGGTCCAGTGCACTGGTTGAGGACTCAGATCCACACACGGCAAACTTGGTAAAATAAGCTGCTACCACTGGGCATGTGCAGCAGCTCTGCTCCGTCCCTTAAACTGCATGATGTGGCAGCAGCTCTAGTAATCGAATTATATACAATTGCTATTGTCACAATTTGAGCCACTGGTTAAGGGAAGGGGGGTTTCTGGGCAACCGGAACCCCCCCCCTCTGCGTTTGCCTATGGGACTGACATCACGAACTGGGCGGGCGTGTAAAACGCCCGCCAGTTCAACTGTCAATCCCTGCTGGCTGCCGCAGCATGTGTACGGGCGGCCGGATGGTTGCCCGTACACACACAACAACATGCCAATATATCAGTAGATATATTGGCCGTCGGCTGTGCTACGGGGCCGACGCGATACGTCTGTGAACGACCGAGTTCAGACATATCGGCCGTACACACTGGCCGACGGACCCGCGATATATCGGCCGTTCTATAGAACGGCCGATATATCGGCCAGTGTGTACCCACCTTTACACACATTATGCCGCAGTCATACATACACACACACACCACATACACACGCATACATACTGTACATACATTACACACATACACAGTCACACATACATATACAGTACACAGATACTGTATGCACACACAGTTTCACTCAATCAATCTCCATCCACTTACCTAAGGAAATCTGGCAGGAAATCTGTCATCGGCAGACTGCAGTCTGGTCCCGTGTAGCTCCGCCTATTTTCCCATGTAGCTCCTCCCCCTTTTAGGTCCGCGGCGCACTGTGACAGGGGAGGGGGAGAGGAGGCTTCATGCTGCCAGGCGCCCTCTGAAGTTTCCGGCGCCTGGAGCATGCGCTCCACCGGAACCGCCCTCCCTACTCCCCTGGTCCAGGGACCCGTTTACTACAGCAGGGAGAGGTGGCGCAGAGATGATCTCAGCTCCCAGCGCTGCCTCTACCTCCTCCCCTGCCGCCGGCTCCGCCTCCTGATGCTATGGCAACCCGCACGGCATATTGCCGGGTCGGGGAAGACTGCAGCAGCGGCCAATGCCGGATCCCACGCAGAAAGGACCCATTTCCAATTCCCGGGTGGGATCCACCATTGGCAGTGTGAAAGGGGTATTATTCAGAGATGGGTTTCTAATGTTTTTGTCAACTACAGGCAATATCAGGGAACTTTGTGTATACGCCTCAGCTGACGTCTCTGTGAGGATTTATTTATTTATTTATTTTAGTGGCAACATCAGTCTTGAACATGTGCATACCTCAGACAATGGTTTATTATGATCAGAGTCCATTTTTTACCTCAGAGTCTGAGGGATTATTATTTCCTCACAACTACTTTACTATGGCCCTCATTCCGAGTTGTTCGCTCGCTAGCTGCTTTTAGCAGCCGTGCAAACGCTAAGCCACTGCCCTCTGGGAGTGTATCTTAGCTTAGCAGAAGTGCGAATGAAAGGATCGCAGCGCTGCTACAAAAAAAGATTGTGCAGTTTCTGAGCAGCTCGAGACCTACTCCTAGCTTGCGATCACTTCAGACTGTTTAGTTCCTGTTTTGATGTTATGAACACGCCCTGTGTTCGGCCAGCCACGCCTGCATTTCCCCAGGCATGCCTGCGTTTTTCCACACACTCCCCGAAAATGGTCAATTACCTCCCAGAAACACCCACTTCCTGTCAATCACTCTGCAGCCAGCAGTGCGATTGAAAAGCGTCGCAAGACCTTGTGTGAAACTGCATCGGCTGTTGTGAAAGTACGTCGCGCGTGCGCATTGCGCTGCATACGCATGCGCAGAAGTGCAGGTTTTTTGCCTGATCGCTGCGCAGCGACCGAAAACAGCTAGCGAACAACTCAGAATGACCACCTATGTGAGGAGAAGGATGATGGTAACACAGTGACAAACCTTTGTGTGTGTGTGTTATTTTTGTATATTCATGCCTGATACAGTCAGAGGCAGTGGTGCAAGTAGAAATATTTTCTTATGGGTACTGAGTGCCGAAAAATGGGCGTGGTCATGTGTTGTGATGGCGTGTTGCCACATGCTGCTAGTGGGAGTGGCTACATGACACTAGCGGCGTGGCCACATGACATAGCCCCCTTTTTTTGGTATTCTGGAGGCAAGGCTAGAAATATATAGTAATGCCTCCAGTATAATAGAAATAGTGATACCTCCAGTATAATAGAAATATATAGTAATGCCCCAAATTTAATAACAATATATAGTAATGCCTCCATTATAACAGGAAAATACAGCCACTGTCGCACTCCCGGTAACCCTGACAAAGTGGGAGAAGCAATCATGCTGCCAAGCACCATGGTCTTGTTGCTTTGTGGCACATTATAATTGTGGCAATGGTAAAGTGTGTGGCAGGTGGTACTGCGTATACCCTGCCAAATTCTTAAGGGTACTCTGTACCCGAGCGTACCCGCATACTTGCACCGCTGGTCAGAGGTGAAATATGCAGTATATCTGTGACAGAAACCAGCGCTACATTATCTATCATCGGTCTGACAGAAAGCTCCTCAGTGCCCAATGTGACTTTAAAGACATAGCTGTCCCAATCCCTTCCTCAGACACTGCATCTACCATAGAGGGGGGACTTGAGGATTAAGCAATATGGGAAGGACCAGCAATGGGTTTGTCATGAGACTGAGAGTACCCTTTAATCATATTTCGGGTCTCCACTTGCTGCCAGCTCCGGGCATAGGTATATTGCCAGCTACGGGCAGTACTGTTCTGTCAGCTCCGGACAGAGGTATATTGCCGGCTACGGGCAGTACTGCTCTGTCAGCTCCGGGCAGAGTTATATTGTCAGCTATGGGCAGTACTGTTCTGTCAGCTCCGGGCAGAGGTATATTGCCGGCTATGGGCAGTACTGTTCTCTCAGCTCCGGGCAGAGATATATTGCCGGCTATGGGCAGTACTGTTCTGTCAGCTCCGGGCAGAGGTATATTGCCAGCTACGGGCAGTACTGTTCTGTCAGCTCCGGGCAGAGGTATATTGCCAGCTACGGGCAGTACTGTTCTGTCAGCTCCGGGCAGAGGTATATTGCCAGCTACGGGCAGTACTGCTCTGTCAGCTCCGGGCAGAGTTATATTGCCAGCTATGGGGAGTACTGTTCTGTCAGCTCCGGGCAGAGGTATATTGCCAGCTACGGGCAGTACTGTTCTGTCAGCTCTGGGCAGAGGTATATTGCCGGCAACGGGCAGTACTGTTCTGTCAGCTCCGGGCAGAGGTATATTGCCGGCTACGCACAGTACTGTTCTGTCAACTCCGGGCAGAGGTATATTGCCAGCTACAGGCAGTACTGTTCTGTCAGCTCCAGGCAGAGGTATATTGCCGGCTATGGGCAGTACTGTTCTGTCAGCTCCGGACAGATGTATATTACCGGCTTTGGGCAGTACTGTTCTGTCAGCTCCGGGCAGAGGTATATTGCCAGCTACGGGCAGTACTGTTCTGTCAGCTCCGGGCAGAGGTATATTGCCAGCTACGGGCAGTACTGTTCTGTCAGCTCCGGACAGAGGTATATTGCCGGCTACGGGCAGTACTGCTCTGTCAGCTCCGGGCAGAGTTATATTGCCAGCTATGGGGAGTACTGTTCTGTCAGCTCCGGGCAGAGGTATATTGCCAGCTACGGGCAGTACTGTTCTGTCAGCTCTGGGCAGAGGTATATTGCCGGCAACGGGCAGTACTGTTCTGTCAGCTCCGGGCAGAGGTATATTGCCGGCTACGCACAGTACTGTTCTGTCAACTCCGGGCAGAGGTATATTGCCAGCTACAGGCAGTACTGTTCTGTCAGCTCCAGGCAGAGGTATATTGCCGGCTATGGGCAGTACTGTTCTGTCAGCTCCGGACAGAGCCGGCCCTAACCAATATGATGCCCTAGGCAAGATTTTGGCTGGTGCCCCCTAGCACCACCGCTGGTTCCGCCTCTGACCTTGCACCTCTTTCCCAGCACCATCACCCCTCACCCATAGCAGTCCTTATTTTGGTGTTTGTACCCCCTATAGTTTAAATAGGAACAGCTCGCACATTTGGCGCACAGCCCAAAAAGGGGTGTGTTTTTGCTGGGAAGGGACATGGCCACACAATAGTAACCCCAATTCCAATTACGTCACACAGTATTGCAACTTTATTCACATTTGATCATGTGATAGTGTCCATAATTCATATTACATCCCACAGTAGTATCACTTTACCTTATAAATGTTACTGCTCACAGCAGAGCCCCTTATTCACATTACATCACACCCTATTGCTCTTTATACACATTAGACCACACAGTAGTGCCCTTTCTATACACAATGCCACATAGTAGAGCACCTTATACACATGCCACACATTAGTAATGCATTTATACACATAATTCCACACAGTAATGCCCCTTACACATATGAGACACCTTATGAATGTCCTTATAAACATAATGCACCTTACACATTATGACAACCTTTATTAATGCCCCTTTACACATAATGTCCCTTACACATATGCCGCACATTATTAATGCCCCTTTACACATGACACACATAGTGCCACCTCCCCTTTTGCTGCACATTATTAGTGTCCCTTTACACATAATGACACACATACAGTAGTACCCTGTTACACATATGCCGCACATTATTAATGCCCTTATACACATAATGACACACATAGTGCCCCTTACACATATGTTGCACATTATTAATACATTTTTACATGACACACATAATGCTCCTTACACATATTCTGAACACTACTGCACAACCAACCCACTCACATGCACACAGCACTCACACTGCCACTAACACTGTGACCTCTGCCTCTGCTTGGATACAGATGTGTCCTCATAAATCTTGCATCAATGCTAACGTCGGGCACCTTTTTATTAATGAAAATGCATCTTATTTGCATTGCTATGTGGCTAGGATGCACAAGCAGCTTCTGCTGATTAAAATGATTTGCAGCATGCCTATATACTGTGCGAGACTGTGGCTGTATATGCATATGAAATGCTACACACAGAATATAGGCATGCCGCATATCATTTTAATCAGCAGAAGCTGCTGATGCCCCTAGGCATACCAAATGCCCTAGGCAATTGCCTAGTTTGCCTATGCCTATGGCCGGCTCTGGCTCCGGACAGATGTATATTACCGGCTTTGGGCAGTACTGTTCTGTCAGCTCTGGGCAGAGGTATACTGCCGGCTACGAGCAGTACTATTCTGTCAGCTCCGGACAGGTTAGGTTTGCCTGCTACGGGAAGTTTCAGGGAGTGATAAAATAGATTGGCTTGAACAGGCACCCCTGTGAGAAATCCATATTATTTGTATGTATTTAGTTATATTTGATAGCAACAAACTTACCATAATATGGAGAAAGACATGAGTGATTAGCTCAGAGTTTTACCTCTGAATGTAAATTGGCCATCAGGTTTTATCTCTGAAGGATTTCTCATTCCCTCTGATAAATACTGTGTCTGAGATGAGGGAGTAGTGGACACTGATATAACCTTTACCAAGGTTTTTATGTCCATTTTTGCAATATATGAGGAAATAACAGTGTGTCAGACAGATAGACTGAGACTGCATCCTCATCCTTCAGCGCTGAAGAAAAATCTGACTCAGTGAGTGTTAGCCCCGCCCAGCTGCCAGCATGCATGTGACCTGTGCACAACCTAGCCTGCTGGGCAAGTGCAACTTCACTGTTAGGGGTTTATTCATGAAGCAGTAAAAAGAGTGGAGAAGTGAGCCACTGGAGAAGATGCCCATGGCAACCAATCAGCTTCTCTGTATAATTTTATAGTATGCAAATTATAAATGTTACTTCAGTGCTGATTGGCTCTTCTCCACTGGCTCACTTCTCCACAGTTTTCACTGCTTTATGAATAGACCCCTTAGTGTCGGCAGGTTAGTGATTTAAAAATTTCACTTCCCTGCCTTTCAGCGGAAAATCAGGATGCTTACTACATAACCCACCAGCTGTTGCTAGGTGGCAATCCTCCCAACGAACAAAAATGGGGCTGCATAACGGGACAGAAAGAGGGGGCTGGAAATGGGGACTGTAAATACCAAATTGTTTCCTTACAAATATTTCAAATGCCCACTCTAATATATATTGTAGACGCCTGCACAACTTATTACCATGTGCCATGAATGTGCGCTATACATCGCAAAACACTGCATCCCATAAGAGAAAACAATACACCCACACATTATCTGAGTTCCAAAGCTCATTGATGTATATATTTGTTATTAAAAGGATATGTATTCAATATATATCACAATGTACAGTATACATATAGTTACATGATTACAATTTATACAGTAAGCAGTTAATACATACAGTTACAGGTCAGCGATACAATTACCATATCTTTCTCATATAAATTCGTCCCTCCATATCACTCTCTCTCTCTCTGTAAAATCATGCAGGAACTGGTCTAGAAGCACCTCCATCATCGTCTGGGACAAAACAGCAACTGGCAACTGTGTGTCTCTGTAATGCGTTATCTAGTTTGGGGGAGGGAACTTTCTCATTCATGATGAGTCACTAGTCTGTTCGTATGCTAAACAGGTTCAGCCTTGAAGACATCAAAAGGGGCTGGTCTGAGTTTCCTGCCCACCACCTGTTTGGAAATGTCTATTGTCCTAATAAGAGTGATTTTAGCTTTCATACATTTAACCATAAATACTTGTTGCGATGTCCTACAACTTAACAACAAGTATCAAATGAATCTACACATTAATCTGCTTGCTTTAATACCAAATATGACAGGTCTATCTTGCTTCGTTCAAATAATACACATACATGACATTACTCCATTATATAATTTTAAATCAACATGATGTCTGGCACTTGATATTATTATAATTATGTGCTGTATGAAATAAGTGTTGAATCCATCTCTGTGGTATGTCCGTGTAAATGTGTATGTTACCATATATTGCTGTGCTCGCTGCGCGTATTTGCAAGTATAGCGACTTATATGTGTGGAGTCTGTATGTTCTTTCTATGTCATATTTTTTACTTCGACAGGACAGAGAGAGATGGCAAGATATGGGGACAGGGAGGAGCCATGGCAGGAGATGGAGGCAGGAAGAGAGAGCAGGGGATGGGGGAAGGGAGAAAGGGGCAGGATAAGGGTGCAGCAAGGAAGGTGCAGTATGGTGGTGCATACTTACCGACTTTTTTGCTGCTCTCTCCGGGAGAGAGCAGCCAGGTCGGTTCGGCAGGGGGGCGGGCTGCGATGCGTGTGCAGAGGGGGCGGGCCAGAGGCGGACCGGGGGCGTGGTGTAGGCGGGCCGCGGGTGTGACTATGGGGATCGTGTCGTGTAAGCCCCGCCCCCGCTGTGTAATGCCGCTATTATGGCATTATACAGCAGGGGGCGTGGCTACGATGACGCGATTCAACAAGAATCGCGTCATCGCCTGTCCGGACCGCCCACTTTACTCGCTAAGTGGGCGGCCGGGCTTGGTGGGACCCCTGTAATCGGGAGACTTGCCTGCTCTTCCGGGGGGCTGGGAGGGTCACCCGATTTTCGGGAGCCTCCCGGCCATTCCGGGAGAGTAGGCAAGTCTGTGGTGGTGTAATCTAAAAAGGGGTGTCTAGGACACCAATGAAACTTTGTCTACAGGGGCAAATGCAAGATGTTTATCTATCTTTTAAACTTAGATATTTACATTATCCAGAAGGGGTGCTAATCATTATTATAATGACTCCAAGTGACATCAGCTGTTGGGGGAGAACAAATATCTTCCATGTAATATAAGAGGCTTGCAAGAGCCCAATATTACTTACTGTGTGGGAATGCATTCAGGACGTAGTGCACATGTGCATCAATGGTCTCTACTGCACCGACAGATGCAGATTGGAAATTAATGTATGTCCATGTCTGATAGGCGGGTGTCAACAGGCTTGTCTGGGGCATGACTGTCAGGTACATAGAAATGTAGAACTTGATGGCAGATAAGAACTACTTGATCCATCTAGCCTGCCCATGTACAGGCACACACTTACACACTAGGGTTAATTCTTTATTGGGAGCCTACCACTATATTTTTGGAGTGTGGGAGGAAACCGGAGCACCCGGAAGAAACCCACGCAAGCACAGGGAGAATATACAAACTCCACACAGTTAAGGCCGTGGTGGGAATCAAACCCAGGACCTCAGCGCTGTGAGGCAGCAATGCTAACCATTACACTGTCCATACTGCCACAGTTCTGCACAACAGTTCTACACAACAGCAGATTAGATTAGCCAGTTTGCATCTCTGTAGAAGGCCCCTTGGCTGCAGCGTTAGCAGAAATTCACAGTAGCAGCTGAGACAAAAGGCGCAGCTGCTACTGCTCGTTGCAGACCCCTGAGTCACCCCCAGTGTGAGAGTAATAATACCCCTTTCAGACAGAACATGAAATTACCGGGTAAAGCAGTTCCACCCGGTAATTTCATGAAACACGCGGTCCTTTTTCTGTGTGAAAGGGTCAACCCATGTTGTAATTCCCGGGACTTCGACCAAGGAATTTACCAGGGTCGGAGACACGGGAATTATGACACGGGTTGACCCTTTCACACAGACAAAAATACCCGTGTTGATCTGCAAATTACCGGGTCGAAATTTTCGACCCGGTAATTTGCATGTCTATGTGAAGGGGTGAGTCAGGAAGGTCCCGGCAAAATGACCCGGCACTGAAATGCCAGGTAATTGCCAAGACATTCAGACTTTTCTGTCTGAAAAGGGTATAACTATAGTCTATTTGCTAATTGTCTTTATCCATCCATACATCCAAAGCATTTTAATGGTGTCAATGTCATAGGTACGGCATTATTAATACGGCATCTCTTCACCGTGAATAAAATTGCAATCTAAAATTATTCACAATAAGTTTATTCCAAGATAATTTTATTCGTTTTAGTGTTTCTTAGGATAAGACTTAGCAAAGAACCCTTACCTAACTGCTGGGAGCTAAGGGATCTATTTAATAAGCCCTGGATGGAGATAAAGTGGACAGAGATAAAGTACCAGTCAACCAGATCCTAACTACCATTTTTTAAACCCAGCCTGTGACATGGCAGTTAGATAGTGGTTGGCTGGTACTTTATCTCCGTCCACTTTATCTCCATCCAAGGCTTGGTAAATAGACCCCTAAGTGTGCGATAAATTGCTTTAGCCCTCCATCCAAAGTAAGCCCCAGATTACTTGCCAATCAACCAACTGGCTCCCAACTATCATGTCACAGGCTGTGTTTGAAAAATGACAGTTAGGAGCTGATTGGTTGGTACTTTATCACTGTGCAATTTATCACTCTCCAAGGTTTGATAAATCTGGGCCTAATTTTCTTAATATGGCACTCCAAGAGAAAAGTTTGGTTGCCCCCGTTTTCTGTCATAGGAGTGAGGGTAGATCAGGATCATCATATTACATGTCACTTTTGTATTTCTCCCAACTGTCCTGATTTTTAGATGGACAGTTCCGATTTTTGAGGAATGTCCCATGATCGGCTCATTCATCCCTGTTTGTGGGTTTGGTTGTGCTGCTAAAAAGAAGTATGTCCATGCCCACCAGGGGCATTACCCCAACCCCTGTGTGCAGCGGCCATACTGCCACCTGGTGTCAGCCTCCGATGTTGAAAGATTTACTTTTCAGGGGGGCTGAGTTCAGGAGGTTGTGCAGGTAGGGCCATGCTTGTTTGAAGGATCTGGATAGGGGTCTGAGCCAGCTGGAGAGGAGAAATGCTCCCATCCACTTGACACATAGCATTTTTTTATTTAGTTTCAGACTGGGCATGGTTATACCCCCTGTACCACCCGGATGCTTTTGTAAAGATTTGCTTTTCAGGGGTACTGAGTGCAAGGGAATGTGTGGGTACCTCCATCAGACAAGCAAGGGCCACGCTTTTGTGAGGGGTCTGCTGGAGGTATGAGTCAGCTGGGGAGGAGAAATGCCCGCTCCACTTGACAGATATTTTTTCATTCTGTTTCAGACCGGGCATGACCACACACCGTTTTACCCGTATGCTTTTGTCATTGATGGTTTTTAATTAATTACTGTAAACCTCCTAATGATAATGTGTGGACCCCTTATTCAAAAGTAAAGCATTCAGTACCTTTAATACCAAGAAATAATGACACGGAGACTTGAATTTGGCAGAAAATTGTTAGCTATTTATTGTACCCTAACCATTAGCAAACCTGTAAATTGAAAATTTTAGATAACATGCCGATTCAGCCGGCATATGGTGGCAGAAAAAAGAACGGCTCTATTCAACTGACGCTAACCTTAAAACATTAAAATTCAAAACTATCCTAATTTAAACACAAACTATAAAATAGGTAATAGGTGCCCGACTCATACCCCCACGGTGACTACCCACCCGGATGGGTGATGCCGCTGCCCCCGGACGGGTGGTCGAGCGGCCTTAAAAGTCAATGGAGGTGAGTGCACCTAAACCACACCAAACTATAAATCACTACAACTAACAAGACAAACTACAACCTGCCGTTCTTTTCCGCCAACAAATAGCCAACGATAAAACCACACTAACAATTCAAAGCCAAGGCACTCCGTGCCAGAACCTCTACCAAGCAGGGTGGGAGGGCGGGAAGGCAATTCAGCAGCAAGAGAGACCAAGCTGGCCTAGCAGTCCCTATATATATATACTGACCCTCCCCTCTCTACCATGGGCTGTACTTTCCTCACAGTTAGGTCCACCCCTCACAGGAGGTTTAACTCTCTCTATTCCTATGCAGTCATTTCGCTCTCCTAAGTGTTACTGAAATGTGTAATATGGGGGCCCCTTGAGATTTTGCTACGGAGCCCACCCACAGGTCTAACTATGCCGACAGGTGGATCTACTGTAAAACGAATGAATATTAAGCTTCAGGGCCCCTAATCCCTTTATTTTAATGAGTGACTTTTTCAACAAAAAAGTGTGTTATTAAAATAAGGTTTTCTTAGTGATAAAATCATCCTTGTGCATTTTAACAGCAAAAATCAGATTCTCACCTCTTGTTTTTATGTACTGTATGGTTATAGCTCAACAGCAATAACACGATAACAACCAGGCTTCTAGTACAGCATACTATTTCTCTAACGTCCTAGTGGATGCTGGGGACTCCGTAAGGACCATGGGGAATAGACGGGCTTCGCAGGAGACAGGGCACTTTAAGAAAGAATTTGGATACTGGTGTGCTCTGGCACCTCCCTCTATGTCCCTCCTCCAGACCTCAGTTTGAATCTGTGCCCGGACGAGCTGGGTGCAACTTAGTGAGCTCTCCTGAGCTTGCTATAAGAAAGTATTTTGTTAGGTTTTTTTATTTTCAGAGAGATCTGCTGGCAACAGACTCTCTGCTTCGTGGGACTGAGGGGAGAGAAGCAGCCCTACTCACTGAAGATAGGTCCTGCTTCTTAGGCTACTGGACACCATTAGCTCCAGAGGGATCGTACACAGGATCGCACCCTTGGTCGTCCGATCCCGGAGCCGCGCCGCCGTCCCCCTCGCTGAGCCGGAAGACAGAAGCCGGTGACAGAAGCAAGAAGACTTCGAAATCGGCGGCAGAAGACTCCAGTCTTCATATGAGGTAGCGCACAGCACTGCAGCTGTGCGCCATTGCTCCCACATGAAACCCACATACTCCGGTCACTGTAGGGTGCACGCCGGGGGGGGGGGGGGGGGGCGGCCTGGGCAGCAATTAGGAACCTCTTGGCAAAAACTGAGCATATATACAGTTGGGCACTGTATATGTGCATGAGCCCCCGCCATTATTTTACACAGAAACGCGGGACAGAAGCCCGCCGCTGAGGGGGCGGGGCTTCTTCCTCAGCACTCACCAGCGCCATGTTTTTTCTCCACAGCACCGCTGAGAGGAAGCTCCCCAGTCTCTCCCCTGCAGTTACACGGTAGAAGAGGGTAAAAAGAGAGGGGGGGGGGCACATAATTAGGCATAAAAAACAATATAAACAGCAGCTAGTGGGTTAACATTAAGTTACTGTGTTATTCCTGGGTTAATAGCGCTGGGGTGTGTGCTGGCATACTCTCTCTCTGTCTCTCCAAAGGGCCTTATGGGGGAATTGTCTTCAGATGAGCATTCCCTGAGTGTGTGGTGTGTCGGTACGTGTGTGTCGACATGTCTGAGGTAAAAGGCTCCCCTAAGGAGGAGATAGAGCAAATATGTGTGTGTGAGGGTGTCTCCGTCGACAACGCCGACACCTGTTGGATATGTGTAATTAAGTGCTAAGGTGAATTTATTGCAGAAAAGATTAGGGAACAGACAGGAAATCTACCCATGTCTGTCCCTCTGTCGCAGAGACCTTCAGAGTCTCTCAATGCTCACTATCCAAAATAATAAACACTGATATCGACACGGAGGTTGACTCCAGTGTCGACTACGATAATGCAAAGTTACAGCCAAAATGGCAGAAAAGTATTCAATATATGATTATTTTAATAAAAGATGATTTGCATATCACTGATGACTCATCTGTCCCTGACACATGGGTACACATGTTTAAGGGGAAGAAAGCTGAGGTAAATTTTAGAGATGAGCGGGTTCGGTTTCTCTGAAACCGAACCCGCACGAACTTCATGTTTTTTTCACGGGTCCGAGCAGACTCGGATCCTCCCGCCTTGCTCGGTTAACCCGAGCGCGCCCGAACGTCATCATGACGCTGTCGGATTCTCGCGAGACTCGGATTCTATATAAGGAGCCGCGCGTCGCCGCCATTTTCACACGTACATTGAGATTGATAGGGAGAGGACGTGGCTGGCGTCCTCTCCATTAGAAATTAGATTAGAAGAGAGAGAGAGATTGTGCAGAGTCAGACAGAGTTTACCACAGTGACCAGTGCAGTTGTTGTTAGTTAACTTTTATTTATTTTAATATAATATATCCGTTCTCTGCTATATCCGTTCTCTGCCTGAAAAAAAACGATACACAGCAGCAGCCAGTCACACAGTGTGACTCAGTCTGTGTGCACTCAGCTCAGCCCAGTGTGCTGCACATCAATGTATAAAAGGCAAAGCTTATAATAATTGTGGGGGAGACTGGGGAGCACTGCAGGTTGTTATAGCAGGAGCCCCCAGGAGTACATAATATTATATTAATTTAAAATTAAACAGTGCACACTTTTGCTGCAGGAGTGCCACTGCCAGTGTGACTAGTGGTGACCAGTGCCTGACCACCAGTATAGTAGTATATTGTTGTATGTATTGTATACTATCTCTTTATCAACCAGTCTATATTAGCAGCAGACACAGTACAGTGCGGTAGTTCACGGCTGTGGCTACCTCTGTGTCGGCAGTCGGAACTCGGCAGGCAGTCCGTCCATCCATAATTGTATTACAATATATACCACCTAACCGTGGTATTTTTTTTTCTTTCTTTATACCGTCGTCATAGTGTCATACTAGTTGTTACGAGTATACTACTATCTCTTTATCAACCAGTGTACAGTGCGGTAGTTCACGGCTGTGGCTACCTCTGTGTCGGCAGTCGGCAGGCAGTCCGTCCATCCATAATTGTATTATTATTATAATATATACCACCTAACCGTGGTTTTTTTTTCATTCTTTATACCGTCATAGTGTCATACTAGTTGTTACGAGTATACTACTATCTCTTTATCAACCAGTGTACAGTGCGGTAGTTCACGGCTGTGGCTACCTCTGTGTCGGCAGTCGGCAGGCAGTCCGTCCATCCATAATTGTATTATTATTAATAATATATACCACCTAACCGTGGTTTTTTTTTCATTCTTTATACCGTCGTCATAGTGTCATACTAGTTGTTACGAGTATACTACTATCTCTTTATCAACCAGTGTACAGTGCGGTAGTTCACGGCTGTGGCTACCTCTGTGTCGGCAGTCGGCAGGCAGTCCGTCCATCCATAATTGTATTATTATTATAATATATACCACCTAACCGTGGTTTTTTTTTCATTCTTTATACCGTCGTCATAGTGTCATACTAGTTGTTACGAGTATACTACTATCTCTTTATCAACCAGTGTACAGTGCGGTAGTTCACGGCTGTGGCTACCTCTGTGTCGGCAGTCGGCAGGCAGTCCGTCCATCCATAATTGTATTATTATTATAATATATACCACCTAACTGTGGTATTTTTTTTTCTTTCTTTATACCGTCGTCATAGTGTCATACTAGTTGTTACGAGTATACTACTATCTCTTTATCAACCAGTGTACAGTGCGGTAGTTCACGGCTGTGGCTACCTCTGTGTCGGCAGTCGGCAGGCAGTCCGTCCATCCATAATTGTATTATTATTATAATATATACCACCTAACTGTGGTATTTTTTTTTCTTTCTTTATACCGTCGTCATAGTGTCATACTAGTTGTTACGAGTATACTACTATCTCTTTATCAACCAGTGTACAGTGCGGTAGTTCACGGCTGTGGCTACCTCTGTGTCGGCAGTCGGCAGGCAGTCCGTCCATCCATAATTGTATTATTATTATAATATATACCACCTAACCGTGGTTTTTTTTTCATTCTTTATACCGTCGTCATAGTGTCATACTAGTTGTTACGAGTATACTACTATCTCTTTATCAACCAGTGTACAGTGCGGTAGTTCACGGCTGTGGCTACCTCTGTGTCGGCAGTCGGCAGGCAGTCCGTCCATCCATAATTGTATTATTATTATAATATATACCACCTAACCGTGGTTTTTTTATACCACCTAACCGTGGCAGTCCGTCCATAATTGTATACTAGTATCCAATCCATCCATCTCCATTGTTTACCTGAGGTGCCTTTTAGTTCTGCCTATAAAATATGGAGAACAAAAAAGTTGAGGTTCCAAAATTAGGGAAAGATCAAGATCCACTTCCACCTCGTGCTGAAGCTGCTGCCACTAGTCATGGCCGAGACGATGAAATGCCAGCAACGTCGTCTGCCAAGGCCGATGCCCAATGTCATAGTACAGAGCATGTCAAATCCAAAACACCAAATATCAGAAAAAAAAGGACTCCAAAACCTAAAATAAAATTGTCGGAGGAGAAGCGTAAACTTGCCAATATGCCATTTACCACACGGAGTGGCAAGGAACGGCTGAGGCCCTGGCCTATGTTCAAGGCTAGTGGTTCAGCTTCACATGAGGATGGAAGCACTCAGCCTCTCGCTAGAAAACTGAAAAGACTCAAGCTGGCAAAAGCACCGCAAAGAACTGTGCGTTCTTTGAAATCCCAAATCCACAAGGAGAGTCCAATTGTGTCGTTTGCGATGCCTGACCTTCCCAACACTGGACGTGAAGAGCATGCGCCTTCCACTATTTGCATGCCCCCTGCAAGTGCTGGAAGGAGCACCCGCAGTCCAGTTCCTGATAGTCAGATTGAAGATGTCAGTGTTGAAGTACACCAGGATGAGGAGGATATGGGTGTTGCTGGCGCTGGGGAGGAAATTGACCAGGAGGATTCTGATGGTGAGGTGGTTTGTTTAAGTCAGGCACCCGGGGAGACACCTGTTGTCCGTGGGAGGAATATGGCCGTTGACATGCCAGGTGAAAATACCAAAAAAATCAGCTCTTCGGTGTGGAGGTATTTCACCAGAAATGCGGACAACAGGTGTCAAGCCGTGTGTTCCCTTTGTCAAGCTGTAATAAGTAGGGGTAAGGACGTTAACCACCTCGGAACATCCTCCCTTATACGTCACCTGCAGCGCATTCATAATAAGTCAGTGACAAGTTCAAAAACTTTGGGTGACAGCGGAAGCAGTCCACTGACCAGTAAATCCCTTCCTCTTGTAACCAAGCTCACGCAAACCACCCCACCAACTCCCTCAGTGTCAATTTCCTCCTTCCCCAGGAATGCCAATAGTCCTGCAGGCCATGTCACTGGCAAGTCTGACGAGTCCTCTCCTGCCTGGGATTCCTCCGATGCATCCTTGCGTGTAACGCCTACTGCTGCTGGCGCTGCTGTTGTTGCCGCTGGGAGTCGATGGTCATCCCAGAGGGGAAGTCGTAAGCCCACTTGTACTACTTCCAGTAAGCAATTGACTGTTCAACAGTCCTTTGCGAGGAAGATGAAATATCACAGCAGTCATCCTACTGCAAAGCGGATAACTGAGTCCTTGACAACTATGTTGGTGTTAGACGTGCGTCCGGTATCCGCCGTTAGTTCACAGGGAACTAGACAATTTATTGAGGCAGTGTGCCCCCATTACCAAATACCATCTAGGTTCCACTTCTCTAGGCAGGCGATACCGAGAATGTACACGGACGTCAGAAAAAGACTCACCAGTGTCCTAAAAAATGCAGTTGTACCCAATGTCCACTTAACCACGGACATGTGGACAAGTGGAGCAGGGCAGGGTCAGGACTATATGACTGTGACAGCCCACTGGGTAGATGTATGGACTCCCGCCGCAAGAACAGCAGCGGCGGCACCAGTAGCAGCATCTCGCAAACGCCAACTCTTTCCTAGGCAGGCTACGCTTTGTATCACCGCTTTCCAGAATACGCACACAGCTGAAAACCTCTTACGGCAACTGAGGAAGATCATCGCGGAATGGCTTACCCCAATTGGACTCTCCTGTGGATTTGTGGCATCGGACAACGCCAGCAATATTGTGTGTGCATTAAATATGGGCAAATTCCAGCACGTCCCATGTTTTGCACATACCTTGAATTTGGTGGTGCAGAATTTTTTAAAAAACGACAGGGGCGTGCAAGAGATGCTGTCGGTGGCCAGAAAAATTGCGGGACACTTTCGGCGTACAGGCACCACGTACAGAAGACTGGAGCACCACCAAAAACTACTGAACCTGCCCTGCCATCATCTGAAGCAAGAAGTGGTAACGAGGTGGAATTCAACCCTCTATATGCTTCAGAGGTTGGAGGAGCAGCAAAAGGCCATTCAAGCCTATACAATTGAGCACGATATAGGAGATGGAATGCACCTGTCTCAAGTGCAGTGGAGAATGATTTCAACGTTGTGCAAGGTTCTGATGCCCTTTGAACTTGCCACACGTGAAGTCAGTTCAGACACTGCCAGCCTGAGTCAGGTCATTCCCCTCATCAGGCTTTTGCAGAAGAAGCTGGAGGCATTGAAGAAGGAGCTAACACGGAGCGATTCCGCTAGGCATGTGGGACTTGTGGATGCAGCCCTTAATTCGCTTAACAAGGATTCACGGGTGGTCAATCTGTTGAAATCAGAGCACTACATTTTGGCCACCGTGCTCGATCCTAGATTTAAAGCCTACCTTGGATCTCTCTTTCCGGCAGACACAGGTCTGCTGGGGTTGAAAGACCTGCTGGTGACAAAATTGTCAAGTCAAGCGGAACGCGACCTGTCAACATCTCCTCCTTCACATTCTCCCGCAACTGGGGGTGCGAGGAAAAGGCTCAGAATTCCGAGCCCACCCGCTGGCGGTGATGCAGGGCAGTCTGGAGCGACTGCTGATGCTGACATCTGGTCCGGACTGAAGGACCTGACAACGATTACGGACATGTCGTCTACTGTCACTGCATATGATTCTCTCAACATTGATAGAATGGTGGAGGATTATATGAGTGACCGCATCCAAGTAGGCACGTCACACAGTCCGTACTTATACTGGCAGGAAAAAGAGGCAATTTGGAGGCCCTTGCACAAACTGGCTTTATTCTACCTAAGTTGCCCTCCCACAAGTGTGTACTCCGAAAGAGTGTTTAGTGCCGCCGCTCACCTTGTCAGCAATCGGCGTACGAGGTTGCATCCAGAAAATGTGGAGAAGATGATGTTCATTAAAATGAATTATAATCAATTCCTCCGCGGAGACATTGACCAGCAGCAATTGCCTCCACAAAGTACACAGGGAGCTGAGATGGTGGATTCCAGTGGGGACGAATTGATAATCTGTGAGGAGGGGGATGTACACGGTGATATATCGGAGGGTGAAGATGAGGTGGACATCTTGCCTCTGTAGAGCCAGTTTGTGCAAGGAGAGATTAATTGCTTCTTTTTTGGGGGGGGTCCAAACCAACCCGTCATATCAGTCACAGTCGTGTGGCAGACCCTGTCACTGAAATGATGGGTTGGTTAAAGTGTGCATGTCCTGTTTTGTTTATACAACATAAGGGTGGGTGGGAGGGCCCAAGGATAATTCCATCTTGCACCTCTTTTTTCTTTTCTTTTTCTTTGCATCATGTGCTGATTGGGGAGGGTTTTTTGGAAGGGACATCCTGCGTGACACTGCAGTGCCACTCCTAGATGGGCCCGGTGTTTGTGTCGGCCACTAGGGTCGCTAATCTTACTCACACAGCTACCTCATTGCGCCTCTTTTTTTCTTTGCGTCATGTGCTGTTTGGGGAGGGTTTTTTGGAAGGGACATCCTGCGTGACACTGCAGTGCCACTCCTAGATGGGCCCGGTGTTTGTGTCGGCCACTAGGGTCGCTAATCTTACTCACACAGTCAGCTACCTCATTGCGCCTCTTTTTTTCTTTGCGTCATGTGCTGTTTGGGGAGGGTTTTTTGGAAGGGCCATCCTGCGTGACACTGCAGTGCCACTCCTAGATGGGCCCGGTGTTTGTGTCGGCCACTAGGGTCGCTAATCTTACTCACACAGCTACCTCATTGCGCCTCTTTTTTTCTTTGCGTCATGTGCTGTTTGGGGAGGGTTTTTTGGAAGGGACATCCTGCGTGACACTGCAGTGCCACTCCTAGATGGGCCCGGTGTTTGTGTCGGCCACTAGGGTCGCTTATCTTTCTCACACAGCTACCTCATTGCGCCTCTTTTTTTCTTTGCGTCATGTGCTGTTTGGGGAGGGTTTTTTGGAAGGGACATCCTGCGTGACACTGCAGTGCCACTCCTAGATGGGCCCGGTGTTTGTGTCGGCCACTAGGGTCGCTTATCTTTCTCACACAGTCAGCTACCTCATTGCGCCTCTTTTTTTCTTTGCGTCATGTGCTGTTTGGGGAGGGTTTTTTGGAAGGGACATCCTGCGTGACACTGCAGTGCCACTCCTAGATGGGCCCGGTGTTTGTGTCGGCCACTAGGGTCGCTTATCTTTCTCACACAGTCAGCTACCTCATTGCGCCTCTTTTTTTCTTTGCGTCATGTGCTGTTTGGGGAGGGTTTTTTGGAAGGGACATCCTGCGTGACACTGCAGTGCCACTCCTAGATGGGCCCGGTGTTTGTGTCGGCCACTAGGGTCGCTTATCTTTCTCACACAGTCAGCTACCTCATTGCGCCTCTTTTTTTCTTTGCGTCATGTGCTGTTTGGGGAGGGTTTTTTGGAAGGGACATCCTGCGTGACACTGCAGTGCCACTCCTAGATGGGCCCGGTGTTTGTGTCGGCCACTAGGGTCGCTAATCTTACTCACACAGCTACCTCATTGCGCCTCTTTTTTTCTTTGCGTCATGTGCTGTTTGGGGAGGGTTTTTTGGAAGGGACATCCTGCGTGACACTGCAGTGCCACTCCTAGATGGGCCCGGTGTTTGTGTCGGCCACTAGGGTCGCTTATCTTACTCACACAGCGACCTCGGTGCAAATTTTAGGACTAAAAATAATATTGTGAGGTGTGATGTGTTCAGAATAGGCTGAAAATGAGTGTAAATTATGTTTTTTGAGGTTAATAATACTTTGGGATCAAAATTACCCCCAAATTCTATGATTTAAGCTGTTTTTTAGGGTTTTTTGAAAAAAACACCCGAATCCAAAACACACCCGAATCCGACAAAAAAAATTCGGTGAGGTTTTGCCAAAACGCGGTCGAACCCAAAACACGGCCGCGGAACCGAACCCAAAACCAAAACACAAAACCCGAAAAATTTCCGGCGCTCATCTCTAGTAAATTTCCCTCCTCTCATGATGAAAAAGAGCGGGAATCTCCAGACAAGAGACTGCAGTTTCCCACAAAGAATTATCAGGCAGTATCCTTTCCCCACTAGGGCCAGGATACGATGGGAATCTTCCCCTAGGGTGTCACGTTTGCCCAAAAGGTAGCCCTGACGTAACAGCTATTCTCAGGGATCCTGCAGATAGCGTGCACATTCTGGTACACTACTCAGACCGGCGATTGTGTCGGTATGGGTTTATAGCGCTGTGGCAGCGTGGACAGGTACCTTATCAGCAGAGATTGAGACCCTAGTATGTAGATATATATATATGTATATATAGATATATATAGATATATATATATTAAAGAAGCTGTCTTAAGAAATATATATATATATATATATATATATAAAACAAAAAATCAACCCTAATATCTTGCGCTATACCTCTAGTCTCAAACCAACAAGAAATACCCTCTGTCAGATAAGGTATTAAAAGTAGATTACAAATAGAAATGGATTCTCGTGGGAGCCAATATGCCTTTTGTATGACAATAATTAAAAGTTTTTATTGTACAGAAACAAACGATATTTATCCTAAGCGTTCGTTATTGACACAACCTTCTAAAAATTCATATAAAACAATATTACAATCTTATACATAAATTACAGTTGGATGTGATTTGGACTGTAATTTATGTATAAGATTGTAATATTGTTTTATATGAATTTTTAGAAGGTTGTGTCAATAACGAACGCTTAGGATAAATATCGTTTGTTTCTGTACAATAAAAACTTTTAATTATTGTCATACAAAAGGCATATTGGCTCCCACGAGAATCCATTTCTATTTGTGATATATATATATATATATATATAAAATATGCCCAAGGAGACATGAGTATACTGGGTCCTAGAGTCAAAGCTATGTCGATTTCTGCTTGACGTGTCCTGTAAAATATGCAATGGACAGATGATGCCGACTTAAATAGGCATATGTAAGGCTGAGGATTGTGTGGAGAAGGGTTCTCGGACCTGGTCTCCACAGCTATAGCTGGCAATTCTGATATTTTGCCTTATATTCCTGCACAGCCTAGGAAAGCACGACATTATCAAATGCAGCCTTTCGAACAAAGAAACAAGAAAGTCCGAGGTGCGTCCTTTCTTGCCAGAGGCGGGGGCAGAGGAAAGAAGCTGCACAACACAGCTAGGTCCCAGGAACAGAAGTCCTCCCCGGCCTCTACAAAAATCCACCGCATGTCGCTGGGGCTCCACAGGCGGAGCTAGGCCCGGTGGGGGCACACCTGCGTAAGTTCAGCCACAAGTGGGTTCACTTCCTGTTAGATCCCTGGGCAATAGATATTGTGTCTCAGGGATGCAAGCTGGACTTTGAGAAGATGCCCCCTCACCGACGGCCCTGCCGGCTTCCCCCCACGAGAGGGAAACAGTGTTAACTGCAATTCACAAATTGTATCTTCAGCAGGTGGTGGTCAAGGTTCCCCTCCTTCAACAAGGAAAGGGTTATTATTCCATGTTTGTGGTACCGAAACCGGACGGTTCGGTCAGACCCATATTGAATTTAAAATCCCTGAACATGTACCTGAAAAGGTTCAAGTTCAAGATGGAATCGCTCAGAGCGGTCATCGCAAGCCTGGAAGGGGGGGATTTTATGGTGTCTCTGGACATAAAGGATGCATACCTTCATGTCCCCATTTATCCACCTCATCAGGCGTACCTCAGATTTGTGGTACAGGATTGTTATTACCCATTCCAGACGTTGCCGTTTGGTCTCTCCACGGCACCGAGAATATTTACCAAGGTAATGGCGGAAATGATGGTGCTCCTGCGAAAGCAGGGGGTCACAATTATCCCATACTTGGACGATCTCCTCATAAAGGCGAGGTCCAGAGAGCAGTTGCTGATCAGCGTAGCACACTCTCGCGAAGTGTTACAACAGCACGGCTGGATTCTAAATATTCCAAAGTCGCAGCTGATTCCTACGACGCATCTGCCCTTCCTGGGCATGATTCTGGACACAGACCAGAAGAAGGGTTTTCTCCCGACGGAGAAGGCGCTGGAACTCATGACACTGGTCAGAGACCTCTTAAAACCAAAACAGGTGTCGGTGCATCACTGCACGCGAGTACTGGGAAAGATGGTGGCATCGTACGAGGCCATTCCCTTCGGCAGGTTCCATGCGAGGACCTTTCAATGGGATCTGTTGGACAAGTGGTCCGGATCACATCTGCAGATGCATCGGCTGATCACCCTATCCCCCAGGGCCAGGGTGTCTCTTCTGTGGTGGCTGCAGAGTGCTCACCTTCTCGAGGGCCGCAGGTACAGCATTCAGGACTGGGTCCTGGTGACCACGGATGCAAGCATCCAAGGGTGGGGGGCAGTCACACAGGGAAGACATTTCCAGGGTCTGTGGTCAAGTCAGGAGACTTGCCTTCACATCAATATCCTGGAACTAAGGGCCATATACAACTCCCTAAGTCAAGCAGAGACCCTGCTTCGCGACCAATCGGTGCTGATTCAGTCAGACAACATCACCACAGTGGCTCATGTAAACCGCCAAGGCGGCACAAGGAGCAGGGTGGCGATGGTGGAAGCCACCAGAATTCTTCGCTGGGCGGAGAATCACGTAAGAGCACTGTCAGCAGTGTTCATTCCGGGAGTGGACAACTGGGAAGCAGACTTCCTCAGCAGGCACGACCTCCACCCGGGAGAGTGGGGACTTCATCAAGAAGTCTTCACGCAGATTGCAAGGCGGTGGGAACTGCCACAGGTGGACATGATGGCATCCCGCCTCAACAAAAAGCTACAGAGATATTGCACCAGGTCAAGAGACCCTCAGGCGATAGCTGTAAATGCACTAGTGACACCGTGGGTGTTCCAGTCAGTTTATGTATTTCCTCCTCTTCCTCTCATACCAAAGGTGCTGAGAATCATAAGAAAAAGAGGAGTGAGAACAATACTCATTGTTCCGGATTGGCCAAGAAGGACTTGGTATCCGGATCTGCAAGAAATGCTCACAGAGGACCCATGGCCTCTGCCACTAAGACAGGACTTGTTGCAACAGGGGCCTGTCTGTTCCAAGATTTACCACGGCTGCGTTTGACGGCATGGCGGTTGAACGCCGGATCCTAGCAGAAAAAGGCATTCTGGATGAGGTCATTCCTACGCTGATAAAGGCTAGGAAGGACGTGACGGCTAAACATTATCACCATATATGGCGAAAATATGTTGCTTGGTGTGAGGCCAGGAATGCCCCTACGGAGGAATTCCAGCTGGGCCGTTTCCTTCACTTCCTACAGTCGGGAGTGACTTTGGGCCTAAAATTGGGTTCCATTAAGGTCCAGATTTCATCTCTATCCATTTTCTTTCAAAAAGAACTGGCTTCTCTTCCTGAAGTCCAGACGTTTGTAAAGGGAGTGCTGCATATTCAGCCCCTTTTGTGCCTCCAGTGGCACCTTGGGATCTTAACGTGGTGTTGAGTTTCCTGAAGTCACACTGGTTTGAGCCACTCAAAACCGTGGAGTTAAAATTTCTCACGTGGAAGGTGGTCATGCTATTAGCCTTGGCTTCAGCTAGGCGTGTGTCAGAATTAGCGGCTTTGTCACATAAAAGCCCCTATCTGGTTTTCCATATGGACAGGGCAGAATTGCGGACCCGTCCACAATTTCTGCCAAAAGTGGTGTCATCCTTTCATATGAACCAACCTATTGTGGTGCCTGTGGCTACTCGTGACTTGGAGGATTCCGAGTTACTAGATGTGGTCAGGGCTTTGAAGGTTTATGTAGCCAGAAAGGCTAGAGTCAGGAAAACTGTGTCGCTGTTTATCCTGTATGCATCCAACAAGCTGGGTGCTCCTGCTTCAAAGCAAACTATTGCTCGCTGGATCTGTAACACGATTCAGCAGGCTCATTCTGCGGCTGGATTGCCGCTTCCAAAATCAGTAAAAGCCCACTCCACAAGGAAGGTGGGCTCTTCTTGGGCGGCTGCCCGAGGGGTCTCGGCATTACAACTTTGCCGAGCGGCTACTTGGTCAGGTTCAAACACTTTTGCAAAGTTCTACAAGTTTGATACCCTGGCTGAGGAGGATCTTGTGTTTGCTCATTCGGTGCTGCAGAGTCATCCGCACTCTCCCGCCCGTTTGGGAGCTTTGGTATAATCCCCATGGTCCTTACGGAGTCCCCAGCATCCACTAGGACGTTCGAGAAAATAAGATTTTACTTACCGGTAAATCTATTTCTCGTAGTCCGTAGTGGATGCTGGGCGCCCGTCCCAAGTGCGGACTTCTGCAATACTTGTATATAGTTATTGCTTAAATAAGGGTTATGTTTGGTTGCATCCAGGTTGATCTGATGCTCCGTTGTTGTTCATACTGTTAACTGGGTAAGTTTATCACAAGTTATACGGTGTGATTGGTGTGACTGGTATGAGTCTTGCCCTGGATTCCAAAATCCTTTCCTTGTACTGTCAGCTCTTCCGGGCACAGTTTCTCTAACTGAGGTCTGGAGGAGGGACATAGAGGGAGGAGCCAGAGCACACCAGTATCCAAATTCTTTCTTAAAGTGCCCTGTCTCCTGCGGAGCCCGTCTATTCCCCATGGTCCTTACGGAGTCCCCAGCATCCACTACGGACTACGAGAAATAGATTTACCGGTAAGTAAAATCTTATTATTACAGGTTGGATGCGCGTCGCTTAGTACCGCGAGAGCTGCTCGGAGTTGTAGTCTAGCTCTGTGGTTTGCTCTCTGTAATTAGTGTGAACATGTATCCATAATTCCAGACAGCCTGCACAAATTCTCTTTGTGACATTGGGAGGTCATTCCGACCCGTTCGCACGCATCAGTTTTTCGCTGCGGTGCAAACGGGTGCGGAATGCGTGCGCGTGCGCGATGTTGACCGGCGACAGGGGTCGCCGTGTTTCGTCGCGGCTACCGACGGGGGTGGTCGCCGATTGACAGCAAGGAGGCGTGGATGGGCGGATCTGGACTGTTGGAGAGCGTTTTCGGAGAGTGGTGAGTAAAACGTAGGCGTGTCCAGGACAACGGAGGGCGGAGGTGTGATGTCAAAGCCGGGCCCATTATCGCTGGATCCATTGCACAGGGTAAGTAGGTATAGGGCTGCCCTACTACTGCTTGAATTTTTTTTTTAGCTTAGCAGGGCTGCACAAGCGATCGCAGCCCTGCTAAGCTAAAATACACTCTCCCATAGGCGTGGACTAAAAGTAGCTAAAAGTTGCTGGCTGCGATCAACTCGGAATGACCACCATTCTTAGGAATGGTGGAGCATGAGAGGGCCCGTACCAGGAAGTAGGCTGGGAGCAATGAAAGGTGAGAAGTAGCCCGGGAGAAGGAGACCTCTATTAAGGTAACTTTGCTGGCACTGAGCAGTATGTGCTGTCCTTGCAAGGGCAGCAAAGACCTTTGGATTTTTGTTATGAATGCACCTGAGGTTCTTTGCAGGAGTTGAGGTTGTAGATTGTCTTCTGGGCAGTGGTCCCTGTAAATCCGGGGTTGAGACTCAGAACGCGCCAGCAGGTCTTCTAGCCTATAAGAGCTGCTTTTCCCATAAGGCTTTATGCACCTACCGGTACAGGGATGTCCACCAGGACTTATGCCACTGGCGATAGTATGAGCTCAACCCTCGAGTGACCTGAATCAATGCTGGTAGAAGACACAACAAAGACAAGACCAAGAAACAAGAAGACAAGAATGGGACAAGAGAACAGTGAATAAATAACAAAGAATGATAATAGGGTAAAGGTGCTAACAAGATACCTGGGTACTGAGAGACACAGAAGGAGTGGTACACCAATGGTGATAGCACGAGGAAGTAGTCTGGAGAGATGGCAATAACCAACTAACAGACAGGGTAATCTAATTGAAGATACAGGCAAGGAACATAACTCAACTGGTACATAAATTACAAGGAATGCTCAGAACCAGCAGTAGTTGCTACTGGCAACAACAAGACGTGCATGACGATAGAATACAGACAGAGAAAGCAGAACAGATACACTAATAACACAGAATGCTCCAGGCCAGTGGATGTTACTCCTAGCAACCGCAGTAACCAACACAAAGAAGCAATACTAATGCTAGGAGATGATTAGACAAGGACAGACAGAGAAAGACTGAGACCAGAAATTTGGTCTGAGGACAAACTAATAGGGCTGTGACTGTGTACGCGGTTAAAGAGGCCTGAGAGAGAGACTGTAGTGGAATGGGTCTGTGGTAACAGAGACAAATGTGGTGGTTATGTGTGAAGCAGCTGTATGCAAATAAAATGATCATGAATAGCAAGCAGAAAGACCAAAGCTACGGACAATACAAACAAACAAATATTGTGTGGAAGAATCCACACTGCAGCTGATGCTAAGGCAGACAGGAACCAGACAGGACTGGGTCTGGCAAGGATACTTTAGCACAGGAGGAGCTCACAGGACTGGGATTTGACACAGAGAGATAAAGGCTTCTGCTGCAACCTGACTCTATGACCAGCAAGCAGTGCAAGGCAGATTCAGGATATATAGGGAACAAGAGCCAATCAACAGCCTCTTGCAGCCAAGCCTCCAAAGATCACTAATCCAATGCAGCTGCTAAAGCAAGTAAGCATACAGAGAGAGCTGCAAGCAGCACATGTAACAACTTTATTGGATGTTGCCCTGTTATTGCTGTTTGCAATGGGGCCCCCATAACAGTTCAGGCCCCAAAAAATGTAGGTCTGCCACTGGCTCTGCACCTTACTGCAAAGCAGGCAATGCCCCTGCAATTTCACCTCTCCACCCTCTCCATCTCATTTAAACAAGACTGTTCCCAAGATATAATCTGCTTTTTTCACTTAAGTGCAAAACAAGGAGCAGAAGAAACACCCTTGATTCACCCATCTGCCCCCATCAATGTAAACGTTCGCCCCCCCTACAGGCACACGCTCATCCTGGTTCACAAATCCACACATCCAATTGCGCAAATCCGAGGTCATTCCGAGTTGGTCGCTCGTTATTTTTTTCTCGCAACGGAGCGATTAGTCGCTAATGCGCATGCGCAATGTCCGCACTGCGACTGCGCCAAGTAAATTTGCTATGCAGTTAGGATTTATACTCACGGCATTACGAGGTTTTTTCTTCGTTCTGGTGATCGTAATGTGATTGACAGGAAGTGGGTGTTTCTGGGCGAAAACTGGCCGTTTTATGGGAGTGTGTGAAAAAACGCTACCGTTTCTGGGAAAAACGCGGGAGTGGCTGGAGAAACGGAGGAGTGTCTGGGCGAACGCTGGGTGTGTTTGTGACGTCAAACCAGGAACGAAACTGACTGAACTGATCGCAGATGCCGAGTAAGTCTGGAGCTACTCAGAAACTGCTAAGAAGTGTATATTCGCAATTCTGCTAATCTTTCGTTCGCAATTTTGATAAGCTTAGATACACTCTCAGAGGGCGGCGGCTTTGCGTGTGCAAAGCTGCTAAAAGCAGCTTGCGAGCGAACTCGGAATGACCCCCATTGTGCTTCATAAATGATGCTTCAGCTGCGAAATAACTAACGGCTTGTAGAACGCTTACAGATCAGTCATCACGTAAACCTGGGCTTCCTGACACGGAGCCGTGTATAGAAAATAAGAGATGAAAGAACAAGGAGATATACGTTCAGTTTGAGTTTCCTGACTGTTTATTCTGTGAGATCATATGGTTGACAAATACGCATATAATTGTTCTTTATTATGTATTTGCCAAAACAAGAGTACATCTAATCCCAAAGTACAATCACTTTGATAAATGCAATATTATACTAAAACAGAACAGATGTGCGGGAGAGAGCTGCCTATACTGGCAATATTACTTTTGAAAATGCTTTTTTTGCAGTTCTATTTATCAGATAATACATACCTCTCAACTTTTGGCTGGATTAAAGAGAGACTCGAAAAGGGGCGTGGCCTCGCGCGTGATGGGCGTGGCCTCACTCAAGTGGGTGTGGCCTCGCCAAACGGCCCGTTTTTCTGCCTTTTGGGGGCATGCCCAGCGCCCCCCGAGCAGCTGGGCAGCCCCCACTCCCCTCCTAGCTCTGAATACATGCCGTGCGCGTGCGCAGCATGTATTCAGTGATCACTGGCTGCTTTGCAGAGCAGAGCAGCGGGTGATCAAAGCCTCCCCCCAACTGCCGCCCCACCCGCGGGACACTGCTGCCCGCGGGTGGGACAGCGGGACAGGGTCCGAATAGCGGGACAGTTGGGAGGTATGGATAATATAAGGCCTAATTCAGACCTGATCGCTGCTGTGCATTTTTGCAGTGGTCTGCGATCAGATAGCCACCGCCCATAGAAAGTGTAAACCTGTCTCGTGCAAGTGTGCGAATGCATGTGTACAGCGTGCGAAGATTCCACCAGACAGCGGACAGCTGCAAATCCGTTCGCAACTCACTCACCATCAAGTGATTTTTCCAGTTTGTGCAGTCTGCGCGCAGCCCAGGACTAAGTCCTACAGTGCGATACAAACAGGCTGTTCGGGTCCGGAGCTGACGTCACACATCATCCTCCGTGAAAATGCTTTGGAATGCCTGCATTTTCCCTGACACTGCCAGAAAACAGTCAGTTACCACCCACAAACACCTGCTTCCTGTCCATCACCTTTCAAACGCCTGTGCGATCGAAACTTTCGCACCATCCTGTCGCTGTTTGGTGACGCGCCGGCGCATTGCAGTGCATATGCATGCGCTATCATTCGATAATCGGCCGCTGTGTGATTTCGCACAACAGCGATCAGATCTGAATCCGGCCCATTGTAACGGTGGGCCTTAGTCAAAGATGGACACAGTTCATATCGCTACTGCGTCTTTGGACGCTGCAGCAATGTGAAACCATGCTAAGTCTTCTGAGGGAACAAGCTCCGCCCACTCCCCGACCCAAACAGCCACAGACTATAAATCAGGCTGCCACTCACAGGGCACTGCGTGTCACGACACGGGACCCGTTCTGTGCATGCGCAGGCACCCGACCTTCGGAGATGTACTCAAAGCATCAGGCTTGCATACATCTCCAAATTAGGCCCATAGTGCAACATGTAGCATTTAATGAGTAGAGTCAACACAAAGGGGCATATTTATCAATTATTATTTGCTGGCTATACTCCTGTTTTAGGGGGTACACGCACATAATAAGTATCCCCCAAATGTATCTACGGTAGACCACAGCAGATATCAGAGACATCTGCTGCAATCCTTCAGTTTTGTTCGCACAAGAAGCTGAAACTGATGGGGTTTGCTTTCCTGACAAATTAAACTTTCCATTTCGGAGCTTGGCCCCTTTAGCTAATGCCATCTAAAGATGGTGTTAGTCACTGAAGCCTATATGCTATTTATTACAAAAATTACTGGGAGAAGGATCTGTAGGATCCCTCCCCGGCACTTACCACTCATGCACATGTGGTCACATGCTCAGTAGCATGGTGGCTGGCAGGAAATTAAAGTACATTAATTGACAGTTAATGTGATCACTTTACTTTTATACATCACAGGAACATGCTCCGCCCTGGATGTGTCCAATAGTTCTTCCCGGCGGAACTTAATCAGCGATGATTAGAAATTATAATTATCAAATCTAGGACCCCGACAGTTAGTAAATATGTCCCCAAGTGCTCTTGAATGTATATTGCAGTATGAGGAGGACGCTCTGTTTCCAGAGGAGGAGCAGCTCTTCCTGTGCACATGCTGCACTTCCTTTGCTGAACTCCTCCTCCATTATATGCTTAGTTCCTGTCTGAGCACAGCTGCTTTGCCCATGCTCCCTTTAGTTCATTACTGTATAGTTTTCTGACTCTGCACCCCCACTACCCCAGTCCATATTGCATTTGTCTCTACATGTCCCCACCCAGGTCTCAGTATTTGTCTCTATTAGAGATGAGCGGGTTCGGTTTCTCTGAATCCGAACCCGCCAGAACTTCATGTTTTTTTTCACGGGTCCGAGCGACTCGGATCTTCCCGCCTTGCTCGGTTAACCCGAGCGCGCCCGAACGTCATCATGACGCTGTCGGATTCTCGCGAGGCTCGGATTCTATCGCGAGACTCGGATTCTATATATGGAGCCGCGCGTCGCCGCCATTTTCACACGTGCATTGAGATTGATAGGGAGAGGACGTGGCTGGCGTCCTCTCCGTTTAGAATTAGAATAGATTAGAGAGACACTTGATTTACTAATTTTGGGGAGCATTAGGAGTACTCAGTAGTGTACAGTGCAGAGTTTTGCTGATAGTGACCAGTGACCACCACTTTTATTTATAATCCGTTCTCTGCCTGAAAAAAGCGATACACAGCACACAGTGACTCAGTCACATACCATATCTGTGTGCACTGCTCAGGCTCAGGCCAGTGTGCTGCATCATCTATATAATATATTATATATCTGTCTGACTGCTCAGCTCACACAGCTTATAATTGTGGGGGAGACTGGGGAGCACTACTGCAGTGCCAGTTATAGGTTATAGCAGGAGCCAGGAGTACATAATATTATATTAAAATTAAACAGTGCACACTTTTGCTGCAGGAGTGCCACTGCCAGTGTGACTAGTGACCAGTGACCTGACCACCAGTATATAATATTAGTAGTATACTATCTCTTTATCAACCAGTCTATATTAGCAGCAGACACAGTACAGTGCGGTAGTTCACGGCTGTGGCTACCTCTGTGTCGGCACTCGGCAGCCCGTCCATAATTGTATATACCAGTGACCTAACCGTGGTTTTTTTTCTTTCTTTATACATACATACTAGTTACGAGTATACTATCTCTTTATCAACCAGTCTATATATTAGCAGCAGACACAGTACAGTGCGGTAGTTCACGGCTGTGGCTACCTCTGTGTCGGCACTCGGCAGCCCGTCCATAATTGTATATACCACCTAACCGTGGTTTTTTTTTCTTTCTTTATACATACATACTAGTTACGAGTATACTATCTCTTTATCAACCAGTCTATATATTAGCAGCAGACACAGTACAGTGCGGTAGTTCACGGCTGTGGCTACCTCTGTGTCGGCACTCGGCAGCCCGTCCATAATTGTATATACCACCTAACCGTGGTTTTTTTTTCTTTCTTTATACATACATACTAGTTACGAGTATACTATCTCTTTATCAACCAGTCTATATATTAGCAGCAGACACAGTACAGTGCGGTAGTTCACGGCTGTGGCTACCTCTGTGTCGGCACTCGGCAGCCCGTCCATAATTGTATATACCACCTAACCGTGGTTTTTTTTTCTTTCTTTATACATACATACTAGTTACGAGTATACTATCTCTTTATCAACCAGTCTATATATTAGCAGCAGACACAGTACAGTGCGGTAGTTCACGGCTGTGGCTACCTCTGTGTCGGCACTCGGCAGCCCGTCCATAATTGTATATACCACCTAACCGTGGTTTTTTTTTCTTTCTTTATACATACATACTAGTTACGAGTATACTATCTCTTTATCAACCAGTCTATATATTAGCAGCAGACACAGTACAGTGCGGTAGTTCACGGCTGTGGCTACCTCTGTGTCGGCACTCGGCAGCCCGTCCATAATTGTATACTAGTATCCAATCCATCCATCTCCATTGTTTACCTGAGGTGCCTTTTAGTTGTGCCTATTAAAATATGGAGAACAAAAATGTTGAGGTTCCAAAATTAGGGAAAGATCAAGATCCACTTCCACCTCGTGCTGAAGCTGCTGCCACTAGTCATGGCCGAGACGATGAAATGCCAGCAACGTCGTCTGCCAAGGCCGATGCCCAATGTCATAGTACAGAGCATGTCAAATCCAAAACACCAAATATCAGTAAAAAGCCTCTTTTTTTCTTTGCGTCATGTGCTGTTTGGGGAGGGTTTTTTGGAAGGGACATCCTGCGTGACACTGCAGTGCCACTCCTAGATGGGCCCGGTGTTTGTGTCGGCCACTAGGGTCGCTAATCTTACTCACACAGCTACCTCATTGCGCCTCTTTTTTTCTTTGCGTCATGTGCTGTTTGGGGAGGGTTTTTTGGAAGGGCCATCCTGCGTGACACTGCAGTGCCACTCCTAGATGGGCCCGGTGTTTGTGTCGGCCACTAGGGTCGCTAATCTTACTCACACAGCTACCTCATTGCGCCTCTTTTTTTCTTTGCGTCATGTGCTGTTTGGGGAGGGTTTTTTGGAAGGGACATCCTGCGTGACACTGCAGTGCCACTCCTAGATGGGCCCGGTGTTTGTGTCGGCCACTAGGGTCGCTTATCTTACTCACACAGCGACCTCGGTGCAAATTTTAGGACTAAAAATAATATTGTGAGGTGTGAGGTATTCAGAATAGACTGAAAATGAGTGTAAATTATGGTTTTTGAGGTTAATAATACTTTGGGATCAAAATGACCCCCAAATTCTATGATTTAAGCTGTTTTTTAGTGTTTTTTGAAAAAAACACCCGAATCCAAAACACACCCGAATCCGACAAAAAAAATTCGGTGAGGTTTTGCCAAAACGCGTTCGAACCCAAAACACGGCCGCGGAACCGAACCCAAAACCAAAACACAAAACCCGAAAAATTTCAGGCGCTCATCTCTAGTCTCTATGCCCCCCCCCCCTTCCCCCCCAGTATGTATGTCTCTAGGTTCCTGCAAGCACCAGTATGCATGTCTCTATGTCACCCCACCCGTCTCCCCCAGGCCCAAGTGTGTATTTTCCCTATCTCCCCAAGTCTCAGTGTGAATGTGTCCATGAACCCCTTCCCCCCATAGCCTGCATGCATGTATCCATGTCCCCCCAGGCCCCAATGTATCTCTATCTCATCCTTATGTGTATCTGGCCTTTCATTTTCCTCCTCTGCCTGTGTCTCCCTTTACTCCTATTGTTTCTTTTCCCCACCTACTTCTGCCATTTACCACATTCCTCCACCTTTCCACTGTGCCCTACACCACCCACCTTTCCACTGTGCCCTACACATCCCACCTTTCTACTGTGCCCTACACATCCCACCTTTCTACTGTGCCCTACACAACCCACCTTTCTACTGTGCCCTACACAACCCACCTTCTACTGTGCCCTACACCACCCACTTTTCTATTGTACCCTACACCACCCACCTTTTCACTGTGCCCCACACCCCCACCTTTCTAATGTGCCCTACACCGCCCACCTTTCCACTGTGCCCTACACCACCCACCTTTCTACTGTACCCTACACAACTCACCTTTCCACTGTGCCCTACACTTCCCACCTTTCTACTGTGCCCTACATTCCCACCATTCCCGTTCCCTACACCACCCACCTTTCCACTGTGCCCTACACCACCCACCTTTCCACTGTGCCCTACACTACCCACCTTTCCCCGTGCCCTGCACCACCCACCTTTCCCCTGTTCCCTACACCACCCACCTTTCTCCTGTGCCCTACATCCCCACCTTTCCACTGTGCCCTACACCATCCTCCTTTCCCCGTGCCCTACACCCCCACCTTTCCACTGTGTCCTACACAACCCACCTTTCCCCTGTGCCCTGCACCACCCACTTTTCCACTGTGCCCTACACCACCCACCTTTCTACGGTGCCCTACACAACCTACCTTTCTACTGTGCCCTACACGCCCATCTTTCCCCTGTTCCCTGCACCCCCCACCTTTCCCCTGTGCCCTACACCACCCACCTCTCCATTGTGCCCTACACTACCCACCTTTCTACTGTGCCCTACACTGAAAACCTTTCCACTGTGCCCTACACAACCCACCTTTCTACTGTGCCCTACACCACCCACCTTTCCCCTGTGCCCTATGCCACCCACCTTTCCCATGTGCCCTACAGCCCCACCTTACCACTGTGTCCTACACCCCACCTTTCTACTGTGCCCTACACCACCCAACTTACCACTGTGCCCTACGCCATCCACCTTTCCCCTGTACCCTACACCACCCACCTTTTCCCTGTTCCTAACACCACCCACCTTTCCCCTGTTAAATACACCACCTACCTTTCCCCTGTGCCCTACACCCCCACCTTTCCACTTTGCCCTACACAACCACTTTTCCACTGTGCCCTACACCCCCACCTTTACACTGTGCCCTACACCACCCACCTTTCTACTGTGCCTTACACCAGCCACCTTTACACTGTGCCCTACACCACCTACCTTTCCACTGTGCCATTTACTAACCACTTTTCCTCTTGCTCTGCACCTTCTCCCACCAGCCACCTTTCCCCTGTGCCCTACACCCCCTCCTTTTCCCAGTAACCTATCCACCTACCTTTCCCATGTGCTCTACACCACCCACCTTTCCTGTGTGCCCTACACCCCCACCTTTTCACTGTAACATATCCCCCCACCTTTCCCCTGTGCCCAACACCGCCCACCTTTCCACTGTTCCCTACACCACCCACCTTTCCACTGTGCCCTACACAGCCCACCTTTCTACTGTGCCCTACATCACCACCATTCCCCTGTTCCCTACACCACCCACCTTTCCACTGTGCCCTACACCGCCCACCTTTCTACTGTGCCCTACATCACCACCATTCCCTTTTCCCTACACCACCCACCTTTCCACTGTGCCCTACACCACCCACCTTTCCACTGTGCCCTACACAACCCACCTTTCTACTGTGCCCTACACAACCCACCTTTCTACGGTGCCCTACACCGAAAACCTTTCCCCTGTGCCCTACACCCCCACCTTTCCACTGTGTCCTACACCCCCACCTTTACATTGTGCCCTACACCACCCAGCTTTCTACTGTGACCTACACCAGCCACCTTTACACTGTGCCCTACACCACCTACCTTTCCACTGTGCCATTTACTAACCACTTTTCCTCTTGCTCTGCTCCTTCTCCCACTACCCACCTTTCCCTTGTGCCCTACACCTCCACCTTTTCTCTGTAACCTATCCACCCACCTTTCCCCTGTGCTCTACACCCCCACACCTCCCCCAGTCCCCAGTATGTATGTCTCTAGGTTCCCGCAAGCCCCAGTATGCATGTCCCTATGTCACCCCACCCGTCTCCCCCAGGCCCAAGTGTGTATTTTCCATGTCCCCCCAGGCCCCAATGTATCTCTATCTCATCCTTATGTGTATCTGGCCTTTCATTTTCCTCCTCTGCCTGTGTCTCCCTTTACTCCTATTGTTTCTTTTCCCCACCTACTTCTGCCATTTACCACATTCCTCCACCTTTCCACTGCGCCCTACACAACCCACCTTTCTACTGTGCCCTACACAACCCACCTTTCTACTGTGCCCTACACCCCCACCTTACCACTGTGCCCTACACAACCAACCTTTCCACTGTGCCCTACACCACCCACCTTTCCACTGTGCCCTACACCCCCACCTTTCTACTGTGCCCTACACCACCTACCTTTCCACTGTGCCCTACACCGCCTACCCTTTCTACTGTGACCTACACCCCCACCTTTCCACCATTCCCTACACCATCCACCTTTCCAATGTGCCCTACACTGCCCACCTTTCTATTGTGCCCTACACTACCCACCTTTCCACTGTGCCCTACACCACCCACCTTTCCACTGTGCCCTACACTACCCACCTTTCCACTGTGCCCTACACAACCCACCTTTCCCCTGTGCCCTGCACCACCCACTGTTCCCCTGTTGCCTACACCACGCACCTTTCCCCTGTGTCCTACACCCCCACCTTTCCACTGTGCCCTACACCACCCACCGTTCCACTGTGCCCTACACCACCCACCTTTCCAATGTGCCCTACACCGCCCACCTTTCTATTGTGCCCTACATCCCCACCATTCCCCTCTTCCCTACACCACCCACCTTTCCACTGTGCCCTACACCACCCACCTTTCCACTGTGCCCTACACAACCCACCTTTCCCCTGTGCCCTGCACCACCCACTGTTCCCCTGTTGCCTACACCACCCACCTTTCCCCTGTGTCCTACACCCCCACCTTTCCCCTGTGCCCTACACCACCCACCTTTCCCCTGTGCCCTACACCACCCACCTTTCCATTGTGCCCTACACTACCCACCTTTCTAATGTACCCTACACCGAAAACCTTTCCACTGTGCCCTACACAACCCACCTTTCTACTGTGCCCTACACCACCCACCTTTCCCCTGTGCCCTATGCCACCCACCTTTCCCATGTGCCCTACACCCCCAACTTTCTACTGTGCCCTACACCACCCAACTTACCACTTTGCCCTACGGCATCCACCTTTCCCCTGTGCCCTGCACCACCCACCTTTCCCCTTTTCCCTACACCAACCACCTTTCCCCTGTTCAATACACCACCTACCTTTCCCCTGTGCCCTACACCCCCACCTTTCCTTTGTGCCCTACACCCCCACCTTTACACTGTGCTCTACACCACCCACCTTTCTACTGTGCCCTACACCAGTCACCTTTACACTGTGCCCTACACCAGTCACCTTTACACTGTGCCCTACACCACCTACCTTTCCACTGTGCCATTTATTAACCACTTTTCCTCTTGCTCTGCACCTTCTCCCACCACCCACCTTTCCCCTGTGCCCTACACCCCCACCTTTTCTCTGTAACCTATCCACCCACCTTTCCCCTGTGCTCTACACCACCCACCTTTCCCATTTGCCCTACACCCCCACCTTTTCCCTGTAACCTATCCACCCACCTTTCCCCTGTGCCCAACACCACCCACCTTTCTACTATGCCCTACACCCCCACCTTTACACTGTGCACTACACCACCCACATTTCTACTGTGCCCTACACCAGCCACCTTTACACTGTGCCCTACACAACCTATCTTTTCACTGTGCCATTTACTAACCACTTTTCCTATTGCTCTGCACCTTCTCCCACTACCCACCTTTCCCCTGTACCCTACAGCCCACCTTTTCCCTGTAACCTATCCACCCACCTTTCTCCTGTGCTCTACACCACCCACCTTTTCCCTGTGCCCTACACCCCCACCTTTTCCCTGTAACCTATCCTCCCACCTTTACCCTGTTCCCTACTCCACCCACCTTTCCCCTGTGCCATTTACAAATCACTTTTCCTCTTGCCCTGCACCTTCTCCTGCCATCTCCTTTTTACTTCCACTTCTGTATCCTTCATGCCTTACCATCCTCCTCTTCTTCTGGTGAAAGGGATGAATTATTTTAGCTGCAGATCAGACGCAACATGGAGAAACCTGAGGATGGCAGGTAAGCCTGCGGTCACTGGCTAGTAATATCCTGACAGCAGTAATATTTGCCAGCTTTCACCAGAGAAGACTATATATATTTCATGTGTAGCTGAGGTGATTTTTTTATTTTGCTTTAAGCCTTCCCTTCATTTTCAGACTATCTAGAAAATGGTTTTTTTTTTTGTTATTGTTGTTGTTTTTTTAATGCAGGGAATGGTCAAACGTTGTGAGCCCCAGATTAATAAATTGCCTAGGGCCCCATTTGGTGTTCATACAACTTATTTGAGAGTAACTGCCAGACAGGGGCAGAGGTTCTGTGAGGGAGGTGTTGCCAATGGAGAGTGGGAGGGGGTGGGAAGAGGGAACCTTGGAGGGTGAAAGAAGATGAGTTACGTTTTAGAGATATTGGGTTTAAGGGGGCACTGGATGATCCAGAAGATGACTGACTGACAGTGATGCAGAAGTAGATGGACAGGAAGAGGTCAGGCGAAGAGAGGTGAGTGTACAGGTTATATTCGAGGCCAAAGAAGCTGATGAGTTCTTGGAAAGAAGAAACAGAAGAGAAGGAGACCTATGATAGATCCTTGGGGGCACTGAGTGCATGCAGTGTGCATGAAAAGTAGAGACAGAGAAGTAACAACTGGACAATTAGAAGGTAAACCTTGCACATACAGTCTCACGGAGTCCAAGGAGTGGAGGATATACAAAGGGCCATCTAAACGTATGGACCCACTGGGCAGCTGCCCAAGGCCTAATGATTCTAGGTGCCTTCAAGCAGGGTTAGCTTGGTGCCTCCAGAGTTTCTTGGGAGGCAGATAGAGAATGCTGTCTGCTCACTCTGATTGTGAATCACACACAACCAGAGCAGCCAGGCAGCATTCTCTACCTGCCTCCCAGCCTGCAACCAGAGAGTGAATGGCTGTCAGCATGCTGAGTGGTGGATGGCTGTAGCTATCCACCAATTAGAGTGCTGACAGACATTTACTGTATAGAAGTATGTGAAGAGACTATTAGGTATATGCAATTGCGGTCGAATTCGCGGCAATTTTCGCCGTTTTTTAATTCGACCAAATTCGCCAGGTGAATTCCGGAAGGTGGCTTCCGGAATTCACCATATTCAATGAAAAACGGATTCGCCAGAATCGCGGGCGAAAATCGGCCGATTTGGCGGATTTTACCGCGATTTTAAAAAAAGGTAAAAAACGGGAAAAACCCGAAAAAAAAAATGGCGTGAGGTCCCCCCTCCAAAGCATAACCAGCCTCGGGCTCATCGAGCTGGTCCTGGTTCTAAAAATCCGGGGAAAAATTGGCCAGGGATCCCCCGTATTTTTAAAACCAGCACCGGGCTCTGCGCCTGATGCTGGTGCCAAAAATACGGGGGACAAAAAGAGTAGGGGTCCCCCGTATTTTTAACACCAGCATCGGGCTCCACTAGCTGGACAGATAATGCCACAGCCGGGGGTCACTTTTATGCCGTGCCCTGCGGCCGTGGCATCAAATATCCAACTAGTCACCCCTGGCCGGGGTACCCTGGGGGAGTGGGGACCCCTTCAATCAAGGGGTCCCCCCCCCCAGCCACCCAAGGGCCAGGGGTGAAGCCCGAGGCTGTCCCCCCCCATCCAATGGGCTGCGGATGGGAGGGCTGATAGCCTTTTGTGATAATAAAAAGATATTGTTTTTTCCAGTAGTACTACAAGTCCCAGCAAGCCTCCCCCGCAAGCTGGTACTTGGAGAACCACAAGTACCAGCATGCGGGAGTAAAACGGGCCCGCTGGTACCTGTAGTACTACTGGGGAAAAAATACCCAAATAAAAACAGGACACAGACACCTTGACAGTAAAACTTTATTACACACTACCGACACACACATACTTACCTATGTTGACACGCCGACTGCCACGGTCTCCGACGATCCGAGGTACCTGTAAAAAAATTATACTCACCTTCCAGCGTCCAGAGGTACATCCAGGTCCAGAGAGATAATCCACGTACTTGGCAAAAAAAAAAAACGAACACCGATCCAGCGGACTAATGAAAGGGGTCCAATGCTTTCACATTAGACCCCTTTCCCCGAATGCCGGGACATCACGTGACTCCTGTCACTGATGTCCCTTCAGCCAATCAGGAAGCGCTACTGCCGTGGCGCTCACCTGATTGGCTGAGCGCTGTCTGTACTGTGACAGCGCCTCGCAAAGCCGCTCCATTACTTTCAATGGTGGGAACTTTGCGGGTAGCGGTGGGGTCACCCGCCGGTCAGCCGCTGACCGGCGGGTGACCTTACCGCTAGCCGCTAAGTTCCCACCATTGAATATAATGGAGGGAGCTGTGCGATGCGCTGTCACAGTACAGACAGCGCTCAGCCAATCAGGTGAGCGCAACGAAGTTGCGCTTCCTGATTGGCTTAGAGACCTGTCTGTGACAGCTGTCACTGACAGGTCTCATTCGTGGAAAGGTGTCCCATGTGTCAGCATGGGACCCCTTTCAGTCCGGTGGTCGGGTATTTGCGGTTTGTTTTGTTGCCAAGTACGTGGATGTATCTCTGGACCATGGCTGAGGTGAGTATATTGAACTTTTCTTTTCAGGTATCCGTGGATTCTACATGGAGAAGAGGACCGATGTCGGCGTGTGAACATAGGTAAGTATGTGTGTGTCGACGTATGAAATAAAGTTTTACTGTCGACGGTGTGTGTGTCCTGTTTTTATTTGGGTATTTTTTCCCCAGTAGTACTACAGGTACCAGCGGGCCCGTTTTTCTCCCGCATGCTGGTACTTGTGGTTCTCCAAGTACCAGCTTGCGGGGGAGGCTTGCTGGGACTTGTAGTACTACTGGAAAAAACAATATCTTTTTATTATCACAAAAGGCTATCAGCCCCCCCATCCGCAGCCTATTGGATGGGGGGGGACAGCCTCGGGCTTCACCCCTGGCCCTTGGGTGGCTGGGGGGGGGGGACCCCTTGATTGAAGGGGTCCCCACTCCCCCAGGGTACCCCGGCCAGGGGTGACTAGTTGGATATTTAATGCCACGGCCGCAGGGCACGGCATAAAAGTGACCCCCGGCTGTGGCATTATCTGTCCAGCTAGTGGAGCCCGATGCTGGTGTTAAAAATACGGGGGACCCCTACTCTTTTTGTCCCCCGTATTTTTGGCACCAGCACCAGGCGCAGAGCCCGGTGCTGGTTTTAAAAATACGGGGGATCCCCTGTCAATTTTTCCCCCGCATTTTTAGAACCAGGACCAGCTCAATGAGCCCGAGGCTGGTTATGCTTTGGAGGGGGGACCCCACGCCATTTTTTTTTTAGATTTTACCGTTCCAGCATAAAAAAAAAAAAAAAAAAATAATAATATTTTAAAAAATATATAAATAATATTTGTGCCTCCCAAAAAAAAAAAAAAAGTACCTAATCCCTTCTAATATAAATAGATCTGCTATTCCCCCCAAAAAAAAACACCAAAAAAAACATGTTTAAAATTTTTTTATTTGTTTTCACCCTCCAAAGTGTGGCGGATTGAAAATGACGAATTTGCTGTCTAAAAGCCCTGCTGTCGAATTTCCAAACTTGAATTGAATATGCTTTGGTCGAATTGCAGCACTTGTATCATTGCAGAAAAGTCGAATTTGCAAAAATTCGAATTTCAAAAAGTCGAAATTTGAAAGTCCGTTTTTTGGTCGGAAAGCACTGAATTGCATAGGCGATTTTTTTTTTTGGTCGAAAATGACCCGAAATTCGCCAATTTCGGGAATTCGACCGCAATTGCATATGTCACTATGACTATGTGGGACTTTTTGAAATTTATTCCTATGAATTGGTGGAATGGGGCCCTAGTGCATCCTTTGTCCAGGGTCTACAGTGCTGTTATGATAACCCTGGATATATAGGAGAAGAAGGTCGCTGATGTTATAAAATACTTCAGTCAGGTCAAGGAGGAGAAGACCTGAGAGTGATTTCTGGGATTTGGGGTGGAGTGGTCTGTGCCTGCTACCTCTCTTCCTGCTCTCTGTCAAATCTCCAAAATTCTTTCCGGGCCTGGTCCTGCACCAGTAATGTCACACTCCTGCTAATGACATCACATCCACCATTTAACCTTCTATTGTACTGGGAGGCGGATTATCACACTTCCATAAAACTGACAGGTGAACTCTGTGAGGAGATTACATGATTATAGGGAACAAAGCAATTAGTGGCACCCCTCCTGAATGGAGAGTCCATTTAGCAGCACCTTCACAGAAACTAGATCAGCCTTATAGAACATGAATATTTTTATCTAATGTTTAGTACAAAATAAATATGTTTGATTCCCTTTAACCCCTATTTATTTATTTTTTATTTTGTTTCAGTTCATTGTAATATTTGTAACTATGCCAATGATTGTTAAGTGTGACCAACAGAATTTCTTGCTATAGAGACCAAAACGCCTAGCTACACAGAAAAAGCCATGCATTTAGTAAAATGACATTTATAAATCAGTAAATTAAATTCATCAGAAGGTGGAATTGGAAATACCATATAATGGCCCTCATTCCGAGTTGATCGCTCGCAAGGCGAATTTAGCAGAGTTGCTCAGGCTAAGCCTACGCCTACTGGGAGTGTATCTTAGCTTCTTAAAATTGCGACCGATGTATTCGCAATATTGCGATTACAAACTACTTAGCAGTTTCAGAGTAGCTTCAGACTTACTCGGCATCTGCGATCAGTTCAGTGCTTGTCGTTCCTGGTTTGACGTCATAAACACACCCAGCGTTCGCCCAGACACTCCCCCGTTTCTCCGGCCACTCCTGCGTTTTTTCCGGAAACGGTAGCGTTTTTATCCACACGCCCCGAAAACGCTGTGTTTCCGCCCAGTAACACCCATTTCCTGTCAATCACACTACGATCGCCGGAGCGAAGAAAAAGCCGTGAGTAAAAATACTATCTTCATTGTAAAATTACTTGGCGCAGTCGCAGTGCGATTATTGCGCATGCGTACTAAGCGGAATTTCACTGCGATGCGATGAAAATTACCGAGCGAACGACTCGGAATGAGGGCCAATATACAGTGCCTACCCGCACACCCATCTTCCATAGTATAGGTGGTAATTCAGACCTTATTGCAGCAGCAAAATTGTTCTCTAATGGTCAAAACCATGGCCCTCATTCCGAGTCGTTCGCTCGGTAATTTTCTTCGCATCGCAGCGTTTTTCTGCTTAGTACGCATGCGCAATGTTCGCACTGCGACTGCGCCAAGTAATTTTGCTATGAAGATAGTTTTTTTACTCACGGCTTTTTCTTCGCCTCGGCGATCGTAGTGTGATTGACAGGAAATGGGTGTTACTGGGCGGAAACACGGCGTTTTATGGGCGTGTGGATAAAAACGCTACCGTTTCCGGAAAAAACGCGGGAGTGGCTGGAGAAACGGAGGAGTGTCTGGGCGAACGCTGGGTGTGTTTATGACGTCAAACCAGGAACGACAAGCAGTGAACTGATCGCAGATGCCGAGTAAGTCTGAAGCTACTCTGAAACTGCTAAGTAGTTTGTAATCGCAATATTGCGAATACATCGTTCGCAATTTTAAGAAGCTAAGATTCACTCCCAGTAGGCGGCGGCTTAGCGTGTGTAACTCTGCTTAAATCGCCTTGCGAGCGAACAACTCGGAATGAGGGCCCATGTGCACTGCAGGTGGGGCAGATGTAACATGTGCAGAGAGAGATTTGGGTGTGGGGTGTTCAAACTGAAATCTAAACTGCGGTGTACAAATAAAGCAGCCAGTATTTATCCTGGGGGAAATTCCAAGTTGATCGCAGCAGGAAATTTTTTAGCAGTTGGGCAAAACCATGTGCACTGCAGGGGGGGCAGATATAACATGTGCAGAGAGAGAGAGATTTGGGTGTGGTGAGTTCAATCTGCAATCTAAATTGCAGTGTAAAAATAAACCAGCCAGTATTTACCCTGCACAGAAACAAAATAACCCACCCAAATCTAACTCTCTCTGCACATGTTATATCTGTCCCTCCCCTGCAGTGCACATGGTTTTGCCCAACTGCTAAAAAATTTCCTGCTGCGATCAACTTGGAATTACCCCCCCTGTACAGAAACAAAATAACCCACCCAAATCTAATGCTGGATACACACTGGCAGATATATTGGCCAATCTATTGATCGGCCAATATATATTTAGCTGATCTGCAGGTGTGTACAAGCAATATGTAAGATGTCTTTCACAGATATATTATGCATCTGCTGTGCAACACAGCAGATGGCCAATATATCTGCAGATTTATTGGCGCATCTTTCTGTCTGTATGAACAACCACCATCGGAAGATATAGCTGCAGATCGATTGAACTGTAGATATACCTGCCAGTGTGTACCCAGCTTAACTCTCTCTGCACATGTTATATCTGCTCCCCCTGCAGTGCACATGGGGGGTCATTCCGAGTTGATCGCTCGCTAGCTGCTTTTAGCAGCAGTGCAAACGCTAGGCCGCCGCCATCTGGGAGTGTATTTTAGCTTAGCAGAAGTGCGAACGAAAGGATCGCAGCATTGCTACAAAAAAAGATTGTGCCGTTTCAGAGTAGCTCAAGACTTACTCCTAGCTAGCGATCACTTCAGTCTGTTTAGTTCCTGTTTTGACGTCACAAACACGCCCTGCGTTCGGACAGCCACTCCCCCGTTTCCCCAGCCACTCCTGCATTTTTATCGGGCACGCCTGCGTTTTTACACACACTCCCCGAAAATAATCAGTTACCACCCAGAAACACCAACTTCCTGTCAATCACTCTGCGGCCAGCAGTGCGACAGAAAAGCGTCACTAGACCTTGTGTGAAACTGCATAGTCTTGTGTGAAAGTACGTCGCGCATGCACACTGCACGCATGCGCACAAGTGCCGCTTTTTAGCCTGATCGCTGCGCTGCGAACAACGTCAGCTAGTGATCAACTCGGAATGACCCCCATGGTTTTGTCCATTAGAGAACAATTTTGCCGCTGCAATCAGGTCTGAATTAGGCCCATAATACACTACCCATAACCGGGAGAGTGCTTGATGAGTAGACCATGCATTGGGTCTAATTCAGAGACGTACACAAATGTTTATCAGCTGCGAATGAGTAAGCAGCAGCGGCTGTTCGAAAATATGTCTCTTTCGTCTGGATTTGTATTGAGAGGCCCACCGGCGGCTTTACAGATTCCAGCAGCTGTGTACAAAGACACAACATTCATCGTAGATCAGTTGATTAGTGGAGTTCTGATTAGCTATATGATTGTACAGCATGGCCGCAGGCAATAAAATGCTGGAGATATTGCAGCTGCATACAGGGATGGAATGGGGCTCCTAGACAGCCTTGGCACTTGTCGCACGTGCTGACAACAAGGGGGCATGGTCAAGACTTAAGTGGGCTTGTCACAAAACACGGGCCTGACTTAGCGGCACACCCCCAGGGCCTGATTAACCAATAGGCTGATAAGGCTGCAGCCTGGAGCGCTGGGTCCTGGGGGAAGGGGGGAGCGCAGCGCCGGCACAATAGATTGTGCTAGGATGGGAGCACTTCCTGGTGCCGCTGGAGTTAGGGCCGAGCAAGGTCTCGTGAGATCTCCCCCGAGAACTGTGGGAGAGGCGGTGCCTACTGGGAAGATCCTGCGATTGCTGCGGCTGGCTCGGTCTCCGAGGTTTTGACTGATGCTACTGCCGCCGTTGCCAGCACTGCTAGGGCGGTAAGTTGCAATATGAATGGAACTGAGACCCCAGCCTGTTACAGATTTTTAGCTGCATGTGAGCAAAAAAATTGAAGGTGGGGAAGGGAAGGGGGAGGGGGGGGGGGGGTTGGAGTTGGCTACTTCTGTATTAGCCTAGGGCAGCTGGGACCCTTAATCAGGCCTTGCACGCCCCCGTCTCTCTGTATGCCCGGTGGCAGATTAGAATGCTGGGAGGCGGAGCTGCTTGGCCAACCCCGGTCTCTATGTATCCCGTGTGTCCGGACCGGCCACCCAGGCCATCAGCCCTTCTGTCAGAAAATGCGGGCGCATGCGCACAACGGGTGTTGCGCATGCGTCTGCATCCTTTTCATAATATTTGCGGTTGGATCGCGTTTTGTGATCCAACCTGAATCAGCCCCAATAGACGAAAAGCACACAACCATCCTTTGGCTTAATACTTTACAGGGTTAATAAATCAGCGGCAACCGTCCTCTCTTTTCAACCATCAAAGAGCTGGGTCTCTGGAAGAAAAATAACATGAAATTATGGCTGTACTGAAGATATGGCAGCACAAAAGAATGCTTAAATAGGCATGAACAATGTGCAAAGCAAACAGGCTGGGGCGTCGCTTTCTGTCAGGATAATAGATCAGACGGAATAAGAATAATAAGGTTAGCTTTCACAGTCATTACGTCACCTGGTCCGTAAGAACACAGTGAAGTAATAGCTCCTGATACTTAAAAGAAGGTGCACTAAGTGCATTCAATTAGCTCATTATTTAGGTTTTTCGCAAGCAAAGTAAAATGTTATCACTTAACCTTTTAAAGTGACTTGTTTGAAAATAGAGAATTGCTGAAGTAATTATGTTAAACAGCGCACCAATGTAATGTCAAACTCTATGTTTTGTAACTTATGAGTTATTTATCTCCTGATTTATACAGTCCTGTACCTATTTCTGCTGCCGCTGGGATGAAATTATTTATGAGGCTATTTGTGTGTGGCGACGCCTTGCGATGCGTCCGCAATGTAATTGTGGAGGCTGCGCAGGCGGCTAGTCCGCCACCTTTTTTTATCAGAGCGGCTGCATGTGACGTTGCCCCTGTTTGGACTGCCACGCTCCCGCAATGCAGAAACGCCGCCCCCCGAATGCCGGCCACTGTCAGGATGCGACCACAAGGAGAAGGGTCGGGCATTGCGGCCGCTGCGTGTGTGCAGACCAGATGGGCATGGCCACTGCATACTGTTGCGTGGTTGCGTCCATCTCTGAATCGGCTTCCTAATCCCCTGTTTTATGTTCATGTTTCTGTATAAAAATAGACAACTGTCCTTTGTGCGGTGGACGTGAGTGGAATATGATGGAAAGGCTCATAATGATTTATGGATAATCAATAAAGTTCTCAGTTCATGGAAACATTATTGGAGATGAGCTAATGTATTATCCTGAGCATAATGTGTTATTAAGTGTGACTCGTTACCCCGGTACATGAATGCAGTGGTTCTTGATTACTATCAATGTAAATAGAGGTGATTTTGGTGCCTCTCCATTTTGTGGAATTATATGTGTTCAGGGATGGTGTAATACAATCAATGGGGCATATGTTTTAGCCTGGAGAAGGCATAAGGAAGTGATAAACCAGTGATATGTGCAAGGTGATAAAAAAAAAACTAGCCAATCAGCTCCAATATGTAAATTAACAGTTAGGAGCTGATTGGCTGGTGCATTTATCACCTTGCACTTGTCACTGGTTTATCACTTCCTTATGCCGTCTCCAGGCTTAATACATCTGCCCCTCTGTTTGCTATAACAATGACCTTGTGCATTGGAACGCATGCTGGAACTAGAGATGAGCGGGTTCGGTTTCTCTGAATCCGAACCCGCCCGAACTTCATGTTTTTTTTCACGGGTCCGAGCGACTCGGATCTTCCCGCCTTGCTCGGTTAACCCGAGCGCGCCCGAACGTCATCATGACGCTGTCGGATTCTCGCGAGGCTCGGATTCTATCGCGAGACTCGGATTCTATATAAGGAGCCGCGCGTCACCGCCATTTTCACACGTGCATTGAGATTGATAGGGAGAGGACGTGGCTGGCGTCCTCTCCGTTTAGACACTTGATTTACTAATTTTGGGGAGCATTAGGAGTACTCAGTAGTGTACAGTGCAGAGTTTTGCTGATAGTGACCAGTGACCACCACTTTTATTTATAATCCGTTCTCTGCCTGAAAAAAGCGATACACAGCACACAGTGACTCAGTCACATACATACCATATCTGTGTGCACTGCTCAGGCTCAGGCCAGTGTGCTGCATCATCTATATATATTATATATCTGTCTGACTGCTCAGCTCACACAGCTTATAATTGTGGGGGAGACTGGGGAGCACTACTGCAGTGCCAGTTATAGGTTATAGCAGGAGCCAGGAGTACATAATATTATATTAAAATTAAACAGTGCACACTTTTGCTGCAGGAGTGCCACTGCCAGTGTGACTAGTGACCAGTGACCTGACCACCAGTATATAATATTAGTAGTATACTATCTCTTTATCAACCAGTCTATATTAGCAGCAGACACAGTACAGTGCGGTAGTTCACGGCTGTGGCTACCTCTGTGTCGGCACTCGGCAGCCCGTCCATAATTGTATATACCAGTGACCTAACCGTGGTTTTTTTTTCTTTCTTTATACATACATACTAGTTACGAGTATACTATCTCTTTATCAACCAGTCTATATATTAGCAGCAGACACAGTACAGTGCGGTAGTTCACGGCTGTGGCTACCTCTGTGTCGGCACTCGGCAGCCCGTCCATAATTGTATATACCAGTGACCTAACCGTGTTTTTTTTTTCTTTCTTTATACATACATACTAGTTACGAGTATACTATCTCTTTATCAACCAGTCTATATATTAGCAGCAGACACAGTACAGTGCGGTAGTTCACGGCTGTGGCTACCTCTGTGTCGGCACTCGGCAGCCCGTCCATAATTGTATATACCAGTGACCTAACCGTGGTTTTTTTTTCTTTCTTTATACATACATACTAGTTACGAGTATACTATCTCTTTATCAACCAGTCTATATATTAGCAGCAGACACAGTACAGTGCGGTAGTTCACGGCTGTGGCTACCTCTGTGTCGGCACTCGGCAGCCCGTCCATAATTGTATATACCACCTAACCGTGGTTTTTTTTTCTTTCTTTATACATACATACTAGTTACGAGTATACTATCTCTTTATCAACCAGTCTATATATTAGCAGCAGACACAGTACAGTGCGGTAGTTCACGGCTGTGGCTACCTCTGTGTCGGCACTCGGCAGCCCGTCCATAATTGTATATACCAGTGACCTAACCGTGGTTTTTTTTTCTTTCTTTATACATACATACTAGTTACGAGTATACTATCTCTTTATCAACCAGTCTATATATTAGCAGCAGACACAGTACAGTGCGGTAGTTCACGGCTGTGGCTACCTCTGTGTCGGCACTCGGCAGCCCGTCCATAATTGTATATACCAGTGACCTAACCGTGGTTTTTTTTTCTTTCTTTATACATACATACTAGTTACGAGTATACTATCTCTTTATCAACCAGTCTATATATTAGCAGCAGACACAGTACAGTGCGGTAGTTCACGGCTGTGGCTACCTCTGTGTCGGCACTCGGCAGCCCGTCCATAATTGTATATACCACCTAACCGTGGTTTTTTTTTTCTTTCTTTATACATACATACTAGTTACGAGTATACTATCTCTTTATCAACCAGTCTATATATTAGCAGCAGACACAGTACAGTGCGGTAGTTCACGGCTGTGGCTACCTCTGTGTCGGCACTCGGCAGCCCGTCCATAATTGTATACTAGTATCCAATCCATCCATCTCCATTGTTTACCTGAGGTGCCTTTTAGTTGTGCCTATTAAAATATGGAGAACAAAAATGTTGAGGTTCCAAAATTAGGGAAAGATCAAGATCCACTTCCACCTCGTGCTGAAGCTGCTGCCACTAGTCATGGCCGAGACGATGAAATGCCAGCAACGTCGTCTGCCAAGGCCGATGCCCAATGGCATAGTACAGAGCATGTCAAAACCAAAACACCAAATATCAGTAAAAAAAGGACTCCAAAACCTAAAATAAAATTGTCGGAGGAGAAGCGTAAACTTGCCAATATGCCATTTACCACACGGAGTGGCAAGGAACGGCTGAGGCCCTGGCCTATGTTCATGGCTAGTGGTTCAGCTTCACATGAGGATGGAAGCACTCAGCCTCTCGCTAGAAAACTGAAAAGACTCAAGCTGGCAAAAGCACCGCAAAGAACTGTGCGTTCTTTGAAATCCCAAATCCACAAGGAGAGTCCAATTGTGTCGGTTGCGATGCCTGACCTTCCCAACACTGGACGTGAAGAGCATGCGCCTTCCACCATTTGCACGCCCCCTGCAAGTGCTGGAAGGAGCACCCGCAGTCCAGTTCCTGATAGTCAGATTGAAGATGTCAGTGTTGAAGTACACCAGGATGAGGAGGATATGGGTGTTGCTGGCGCTGGGGAGGAAATTGACCAGGAGGATTCTGATGGTGAGGTGGTTTGTTTAAGCCAGGCACCCGGGGAGACACCTGTTGTCCGTGGGAGGAATATGGCCGTTGACATGCCAGGTGAAAATACCAAAAAAATCAGCTCTTCGGTGTGGAGGTATTTCACCAGAAATGCGGACAACAGGTGTCAAGCCGTGTGTTCCCTTTGTCAAGCTGTAATAAGTAGGGGTAAGGACGTTAACCACCTCGGAACATCCTCCCTTATACGTCACCTGCAGCGCATTCATAATAAGTCAGTGACAAGTTCAAAAACTTTGGGTGACAGCGGAAGCAGTCCACTGACCAGTAAATCCCTTCCTCTTGTAACCAAGCTCACGCAAACCACCCCACCAACTCCCTCAGTGTCAATTTCCTCCTTCCCCAGGAATGCCAATAGTCCTGCAGGCCATGTCACTGGCAAGTCTGACGAGTCCTCTCCTGCCTGGGATTCCTCCGATGCATCCTTGCGTGTAACGCCTACTGCTGCTGGCGCTGCTGTTGTTGCCGCTGGGAGTCGATGGTCATCCCAGAGGGGAAGTCGTAAGCCCACTTGTACTACTTCCAGTAAGCAATTGACTGTTCAACAGTCCTTTGCGAGGAAGATGAAATATCACAGCAGTCATCCTACTGCAAAGCGGATAACTGAGGCCTTGGCATCCTGGGTGGTGAGAAACGTGGTTCCGGTATCCATCATTACTGCAGAGCCAACTAGAGACTTGTTGGAGGTACTGTGTCCCCGGTACCAAATACCATCTAGGTTCCATTTCTCTAGGCAGGCGATACCGAAAATGTACACAGACCTCAGAAAAAGAGTCACCAGTGTCCTAAAAAATGCAGCTGTACCCAATGTCCACTTAACCACGGACATGTGGACAAGTGGAGCAGGGCAGGGTCAGGACTATATGACTGTGACAGCCCACTGGGTAGATGTATGGACTCCCGCCGCAAGAACAGCAGCGGCGGCACCAGTAGCAGCATCTCGCAAACGCCAACTCTTTCCTAGGCAGGCTACGCTTTGTATCACCGCTTTCCAGAATACGCACACAGCTGAAAACCTCTTACGGCAACTGAGGAAGATCATCGCGGAATGGCTTACCCCAATTGGACTCTCCTGTGGATTTGTGGCATCGGACAACGCCAGCAATATTGTGTGTGCATTAAATCTGGGCCAATTCCAGCACGTCCCATGTTTTGCACATACCTTGAATTTGGTGGTGCAGAATTTTTAAAAAAATGACAGGGGCGTGCAAGAGATGCTGTCGGTGGCCAGAAGAATTGCGGGACACTTTCGGCGTACAGGCACCACGTACAGAAAACTGGAGCACCACCAAAAACTACTGAACCTGCCCTGCCATGATCTGAAGCAAGAAGTGGTAACGAGGTGGAATTCAACCCTCTATATGCTTCAGAGGTTGGAGGAGCAGCAAAAGGCCATTCAAGCCTATACAATTGAGCACGATATAGTAGGTGGAATGCACCTGTCTCAAGTGCAGTGGAGAATGATTTCAACGTTGTGCAAGGTTCTGATGCCCTTTGAACTTGCCACACGTGAAGTCAGTTCAGACACTGCCAGCCTGAGTCAGGTCATTCCCCTCATCAGGCTTTTGCAGAAGAAGCTGGAGGCATTGAAGGAGGAGCTAACACGGAGCGATTCCGCTAGGCATGTGGGACTTGTGGATGCAGCCCTTAATTCGCTTAAAGAGGATTCACGGGTGGTCAATCTGTTGAAATCAGAGCACTACATTTTGGCCACCGTGCTCGATCCTAGATTTAAAGCCTACCTTGGATCTCTCTTTCCGGCAGACACAGGTCTGCTGGGGTTGAAAGACCTGCTGGTGACAAAATTGTCAAGTCAAGCGGAACGCGACCTGTCAACATCTCCTCCTTCACATTCTCCCGCAACTGGGGGTGCGAGGAAAAGGCTCAGAATTCCGAGCCCACCCGCTGGCGGTGATGCAGGGCAGTCTGGAGCGACTGCTGATGCTGACATCTGGTCCGGACTGAAGGACCTGACAACGATTACGGACATGTCGTCTACTGTCACTGCATATGATTCTCTCAACATTGATAGAATGGTGGAGGATTATATGAGTGACCGCATCCAAGTAGGCACGTCACACAGTCCGTACTTATACTGGCAGGAAAAAGAGGCAATTTGGAGGCCCTTGCACAAACTGGCTTTATTCTACCTAAGTTGCCCTCCCACAAGTGTGTACTCCGAAAGAGTGTTTAGTGCCGCCGCTCACCTTGTCAGCAATCGGCGTACGAGGTTACATCCAGAAAATGTGGAGAAGATGATGTTCATTAAAATGAATTATAATCAATTCCTCCGCGGAGACATTGACCAGCAGCAATTGCCTCCACAAAGTACACAGGGAGCTGAGATGGTGGATTCCAGTGGGGACGAATTGATAATCTGTGAGGAGGGGGATGTACACGGTGATATATCGGAGGGTGAAGATGAGGTGGACATCTTGCCTCTGTAGAGCCAGTTTGTGCAAGGAGAGATTAATTGCTTCTTTTTTGGGGGGGGTCCAAACCAACCCGTCATATCAGTCACAGTCGTGTGGCAGACCCTGTCACTGAAATGATGGGTTGGTTAAAGTGTGCATGTCCTGTTTTGTTTATACAACATAAGGGTGGGTGGGAAGGCCCAAGGACAATTCCATCTTGCACCTCTTTTTTCTTTTCTTTTTCTTTGCATCATGTGCTGATTGGGGAGGGTTTTTTGGAAGGGACATCCTGCGTGACACTGCAGTGCCACTCCTAGATGGGCCCGGTGTTTGTGTCGGCCACTAGGGTCGCTAATCTTACTCACACAGTCAGCTACCTCATTGCGCCTCTTTTTTTCTTTGCGTCATGTGCTGTTTGGGGAGGGTTTTTTGGAAGGGACATCCTGCGTGACACTGCAGTGCCACTCCTAGATGGGCCCGGTGTTTGTGTCGGCCACTAGGGTCGCTAATCTTACTCACACAGCTACCTCATTGCGCCTCTTTTTTTCTTTGCGTCATGTGCTGTTTGGGGAGGGTTTTTTGGAAGGGACATCCTGCGTGACACTGCAGTGCCACTCCTAGATGGGCCCGGTGTTTGTGTCGGCCACTAGGGTCGCTAATCTTACTCACACAGCTACCTCATTGCGCCTCTTTTTTTCTTTGCGTCATGTGCTGTTTGGGGAGGGTTTTTTGGAAGGGACATCCTGCGTGACACTGCAGTGCCACTCCTAGATGGGCCCGGTGTTTGTGTCGGCCACTAGGGTCGCTAATCTTACTCACACAGCTACCTCATTGCGCCTCTTTTTTTCTTTGCGTCATGTGCTGTTTGGGGAGGGTTTTTTGGAAGGGCCATCCTGCGTGACACTGCAGTGCCACTCCTAGATGGGCCCGGTGTTTGTGTCGGCCACTAGGGTCGCTAATCTTACTCACACAGCTACCTCATTGCGCCTCTTTTTTTCTTTGCGTCATGTGCTGTTTGGGGAGGGTTTTTTGGAAGGGACATCCTGCGTGACACTGCAGTGCCACTCCTAGATGGGCCCGGTGTTTGTGTCGGCCACTAGGGTCGCTTATCTTACTCACACAGCGACCTCGGTGCAAATTTTAGGACTAAAAATAATATTGTGAGGTGTGAGGTATTCAGAATAGACTGAAAATGAGTGTAAATTATGGTTTTTGAGGTTAATAATACTTTGGGATCAAAATGACCCCCAAATTCTATGATTTAAGCTGTTTTTTAGTGTTTTTGGAAAAAAACACCCGAATCCAAAACACACCCGAATCCGACAAAAATAATTCGGTGAGGTTTTGCCAAAACGCGTTCGAACCCAAAACACGGCCGCGGAACCGAACCCAAAACCAAAACACAAAACCCGAAAAATTTCAGGCGCTCATCTCTAGCTGGAACGCCAGAAAGGACTAAAAAGCTTCACGCATAAAACTGCCACCTATGATAAAGACAGCTCTGATGTCCTGTAACTGTTGGTAAAAACATTACCTATAAATGAAGCCAATGAAGCCAATCTGAGAAGGATTTTTTTGGGGAAAAATTTTATATATTTTTTTCATTGACAGGAAAGACTGTGTAGGGCATCCTGTGTGCCAGAACAGCATAAACTCACCGGACTGGGCATTTTAGCTTGTCAGCCAAAGCATCACCGTGGCTTGTCAGGGGTTAAGGCTTTTGGGGGTGGAACATTGTGTATGTGCTGTTTGGATTTGATTGGTGGTGATAGAGTCAGGGGTGGTGCTGCTAGGGATGTAGGAATTCAGCCTAGAAGTTTCTGCCTCTTTACAGTTTTATCGTTGGACTGATAAGTAGAGATGAGCGGGTTCGGTTTCTCTGAATCCGAACCCGCCAGAACTTCATGTTTTTTTTCACGGGTCCGAGCGACTCGGATCTTCCCGCCTTGCTCGGTTAACCCGAGCGCGCCCGAACGTCATCATGACGCTGTCGGATTCTCGCGAGGCTCGGATTCTATCGCGAGACTCGGATTCTATATAAGGAGCCGCGCGTCGCCGCCATTTTCACACGTGCATTGAGATTGATAGGGAGAGGACGTGGCTGGCGTCCTCTCCATTTAGATTATAAGAGACTGAGAGAGATTTACTGGAGCTGACTAGGAGGAGTACTGTTACTGTAGAAGTGTAGAGACTGAGTGGAGAGAGTTTACTAGTGAGGACAGTGCAGTTTACTTTATAATCCGTTCTCTGCCTGAAAAAAGCGATACACAGCACACAGTGACTCAGTCACATACCATATCTGTGTGCACTGCTCAGGCTCAGGCCAGTGTGCTGCATCATCTATTATCTATATATAATATTATATATCTGTCTGACTGCTCAGCTCACACAGCTTATAATTGTGGGGGAGACTGGGGAGCACTACTGCAGTGCCAGTTATAGGTTATAGCAGGAGCCAGGAGTACATAATATATTATATAGTGAGTGACCACCAGACACACAGTGCAGTTTATTTAATATATCCGTTCTCTGCCTGAAAAAAGCGATACACACAGTGACTCAGTCAGTCACATACCATATCTGTGTGCACTGCTCAGGCTCAGGCCAGTGTGCTGCATCATCTATTATCTATATATTATATAATATTATATATATCTGTCTGACTGCTCAGCTCACACAGCTTATAATTGTGGGGGAGACTGGGGAGCACTACTGCAGTGCCAGTTATAGGTTATAGCAGGAGCCAGGAGTACATAATATATTATATAGTGAGTGACCACCAGACACACAGTGCAGTTTATTTAATATATCCGTTCTCTGCCTGAAAAAAGCGATACACACAGTGACTCAGTCAGTCACATACCATATCTGTGTGCACTGCTCAGGCTCAGGCCAGTGTGCTGCATCATCTATTATCTATATATAATATTATATATATCTGTCTGACTGCTCAGCTCACACAGCTTATAATTGTGGGGGAGACTGGGGAGCACTACTGCAGTGCCAGTTATAGGTTATAGCAGGAGCCAGGAGTACATAATATATTATATAGTGAGTGACCACCAGACACACAGTGCAGTTTATTTAATATATCCGTTCTCTGCCTGAAAAAAGCAATACACACAGTGACTCAGTCAGTCACATACCATATCTGTGTGCACTGCTCAGGCTCAGGCCAGTGTGCTGCATCATCTATTATCTATATATAATATTATATATATCTGTCTGACTGCTCAGCTCACACAGCTTATAATTGTGGGGGAGACTGGGGAGCACTACTGCAGTGCCAGTTATAGGTTATAGCAGGAGCCAGGAGTACATAATATATTCTATAGTGAGTGACCACCAGACACACAGTGCAGTTTATTTAATATATCCGTTCTCTGCCTGAAAAAAGCGATACACACAGTGACTCAGTCAGTCACATACCATATCTGTGTGCACTGCTCAGGCTCAGGCCAGTGTGCTGCATCATCTATTATCTATATATAATATTATATATATCTGTCTGACTGCTCAGCTCACACAGCTTATAATTGTGGGGGAGACTGGGGAGCACTACTGCAGTGCCAGTTATAGGTTATAGCAGGAGCCAGGAGTACATAATATATTATATAGTGAGTGACCACCAGACACACAGTGCAGTTTATTTAATATATCCGTTCTCTGCCTGAAAAAAGCGATACACACAGTGACTCAGTCAGTCACATACCATATCTGTGTGCACTGCTCAGGCTCAGGCCAGTGTGCTGCATCATCTATTATCTATATATAATATTATATATATCTGTCTGACTGCTCAGCTCACACAGCTTATAATTGTGGGGGAGACTGGGGAGCACTACTGCAGTGCCAGTTATAGGTTATAGCAGGAGCCAGGAGTACATAATATATTATATAGTGAGTGACCACCAGACACACAGTGCAGTTTATTTAATATATCCGTTCTCTGCCTGAAAAAAGCGATACACACAGTGACTCAGTCAGTCACATACCATATCTGTGTGCACTGCTCAGGCTCAGGCCAGTGTGCTGCATCATCTATTATCTATATATAATATTATATATATCTGTCTGACTGCTCAGCTCACACAGCTTATAATTGTGGGGGAGACTGGGGAGCACTACTGCAGTGCCAGTTATAGGTTATAGCAGGAGCCAGGAGTACATATTATATTAAAATTAAACAGTGCACACTTTTGCTGCAGGAGTGCCACTGCCAGTGTGACTGACCAGTGACCTGACCACACTGACCACCAGTATAGTTAGTAGTATACTTATATTGTGATTGCCTGAAAAAGTTAAACACTCGTCGTGTGACTTCACTTGTGTGTTTTTTTTTTTTTTATTCTATAAAAATAAAACTCATTCTGCTGACAGACAGTGTCCAGCAGGTCCGTCATTATATAATATATAATATATACCTGTCCGGCTGCAGTAGTGATATATATATATTTTTTATATCATTTATCATCCAGTCGCAGCAGACACAGTACGGTAGTTCATGGCTGTGGCTACCTCTGTGTCTCTGCACTCGGCAGGCAGTCCGTCCATAATTGTAATACCACCTAACCGTGGATTTTTTTCATTCTTCTTTATACATACATAGTTACATAGACATCTTCTCTTTATCAACCAGTCTATATTAGCTGCAGACACAGTACAGTACGGTAGTTCACGGCTGTGGCTACCTCTGTGTCTGCACTCGGCAGGCAGTCCGTCCATAATTGTATACCACCTAACCGTGGTTTTTTTTCATTCTTCTTTATACATACATAGTTACATAGACATCTTCTCTTTATCAACCAGTCTATATTAGCTGCAGACACAGTACAGTACGGTAGTTCACGGCTGTGGCTACCTCTGTGTCTGCACTCGGCAGGCAGTCCGTCCATAATTGTATACCACCTAACCGTGGATTTTTTTCAGTCTTCTTTATACATACATAGTTACATAGACATCTTCTCTTTATCAACCAGTCTATATTAGCTGCAGACACAGTACAGTACGGTAGTTCACGGCTGTGGCTACCTCTGTGTCTGCAGTCGGCAGGCAGTCCATAATTGTATACTAGTATCCATCTCCATTGTTTACCTGAGGTGCCTTTTAGTTGTGCCTATTAAAATATGGAGAACAAAAATGTTGAGGTTCCAAAATTAGGGAAAGATCAAGATCCACTTCCACCTCGTGCTGAAGCTGCTGCCACTAGTCATGGCCGAGACGATGAAATGCCAGCAACGTCGTCTGCCAAGGCCGATGCCCAATGTCATAGTACAGAGCATGTCAAATCCAAAACACCAAATATCAGAAAAAAAAGGACTCCAAAACCTAAAATAAAATTGTCGGAGGAGAAGCGTAAACTTGCCAATATGCCATTTACCACACGGAGTGGCAAGGAACGGCTGAGGCCCTGGCCTATGTTCATGGCTAGTGGTTCAGCTTCACATGAGGATGGAAGCACTCAGCCTCTCGCTAGAAAAATGAAAAGACTCAAGCTGGCAAAAGCAGCACAGCAAAGAACTGTGCATTCTTCGAAATCCCAAATCCACAAGGAGAGTCCAATTGTGTCGGTTGCGATGCCTGACCTTCCCAACACTGGACGTGAAGAGCATGCGCCTTCCACCATTTGCACGCCCCCTGCAAGTGCTGGAAGGAGCACCCGCAGTCCAGTTCCTGATAGTCAGATTGAAGATGTCAGTGTTGAAGTACACCAGGATGAGGAGGATATGGGTGTTGCTGGCGCTGGGGAGGAAATTGACCAGGAGGATTCTGATGGTGAGGTGGTTTGTTTAAGTCAGGCACCCGGGGAAACACCTGTTGTCCGTGGGAGGAATATGGCCGTTGACATGCCAGGTGAAAATACCAAAAAAATCAGCTCTTCGGTGTGGAGGTATTTCACCAGAAAAGCGGACAACAGGTGTCAAGCCGTGTGTTCCCTTTGTCAAGCTGTAATAAGTAGGGGTAAGGACGTTAACCACCTCGGAACATCCTCCCTTATACGTCACCTGCAGCGCATTTATAATAAGTCAGTGACAAGTTCAAAAACTTTGGGTGACAGCGGAAGCAGTCCACTGACCAGTAAATCCCTTCCTCTTGTAACCAAGCTCACGCAAACCACCCCACCAACTCCCTCAGTGTCAATTTCCTCCTTCCCCAGGAATGCCAATAGTCCTGCAGGCCATGTCACTGGCAATTCTGACGAGTCCTCTCCTGCCTGGGATTCCTCCGATGCATCCTTGCGTGTAACGCCTACTGCTGCTGGCGCTGCTGTTGTTGCCGCTGGGAGTCGATGGTCATCCCAGAGGGGAAGTCGTAAGCCCACTTGTACTACTTCCAGTAAGCAATTGACTGTTCAACAGTCCTTTGCGAGGAAGATGAAATATCACAGCAGTCATCCTACTGCAAAGCGGATAACTGAGGCCTTGACAACTATGTTGGTGTTAGACGTGCGTCCGGTATCCGCCGTTAGTTCACAGGGAACTAGACAATTTATTGAGGCAGTGTGCCCCCGTTACCAAATACCATCTAGGTTCCACTTCTCTAGGCAGGCGATACCGAGAATGTACACGGACGTCAGAAAAAGACTCACCAGTGTCCTAAAAAATGCAGTTGTACCCAATGTCCACTTAACCACGGACATGTGGACAAGTGGAGCAGGGCAGGGTCAGGACTATATGACTGTGACAGCCCACTGGGTAGATGTATGGACTCCCGCCGCAAGAACAGCAGCGGCGGCACCAGTAGCAGCATCTCGCAAACGCCAACTCTTTCCTAGGCAGGCTACGCTTTGTATCACCGCTTTCCAGAATACGCACACAGCTGAAAACCTCTTACGGCAACTGAGGAAGATCATCGCGGAATGGCTTACCCCAATTGGACTCTCCTGTGGATTTGTGGCATCGGACAACGCCAGCAATATTGTGTGTGCATTAAATATGGGCAAATTCCAGCACGTCCCATGTTTTGCACATACCTTGAATTTGGTGGTGCAGAATTTTTTAAAAAACGACAGGGGCGTGCAAGAGATGCTGTCGGTGGCCAGAAAAATTGCGGGACACTTTCGGCGTACAGGCACCACGTACAGAAGACTGGAGCACCACCAAAAACTACTGAACCTGCCCTGCCATCATCTGAAGCAAGAAGTGGTAACGAGGTGGAATTCAACCCTCTATATGCTTCAGAGGTTGGAGGAGCAGCAAAAGGCCATTCAAGCCTATACAATTGAGCACGATATAGGAGGTGGAATGCACCTGTCTCAAGTGCAGTGGAGAATGATTTCAACGTTGTGCAAGGTTCTGATGCCCTTTGAACTTGCCACACGTGAAGTCAGTTCAGACACTGCCAGCCTGAGTCAGGTCATTCCCCTCATCAGGCTTTTGCAGAAGAAGCTGGAGGCATTGAAGAAGGAGCTAAAAGGGAGCGATTCCGCTAGGCATGTGGGACTTGTGGATGCAGCCCTTAATTCGCTTAACAAGGATTCACGGGTGGTCAATCTGTTGAAATCAGAGCACTACATTTTGGCAACCGTGCTCGATCCTAGATTTAAAGCCTACCTTGGATCTCTCTTTCCGGCAGACACAAGTCTGCTGGGGTGCAAAGACCTGCTGGTGACAAAATTGTCAAGTCAAGCGGAACGCGACCTGTCAACATCTCCTCCTTCACATTCTCCCGCAACTGGGGGTGCGAGGAAAAGGCTCAGAATTCCGAGCCCACCCGCTGGCGGTGATGCAGGGCAGTCTGGAGCGACTGCTGATGCTGACATCTGGTCCGGACTGAAGGACCTGACAACGATTACGGACATGTCGTCTACTGTCACTGCATATGATTCTCTCAACATTGATAGAATGGTGGAGGATTATATGAGTGACCGCATCCAAGTAGGCACGTCACACAGTCCGTACTTATACTGGCAGGAAAAAGAGGCAATTTGGAGGCCCTTGCACAAACTGGCTTTATTCTACCTAAGTTGCCCTCCCACAAGTGTGTACTCCGAAAGAGTGTTTAGTGCCGCCGCTCACCTTGTCAGCAATCGGCGTACGAGGTTACATCCAGAAAATGTGGAGAAGATGATGTTCATTAAAATGAATTATAATCAATTCCTCCGCGGAGACATTGACCAGCAGCAATTGCCTCCACAAAGTACACAGGGAGCTGAGATGGTGGATTCCAGTGGGGACGAATTGATAATCTGTGAGGAGGGGGATGTACACGGTGATATATCGGAGGGTGAAGATGAGGTGGACATCTTGCCTCTGTAGAGCCAGTTTGTGCAAGGAGAGATTAATTGCTTCTTTTTTGGGGGGGGTCCAAACCAACCCGTCATATCAGTCACAGTCGTGTGGCAGACCCTGTCACTGAAATGATGGGTTGGTTAAAGTGTGCATGTCCTGTTTTGTTTATACAACATAAGGGTGGGTGGGAGGGCCCAAGGACAATTCCATCTTGCACCTCTTTTTTCTTTTCTTTTTCTTTGCATCATGTGCTGATTGGGGAGGGTTTTTTGGAAGGGACATCCTGCGTGACACTGCAGTGCCACTCCTAGATGGGCCCGGTGTTTGTGTCGGCCACTAGGGTCGCTAATCTTACTCACACAGTCAGCTACCTCATTGCGCCTCTTTTTTTCTTTGCGTCATGTGCTGTTTGGGGAGGGTTTTTTGGAAGGGACATCCTGCGTGACACTGCAGTGCCACTCCTAGATGGGCCCGGTGTTTGTGTCGGCCACTAGGGTCGCTAATCTTACTCACACAGCTACCTCATTGCGCCTCTTTTTTTCTTTGCGTCATGTGCTGTTTGGGGAGGGTTTTTTGGAAGGGCCATCCTGCGTGACACTGCAGTGCCACTCCTAGATGGGCCCGGTGTTTGTGTCGGCCACTAGGGTCGCTAATCTTACTCACACAGCTACCTCATTGCGCCTCTTTTTTTCTTTGCGTCATGTGCTGTTTGGGGAGGGTTTTTTGGAAGGGCCATCCTGCGTGACACTGCAGTGCCACTCCTAGATGGGCCCGGTGTTTGTGTCGGCCACTAGGGTCGCTTATCTTACTCACACAGCGACCTCGGTGCAAATTTTAGGACTAAAAATAATATTGTGAGGTGTGAGGTATTCAGAATAGACTGAAAATGAGTGTAAATTATGGTTTTTGAGGTTAATAATACTTTGGGATCAAAATGACCCCCAAATTCTATGATTTAAGCTGTTTTTTAGTGTTTTTTGAAAAAAACACCCGAATCCAAAACACACCCGAATCCGACAAAAAAAATTCGGTGAGGTTTTGCCAAAACGCGTTCGAACCCAAAACACGGCCGCGGAACCGAACCCAAAACCAAAACACAAAACCCGAAAAATTTCAGGCGCTCATCTCTACTGATAAGTAGTGTGATTCTGTACTGTATTATTATTAACTGGTTTACTCTGTGTTTTCTATCTATTTTCTGCTCCATTTCTCTCTCTCTCTCTCTCTCTCTCTCTCTCTCTCTCTCTCTCTCTCATACGTATTCTCTTGCTTCTCTTACTTTATATTTCTTTACCTTCTTTTCCTATAATTGTTGTACTGAATATGTCCAGCAGGCTGTTAGTGCCGGCTGACACGGCGCGGGTCTGCTCGCGCGCTTGGCAACCGTTGTTTAATGCCGGGCAGGCTGAGTCAGGCCTGAGGTGCTGGGGACAGAGGTGACACGGGCGTCCGGGGACGGGCTCGCCCTCCGGCGCGTGTGCAGCCGCGGGGAGCGTCTTCGGCGCCGGCCGCTACAGACGGCTCAGTAGTGGTATGGGGCGACAGCCAGCAGGCCGGGGTGCTCAGACAAGTGCTCAGTTGCCGGTGTGGCCGCCGAGCTGCGGGGTCCGGGGAACTGCGACGCCTGGCCGGGCTGGGGAGCGCGTGCGCTCCTGGCTGGCGGAACAGGCCACACTCATCTCAAGGGGACTCAGGGTAGTGCTGACAGGAGGTCTGCGTGAGATAGTCTAGCTCCTTTAGCAGTTTGTGCCGGGGAGCCCGCTCATGGCGCTACTGAGACAGATGCCAGACCACTTCTGAGGATGGGAGCGCGCAGGTCTTCGGCGCGCGCGGTAATGCCAGTAATAGGCGGATTAGGTGGCGCACACAGGCCAGGATTAGCTTGTCGTAGGGCCCTTCGGCAGTAGACTGCGTGGGTTCATTGGGGTCCTTGATGCCGACGGGGTATACCCGGTGTTGACATCAATATGTTTATCTGGTTGCCTGGGCCTGGTTTCCGGCCTGAGCGGGGCGCCTGCGCCCGGGAATGATGTCTCTTCTGTTTCCACAGAGCACAGGTCGCAAATCGCCATGGACAGAGGGATAGCGTCCGTACGTGGGCAATGCGCAACAGCGTCTGCGGCCGTGGCTGCGCAGGATGGTGTTCTTCTTAGGATCTGGACTGGTCCAGGGAGAGTGTGGGTAGCCTCGGTAGTGGAGTGGACTCTGGTACCCGGTCCTCATCCTCGGGTGCAAGCAGGTGTACGGGTAAGGGCTCCACTCAGCACAGTAGGAAGAAGCACATACGGCGGGTTATTTACTCTTCCCTGGCTTACTCGGTACCGGTTACGGGACGGTCATTTGATTACTATATTCACACTGACCAGTGATTATAGGAGCGTTGCTAGCAGCGATGAAGATTGGACAGGGGGCAGATACCTTCCATTTTTATCAGAAGGGGGTTAGATGGATGTGTATATTTGCGGTTTGTTGCTTGAATTTTCGGCCCTGGGAATATAGGAGGGTGACGCGCTACCGATCTCTGATTCATATTAGTTTCACTACATATTGGGGATAAGCGGAGACAATACGATGAGGTTTATATAGGTTAGCAACATGGGTGCGGCATTTTCTCGTTACCCAGGTCGCCGGAGCCGCGACTGAAGGTTACGGCTTTATAGTTGTGGGAAGCTGCCTGGCCCGTGGTGCTATAGCTTTAGGGCAGGCCCGTCATGTGCGGGGAGCGGTAACTGCTTTGCATGTCACATTGGCCAGTGTGAGTTGGAAGGGAAGTGTCTTTTCGGCACTCCGTCATTAGGTGTGGTGGGGAGCCACGCTATCTAAGGCTGCAGCAATCCAGCGACAAAAGGGGGCTGCTACGCAGTCGTCTCGGCTGAACCGCGGTCCTCTGGGCTCCGTCGTGGGGTGAGGCTCCCTCTCCGATTAAATAGCTGGCGCTTTTCCCCGGGCGGCGTAGATATCCGCGTCAGGCCGACGCGTGGTTGCTGCGACCAGGTTTTACTGTTGGCTTCCCCTTACATATTGCTAGTCAATTCCAGTCTGTTTCATGTGGCACTTAAGCTCTGCGCGTATTTCCCGAACTTTTCGAAGGCGGCGGTCTCTGCTGTGGTTCATTTCGGACGCATGGTGGGGCCTGTCGGGTGGCTCCCAGTTGTGACTTCATGCTGTCACCGGTGGGGGTTATCCCGTGAAAGGTCGATGGGACCTTTGGGCTTATGCAGGATCCTTCAGATCATTTAGGGTGCATCAGTGAATGATGCTATCCCGGGGGTACATTGTAGGGTGGTTTGCATGTCCTTTGACTCTGCATTGGAGAGGGTCAGATCGTTTGGCAGGGGGACGCTCATGTGCGTATTGGTTGTCGAGTCGGATTTCAACCTCCTTCCTTTGCACTCGTCGGCGTTTCGTATTTTTGCCCATGGGTTGTTCAATTTCTTGCGTGTAGTTTGTATTTTTTAGCACATTCTTACACTGGGTTTACAAGAGGCCTCGGGGGAGCCGGGAATTATGCACTACCTGGAGGAATTTCTTTTAACCTCCCCCCGAATTTGGATCGGTATGTTTCTGCTAAACTACTAGCTTGAATGGTTTGAGGTTTTTCGAGCGGGGAAAAGACAGAGGGTCCTATGTTTTCTTTGGTGTATTGGGGTATTCAAATGATGCACTACCTGGAGGATTTTTCTTTTACCCTGCCCCATTCGGATTGGTAGGATTTTGCTACACTGCGAGGTTTGTAGAGTGACAATTGCGGGTGAAAAGACAGATGGTCCTATGTATTCTTTGGTGTATTGGGGTATCCATATTGATACTTCGGCGGGTCTTTGCAGGCATACAGAAGATAATATGCGCCGTCTCCATGATGGGGTATTGTTAGCGCTAGTTACAGGCAAACGCGCTCTTCAGACGGTGCTATTTAGAGTGAGTTCGCTTGACTTCACCGGCAGGGTGTTTTTGTTGGGATTTAAAAGCTAAAGTAGGAATTAGAAGTCTGCGGCATTTTGAGATTATTTCATGAGATTTGTAGGAATTGCGCGTTTGGGACTCCTTTCTTTTCCAATGTAACAGGGTATGTATTATAGCTACAACCGGCTGTGCCCAGTATGGCCTTGGAGTTTTGACAGACGCAGCAGGGACCTTTTCGCTTTGGCGCTTACTCCTCGGATAGGGGGTGCGCTGCGAGTTAGCCGGGGGATTGGATTGTCCATAGCTTAACAGTAAACTGGGGTTGCTCTGCATTTTCCTATTAGGTTGGCATTGGAAGATTGCTTTGGAAGTATGGGACCACTGCCTGTGCACTGAGGAGGTTAGATTTGCGTGTGATGACATGGGCGTGTTCTTTGCCATGTAGAGACAGAGGTCTACTTCCTTGCCGGTATTTAGGGTTCTTGCCCAAATAGTTTTGACACGTTTGTGAACAACATCACGTTGCCGCTGGGACCTTTCGCTTTGGCGTTTATTCCTCGGATAGGGGGTGCGCTGCAGGTTAGCCGGGGGATTGGATTGTCTATAGCTTAACAGGAAACTGGGGTTGCTCTGCATTTTCCTATTAGGTTGGCGTTGGAAAATGGCATTGGAAGTATGGGACCACTGCCTGCGCACTAAGGAGGTTAGATTGGAGCGTGAGCACACAGGAGTTGTCTTTGCCATAATGAGACTGAGGTCTACTTCCTCGCAGGTATTTAGGGTTCTTGCCCAAATAGTTTTGACACGTTTGGTGAACAACATCACGTTGTGAGCCAAACATGTTCCGGATGTCCGTAACGGAATGGGTGATGCCCCCTTTCCCGTTTGAGGGGTTACGCTTTGGCCGGTTAGCTCCCTTGGCATGTTCTTGGGGTGCTGAAGGTCCTGATTCTGTGTGTTCGGTACCTGACAACATATGCAACTTACAACCAAAAAAATGGGACGGCTCCCAGGCGCTGCTTTATATGTGTACACGGTTAGCTTCTCTCAAAACTCCACCGATAAATCCTCAAAAGAAAGGAAAGGACATATTCATGCAATATAGCTGCCCATATGTATGTTATTTATTCGTATAGATGATCCTCAACTGACCTCTGGGCTATGCCCTATGTTCACATCAAGGTTTCTTTGTCTTTCAAAACTTCATACAATCACTTCTTAACTTATTGGTATATGGCTCACCTTCAGTAAATACCCTATGTGCATCAAAAGGTTTCTTTCCAATGTCCCATTCGTCTGGATCGAGCTGGATAATCTCAGGCTCTTATACCATCACGATAAATGGAGTATGTCAGAACAAGAAGTCCATGCAGATATCAGGTATAAACTAGAGATGTGCACTTGAAATTTTTCGGGTTTTGTGTTTTGGTTTTGGGTTCGGTTCCGCAGCCGTGTTTTGGGTTCGACCGCGTTTTGGCAAAACCTCACCGAATTTTTTTTGTCGGATTCGGGTGTGTTTTGGATTCGGGTGTTTTTTTTTAAAAACACTAAAAAACACCTTAAATCATAGAATTTGGGGGTCATTTTGATCCCAAAGTATTATTAACCTCAAAAACCATAATTTCCACTCATTTTCAGTCTATTCTGAATACCTCACACCTCACAATATTATTTTTAGTCCTAAAATTTGCACCTAGGTCGCTGGATGACTAAGCTAAGCGACCCTAGTGGCCGACACAAACACCGTGCCCATCTAGGAGTGGCACTGCAGTGTCACGCAGGATGGCCCTTCCAAAGAACACTCCCCAAACAGCACATGACGCAAAGAAAAAAAGAGGCGCAATGAGGTAGCTGTGTGAGTAAGATAAGCGACCCTAGTGGCCGACACAAACACCGTGCCCATCTAGGAGTGGCACTGCAGTGTCACGCAGGATGGCCCTTCCAAAAAACACTCCCCAAACAGCACATGACGCAAAGAAAAAAAGAGGCGCAATGAGGTAGCTGTGTGAGTAAGATAAGCGACCCTAGTGGCCGACACAAACACCGGGCCCATCTAGGAGTGGCACTGCAGTGTCACGCAGGATGGCCCTTCCAAAAAACCCTCCCCAAACAGCACATGACGCAAAGAAAAAAAGAGGCGCAATGAGGTAGCTGTGTGAGTAAGATAAGCGACCCTAGTGGCCGACACAAACACCGTGCCCATCTAGGAGTGGCACTGCAGTGTCACGCAGGATGGCCCTTCCAAAAAACCCTCCCCAAACAGCACATGACGCAAAGAAAAAAAGAGGCGCAATGAGGTAGCTGTGTGAGTAAGATAAGCGACCCTAGTGGCTGACACAAACACCGGGCCCATCTAGGAGTGGCACTGCAGTGTCACGCAGGATGGCCCTTCCAAAAAACCCTCCCCAAACAGCACATGACGCAAAGAAAAAAAGAGGCGCAATGAGGTAGCTGTGTGAGTAAGATAAGCGACCCTAGTGGCCGACACAAACACCGGGCCCATCTAGGAGTGGCACTGCAGTGTCACGCAGGATGGCCCTTCCAAAAAACCCTCCCCAAACAGCACATGACGCAAAGAAAAAAAGAGGCGCAATGAGGTAGCTGTGTGAGTAAGATAAGCGACCCTAGTGGCCTACACAAACACCGGGCCCATCTAGGAGTGGCACTGCAGTGTCACGCAGGATGGCCCTTCCAAAAAACCCTCCCCAAACAGCACATGACGCAAAGAAAAAAAGAGGCGCAATGAGGTAGCTGTGTGAGTAAGATAAGCGACCCTAGTGGCCGACACAAACACCGGGCCCATCTAGGAGTGGCACTGCAGTGTCACGCAGGATGGCCCTTCCAAAAAACCCTCCCCAAACAGCACATGACGCAAAGAAAAAAAGAGGCGCAATGAGGTAGCTGTGTGAGTAAGATAAGCGACCCTAGTGGCCGACACAAACACCGGGCCCATCTAGGAGTGGCACTGCAGTGTCACGCAGGATGGCCCTTCCAAAAAACCCTCCCCAAACAGCACATGACGCAAAGAAAAAAAGAGGCGCAATGAGGTAGCTGTGTGAGTAAGATAAGCAACCCTAGTGGCCGACACAAACACCGGGCCCATCTAGGAGTGGCACTGCAGTGTCACGCAGGATGGCCCTTCCAAAAAACCCTCCCCAAACAGCACATGACACAAAGAAAAAAAGAGGCGCAATGAGGTAGCTGTGTGAGTAAGATAAGCGACCCTAGTGGCCGACACAAACACCAGGCCCATCTAGGAGTGGCACTGCAGTGTCACGCAGGATGGCCCTTCCAAAAAACACTCCCCAAACAGCACATGACGCAAAGAAAAAAAGAGGCGCAATGAGGTAGCTGTGTGAGTAAGATAAGCGACCCTAGTGGCCGACACAAACACCGGGCCCATCTAGGAGTGGCACTGCAGTGTCACGCAGGATGGCCCTTCCAAAAAACCCTCCCCAAACAGCACATGACGCAAAGAAAAAAAGAGGCGCAATGAGGTAGCTGTGTGAGTAAGATAAGCGACCCTAGTGGCCGACACAAACACCGGGCCCATCTAGGAGTGGCACTGCAGTGTCACGCAGGATGGCCCTTCCAAAAAACCCTCCCCAAACAGCACATGACGCAAAGAAAAAAAGAGGCGCAATGAGGTAGCTGTGTGAGTAAGATAAGCGACCCTAGTGGCCGACACAAACACCGGGCCCATCTAGGAGTGGCACTGCAGTGTCACGCAGGATGGCCCTTCCAAAAAACCCTCCCCAAACAGCACATGACGCAAAGAAAAAAAGAGGCGCAATGAGGTAGCTGTGTGAGTAAGATAAGCGACCCTAGTGGCCGACACAAACACCGGGCCCATCTAGGAGTGGCACTGCAGTGTCACGCAGGATGGCCCTTCCAAAAAACCCTCCCCAAACAGCACATGACGCAAAGAAAAAAAGAGGCGCAATGAGGTAGCTGTGTGAGTAAGATAAGCGACCCTAGTGGCCGACACAAACACCGGGCCCATCTAGGAGTGGCACTGCAGTGTCACGCAGGATGGCCCTTCCAAAAAATCCTCCCCAAACAGCACATGACGCAAAGAAAAAAAGAGGCGCAATGAGGTAGCTGTGTAAGTAAGATAAGCGACCCTAGTGGCCGACACAAACACCGGGCCCATCTAGGAGTGGCACTGCAGTGTCACGCAGGATGGCCCTTCCAAAAAACATTCCACAAACAGCACATGACGCAAAGAAAAATTAAAGAAAAAAGAGGTGCAAGATGGAATTGTCCTTGGGCCCTCCCACCCACCCTTATGTTGTATAAACAGGACATGCACACTTTAACCAACCCATCATTTCAGTGACAGGGTCTGCCACACGACTGTGACTGAAATGACGGGTTGGTTTGGACCCCCACCAAAAAAGAAGCAATTAATCTCTCCTTGCACAAACTGGCTCTACAGAGGCAAGATGTCCACCTCATCATCATCCTCCGATATATCACCGTGTACATCCCCCTCCTCACAGATTATCAATTCGTCCCCACTGGAATCCACCATCTCAGCTCCCTGTGTACTTTGTGGAGGCAATTGCTGCTGGTCAATGTCTCCACGGAGGAATTGATTATAATTCATTTTAATGAACATCATCTTCTCCACATTTTCTGGATGTAACCTCGTACGCCGATTGCTGACAAGGTGAGCGACGGCACTAAACACTCTTTCGGAGTACACACTTGTGGGAGGGCAACTTAGGTAGAATAAAGCCAGTTTGTGCAAGGGCCTCCAAATTGCCTCTTTTTCCTGCCAGTATAAGTACGGACTGTGTGACGTGCCTACTTGGATGCGGTCACTCATATAATCCTCCACCATTCTTTCAATGGTGAGAGAATCATATGCAGTGACAGTAGACGACATGTCCGTAATCCTTGTCAGGTCCTTCAGTCCGGACCAGATGTCAGCATCAGCAGTCGCTCCAGACTGCCCTGCATCACCGCCAGCGGGTGGGCTCGGAATTCTGAGCCTTTTCCTCGCACCCCCAGTTGCGGGAGAATGTGAAGGAGGAGATGTTGACAGGTCGCGTTCCGCTTGACTTGACAATTTTCTCACCAGCAGGTCTTTCAACCCCAGCAGACTTGTGTCTGCCGGAAAGAGAGATCCAAGGTAGGCTTTAAATCTAGGATCGAGCACGGTGGCCAAAATGTAGTGCTCTGATTTCAACAGATTGACCACCCGTGAATCCTTGTTAAGCGAATTAAGGGCTCCATCCACAAGTCCCACATGCCTAGCGGAATCGCTCCGTGTTAGCTCCTCCTTCAATGTCTCCAGCTTCTTCTGCAAAAGCCTGATGAGGGGAATGACCTGACTCAGGCTGGCAGTGTCTGAACTGACTTCACGTGTGGCAAGTTCAAAGGGCATCAGAACCTTGCACAACGTTGAAATCATTCTCCACTTCGCTTGAGACAGGTGCATTCCACCTCCTATATCGTGCTCAATTGTATAGGCTTGAATGGCCTTTTGCTGCTCCTCCAACCTCTGAAGCATATAGAGGGTTGAATTCCACCTCGTTACCACTTCTTGCTTCAGATGATGGCAGGGCAGGTTCAGTAGTTTTTGGTGGTGCTCCAGTCTTCTGTACGTGGTGCCTGTACGCCGAAAGTGTCCCGCAATTCTTCTGGCCACCGACAGCATCTCTTGCACGCCCCTGTCGTTTTTTAAAAAATTCTGCACCACCAAATTCAAGGTATGTGCAAAACATGGGACGTGCTGGAATTTGCCCATATTTAATGCACACACAATATTGCTGGCGTTGTCCGATGCCACAAATCCACAGGAGAGTCCAATTGGGGTAAGCCATTCCGCGATGATCTTCCTCAGTTGCCGTAAGAGGTTTTCAGCTGTGTGCGTATTCTGGAAAGCGGTGATACAAAGCGTAGCCTGCCTAGGAAAGAGTTGGCGTTTGCGAGATGCTGCTACTGGTGCCGCCGCTGCTGTTCTTGCGGCGGGAGTCCATACATCTACCCAGTGGGCTGTCACAGTCATATAGTCCTGACCCTGCCCTGCTCCACTTGTCCACATGTCCGTGGTTAAGTGGACATTGGGTACAGCTGCATTTTTTAGGACACTGGTGAGTCTTTTTCTGAGGTCTGTGTACATTTTCGGTATCGCCTGCCTAGAGAAGTGGAACCTAGATGGTATTTGGTAACGGGGGCACACTACCTCAAGAAATTGTGTAGTTCCCTGTGAACTAACGGCGGATACCGGACGCACGTCTAACACCAAAATAGTTGTCAAGGCCTCAGTTATCCGCTTTGCAGCAGGATGACTGCTGTGATATTTCATCTTCCTCGCAAAGGACTGTTGGACAGTCAATTGCTTACTGGAAGTAGTACAAGTGGTCTTCCGACTTCCCCTCTGGGATGACCATCGACTCCCAGCAGCAACAACAGCAGCGCCAGCAGCAGTAGGCGTTACACGCAAGGATGCATCGGAGGAATCCCAGGCAGGAGAGGAATCGTCAGAATTGCCAGTGACATGGCCTGCAGGACTATTGGCATTCCTGGGGAAGGAGGAAATTGACACTGAGGGAGTTGGTGGGGTGGTTTGCGTGAGCTTGGTTACAAGAGGAAGGGATTTACTGGTCAGTGGACTGCTTCCGCTGTCACCCAAAGTTTTTGAACTTGTCACTGACTTATTATGAATGCGCTGCAGGTGACGTATAAGGGAGGATGTTCCGAGGTGGTTAACGTCCTTACCCCTACTTATTACAGCTTGACAAAGGCAACACACGGCTTGACACCTGTTGTCCGCTTTTCTGTTGAAATACCTCCACACTGAAGAGCTGATTTTTTTGGTATTTTCACCAGGCATGTCAACGGCCATATTCCTCCCACGGACAACAGGTGTCTCCCTGGGTGCCTGACTTAAACAAACCACCTCACCATCAGAATCCTCCTGGTCAATTTCCTCCCCAGCGCCAGCAACACCCATATCCTCCTCATCCTGGTGTACTTCAACACTGACATCTTCAATCTGACTATCAGGAACTGGACTGCGGGTGCTCCTTCCAGCACTTGCAGGGGGCGTGCAAATGGTGGAAGGCGCATGCTCTTCACGTCCAGTGTTGGGAAGGTCAGGCATCGCAACCGACACAATTGGACTCTCCTTGTGGATTTGGGATTTCGAAGAACGCACAGTTCTTTGCGGTGCTTTTGCCAGCTTGAGTCTTTTCAGTTTTCTAGCGAGAGGCTGAGTGCTTCCATCCTCATGTGAAGCTGAACCACTAGCCATGAACATAGGCCAGGGCCTCAGCCGTTCCTTGCCACTCCGTGTGGTAAATGGCATATTGGCAAGTTTACGCTTCTCCTCCGACAATTTTATTTTAGGTTTTGGAGTCCTTTTTTTACTGATATTTGGTGTTTTGGATTTGACATGCTCTGTACTATGACATTGGGCATCGGCCTTGGCAGACGACGTTGCTGGCATTTCATCGTCTCGGCCATGACTAGTGGCAGCAGCTTCAGCACGAGGTGGAAGTGGATCTTGATCTTTCCCTAATTTTGGAACCTCAACATTTTTGTTCTCCATATTTTAATAGGCACAACTAAAAGGCACCTCAGGTAAACAATGGAGATGGATGGATACTAGTATACTTATGGATGGACTGCCGAGTGCCGACACAGAGGTAGCTACAGCCGTGGACTACCGTACTGTGTCTGCTGCTAATATAGACTGGATGATAATGAGATGAAATCAATATATATATATGTATGTATATATAATATCACTAGTACTGCAGCCGGACAGGTAGATAATATATTTATTAGGTAATGATGACTGATGACGGACCTGCTGGACACTGTCAGCTCAGCAGCACCGCAGACTGCTACAGTAAGCTACTATACTATAGTAGTATGTACAAAGAAGAAAGAAAAAAAAAACCACGGGTAGGTGGTATACAATTATGGATGGACTGCCGAGTGCCGACACAGAGGTAGCTACAGCCGTGGACTACCGTACTGTGTCTGCTGCTAATATAGACTGGATGATTGATAATGAGATGAAATCAATATATATATATGTATGTATATATAATATCACTAGTACTGCAGCCGGACAGGTAGATAATATATTTATTAGGTAATGATGACTGATGACGGACCTGCTGGACACTGTCAGCTCAGCAGCACCGCAGACTGCTACAGTAAGCTACTATACTATAGTAGTATGTACAAAGAAGAAAGGAAAAAAAAAACCACGGGTAGGTGGTATACAATTATGGATGGACTGCCGAGTGCCGACACAGAGGTAGCTACAGCCGTGGACTAACGTACTGTGTCTGCTGCTAATATAGACTGGATGATTGATAATGAGATGAAATCAATATATATATGTATGTATATATAATATCACTAGTACTGCAGCCGGACAGGTAGATAATATATTTATTAGGTAATGATGACTGATGACGGACCTGCTGGACACTGTCAGCTCAGCAGCACCGCAGACTGCTACAGTAAGCTACTATACTATAGTAGTATGTACAAAGAAGAAAGAAAAAAAAAACCACGGGTAGGTGGTATACAATTATGGATGGACTGCCGAGTGCCGACACAGAGGTAGCTACAGCCGTGGACTAACGTACTGTGTCTGCTGCTAATATAGACTGGATGATTGATAATGAGATGAAATCAATATATATATATGTATGTATATATAATATCACTAGTACTGCAGCCGGACAGGTAGATAATATATTTATTAGGTAATGATGACTGATGACGGACCTGCTGGACACTGTCAGCTCAGCAGCACCGCAGACTGCTACAGTAAGCTACTATACTATAGTAGTATGTACAAAGAAGAAAGAAAAAAAAAACCACGGGTAGGTGGTATACAATTATGGATGGACTGCCGAGTGCTGACACAGAGGTAGCTACAGCCGTGGACTAACGTACTGTGTCTGCTGCTAATATAGACTGGATGATTGATAATGAGATGAAATCAATATATATATGTATGTATATATAATATCACTAGTACTGCAGCCGGACAGGTAGATAATATATTTATTAGGTAATGATGACTGATGACGGACCTGCTGGACACTGTCAGCTCAGCAGCACCGCAGACTGCTACAGTAAGCTACTATACTATAGTAGTATGTACAAAGAAGAAAGAAAAAAAAAACCACGGGTAGGTGGTATACAATTATGGATGGACTGCCGAGTGCCGACACAGAGGTAGCTACAGCCGTGGACTACCGTACTGTGTCTGCTGCTAATATAGACTGGATGATTGATAATGAGATGAAATCAATATATATATATGTATGTATATATAATATCACTAGTACTGCAGCCGGACAGGTAGATAATATATTTATTAGGTAATGATGACTGATGACGGACCTGCTGGACACTGTCAGCTCAGCAGCACCGCAGACTGCTACAGTAAGCTACTATACTATAGTAGTATGTACAAAGAAGAAAGAAAAAAAAAAACCACGGGTAGGTGGTATACAATTATGGATGGACTGCCGAGTGCCGACACAGAGGTAGCTACAGCCGTGGACTAACGTACTGTGTCTGCTGCTAATATAGACTGGATGATTGATAATGAGATGAAATCAATATATATATGTATGTATATATAATATCACTAGTACTGCAGCCGGACAGGTAGATAATATATTTATTAGGTAATGATGACTGATGACGGACCTGCTGGACACTGTCAGCTCAGCAGCACCGCAGACTGCTACAGTAAGCTACTATACTATAGTAGTATGTACAAAGAAGAAGGAAAAAAAAAAACCACGGGTAGGTGGTATACAATTATGGATGGACTGCCGAGTGCCGACACAGAGGTAGCTACAGCCGTGGACTAACGTACTGTGTCTGCTGCTAATATAGAGTCTAGACTGGATGATAAATTATTGATAATGAGATGAAATCAATATAATATCACTAGTACTGCAGCCGGACAGGTACTATATATATTTATTATGTAATGACTGATGATGGACCTGCTGGACACTGTCAGGTCAGCACAGCACCGCAGACTGCTACAGTAAGCTACTATAGTAGTATGTATAAAGAAGAATGAAAAAAAAAAAAACCACGGGTAGGTGGTATACAATATTATATATATATATATATATATATATATATATATATATATATTAAACTGGTGGTGATTGATTATTAAACTGGTGGTCACTTCAGGTCACGTTGCAACTTGCAACTAGTACTCCGAGGCCTAAGCAGACAATCACAAAATATATTATTATACTGGTGGTCAGTGTGGTCACAACAATGGCAGTGTGGCACTGACTCTGGCAGCAAAAGTGTGCACTGTACGTTATATGTACTCCTGAGTCCTGCTCTCAGACTCTAACTGCTCCCCACTGTCAGTGTCTCCCCTACAAGTCAGATAATACACTTACAGTCACACTATCTAATCTATAAATATCACTTCAGCAAGTAGTATAGTAGTATACAGTATAGTAGTACTCCTCCTAATAATGCTCCCCAAAATACTGTGTCTCTCTCTTCTCTAAACGGAGAGGACGCCAGCCACGTCCTCTCCCTATGACTCTCAATGCACGTGTGAAAATGGCGGCGACGCGCGGCTCCTTATATAGAATCCGAGTCTCGCGATAGAATCCGAGCCTCACGAGAATCCGACAGCGTGATGATGACGTTCGGGCGCGCTCGGGTTAGCCGAGCAAGGCGGGAAGATCCGAGCCTGCTCGGACCCGTGTAAAAAAACCTGAAGTTCGGGCGGGTTCGGATTCAGAGGAACCGAACCCGCTCATCTCTAGTATAAACTGATTTATTGGTAAAAAATATTTAAAAATGTATATACATCGACTGTATCATAGGTCACCTTAACGTACACTATATTCCCAGCCGGCAAGATCTATATCACCGTACACTCCTCAGATGAAAAAAAGCGAGGGAAGCAAAAACAAGGGAATAGTACGTGGGTAAGGCAGATGTAACCAAAAAAGGGGTTTTACCAATTCCTCACGATGGGTGACGTGGTGAACCTATGAAGCATGTCGCAATTCCACCGACGCGTTTCGGAAGCACTGTTCCTTCATCAAGGTGTGGGATGATAATGGACCTTGCCGGTCATTTTATCCTCCCTAACATGATCACATGACTTTAATTATCCAATCAAAATTCATATACTCTAAATAAGCCATATACACATAAGGCACATCTTAAAATGCACTATTATCCTATACACAAATTCATATAAAACAATGTCAATACATTCAGAATTCATATATCATAAAACAATTTTCTAAAATAGCATTTTTCGTAAATTGGGTATAATCCAAATTATGGGATTGGATCCATAACTTTTAGTTCTAATGAACAATCAATATATAAACCGACCCAATCCATCTGATTCAAAACCATATATTTCATCCAACTAAATACCCATAATGCAACATAATTATTCCCATAATACACTACAGAATCATAGAGTCCTAGATTGTGCTCGGTTACCATGGTAACCGCACGTATATTCCATCCGGTAATGTTTCTTAATTAGTACGGCACTGCGGACTCTTGTTCCTCTCGAGTTGTGTCCTATTATGTTCCCCAATACTTCCGGAGTGCGTAGATAGCCTTGTATACTTCCTTTCGACTATAACGTCACTCTTTACACTTCGCTCCAAACATTTCGGCCGGACAGGAAGTCGCGGTGACGTACTTCCGGTCTATGAGACGCAAACAAACAGGATAGTTCCGGGGGTCGTGGAGCGCATCGCCTCTCCTTTCTATTTTGTTATTTAACATGTATAGCGTCAGAACTTAGTACACCCGCTCAGACGTGGAGCCCATTGGTACCATAGTAAGAAGAGAAAAAGGGAAACATATCAAAATCTTTACATTACAGTCACATTGTGCACACGTACAGTTAATTATCGTCTTGTTTAATTAATAAGCAGTTAGATGGATCAATTTTCATGAGTAAACCCTTTTCAGGTGGAACACGGAATATTTTAGATTATTACTGTTATCAATTTATGTACAGGTCTATAAAAACCATTTAGTTTCGAATTCAACATTAAGGCCCCTTGGTACAAGTGTTTGTAACTCATAAATGTTTCTCATTTCTGCTTGGGCTAGTTTAACTTCTCCATTATTTCTTCGCCAATCAGACTTTATGTGCATAATGCCACAAAAGTTATTCAAATGTTTAATGTTGCATTCATGTTTCAATTTAAAGTGTGCTGAAACATTATGGCTTTCAAGCCCTTTTTTTATATTCCGCACATGTTCCGCCATCCGGACTTTCAGTGGACGTGTAGTTCGTCCTACATATTGTGCTCCACATGAACATTCCAATAAGTATACACAATTGGCTGTATCACATGTAATAAAGTCGGTAATCTGATAAGTTTTATTATTCTGATTTGATTTATACTCTATAATCTTACTATTTGTACTTTTACAGGCTCTACACATAATGCATCCACCACATCGAAAAAAGCCTTTGGATTTTATTCTAGTACTCATCCTACATGGCATTATAGTACTACTAACTATTTTATCTTTAATAGTATTCGCACGTCTGTAGGTAAAGGAGGGATTCTTAGAAATATGTTTGGTAAGCAGGGGATCCCGTTCAAGAATACACCAGTGCTTTTTAATAATTTTCTCTATTTGTTGATACTGACTATTATACTCTGTAATAAACGGAATCCCATTGCGTTTCCTTGTCACCTTACGTTCTTTACTTAGCATGTCGTCGCGGTTCATTTCTGCTCCACATTTCATTGCTTTAGTTACTAACTTTTCATTATATCCCTTTTCTTTAAATTGGTTACTTAATATTCCCGCATGATATTGGTATGATTCCATATCAGTGCAGTTGTGTCGAATTCTTTGGAACTGACTGGTAGGTATACTTTGTAACCAATTAGCATGGTGATTACTCGTGGATTCTATGAAGGAGTTACAGTCTGTAGCTTTAATATAGTTGCTGGTCTTGATTTCAGTCCCTTCTATAAAAATACGAAGATCTAGGAAATTTACTTCTTCCTCGCTAATATTAAAGGTAAGTTTAATATTTGACTGATTATTATTCAAGTGTTTACAGAAGACATCCAAAGAGGTTCTATCTCCACCCCATATAAAGAGGATATCATCGATATATCGGACCCATGACACCAGACTGGCACCATATTCATGGCCACTCCACACGTTTTGCTCTTCCCAGTGCGCCATGAATAAGTTAGCGTAACTGGGTGCCAGTCTGGTGCCCATTGCAGTCCCGGTTAACTGTAAATAAAATGACCCATCATACCAAAAAAAATTATTTCTTAGAATAAGTGAAATACCCTCTAACATAAAATCCCTCTTCTCTCTAGGCATATTATGGGCTTCAAGAAAAAATCTGGTTGTAGCTAAACCCTGATCATGATTTATTATTGTATAAAGAGAGGTAACATCAGTTTATACCTGATATCTGCATGGACTTCTTGTTCTGACATACTCCATTTATCGTGATGGTATAAGAGCCTGAGATTATCCAGCTCGATCCAGACGAATGGGACATTGGAAAGAAACCTTTTGATGCACATAGGGTATTTACTGAAGGTGAGCCATATACCAATAAGTTAAGAAGTGATTGTATGAAGTTTTGAAAGACAAAGAAACCTTGATGTGAACATAGGGCATAGCCCAGAGGTCAGTTGAGGATCATCTATATGAATAAATAACATACATATGGGCAGCTATATTGCATGAATATGTCCTTTCCTTTCTTTTGAGGATTTATCGGTGGAGTTTTGAGAGAAGCTAACCGTGTACACATATAAAGCAGCGCCTGGGAGCCGTCCCATTTTTTTGGTTGTACATTGAGTGAGGAGTGGTGCTCCTTAGGATTGGCGACCCGAGTGCAGCTTTTTTGGGCGCAAGTCAATATTATCTCTCTGTTTTGTACTGTATATTGCACTTGTTTAACTTTGTCTTGCTGCCCAGTCTTCGAAAATGTTTGCCCATAGAATGAGTAGAAGGGCACAAATGGAGGGTTTATTTTCAGAGAATGTGGATATGGAACTAATAGATGAAAATTTAGAGGGAGCAATGTCAAAATTGGAAAAACTTCTCATTAAGGAGAGTAAAGTCTGGTGGGAGGTGGCATCCCTAGAGAAGTATTGTTCAGAAAATCTTATACGGAGAGGACTTAAGATTAATAAGATCCCTTATTTTCAAAATGAGCCTGGCCATTTCATTACTGAATGGCATAAAATATTGGATTCTTGCTCATTCTCACTGATGAAACTCATCATAGGTGAGAGGAGCAGAATGTTGAAACAAATAGAAGAGGAAATTGATGTAATGAAATCTTTAGTTAATCCCTTTTCTGAGTTGAAAGACTTTAAATATATGGAAGCAGTGATTATTAAGAGGATAGAGAAGAATGAGAGAGAAATAAAAACTAAAAAACAAAGGAAATTTATGAGGGATATTAAAGAAAAGAGAAATGACCAGGAGGTAATACCACCTGAGGGGAAAGGAGATGAAAATTCCAGTGGGACTAATGAAATTAGGAAAAATTTGAAACCTATAAAATCTAAAAATAGAGTACACTATAATGGAAATCTTCGGAACATTAACAAACCGGAAGATTGCCCCCGTAGAGATTATGAAAACTCTATAAGGCCCAGTTATTACTGCCCAACCTATGTGGAAAATAGGAGACAATACAACAAAAGGGATTATAACAAACCATATAACAATAAACTACATGAAGGGGGAGGTAGATTTAGGAGCCCTTATAGAAGAGACCATGGAAAATGTACATCAAGTGATCAATCAGATCATTTTTTAGAGAGGAGACCAAGGGAAAGGGAGAGATGGTGATACAGGCTAAAAGGAGTCGAGGCAAGAGGGGGGGGAAATATAAACATCTAAACTCAAAAAGACGGAGGCAACTTAAAAATATGGGGGAAAAGAAGAGTGAGGGTGTTATGGAAAATAGTAACAATGATGAGACGCAAAAATTACAAGTCAATGAGGAAAAAAGACAGGAGATAACTACTAAGATTTATAATCTAAGCAAACATCAGCTTACTATCCATGAAACCAGTGTCCTTGAAAAAGGACTAAAGTTTGCACCTTCAAACAAATGTGACAAATTTAATGTATATGTCGACTTTGAAAAGTTTATCAGACGCCTCACCCTTAAAAGATTTTTTGAGGAATTACCGAGTGCTCAGGACCAGAATTATGAGGAGGGAGAAGTAAGGTTAAAAAAGAAATCCACTTTCTACCCTAAGCACAAAAAAGGTAACTTTATAGAGGCATTTGAAAAGTCAGTTAAAAGAGATTTAGAAAGCACCACATTACGTCCCAATAGAAAAACCAACCTTACAAGGGATGAACAGAATGCTATTAGGTCGTTAAAAGATAATAAAGAGATTGTCATCAAGCCTGCCGATAAGGGGGGCAGCATAGTGGTAATGGATTTAGAACACTATAACGAAGAGGTACTTAGGCAATTATCTGACTGCTGTACGTATAAGAAATTGAAGAGCAATCCAGGGAAAGGTATTGACGATAAATTAAAAACCTTCCTGGCCCTATATATGTCTGTAGGTGTAATCACAGAAACGGAAAGTTCTTTTATTACTATTGGGGACCCCTCTATCCCGGTACTTTACGTCCTTCCGAAAATCCATAAAGATAAGGAAAGACCTCCTGGACGTCCGATAGTAGCAGGGACTAACGCTAGTCTCTCTAATTTATCTCTATATATAGATCAGATATTGCAACCCATTGTGAAAACCCCCAAATCATACCTTAAAGATACAATCAGCACCATTAATAAATTAATGACTGTGGATTGGAAACCGGGCTTTTTATTGGTAACCGCTGATGTTACCTCTCTTTATACAATAATAAATCATGATCAGGGTTTAGCTGCAACCAGATTTTTTCTTGAAGCCCATAATATGCCTAGAGAGAAGAGGGATTTTATGTTAGAGGGTATTTCACTTATTCTAAGAAATAATTTTTTTTGGTATGATGGGTCATTTTATTTACAGTTAACCGGGACTGCAATGGGCACCAGACTGGCACCCAGTTACGCTAACTTATTCATGGCGCACTGGGAAGAGCAAAACGTGTGGAGTGGCCATGAATATGGTGCCAGTCTGGTGTCATGGGTCCGATATATCGATGATATCCTCTTTATATGGGGTGGAGATAGAACCTCTTTGGATGTCTTCTGTAAACACTTGAATAATAATCAGTCAAATATTAAACTTACCTTTAATATTAGCGAGGAAGAAGTAAATTTCCTAGATCTTCGTATTTTTATAGAAGGGACTGAAATCAAGACCAGCAACTATATTAAAGCTACAGACTGTAACTCCTTCATAGAATCCACGAGTAATCACCATGCTAATTGGTTACAAAGTATACCTACCAGTCAGTTCCAAAGAATTCGACACAACTGCACTGATATGGAATCATACCAATATCATGCGGGAATATTAAGTAACCAATTTAAAGAAAAGGGATATAATGAAAAGTTAGTAACTAAAGCAATGAAATGTGGAGCAGAAATGAACCGCGACGACATGCTAAGTAAAGAACGTAAGGTGACAAGGAAACGCAATGGGATTCCGTTTATTACAGAGTATAATAGTCAGTATCAACAAATAGAGAAAATTATTAAAAAGCACTGGTGTATTCTTGAACGGGATCCCCTGCTTACCAAACATATTTCTAAGAATCCCTCCTTTACCTACAGACGTGCGAATACTATTAAAGATAAAATAGTTAGTAGTACTATAATGCCATGTAGGATGAGTACTAGAATAAAATCCAAAGGCTTTTTTCGATGTGGTGGATGCATTATGTGTAGAGCCTGTAAAAGTACAAATAGTAAGATTATAGAGTATAAATCAAATCAGAATAATAAAACTTATCAGATTACCGACTTTATTACATGTGATACAGCCAATTGTGTATACTTATTGGAATGTTCATGTGGAGCACAATATGTAGGACGAACTACACGTCCACTGAAAGTCCGGATGGCGGAACATGTGCGGAATATAAAAAAAGGGCTTGAAAGCCATAATGTTTCAGCACAGTTTAAATTGAAACATGAATGCAACATTAAACATTTGAATAACTTTTGTGGCATTATGCACATAAAGTCTGATTGGCGAAGAAATAATGGAGAAGTTAAACTAGCCCAAGCAGAAATGAGAAACATTTATGAGTTACAAACACTTGTACCAAGGGGCCTTAATGTTGAATTCGAAACTAAATGGTTTTTATAGACCTGTACATAAATTGATAACAGTAATAATCTAAAATATTCCGTGTTCCACCTGAAAAGGGTTTACTCATGAAAATTGATCCATCTAACTGCTTATTAATTAAACAAGACGATAATTAACTGTACGTGTGCACAATGTGACTGTAATGTAAAGATTTTGATATGTTTCCCTTTTTCTCTTCTTACTATGGTACCAATGGGCTCCACGTCTGAGCGGGTGTACTAAGTTCTGACGCTATACATGTTAAATAACAAAATAGAAAGGAGAGGCGATGCGCTCCACGACCCCCGGAACTATCCTGTTTGTTTGCGTCTCATAGACCGGAAGTACGTCACCGCGACTTCCTGTCCGGCCGAAATGTTTGGAGCGAAGTGTAAAGAGTGACGTTATAGTCGAAAGGAAGTATACAAGGCTATCTACGCACTCCGGGGAACATAATAGGACACAACTCGAGATGAACAAGAGTCCGCAGTGCCGTACTAATTAAGAAACATTACCGGATGGAATATACGTGCGGTTACCATGGTAACCGAGCACAATCTAGGACTCTATGATTCTGTAGTGTATTATGGGAATAATTATGTTGCATTATGGGTATTTAGTTGGATGAAATATATGGTTTTGAATCAGATGGATTGGGTCGGTTTATATATTGATTGTTCATTAGAACTAAAAGTTATGGATCCAATCCCATAATTTGGATTATACCCAATTTACGAAAAATGCTATTTTAGAAAATTGTTTTATGATATATGAATTCTGAATGTATTGACATTGTTTTATATGAATTTGTGTATAGGATAATAGTGCATTTTAAGATGTGCCTTATGTGTATATGGCTTATTTAGAGTATATGAATTTTGATTGGATAATTAAAGTCATGTGATCATGTTAGGGAGGATAAAATGACCGGCAAGGTCCATTATCACCCCACACCTTGATGAAGGAACAGTGCTTCCGAAACGCGTCGGTGGAATTGCGACATGCTTCATAGGTTCACCACATCACCCATCGTGAGGAATTGGTAAAAACCCTTTTTTGGTTACATCTGCCTTACCCACGTACTATTCCCTTGTTTTTGCTTCCCTCGCTTTTTTTCATCTGAGGAGTGTGCGGTGATATAGATCTTGCCGGCTGGGAATATAGTGTACGTTAAGGTGACCTATGATACAGTCGATGTATATACATTTTTAAATATTTTTTACCAATAAATCAGTTTATACCTGATATCTGCATGGACTTCTTGTTCTGACATACTCCATTTATCGTGATGGTATAAGAGCCTGAGATTATCCAGCTCGATCCAGACGAATGGGACATTGGAAAGAAACCTTTTGATGCACATAGGGTATTTACTGAAGGTGAGCCATATACCAATAAGTTAAGAAGTGATTGTATGAAGTTTTGAAAGACAAAGAAACCTTGATGTGAACATAGGGCATAGCCCAGAGGTCAGTTGAGGATCATCTATACGAATAAATAACATACATATGGGCAGCTATATTGCATGAATATGTCCTTTCCTTTCTTTTGAGGATTTATCGGTGGAGTTTTGAGAGAAGCTAACCGTGTACACATATAAAGCAGCGCCTGGGAGCCGTCCCATTTTTTTGGTTGTACATTGAGTGAGGAGTGGTGCTCCTTAGGATTGGTGACCCGAGTGCAGCTTTTTTGGGCGCTAGTCAATATTATCTCTCTGTTTTGTAACATATGCAACTTATTTGGCTTTTTGGGGAGCGCTGGAACCGTGTCCTGCGGGAAAGGGGCCATAAGGGTAAGACCTTTCCTGAATTAATTTTTTGTCTTCGTTTAGCGATTTTATGTCAACGGATCGTCGCGTCCGTATGTCGGATGGGTGCGTGCGGGCATATCACTCTTTTGCGTCTTCACAGGGAGAGGGACTTTACTACGTCCTTTTCCTGGCGCTGTTTTCTTGTTGAGGCGGGTTTTGGGGTCACTGGGGAGGATCGGCTCCTCGGACTGCGAAGTTCGCCTTTTCAGGATGGTTTTGTGTTGGCTTATCGTGGTGCGTTCAGGGTGGGCGAGCTGGTGGCGCGCTCCCGTGCTGCAGCTTCGCCCATGCTGACGAGCGAGGGCGTCGTACACCCCGACGGTTTATGGTGCAAGACTCAGCGTCCCAAGACCGTCGTAGTGGGCAGGGGGCGGTGGGTCCGTGTGGGTCAGGCCATTATACGCCACATTTGCACGGTGGTAGTGGCCAGGGCTCATTCGGGCTTTCTGCCTAATTCGCCTGACCGGGGGCTTGTTCATAGTGACGGTTCCCCACTTACTAGGTACCATTTCCTGTCGGTTGTTGGAGCGCTGTTTATTGGACCTGGGTCTGTCACCGGTTGATTATGGGACTCACTCTTTCCGCATCAGCGCTGTTTCTGCCGCCGCTGTGGCGGGTTGGTCCGAAGTCGAGACCTGGGCACTGGGTAGGGGGAGGTTTGGTGTAGTTAGATGCTATATCAGGCCTTCCCCTGGCAGTGTGCCCCTTTGACGATTAGCCGCTCGTCGCAATCGCCTTTGCGATTGTGGGGGCCTTGAGGAATTTTTGTTTTACCGTCGCTTTTAATTGCGGCTCTTGCCGGCTGACGGATATTTTGTTTTTGCCTCAAGTCAAATTGGGCGACCCAACTCACCCTCCCCATCATCCTGTCACGGTTAGGTTTTTTCAGCCTCATGTTAGGTAAGAGTTTCCACTTATTCATGCCTTTATACACAATTCTTTTACAGGACGGCGGCTAGATCCGCTAATTGTTTGGTTGATTGGCCATTCTTAGTTTTACTGGCTATCCATTTCATCTGTGGCCAGTGATGTTGAGAGGTTCCCGGAGCTGCAGCCCATGCACTGGCTGGGGGCGCAGGGGCCTCTGGTGGGACAGTTTCTGCGAATGGTTGCTGTCGGCTGTGGTTAGTTTGGGTTATACATTTTTTCCTGATTGTGCATGTTGAGGGCAACGATTTAGGGCGTAGGTCTAGCCTAGCATGCGCTGTGAAATTCGGCGCCATCCTTTGCAGTTGATGACCGACTGGCCTGCTTGTATTGTCATCTATTTGGACATAGTGCCCCGGAGGGTTTGACGAGGAGCTTTTAGCCCGGGTGCGATTGAGCTGTACTGGTCAGATGGGGTTCACCTGTCAGCTGCAGGTCTGCCCATATTTTGAAGACATCATCTGAGTCTCGAGGTCCTGTTTGTTCGCTGAGTTTAGGGTTTTTGGTGGCGGTGGCAGGTTTGGAGGAACCTGGCAGTTGGCCGGTTCAGAACGGTTATTTAATTTTGATTTATTAGGTTTAATTTGCTTAAGTTTTGGAATTGAGTTTTGGTTAATTTTATAATTTTACTATGGGCATCACCGTACCAGGTGAGCCCATATGCTATTAGTTGGGGAGCAGCATACGTGGATCTTGGGGCTGGTGGCCCACTTTCTTATTCCGTAGGGGCGGAATTTAGGTCTGTCCTTACGAGTTGTGTTGTGGCAGGGGTAGTGGCAGGAGGTCGACCCCTGGCCATGGAGGAAATGGCAGATGGCCCATAGTTGCATTGGATTCGGGATGGTCAGGGATGGTGGCAAAAGGCCGATCCCTGAACATCTGGGCAGAAAGCCCTCAGGGATGGTGGCAGAAGGCTGATCCCGGAACATCTGGGCAGAAGGCCCTCCAACATTTAGGATATTATTTCAATGGTAATTTTGAGATATTTTATTTTCATGTGCTGTCTGCTTTATGCTATGTGTGATAAATATTTTAACCGTTCTTCTCCCCGCCACCTTAGTTAGAGAGGGAGTTTTTCATCCAAGTTTAGATTTAATAGGCCTCTCAGTCAATAAAAGCCGACACCTTTCACGCCACATTTGGTTGTCAGAGTCATTATTTATTTAGATAAGTGGGTTTGAATGATGTGCGGATGCATCTGGACGTGGGAAGTTTAAGACTGTGTAGGGCATCCTGTGTGCCAGAACAGCATAAACTCACCGGACTGGGCATTTTAGCATGTCAGCCAAAGCATCACTGTGGCTTGTCAGGGGTTAAGGCTTTTGGGGGTGGAACATTGTGTATGTGCTGTTTGGATTTGATTGGTGGTGATAGAGTCAGGGGTGGTGCTGCTAGGGATGTAGGAATTCAGCCTAGAAGTTTCTGCCTTTTTACAGTTTTATCGTAGCCCACCCTCCCGCCCTGTGGGAGGCATGTTTTACAGTTTTAATACGATTTGTTTGTGTCGGCTATTCGGTGGCCGGTTCAGAACGGTTATTTAATTTTGATTTATTAGGTTTCATTTGCTTAAGTTTTGGAATTGAGTTTTGGTTAATTATCTAATTTTACTATGGGCATCACCGTACCAGGTGAGCCCATATGCTATTAGTTGGGGAGCAGCATACGTGGATCTTGGGGCTGGTGGCCCAATTTCTTATTCCGTAGGGGCGGAATTTAGCTCTGTCCTTACGAGTTGTGTTGTGGCAGGGGTAGTGGCAGGAGGTCGACCCCTGGCCATGGAGGAAAAGGCAGATGGCCCATAGTTGCATTGGATTCGGGAAGGTCAGGGATGGTGGCAGAAGGCCGATCCCTGAACATCTGGGCAGAAGGCCCTCAGGGATGGTGGCAGAAGGCCGATCCCGGAACATCTGGGCAGAAGGCCCTCCAACATTTAGGATATTATTTCAATGGTAATTTTGAGATATTTTATTTTCATTTGCTGTCTGCTTTATGCTATGTGTGATAAATATTTTAACCGTTCTTCTCCCCGCCACCTTAGTTAGAGAGGGAGTTTTTCATCCAAGTTTAGATTTAATAGGCCTTCCTCTCAGTCAATAAAAGCCGACCCCTTTCACGCCACATTTGGTTGTCAGAGTCATTATTTATTTAGATAAGTGGGCTTGAATGATGTGCGGATACATCTGGACGTGTGAAGTTTATGATTATAAAATGGTAACAGGTTTGGCTTTGATGTTGTGTCTACCCTTTTGCACAGTACGCCTCTGGAATATATTGCACCTCTCTAGATGCGCATCCGGGTTGTAGAGGCAGCTCCTGAGAGCAAATCTATTCTGGAAGACTACACAGGTACAAGGTTGTCAAGATGTGCTGCAATGGGCATTGTAGGCACTTTGTTATTGAGTCCTACTGTATTTCCAACCAAAAACATCATGAAAGTAGGGGGTCATCAATACTTTATTCCTTATTCCACATTTGCACATTTACAGTTTTGTACAACAGAGACATTTTTATGCCATTCTCCTAAATGCACGGTTTCCAAATATTGTACAACACAAAATGTGATCTCTACAGTACCATAGGCAAACGCAGAGGGTGTTTCTGGTTGCCCGGAAACCCCCCTTCTCTTGGCAAGTGGGTCAAATTATGACAATAATAGCAATGGTATATAATACGATTACTAGAGCTGCCACCACATCATGCAATTTGAGGGACAGAGTGTTATGATCCTGATACTCAGGTCAGGGGAGATCTTATACGGTGGGACCTGAGTACCAGGACGTAATGCTGGGAAAGGGAAATGGAATGGGAATAGCCCCTGGCACCCTCTCTCCGTTGTCTCACCCGTGCTGTCAGTACACTCTTGCGAGACTATGGTTTCTTGGGCCCATGGCAGCCGCGTTTGAAGGGCGGATTACGTCTGCCCAACTCCGATGCCCCCTCAGGTCTTATTGAGAGACAAAGAGTGAACTGACACAGGGTGATAACAAGGGGCCCTCTAACTAAACAACAAGGCCAGGGGCTACTGGCATCCTGAAACTAAAAGTATGCGCGGATTACCGCCAGGGAAAAGAACAACCAAAATATTCCACTTGTCCACTCTCCTACACGGCACCGCCGAGTACCGGAGAGGACTATGGAAGCGGAAACCTCCGCAAATGCACCAGTACAATGAAACAATACTAAATTGGCCTAGGCCGCAACATGCGGCAGGCTGCCACTCACGAAACCAAGAGAGAACCTCAATCGACTGCCACAGGTAACTTTGGACCAGAAGAACTCCTTGGGACCAGGTGACTAACTCCAAGATTCAGGAATTCAGAGAACTGGAGGGACCGGACACAGCTAACCAGGAACAGACGTTCACCAAACATGAGCAGCATGCAGGAAGCTATCACTGGCGTCTGTGTGAGGCACTGAGGAGGCATTTAACAGGGAAACCTCCAATCAGAGTACAGAGCCTAATTACCATAAATGTCGTGCAGCTGCCTTGCTGCACGACCAGAGAAACATGTGTGAACACTTCAATAATCAACCCTGCAACGGGGAACGCGGTCCGCCTGTGGCGTCCCCGTTGCTAAGGTCCTGGCGGCTCGGCGCGCCCGGCATCCTAGCGTTGCTATGGACCCGGCGGTTCAGCGCGCACGGCGTCCTAGCGTTGCTAGGGACCCGGCGGCTCAGCGCGTACGGCATCCCTAGTTGCTAGGCGCCGGGCAAGGAGGAAGCCCCGGACCGCGGCGCCTAACAGTACCCCCCCCCCCTTGAGGAGGGGTCAACGAACCCCTAAAGCCAGGTTTCAGAGGAAATTCTTGAAAGAATAATCTCTTGAGTTTAGGGGCATATAGATCCTTATCCAGGACCCAAGACCTTTCCTCCGGACCATAGCCTTTCCAGTGAACCAAAAAATAAAGCCGGCCCCGGGAAACTTTTGAATCTAAAACCTTCTCAACCAAGAACTCCTGTTGTCCCTGCACATCCATCGGAGACCTACCCTGGGGAGACCTCCGAGGAAATCTCCTGGAAGAAAAATACTGTTTCAAAAGGGAACAGTGAAAAGTATATCCAATTCTGAGAGATCTTGGCAAGCGTAGCCGAAAAGCAACTGGATTGACCTTCTTAATGATAAGGAATGGTCCAATAAATTTGGGTCCCAATCTAGCCGAGGGTTGTCGGAGCTTGATGTTGCGAGTTGACAACCACACCTTATCTCCCACCTCAAAAGTGCAAGGACGTCGGAGCCTATCAGAAAATTTCTTTTCTCGGAAGGCAGCTTTTTTCAGGGCAAGGTGCACTCTTCTCCAAATAGTTCTGAGATGGGAGGTTAAGGTCATGGAGGAGGCTGGAGAATGATGGAAAAAAGAGTTGGCTCTAGGATGAAAACCAAAGACTGAAAAGAATGGGGACTCCTTGGTGGAGGAATGACAGGAGTTATTATAAGCAAATTCGGCTAAAGGAAGAAATTCAGACCAATCATTCTGGAGTTTGGCCGAATACAAGCGTAAATATTGTTTTAATGACTGGTTGACTCGTTCGGTTTGCCCGTTAGACTGTGGATGGAAACCAGATGTTAAAGACAGTTTCATATTCAATGAGGCACAAAAACGTTTCCAGAATCGTGCGATAAATTGCGGACCCCGATCAGAGACAATATCAGTGGGCAAACCATGGAGCCTGAACACATGGCGGAGGAACAAAACTGCCAACCCTTGAGCAGAGGGTAATCGGGGAAGAGCAATGAAATGAGCCATTTTACTAAAACGGTCCACTACCACCCAAATGACTCGACATCCGGCTGAAAGGGGAAGGTCCACCACGAAATCCATGGATATATGAGACCATGGCTTGAGAGGAACGGCTAAAGGTATGAGTTGCCCGATCGGCAACGAACGAGGGACCTTATGCTGTGCACAAACCTGACAGGAGTGGACAAATTCTTTTACGTCTTTAGAAAGACTAGACCACCACACCGAGCGAGAGACCAGCTCCAAGGTCTTAGTGATACCTGGATGACCAGAGACCTTGTTGTCATGAAACTCAGCTAAAACAGTGCCTCTCAAAAATTCAGGGACAAAAAGACGACCAGCAGGAGTAAGTCTAGGAGCCTGGTGTTGAAGCTGGTTTAACTGAGTACATAAATCCTGTGTGAGGCCTGCCCGGATGACTGAAGATGGAACTATGGGGGTAGTAACAGGATTGCTATTGTGAACCGGAAGAAAGCAACGTGACAGGGCATCAGCTTTCGTATTCTTGGAACCAGGCCTGAAGGTGATAATAAACCTGAAACGAGTAAAAAACAATGCCCAACGTGCCTGCTGAGCATTAAGCCGTTTAGCTGACTCAATATATTGCAGATTTTTATGGTCAGTAAATACTGTAATAGTATGCCTAGCTCCCTCCAGCCAATGCCTCCACTCCTCGAAAGCCCATTTTACTGCCAGTAATTCTCGATTACCAACGTCATAATTGGATTCTGCGGAGGAGAATTTCCTGGACATGAAGGCACAAGGATGTAACTCCTGAGACTCCGGATCTTCCTGAGAAAGGATAGCCCCCACTCCAACCTCTGAGGCATCAACCTCAACAATAAAGGGGAGCTCCGGATTAGGGTGTCTGAGGACAGGAGCCGAGACAAAGGCCTGCTTCAAGGCCCGAAAGGCAGACTCAGCTTCAGGCGACCAACTGGAAGGATCAGCTCCTTTTTTAGTCAAAGCTACTATAGGAGCGACCAGGTCAGAAAAGGTATGAATGAACCGCCTATAATAATTTGCAAACCCTAAAAAGCGCTGAATTGCTTTTAAATTAGTGGGTTGCGCCCAATTAAGGATGGCCTGAAGTTTTTTCGGTTCCATAAAAAATCCCTGGGGAGAAATAATATACCCCAAGAAGGACACTTCTGTGATGTGAAAATCACACTTCTCAAGCTTAGCGTATAAATGATTCTCTCGTAATTTTTGAAGAACCTGACGCACCTGGGCAACATGTTGTTCCATAGACTCAGAGTATATCAAAATGTCGTCTAAATAAACGACCACGAACTTCCCAAGGAAGTCACGGAGAACATCGTTGATGAGGTCTTGAAATACCGCAGGAGCATTAGACAGGCCAAACGGCATCACCAGGTATTCATAGTGACCCGACTGAGTGCTGAAAGCCGTCTTCCACTCATCCCCAGATCTTATTCGGATGAGGTTGTAAGCTCCCCTAAGATCGATTTTAGAAAAGATCACGGCGGAGCGTAACTGATCAAAAAGCACTGAAATCAATGGTAAAGGATAGGTGTTCTTAACAGAAATTTTATTCAGAGCCCGAAAATCAATACATGGTCTGAGTGACCCATCTTTTTTCTCAACAAAGAAAAAACCTGCACTCAACGGAGATTTCGAAGGCCTAATAAAGCCTTTTTTCAGGTTTTCCTGAATGTAATTATTCATGGCCGTGGTTTCTGGCCCGGACAGGGCATATAATCTCCCCTTGGGCAAAGTGGCACCCGGTACTAACTCTATCGCACAGTCATAGGACCGATGGGGAGGCAGAATGTCCGCATTGCCTTTTGAGAACACATCGGCAAAATCCTGATATTCCACAGGAATAAGTTCTGGGATGACTGCCGCAACCCGGACTGGATGGGAAATACATTCCTTAACACAAAAAGGACCCCATTGGGAAATCTCCCCAGACCGCCAATCTATGGTGGAATTATGAAAGGCAAGCCAGGGGTGACCCAAAACTACAGGAACTGCCGGACAATGTGTAAGGTAAAATTCTATGTCTTGTGAATGTAAGGCACCCACTGTCAATAATACTGGAGGTGTGCGGTGAGTAATTATCCCATTGGAAAGCGGACCCCCATCCAAGCCGTGCATGGTAATACGTTTATCCAATGGTATCTGTGGAATGCCTAAAGCCTTAGCCCAAGCTAAGTCCATAAAATTTCCTGCAGCTCCACTGTCGATGAAGGCCGACACCAATGATCTGAGGCTGCCAAAGGAAATCTTAACAGGAACTAAAAGAGAATCATTTGAGGAGATAAGCTGCAGACCCAAGTGAACCCCCTCATAATTCACTTGGTCAGAGCGTTTCCCGACTTATTCGGGCAGTTACGAGCAATATGTCCTTTACCACCACAATACAAACAAAGACCAGACGTTAATCTTCTGGTTCTTTCCTCTGGGGACAGCCGGGAGAGACCTATCTGCATGGGCTCCTCGACGTCCTCAGGAAAGGTATAAACACAAGGATTAGGTCTAAAAGTTGTTCCTCTTTCAGCCCTCCGCTCTCTCGGAGACGACATCTATTTTAATAGCAAGCTCCATGAGTTTGTCGAGAGTCTCAGGAGCGGGGTACTAAAGGAGACTGTCTTTAATAAGTTCAGACAAACCGAGGCGAAACTGACTGCGCAGGGCCGGGTCATTCCAGCCACAGTCGTTCGACCAGCGGCGAAATTCGATACAATACACCTCTGCTGGATTTTTGCCTTGTTTAAGGGCACGCAGGTGACTCTCAGCTAAAGCCTCTCTATCTGGGTCATCATATAACAGGCCTAAAGATTTAAAAAAGGCGTCTACTGACAACAAGGCAGGATCATCTGTCCTTAACCCAAACGCCCAGGTCTGAGGATCACCCTGGAGCAATGACATAACTATCCCAACCCGCTGAGACTCAGTACCAGAGGAACGAGGCCTTAAACGAAAATAAAGCTTACAAGCTTCCTTAAAATTAAAGAAATCTGTTCGGTTACCCAAAAAACGGTCAGGTAAATGCATTTTTGGTTTTAGGACCACACTCGGGGAGGCTCGCAAAAGATCTTCCTGCGATTTCACCCGAAGAGTAAGGTCCTGAACCATCTGAGTTAGTTCTTGAATTTGGTTGACCAAAAGCTGACCGGGATTCGGCCCTAAAACTGCCGGATTCATGAAGCCGAATTTTAGACTAACCAAAACAAAGAATGGAAAAAATTAAACCCCTTTTTTTTTTTAATGTTTTGGGCCGGTGATAATGTTATGATCCTGATACTCAGATCAGGGGAGATCTTATACGGTGGGACCTGAGTACCAGGACGTAATGCTGGGAAAGGGAAATGGAATGGGAATAGCCCCTGGCACCCTCTCTCCGTTGTCTCACCCGTGCTGTCAGTACACTCTTGCGAGACTATGGTTTCTTGGGCCCATGGCAGCCGCGTTTGAAGGGCGGATTACGTCTGCCCAACTCCGATGCCCCCTCAGGTCTTAATGAGAGACAAAGAGTGTACTGAGACAGGGTGATAACAAGGGGCCCTCTAACTAAACAACAAGGCCAGGGGCTACTGGCAAACCTGAAACTAAAAGTATGCGCGGATTACCGCCAGGGAAAAGAACAACCAAAATATTCCACTTGTCCACTCTCCTACACGGCACCGCCGAGTACCGGAGAGGACTATGGAAGCGGAAACCTCCGCAAATGCACCAGTACAATGAAACAATACTAAATTGGCCTAGGCCGCAACATGCGGCAGGCTGCCACTCACGAAACCAAGAGAGAACCTCAATCGACTGCCACAGGTAACTTTGGACCAGAAGAACTCCTTGGGACCAGGTGACTAACTCCAAGATTCAGGAACTCAGAGAACTGGAGGGATCGGACACAGCTAACCAGGAACAGACGTTCACCAAACATGAGCAGCATGCAGGAAGCTATCACCGGCGTCTGTGTGAGGCACTGAGGAGGCATTTAACAGGGAAACCTCCAATCAGAGTACAGAGCCTAATTACCATAAATGTCGTGCAGCTGCCTTGCTGCACGACCAGAGAAACATGTGTGAACACTTCAATAATCAACCCTGCAACGGGGAACGCGGTCCGCCTGTGGCGTCCCCGTTGCTAAGGTCCTGGCGGCTCGGTGCGCCCGGTGTCCTAGCGTTGCTAGGGACCCGGCGGCTCAGCGTGCACGGCGTCCTAGCGTTGCTAGGGACCCGGCGGCTCAGCGCGTACGGCATCCCTAGTTGCTAGGCGCCGGGCAAGGAGGAAGCCCCGGACCGCGGCGCCTAACACAGAGCAGAGTGGCTGCACATGCCCAGTGGTAGCAGCTTCTTCTACCAAGTTTGTCGTGTGTGTGGATCTGAGTCCTCAGTCAGTGCCCAGGGCCAGAGAGTAGCTACCAGGAAGAAGAGACAGGAGCCTTACCATGAGGTGGGAGAATGTTTGCTTAGAAAGTGCAGTACTGGTTCTATTATGTTTTTGTATTTATTTATTATGTGATGTTTGACCTTTTCCTGATCACTTATCTATATTATTTAGCTGTTTTATATAAAACCTGTACTATAAACCAACTATAGTGTTAAATATTAGTGATGTCCACCGGAAATTTTTCGGGTTTTGGTTTTGGATTCGGTTCCGCGGCGGTGTTTTGGATTCGGACGCATTTTGGCAAAACCTCCCTGAAAATTTTTTGTCGGATTCGGGTGTGTTTAGGATTTGGGTGTTTTTTTACAAAAAACCCTCAAAAACAGCTTAAATCATAGAATTTGGGAGTCATTTTGATCCCATAGTATTATTAACCTCAATAACCATAATTTACACTCATTTTCAGTCTATTCTGAACACCTCACAATATTATTTTTAGTCATAAAAATTTGCACCGAGGTCGCTGGATGGCTAAGCTAAGCGACACAAGTGGCCGACACAAACACCTGGCCCATCTAGGAGTGGCACTGCAGTGTCAGACAGGATGGCACTTCAAAAAAAATAGTCCCCAAACAGCACATGATGCAAAGAAAAAAAGAGGTGCACCAAGGTCGCTGTGTGACTAAGCTAAGCGACACAAGTGGCCGACACAAACACCTGGCCCATCTAGGAGTGGCACTGCAGTGTCAGACAGGATGGCACTTCAAAAAAATTGTCCCCAAACAGCACATGATGTAAAGAAAAAAAGAGGTGCACCAAGGTCGCTGTGTGACTAAGCTAAGCGACACAAGTGGCCGACACAATTGGACTCTCCTTGGGGATTTGTGATTTAGAAGAACGCACAGTTCTTTGCTGTGCTTTTGCCATCTTAACTCTTTTAAGTTTTCTAGCAGGAGGATGAGTGCTTCCATCCTCATGTGAAGCTGAACCACTAGCCATGAACATAGGCCAGGCCCTCAGCCGTTCCTTGCCACTCCGTGTCATAAATGGCACATTGGCAAGTTTACGCTTCTCCTCAGACGATTTTGATTTAGATTTTTGGGTCATTTTACCGAGCTTTATTTTTTTGGATTTTACATGCTCTCTACTATGACATTGGGCATCGGCCTTGGCAGACGACGTTGATGGCATTTCATCGTCTCGGCCATGACTAGTGGCAGCAGCTTCAGCACGAGGTGGAAGTGGATCTTGATCTTTCCCTATTTTACCCTCCACATTTTTGTTCTCCATTTTTTAATGTGTGGAATTATATGCCAGTATCAATAGCAATGGCCTACTACTATATATACTGCGCACAACTGAAATGCACCACAGGTATGGATGGATAGTATACTTGACGACACAGAGGTAGGTAGAGCAGTGGCCTACTGTACCGTACTGCTATATATTATATACTGGTGGTCAGCAAACTGTGCAAAACTGAAATGCACCACAGGTATGGATGGATAGTATACTTGACGACACAGAGGTAGGTAGAGCAGTGGCCTACTGTACCGTACTGCTATATATTATATACTGGTGGTCAGCAAACTGTGCAAAACTGAAATGCACCACAGGTATGGATGGATAGTATACTTGACGACACAGAGGTAGGTAGAGCAGTGGCCTACTGTACTGTACTGCTATATATTATATACTGGTGGTCAGCAAAATTATGCACTGTACTCCTACTATATATACCACAATGCAGCACAGATATGGAGCGTTTTTCAGGCAGAGAACGTATAATACTGGTGGTCACTGGTCAGCAAAACTCTGCACTGTACTCCTCCTATATAATACTGCTGGTCCCCAGTCCCCACAATAAAGCAGTGTGAGCACAGATATATGCAGCACACTGAGCACAGATATGGAGCGTTTTTCAGGCAGAGAACGTATAATACTGGTGGTCACTGATCAGCAAAACTCTGCACTGTACTCCTTCTATATAATACTGCTGCTCCCCAGTCCCCACAATAAAGCAGTGTGAGCACAGATATATGCAGTACACTGAGCACAGATATGGAGCGTTTTTCAGGCAGAGAACGTATAATACTGGTGATCACTGATCAGCAAAACTCTGCACTGTACTCCTCCTATATAATACTAGTGCTCCCCAGTCCCCACAATAAAGCAGTGTGAGCACAGATATATGCAGCACACTGAGCACAGATATGGAGCGTTTTTCAGGCAGAGAACGTATAATACTGGTGGTCACTGATCAGCAAAACTCTGCACTGTACTCCTCCTATATAATACTGGTGCTCCCCAGTCCCCACAATAAAGCAGTGTGAGCACAGATATATGCAGCACACTGAGCACAGATATGGAGCGTTTTTCAGGCAGAGAACGTATAATACTGGTGGTCACTGGTCAGCAAAACACTGCACTGTACTCCTCCTATATAATACTGCTGCTCCTAGTCCCCACAATAAAGCAGTAAGCACAGATATTTGCAGCCACATGAATAAAACAGAGAGGACGCCAGCCACGTCCTCTCACTAAAATTTCCAATGAACGAGTGAAAATGGCGGCGACGCGCGGCTCCTTATATAGAATCCCAATCTCGCGAGAATCCGACCGCGGGATGATGACGTTCGGGCGCGCTCGGGTTAACCGAGCAAGGCAGTAAGGTTCGAACCTGCCTCGGACCCGTGTAAAAAAGCTGAAGTTCGGGGGGGTTCGGATCCCGAGGATCCGAACCCGCTCATCACTATTAAATATTAATACTGTATTCCATACACTAACTAGTGTATAAAATGTCAATGTTTACATTAATGTCCAGGGTCGTTATTAGGTTCTACTACCACTCCCCCAGACTTCTTGCACCAATGTCCCGCAGAGTGGGAGATTGAGGATGGCATTTGGAAACCCCCCTCTAGAAATCCTGCATTTGCCATGAGTACATGACATGTGTGTGCAATACATGTGTGTACAATACAAAGGACATTCTTGTGGCCACCGACTTGAAGCCTTTAAACATTCTTCCTCCTACTCCCATCATAAAGAGAAACAGCAGTCACAGCTATCTGGACACTTCAAGCCATGTATTTTCCCATGCACAAGCGTTCAATCGTGCAAAACCAGGCTCATAATATCACTAAACAGGATTTGCACTGCAAGACCGTATTTCTGCAGCTCTACAAATTAATGAACACAAAATAGTCTTAACAGTAATTTAAACATACTCTGTAACCCCTACAATTGTAACTATACATAACTCTGGCGATGTCTGAGAGTTTTGAAATTCATGTCCTTTGGTTCAGAACATTAGAACCAGAATGACCATAAAGCATGCATTCCGGCGTCTAACCGTCTCCTGCCTTAACCATGTTCAAATGTGTAAATGAAACTATTTGACCTCTTCTGCAATCTACATTTATCATGCATTAAGTAATTTAAACTGCAGTAGTAAACCAGCATTAAATGGCATAGAAGTTTGGTACTCTGAAAGTAAAACAAGGACTGTTGATCTAATGGGCAAATCAGAGGGACTAAATCAAACTAAGCTGTCAAAATTGGCCTATTCTATTACAAAGAAACAACTCTATAGAAATCAAATCCTGGTTCCTGGAACATTCCTCAACCGTTGAAAGATTTACTAGAACACTGATGGCGACCCTAATTTCAATATAAGAAAAATGTTATCTAACTGTACTTTTCAAACATACATGTCACATCATTGTAATTCAGTGGTTTGAAGGCCACTCAGACAAGCCCAATTAATTATTACTGCAGCACACCAGCACACAGGTTGAAGTGGATTCTTAGTAGAGATGTGCACCGGAAATTTTTCGGGTTTTGGTTTTGGATTCGGTTCCGCAGCCGTGTTTTGGATTCGGACGCGTTTTGGCAAAACCTCCCTGAAAATTTTTTGGCGGATTCGGGTGTGTTTTGGATTTGGGTGTATTTTTTCAAAAACCCCTCAAAAACAGCTTAAATCATAAAATATGGGGGTCATTTTGATCCTATAGTATTATTAACCTCAATAACCATAATTTCCACTCATTTCCAGTCTATTCTGAACACCTCACACCTCACAATATTATTTCTAGTCCTAAAATTTGCACCGAGGTCGCTGGATGACTAAGCTAAGCGACCTAAGTGGGCGGCACAAACACCTGGCCCATCTAGGAGTGGCACTGCAGTGTCAGACAGGATGGCACTTCAAAAAATTGGTCCCAAACATCACATGATGCAAAGATAAATAAATAAAAAAGAGGTGCAAGATGGAATTGTCCTTGGGACATGCACACTTTAACAAACCCATCATTTCAGCGACAGGGTCTGCCACACGACTGTGGCTGAAATGACTGGTTGGTTTGGGCCCCCACCAAAAAAAGAAGCAATCAATCTCTCCTTGCTCAAACTGGCTCTACAGAGGCAAGATGTCGACCTCATCATCATCCTCCGATTCCTCACCCCTTTCACTGTGTACATCCCCCTCCTCACAGAGTATTAATTCGTCCCCATTGGAATCCACCATCTCATGTCCCTGTGTACTTTCTGGAGGCAATTGCTGGTGAATGTCTCCACAGAGGAATTGATTATAATTCATTTTGATGAACATCATCTTCTCCACATTTTGTGGAAGTAACCTCGTACGCTTATCGCTTACAAGTTGACTGGCTGCACTAAACACTCTTTCGGAGTACACACTGGAGGGGGGGCAACTTAGGTAAAATAAAGCTAGTTTGTGCATGGGCCTCCAAATTGCCTCTTTTTCCTGCCAGTCTACGTATGGACTGTCTGACGTGCCTACTTGGATGTGGTCACTCATATAATTCTCCACCATTTTTTCAATGGTGACAGAATCATATGCAGTGACATTAGACGACATGTCAGTAATCGTTGGCAGGTCCTTCAGTCCGGACCAGATGTCAGTTTTTGCTCTTGACTGCCCTGCATCACCGCCAGCGGGTGGTTTTGGAAATCAGATCCTTTTCCTGGCAGCTCCAGTGGTGGGAGAAAATGAAGGAGGAGCTGTTGGCGGGTCACGTTCCGCTTGACTTGACAAGTATCTCACCAGCAGGTCTTTGAACATGTGCAGACTTGTGTCTGCCGGAAAGAGAGATACAACGTAGGCTTTAAACCTAGGATCGAGCACGGTTGCCAAAATGTAGTGCTCTGATTTCAACAGAATGACCACCCGTGAATCCTGGTTAAGCGAATGAAGGGCTCCATCCACAAGTCCCACATGCCTAGCGGAATCGCTCCGTTTTAGCTCCTCCTTCAATCTCTCCAGCTGCTTCTGCAAAAGCCTGATGAGGGGAATGACCTGACTCAGGCTGGCAGTGTCTGAACTGACTTCACGTGTGGCAAGTTCAAAGGGTTACAGAACCTTTCACAACGTTGAAATCATTCTCCACTGCGCTTGAATCAGGTGCATTCCCCCTCCTTTGCCTATATCATAGGCAGATGTATAGGCTTGAATGGCCTTTTGCTGCTTCTCCATCCTCTGAAGCATATAGAGGGTTGAATTCCACCTCGTTACCACCTCTTGCTTCAGATGATGGCGGGGCAGGTTCAGGAGTGATTGCTGGAGCTCCAGTCTTCGGCACGCGGTGGCTGAATGCTGAAAGTGGCCCGCAATTCTTCGGGCCACCGACAGCATCTCTTGCACGCCCCTGTCGTTTTTTAAAAAATTTGTATGTGCAAAACATTAGACTCTCCTTGGGGATTTGTGATTTAGAAGAACGCACAGTTCTTTGCTGTGCTTTTGCCATCTTAACTCTTTTCAGTTTTCTAGCGGGAGGATGAGTGCTTCCATCCTCATGTAAAGCTGAACCACTAGCCATGAACATAGGCCAGGGCCTCAGCCGTTCTTTGCCACTCCGTGTCGTAAATGGCATATTGGCAAGTTTACGCTTCTCCTCAGACGCTTTTAATTTAGATTTTTTTTGGGTCATTTTACTTTAGTTTTTTGTATTTTACATGCTCTCTACTATGACATTGGGCATCGGCCTTGGCAGACGACGTTGATGGCATTGAATCATCTCTGCCATGACTAGTGGCAGCAGCTTCAGCACTAGGTGGAAGTGGATCTTGATCTTTCCCTATTTCACCCTCCACATTTTTGTTCTCCATTTTTTAATGTGTGGAATTATATGCCAGTAATATTATTATATCAATAGCAATGCCCTACTGTACTGTACAACTATATACTGTTGGTCACCAAAATGCTGCACTGTACTACTATATATACTGCTCACAAAAATGCAGCACAGATATGGAATGGATACTTGCAGTGACACAGAGCTGCAAGATACAGCAATGGCCTACCGTACTGTACAACTATATACTGTTGGTCACCAAAATGCTGCACTGTACTACTATATATATACTGCTCACAAAAATGCAGCACAGATATGGAATGGATACTTGCAGTGACACGGAGCTGCAAGATACAGCAATGGCCTACTGTACTGTACAACTATATACTGTTGGTCACCAAAATGTTGCACTGTACTACTATATATACTGCTCACAAAAATGCAGCACAGATATGGAATGGATACTTGCAGTGACACGGAGCTGCAAGATACAGCAATGGCTTACTGTACTGTACAACTATATACTGTTGGTCACCAAAATGCTGCACTGTACTACTATATATACTGCTTACAAAAATGCAGCACAGATATGGAATGGATACTTGCAGTGACACAGAGCTGCAAGATAAAGCAATGGCTTACTGTACTGTACAACTATATACTGGTGGTCACCAAAAATGCTGCACTGTACTACTATATATACTGCTCACAAAAATGCAGCACAGATATGGAATGGATACTTGCAGTGACACAGAGCTGCAAGATACAGCAATGGCCAACTGTACTGTACAACTATATACTGTTGGTCACCAAAATGCAGCACACTGAGCACAGATATTTGCAGCACACTGAGCACAGATATGGAGCTTTTCAGGCAGAGAACGTAGATATTTGCAGCACACTGAGCACAGATATTTGCAGCACCTGAGCACAGATACTTGCAGCACACTGAGCACAGATATGAAGCTTTTCAGGGAGAGAACGTAGCCACGTCCTCTCCGTTCAATCTCCAATGCACGAGTGAAAATGGCGGCGACGCGCGGCTCTTTATATAGAATATGAATCTCGCAAGAATCCGACAGCGGGATGATGACGTTCGGCCGCGTTTGGGTTAACCGAGCAAGGCGGGAAGATACGAGGCTGCCTCGGACCCGTGTAAAATAGGTGAAGTTCGAGGGGGTTCGGATCTCGACGAACCAAACCCACTCATCTCCAATTCTTAGCTTCTGGTGTGTGGTTAAAGTATCTGCACAGATTTACCACCTAATGCACCATTGAATGAGTCACACCTACTAAAAGCTTATAGTGAGATTTCACTTAACAGTCAGTGCTAGGCGATTGTTTGGTGTACCATCTGTGAACTCATCTCATTCTGCCCAGCTCGGTCTGCATGTTTGACATTACTGTGCATCAATCCAGTCTGCCTTCTGACCTTGCTCTGCATATGTCCATTGTCTGCTGGCTCCACCACTGTGTTCCGCATACTGTCCTTGTTCTTATTATATTATATTTCTGTCCGATTCCTGCTTGATATTAAAGTGACCTCCTGTGCATCTGACCATTATATAGAGCTCTGGACTTCCATTAACATATCTTTGCTTGTTGTTTCTAATAAACTTGGTATAGATTATTGGGCTGATTGCTACAAGTCTGTGATGCCCAGAAACTACAAGACAGGTGAGTAACATCTCTGGGCCTATTCATCATCGCTTAAATGATCCTTTACACCAGGGGTGGGGAACCTTTTTTCTACCAAGGGCCATTTGGATATTTATAAAATCCTTCGGGGGCCATACAAAAATTATCAAAAATTAGCCTGCCCCCAGTAGTTATGCCCCAAGTCAGTAGTTATGCCCCAATTCAGTAGTTATGCCCCAGTCAGTAGTTATGCCCCCAGTCATTTGTTATGCCCCATTAGATATGCCCCCAGTCAGTTGTTATGCTCCATTAGATATGCCCCCAGTCAGTTGTTATGCTCCATTAGATATGCCCCCAGTCAGTTGTTATGCCCCATTAGATATGCCCCCAGTCAGTTGTTATGCTCCATTAGATATGCTTCCTAGTAACGCCGCTTACACACACATATTTAAAAAAAAAAATACTCACCAGCCCTGCTCCTGCTTCCGGACCGCTGCCCTCCGCCTGGCCGCCCGCTCCTCGGAACTATGGGAGAGCAGTCATGACGTCTCTCCCATAGCGCTGCACAGCCGCACACATACACTGCCTGAGCCGGAAGCCGGAGCTCAGGAGTGAGAGCCTGCCTCTGGCTGCTGCTGAGGGGAAGGAGACGGGAGCCTGCTGGTAACAAAATCTCAGCAGATGCCCGGCATTTCCCTCGGTTAGGTGAGCCTGGCTGGGCCGGATCAAGTGGATTTGAGGGCCTTATACGGCCCGTGGGCCTGAGGTTCCCCACCCCTGCTTTACACATAAGGAAATCCTGGTTTCTGCATATTTTATGTAACAGGACATTCAGAATTAGGGGTCTGACAGGGCTGCCTGATACTCAGCAAATTCCGAACAATTTAAAGTTTTGGGAGTTTGCCTTCGAGAACAAATGCCATCTTCTGATGGATCTTGTTGTCGGGGGATCGCACCTTCTTATAAGAAGGAGTTCAAGGATGCAAAGAGGGATCTAAGCAGATCCCTCCGCCGTCTCATCACTGACTGACCAGTGGCTCTATGCATACATAACCTCAGCGGGGCAACTGTCCATGCACTAGAGCATTGCTAAATTACTGTGGTGAAAGATATCCCCTACCAGAACTCGCAGCGAGTTGGATACTTAATCATCGGGGGGGCCATCTGGCCACCGATGATGATAAGCCCCCTTAAAGAGAATCATAATGGAATGTGACAAAACCGTTATAAGAATGTTGGATTAAACATATTACAAACCAGGTACCAATAAATGTTTTTTTGACTAAATGGTCCTTTATGTTCACTGTAATATGCAATTTAAACAGTACAGTATATTATTAACTACTACTTGTAGGCTTTGATCTTTATTATGTTTTCTTTAAAACAATATATGTAAAGTTATTATCACAATGTTTAAAGTAGAGATGTGCGGCTGGCACTTTTCGTGTTATGTGTTTTGGTTTTGGTTCTAATTCCACTTTCGTCTTTTGGTTTTGGCTTGGTTTTGCCAAAACCACCCTTTCGTGTTTTGGTTTTGGTTTTGGATCTGGATGATTTTTTAAAAAACCATAAAAACAGCAAAAATCACAGAATTTGGGGGTAATTTAGCTCCTACAGTATTATTGACCTCAATAGCATTCATTTCCACTAATTTCCAGTCTATTCTGAACACCTCACACCTTACAATATTGTTTTTAGGCCTAAAAGTTGCACCGAGGTGTCTGTATGACTAAGCTAAGCGACACAAGTGTGCGGCACAAACACCTGGCCCACCTAGGAGTGGCACTGCAGTTGCAGACAGGATGGCACTATTTAAAAACTAGTCCCCAAACAGCACATGATGCAAAGAAAAAAAGAGGTGTAATTAGGTAGCTGGATGGCCAAGCTAAGCGACACAAGTGTGCGGCACAAACAACTGGCCCATCTAGGAGTTGCACTGCAGTGTCAGACAGGATGGCAAGATGTAGAAGAGGTGCAATGAGGTAGCTGTATGACTGAGCCAAGCGACACAAACAATTCCCACTGGAATTATACGTCCAAATCACTGGAATTATATGTCCAAATTAAATGGCAAAATCACCTATAATTATAGGTCTTTGTTGTGTAAGACTAGTAGACTGAAATGTAGTTTTTTTCCTAAAGCAATTAGTATGTTAAACGGTTCTGAGGGTAGATAGGAGTTGGACCTGCTTACGTGTCCACTTGTGTTCTTATGGGTTTTAAAATATTTTATGGTGTTTTATTGGCATTTGTATTCTTGTGATATCTGTTTTTTTTTTTCCATTCGGAAATCTCATTGTTTGTTCACATGTGAATATCTAATGATAATAAACTAAACTAAACTAAACTAAACTGGAATTATACGTCCAAATCACTGGAATTATACTGTAAAAATCACTGTAATAATACTGCAAAATCACTGTAATTATAGATCCAAATCACTGGAATTATACGTCCAAATCACTGGAATTAAATGGCAAAATCACTGGAATTATACATCCAAATCACTGGAATTAAATGGCAAAATCACTGGAATTATACTGCAAAATCACTGTAATAATACTGCAAAATCACTGGAATTATAGATCCAAATCACTGGAATTATACGTCCAAATCACTGGAATTAAATGGCAAAATCACTGGAATTATACATCCAAACCACTGGAATTAAATGGCAAAATCACTGTAATTATACTGCAAAATCACTGTAATTATACGTCCAAATCACTGGAATTATACATCCAAATCACTGGAATTAAATGGCAAAATCACTGGAATTATACGTCCAAATCACTGGAATTATATGTCCAAATTAAATGGCAAAATCACCTATAATTATAGGTCTTTGTTGTGTAAGACTAGTAGACTGAAATGTAGTTTTTTTCCTAAAGCAATTAGTATGTTAAACGGTTCTGAGGGTAGGTAGGAGTTGGACCTGCTTACGTGTCCACTTGTGTTCTTATGGGTTTTAAAATATTTTATGGTGTTTTATTGGCATTTGTATTCTTGTGATATCTGTTTTTTTTTTTCCATTCGGAAATCTCATTGTTTGTTCACATGTGAATATCTAATGATAATAAACTAAACTAAACTAAACTAAACTGGAATTATACGTCCAAATCACTGGAATTATACTGCAAAATCACTGTAATAATACTGCAAAATCACTGTAATTATAGATCCAAATCACTGGAATTATACGTCCAAATCACTGGAATTAAATGGCAAAATCACTGGAATTATACATCCAAATCACTGGAATTAAATGGCAAAATCACTGGAATTATACTGCAAAATCACTGTAATAATACTGCAAAATCACTGGAATTATAGATCCAAATCACTGGAATTATACGTCCAAATCACTGGAATTAAATGGCAAAATCACTGGAATTATACATCCAAACCACTGGAATTAAATGGCAAAATCACTGTAATTATACTGCAAAATCACTGTAATTATACGTCCAAATCACTGGAATTATACATCCAAATCACTGGAATTAAATGGCAAAATCACTGGAATTATACGTCCAAATCACTGGAATTAAATGGCAAAATCACTGGAATTAAATGGCAAAATCACAAGAATTATATGTCCAAATCACTGGAATTAAATGGCAAAATCACTGTAATTAAATGACAAAATCTCAGTATTGCCTGCCTAGTGAAGTGGAATCTAGATGGGATTTGGTATCGGGGACACAATACCTCCATCAATTGTCTAAATCCCACTGCACTAATGGCGGATACCGGACGTATGTCTAACACCAACATAAGTGTCAAGGCCTCAGTTATGAGGGCTTCCATCGTCATGTGAAGCTGAACCACTAGTCATGAACATAGGCCAGGGCCTATAGGTTCCTTGCCACTCCGTGTCGTAAATGGCATATTGGCAAGTTTACGTTTCTCTTCAGACCATTGAAATGTCTTTTTCTGGGGTCTGTTTACTGAACTTTGGCTTTTTGGATTTTACATGCCCTCTAGTATCACATTGGGCATCGGCCTTGGCAGACGACGTTGATGGCATTTCATCATCTTTGTCATGGCTAGTGGCAGCAGCTTCAGCACTTGAAGGAAGTGGTTCTTGATCTTTCCCAATTTTATCCTCCAAATTTTTGTTCTCCATTATTTTTCTGGAGTTATATAACACAATATGCGGCACAGGAATGACTGATGGCTGATGGCCAGGACACTACCACTGGTCTGATGCAGCACAACACAGCAACACTGTGAGGGACTTGTTCTTGTTATTATTATTATAATACGGCAGCAGTGGACATATAGCAGCAGCGTATACCACTGTGACTGCCTGGTCACTGGAATGACTGATGGCCAGGACCCTACCACTGGTCTGATGCAGCACAACACAGCAACACTGTAAGGGACTTACAGCAGCACTGGACATATGGCAGCAGAGGACACCACCACTGTGACTGATGCAGCACAACACAGCACCACTGGACAGCACTGGACATATGGCAGTAGAGGACACCACCACTGAACCGATGCAGCACAACGCAGCACCATTGGACAGCACTCGATATATGGCAGCAGAGGACACAAGCACTGTGACTGGATAGATTCAGCACGAGACACGGACACTGAGAGAACGGATACACCTCCTCTCTCTACACTCTCCAATGTCGGAGTGAAAATGGCGGGGACACGCGGCTACTTAAATGGAATCGAAACCCCGCGAGAATCCGACAGCGGGATGATGACGTTTTGCCTCATTCTGGTTTCCGAGTCAGGCGGGAAAACCAGAGTCTGGCTCGGAACCGGACCGGACTCGAATGGTCAAGTTCGGTACGGTTCGGTTCTCTGAGAACCGAACCCGCTTATCCCTAGTTTAAAGCTATATAATTGCTGAAATCTTATATATGTGGAAAATGTTGGTGGCACTAACTTTTCAGCTATTAAGCTCTTCCTGCTGACTATATTGCTATACCTGTTTAATAATAGGGTACAATAAAGGCTTCAGCCTCCTTGGACAGTAATCAGTTATGTTACTGAACTTTCTACTAAGTATTGCACAAAGCTCCCAAAACTGTCAAATCATTTTCAGAGACATTCTCATGCAGGGCTGGTACATTTACACATGTCACAAGCAATAATATCTAGATAGACCTTGGTGCACCATAATCAAGGCCACTATAAGACTTTAGAGGATCCAGAAGCAGGATCGCATTAGTGGGCTCCCATAGGATATGGAATGGATTAGGATTACACTAATTTTAGGTTTAAATTTAAGGTTTGATTAGTGTAGGAAATCAGGCTAATGTCAGGGCTATACAAAAGGTCCGATAAAGAATATTCAGTTGAAGTTAATATTTTTATATATAATTTTATTTTTTTAAGGGGCCACTTTTCTTCTGATGACAGGAGACAATGTAGACTTGGAGGTACATCAGCCAAAATTACAGTACACCCACATTTTGGGGTGGTATTCATGTGACCGCCGGGCAGCTGACCGACAGTCACATGACCTCCTCCACCAGCCCGAAGGGGTCACTGTCTCGATGGTCGACATGCTGACCAACAGGGACTATTTCCACTCATGGGTGTCCACGACACCCATAGAGTGGGAATAGAACCGTGGCAACCGCAGGTCGCCACCGAGCCTGCAAGGGGCTTGCTGCACTCGCCCCACCCCGCCGGGATCCTGGCGTCGGTATGCTGCCGGGATCCCGGCGTCGGTAAGCTGACCGCCGGTCAGCCGTACTACACCCCACATTTTGTGCAGGGAGAAAACTGCAAGTAATCGCCCATCTGCAGAACTTCCTGGACCTGGTTTGCAGTATCTGATGGTAGGTTTCAGTAGGCTTTGGTTTACACATGGAGACCGAGTGCTACTAATATCGTGAGTTGCGACAGATGGTTGCGATGGAAGACACAGCACTTGGATCTCCCAGATGCACATAGCAGGAGGCACCTCTTACATACTCCTGTCACATTTGCATGTTATTTGTACGGAATTGCACAGTCTTTGCAGTTGCTTACAAATCTAAATCAGGCCTTATGTACAGAGAAGGTAAGCGTCCCTCTGTATTGGGCATTTTAATATGCTGAAATGTAGGGATTTCTGTAGCACACATCTAAGAGCAGCAGTAATATTAAATAATACAATAATTCCAGCTGGAGTGAAAAAATGAAAGCACAAAATGAGCCATATTTGATGATACAGGGGACATCAGAAACGAGGAGGGTTATGCAAAAGCCGTCTCCAGCTGGTCCTGACACTGAGGCATAAGGGAGTATTTCTGCCAGAGAGGGTAATAAATTACGGGACTCCAGCACTGCTTGTACCAAGATTATTCCATCTAATAAATTCTGCTCACTTCTCTCCCACTCTTCCCGGCTGCCCATTATATCATCCTGCCTGCTGACAAGCCCTGTGACAGGGGTAAGCCCGCAGCCCCAATTAGACAGTGGAGGACAGGTCACTCCTTTCATAAATACGGTTCTCCAGCAAGTCTCTCATGTATGACATAGCACCAAAGCCACGTTACTAGCGGAGAATGCACACAGCCCTGCGCCGCAGTCAAACGATTCAAAAGATGTTTATATTTATATAGCAAGTGGATAATATAGATATTTATTATTACCATGTTTGAAATTATGTACATATACTATAAATTGTTACTTACTATAACTACATGGGGCCGATGCAGAGTTGGTCTCAAGTTGCTAGCAATTGCATCGCATTGTGAGCATGGAACAGATATATTAAGTCATGTGCTGATCTGTACATACTGTATCTGTGTGGCCAGGCTTCCTCCATTTGCACACTCGCAGCCATTGTTATCAGTGGTTACTTGCACCATTCCTATTTTTGGTGAAAAAGATTCATCTGAATAGACTGCCACTGTTTGTGGCAGAGTTTTTACTGTATAAAGTATATGAAAGTATATGAAAAATACAAAGAATATGTTTTGAAATATCTTCTTTGCATTATTCTAATCAATTTTGTAGCCAAAATTCTGGCGTAAAAAGATAGACAGTGCCTCACCTGCCTATCTTTTCTGCACATCTCTGATCAAAACTCACCAAATTTCAAGTAGTTTATACTAGAGATGAGCGGGTTCGGTTCCTCGGAATCCGAACCCGCCCGAACTTCAGGTTTTTTTACACGGGTCCGAGCGACTCGGATCTTCCCGCCTTGCTCGGTTAACCCGAGCGCGCCCGAACGTCATCATCACGCTGTCGGATTCTCGCGAGGCTCGGATTCTATCGCGAGACTCGGATTCTATATAAGGAGCCGCGCGTCGCCGCCATTTTCACACGTGCATTGAGATTGATAGGGAGAGGACGTGGCTGGCGTCCTCTCCGTTTAGAAATAGATAGGAGAGTGAGAGTGAGACACTTCATTTACTGGAGCTAGGAGGAGTACTCAGAGAGTGCAGAATTTTGCTGATAGTAGTTAGTTAGTTATACTAGTGACTGACCAGTGAGACCACCAGTGCAGTTTTATTATTATTTAATATAATCCGTTCTCTGCCTGAAAAAAACGATACACAGTGACTCAGTCACATACCATATCTGTGCTCAGCCCAGTGTGCTGCATCATCTATGTATAATATCTGACTGTGCTCACACAGCTTAATTGTGGGGGAGACTGGGGAGCAGTTATAGGTTATAGCAGGAGCCAGGAGTACATATTAAACAGTGCACACTTTTGCTGCCAGAGTGCCACTGCCAGTGTGACTGACCAGTGACCTGACCACACTGACCACCAGTATATTGTGATTGTCTGCCTGAAAAAGTTAAACACTCGTCGTGTGACTTGTGTGGTGTTTTTTTATTCTATAAAAAACTCATTCTGCTGACAGACAGTGTCCAGCAGGTCCGTCATTATATAATATATACCTGTCCGGCTGCAGTAGTGATATATATATATTTTTTATATCATTATTTATCATCCAGTCTATACTAGCAGCAGACACAGTACGGTAGTTCACGGCTGTAGCTACCTCTGTGTCGGCACTCGGCAGTCCATCCATAATTGTATACCACCTACCCGTGTTTTTTTTTTCTTTCTTCTTTATACATACTACATCTCATTATCATCCAGTCTATATTAGCAGCAGACACAGTACAGTACGGTAGTCCACGGCTGTAGCTATCTCTGTGTCGGCACTCGGCAGTCCATCCATAATTGTATACCACCTACCCGTGGTTTTTTTTTTCTTTCTTCTTTATACATACTACATCTCATTATCAACCAGTCTATATTAGCAGCAGACACAGTACGGTAGTCCACGGCTGTAGCTACCTCTGTGTCGGCACTCGGCAGTCCATCCATAATTGTATACCACCTACCCGTGGTTTTTTTTTTCTTTCTTCTTTATACATACTACATCTCATTATCAACCAGTCTATATTAGCAGCAGACACAGTACGGTAGTCCATGGCTGTAGCTACCTCTGTGTCGGCACTCGGCAGTCCATCCATAATTGTATACCACCTACCCGTGGTTTTTTTTTTCTTTCTTCTTTATACATACTACATCTCATTATCAACCAGTCTATATTAGCAGCAGACACAGTACGGTAGTTCACGGCTGTAGCTACCTCTGTGTCGGCACTCGGCAGTCCATCCATAATTGTATACCACCTACCCGTGGTTTTTTTTCTCTTTCTTCTTTATACATACTACATCTCATTATCAACCAGTCTATATTAGCAGCAGACACAGTACAGTACGGTAGTTCACGGCTGTAGCTACCTCTGTGTCGGCACTCGGCAGTCCATCCATAATTGTATACCACCTACCCGTGGTTTTTTTTTTCTTTCTTCTTTATACATACTACATCTCATTATCATCCAGTCTATATTAGCAGCAGACACAGTACAGTACGGTAGTCCACGGCTGTAGCTATCTCTGTGTCGGCACTCGGCAGTCCATCCATAATTGTATACCACCTACCCGTGGTTTTTTTTTTCTTTCTTCTTTATACATACTACATCTCATTATCAACCAGTCTATATTAGCAGCAGACACAGTACAGTACGGTAGTCCACGGCTGTAGCTACCTCTGTGTCGGCACTCGGCAGTCCATCCATAATTGTATACCACCTACCCGTGGTTTTTTTTTTCTTTCTTCTTTATACATACTACATCTCATTATCAACCAGTCTACATTAGCAGCAGACACAGTACAGTACGGTAGTCCACGGCTGTAGCTACCTCTGTGTCGGCACTCGGCAGTCCATCCATAATTGTATACCACCTACCCGTGGTTTTTTTTTTCTTTCTTCTTTATACATACTACATCTCATTATCAACCAGTCTATATTAGCAGCAGACACAGTACGGTAGTTCACGGCTGTAGCTACCTCTGTGTCGGCACTCGGCAGTCCATCCATAATTGTATACCACCTACCCGTGTTTTTTTTTTTCTTTCTTCTTTATACATACTACATCTCATTATCAACCAGTCTATATTAGCAGCAGACACAGTACAGTACGGTAGTCCACGGCTGTAGCTACCTCTGTGTCGGCACTCGGCAGTCCATCCATAATTGTATACCACCTACCCGTGGTTTTTTTTCCTTTCTTCTTTATACATACTACATCTCATTATCATCCAGTCTATATTAGCAGCAGACACAGTACAGTACGGTAGTCCACGGCTGTAGCTATCTCTGTGTCGGCACTCGGCAGTCCATCCATAATTGTATACCACCTACCCGTGGTTTTTTTTTCTTTCTTCTTTATACATACTACATCTCATTATCATCCAGTCTATATTAGCAGCAGACACAGTACAGTACGGTAGTCCACGGCTGTAGCTATCTCTGTGTCGGCACTCGGAAGTCCATCCATAATTGTATACCACCTACCCGTGGTTTTTTTTTTCTTTCTTCTTTATACATACTACATCTCATTATCAACCAGTCTATATTAGCAGCAGACACAGTACAGTACGGTAGTCCACGGCTGTAGCTACCTCTGTGTCGGCACTCGGCAGTCCATCCATAATTGTATACCACCTACCCGTGGTTTTTTTTTTCTTCTTTATACATACTACATCTCATTATCAACCAGTCTATATTAGCAGCAGACACAGTACGGTAGTTCACGGCTGTAGCTACCTCTGTGTCGGCACTCGGCAGTCCATCCATAATTGTATACTAGTATCCATCCATCTCCATTGTTTACCTGAGGTGCCTTTTAGTTGTGCCTATTAAAATATGGAGAACAAAAATGTTGAGGTTCCAAAATTAGGGAAAGATCAAGATCCACTTCCACCTCGTGCTGAAGCTGCTGCCACTAGTCATGGCCGAGACGATGAAATGCCAGCAACGTCGTCTGCCAAGGCCGATGCCCAATGTCATAGTACAGAGCATGTCAAATCCAAAACACCAAATATCAGTAAAAAAAGGACTCCAAAACCTAAAATAAAATTGTCGGAGGAGAAGCGTAAACTTGCCAATATGCCATTTACCACACGGAGTGGCAAGGAACGGCTGAGGCCCAGGCCTATGTTCATGGCTAGTGGTTCAGCTTCACATGAGGATGGAAGCACTCAGCCTCTCGCTAGAAAACTGAAAAGACTCAAGCTGGCAAAAGCACCGCAAAGAACTGTGCGTTCTTCGAAATCCCAAATCCACAAGGAGAGTCCAATTGTGTCGGTTGCGATGCCTGACCTTCCCAACACTGGACGTGAAGAGCATGCGCCTTCCACCATTTGCACGCCCCCTGCAAGTGCTGGAAGGAGCACCCGCAGTCCAGTTCCTGATAGTCAGATTGAAGATGTCAGTGTTGAAGTACACCAGGATGAGGAGGATATGGGTGTTGCTGGCGCTGGGGAGGAAATTGACCAGGAGGATTCTGATGGTGAGGTGGTTTGTTTAAGTCAGGCACCCGGGGAGACACCTGTTGTCCGTGGGAGGAATATGGCCACTGACATGCCTGGTGAAAATACCAAAAAAATCAGCTCTTCGGTGTGGAAGTATTTCAACAGAAATGCGGACAACAGGTGTCAAGCCGTGTGTTGCCTTTGTCAAGCTGTAATAAGTAGGGGTAAGGATGTTAACCACCTCGGAACATCCTCCCTTAAACGTCACCTGCAGCGCATTCATAATAAGTCAGTGACAAGTTCAAAAACTTTGGGCGACAGCGGAAGCAGTCCACTGACCAGTAAATCCCTTCCTCTTGTAACCAAGCTCACGCAAACCACCCCACCAACTCCCTCAGTGTCAATTTCCTCCTTCCCCAGGAATGCCAATAGTCCTGCAGGCCATGTCACTGGCAATTCTGACGAGTCCTCTCCTGCCTGGGATTCCTCCGATGCATCCTTGCGTGTAACGCCTACTGCTGCTGGCGCTGCTGTTGTTGCTGCTGGGAGTCGATGGTCATCCCAGAGGGGAAGTCGTAAGCCCACTTGTACTACTTCCAGTAAGCAATTGACTGTTCAACAGTCCTTTGCGAGGAAGATGAAATATCACAGCAGTCATCCTGCTGCAAAGCGGATAACTGAGGCTTTGACAACTATGTTGGTGTTAGACGTGCGTCCGGTATCCGCCGTTAGTTCACAGGGAACTAGACAATTTATTGAGGCAGTGTGCCCCCGTTACCAAATACCATCTAGGTTCCACTTCTCTAGGCAGGCGATACAGAGAATGTACACGGACGTCAGAAAAAGACTCACCAGTGTCCTAAAAAATGCAGTTGTACCCAATGTCCACTTAACCACGGACATGTGGACAAGTGGAGCAGGGCAGGGTCAGGACTATATGACTGTGACAGCCCACTGGGTAGATGTATGGACTCCCGCCGCAAGAACAGCAGCGGCGGCACCAGTAGCAGCATCTCGCAAACGCCAACTCTTTCCTAGGCAGGCTACGCTTTGTATCACCGCTTTCCAGAATACGCACACAGCTGAAAACCTCTTACGGCAACTGAGGAAGATCATCGCGGAATGGCTTACCCCAATTGGACTCTCCTGTGGATTTGTGGCATCGGACAACGCCAGCAATATTGTGTGTGCATTAAATATGGGCAAATTCCAGCACGTCCCATGTTTTGCACATACCTTGAATTTGGTGGTGCAGAATTTTTTAAAAAACGACAGGGGCGTCCAAGAGATGCTGTCGGTGGCCAGAAGAATTGCGGGACACTTTCGGCGTACAGGCACCACGTACAGAAGACTGGAGCACCACCAAAAACTACTGAACCTGCCCTGCCATCATCTGAAGCTAGAAGTGGTAACGAGGTGGAATTCAACCCTCTATATGCTTCAGAGGTTGGAGGAGCAGCAAAAGGCCATTCAAGCCTATACAATTGAGCACGATATAGGAGGTGGAATGCACCTGTCTCAAGCGCAGTGGAGAATGATTTCAACGTTGTGCAAGGTTCTGATGCCCTTTGAACTTGCCACACGTGAAGTCAGTTCAGACACTGCCAGCCTGAGTCAGGTCATTCCCCTCATCAGGCTTTTGCAGAAGAAGCTGGAGACATTGAAGGAGGAGCTAACACGGAGCGATTCCGCTAGACATGTGGGACTTGTGGATGGAGCCCTTAATTCGCTTAACAAGGATTCACGGGTGGTCAATCTGTTGAAATCAAAGCACTACATTTTGGCCACCGTGCTCGATCCTAGATTTAAAGCCTACCTTGGATCTCTCTTTCCGGCAGACACAAGTCTGCTGGGGTTGAAAGACCTGCTGGTGAGAAAATTGTCAAGTCAAGCGGAACGCGACCTGTCAACATCTCCTCCTTCACATTCTCCCGCAACTGGGGGTGCGAGGAAAAGGCTCAGAATTCCGAGCCCACCCGCTGGCGGTGATGCAGGGCACTCTGGAGCGACTGCTGATGCTGACATCTTGTCCGGACTGAAGGACCTGACAACGATTACGGACATGTCGTCTACTGTCACTGCATATGATTCTCTCAACATTGAAAGAATGGTGGAGGATTATATGAGTGACCGCATCCAAGTAGGCACGTCACACAGTCCGTACTTATACTGGCAGGAAAAAGAGGCAATTTGGAGGCCCTTGCACAAACTGGCTTTATTCTACCTAAGTTGCCCTCCCACAAGTGTGTTCTCCGAAAGAGTGTTTAGTGCCGCCGCTCACCTTGTCAGCAATCGGCGTACGAGGTTACATCCAGAAAATGTGGAGAAGATGATGTTCATTAAAATGAATTATAATCAATTCCTCCGCGGAGACATTGACCAGCAGCAATTGTCTCCACAAAGTACACAGGGAGCTGAGATGGTGGATTCCAGTGGGGACGAATTGATAATCTGTGAGGAGGGGGATGTACACGGTGATATATCGGAGGATGATGATGAGGTGGACATCTTGCCTCTGTAGAGCCAGTTTGTGCAAGGAGAGATTAATTGCTTCTTTTTTGGTGGGGGTCCAAACCAACCCGTCATATCAGTCACAGTCGTGTGGCAGACCCTGTCACTGAAATGATGGGTTGGTTAAAGTGTGCATGTCCTGTTTATACAACATAAGGGTGGGTGGGAGGGCCTAAGGACAATTCCATCTTGCACCTCTTTTTTCTTTAATTTTTCTTTGCGTCATGTGCTGTTTGGGGAGTGTTTTTTGGAAGGGCCATCCTGCGTGACACTGCAGTGCCACTCCTAGATGGGCCCGGTGTTTGTGTCGGCCACTAGGGTCGCTTATCTTACTCACACAGCTACCTCATTGCGCCTCTTTTTTTCTTTGCATCATGTGCTGTTTGGGTAGTGTTTTTTGGAAGGGCCATCCTGCGTGACACTGCAGTGCCACTCCTAGATGGGCCCGGTGTTTGTGTCGGCCACTAGGGTCGCTTATCTTACTCACACAGCTACCTCATTGCGCCTCTTTTTTTCTTTGCGTCATGTACTGTTTGGGGAGGGTTTTTTGGAAGGGACATCCTGCGTGACACTGCAGTGCCACTCCTAGATGGGCCCGGTGTTTGTGTCGGCCACTAGGGTCGCTTATCTTACTCACACAGCTACCTCATTGCGCCTCTTTTTTTCTTTGCGTCATGTGCTGTTTGGGGAGGGTTTTTTGGAAGGGACATCCTGCGTGACACTGCAGTGCCACTCCTAGATGGGCCCGGTGTTTGTGTCGGCCACTAGGGTCGCTTATCTTACTCACACAGCTACCTCATTGCGCCTCTTTTTTTCTTTGCGTCATGTGCTGTTTGGGGAGGGTTTTTTGGAAGGGACATCCTGCGTGACACTGCAGTGCCACTCCTAGATGGGCCCGGTGTTTGTGTCGGCCACTAGGGTCGCTTATCTTACTCACACAGCTACCTCATTGCGCCTCTTTTTTTCTTTGCGTCATGTGCTGTTTGGGGAGGGTTTTTTGGAAGGGACATCCTGCGTGACACTGCAGTGCCACTCCTAGATGGGCCAGGTGTTTGTGTCGGCCACTAGGGTCGCTTAGCTTAGTCATCCAGCGACCTCGGTGCAAATTTTAGGACTAAAAATAATATTGTGAGGTGTGAGGTATTCAGAATAGACTGAAAATGAGTGGAAATGATGGTTTTTGAGGTTAATAATACTTTGGGATCAAAATGACCCCCAAATTCTATGATTTAAGCTGTTTTTTAGGTTTTTTGGAAAAAAACACCCGAATCCAAAACACACCCGAATCCGACAAAAAAAATTCGGTTAGGTTTTGCCAAAACGCGGTCGAACCCAAAACACGGCCGCGGAACCGAACCCAAAACCAAAACACAAAACCCGAAAAATTTCCGGCGCTCATCTCTAGTTTATACTGCTGCACCTGTGTATAATGTCCAGATGCATCCTTTGGCACATATATTGCATGTAAATCTGGCTCTGGTGCTAGCCAGTGCCTCCGAAGCCATTTAGCTCACCGCACCGTTCCTGCTATATACTAAGCCTTGGGGAGAGCTAAAGGGGATAGAGATAAAGTACCAACCACCAATCAGCTTCTAACTGCCGTGTTACATGATGTAGTCTAGATTTACCAAGCCTTAGAGAGTGATAAATTGCACGGTGATAAAGTACCAACCAACCAGCTCATTCATCAATGACCTTATGATCTTGGTTGCTGTAGCCCTGCTTCTTCCTATGGGAAGAAGGTCCGGGGTGCCAAGAGGGATCTGCCTGTGCAGTCCCGCTCCATGCGCAAACTCAGGTCACACATGCGCACTAACACTGCCGGGTCAGACCCGATACTAATTAGCAACATAACTCTCAATGATAGGGCTCACAGGGACAGCTGATTTTCAGAGCAATAATACAACAAAAAGTGACAGAAAGTGAATCACAATGCGCTACACACGGTGTAGAATGAATAAAACTAGATACGTTCACCAATATCTTTCCTCCTCCACGTTAACGTAGATGCATTTGTTCCTCATGTGCATGTAAGGAAATTAGAAAAGATTTGCCATATGGTGAAGTACAGTTTAATATATTTAAAAACTTAATTTCTAGCATCAATCATTCACAGAAAGTGCAAGTGCAATAGTACAATGACAGCAATAATGGGGAATCCTCTGGAGGCTGCAAAAATGAACAATTACCGGCAGGATGCAAGGTTATTCGCATAGAATAATCCTGACAGCATAGGAGTCTATTGGATAGCCCGGGTTCCTTAGACCATATGTGCAGATGGTTCTCCCGTCGGGTCTTAGTCCAGTCAGCTGCCTCCGTCACCCCACGTCCACCAACGCGTTTCTACCCGCTCAATCGGGTCTTTTTCAAGGTGTGTGTCCAGAAAAGGATAAGTCCGTCTGTCCTGGAGCCTAATTTTAAACTAAATCTGTCCAATCGCCGGCCGGCGGGCGCAGCTGATTCCTATACATCAATCAAACTACAAGTCCCATGAATCATTGCGGCGCCCGTCCGGCCGGTTTCCTGTTTCTTCCATATGCCGATACGTCATTTCCTGTTTGGTAACTATGGTGACCTCCGTACGGCTTCCTCAGTTCGTTATATATACAAGGTGTTCCTTAACGTATATCAGTCCAAGCATTTAATACCTCCGGAAGGAAGAGGATATAATGTTAGTGTTGATTCCACTTAGTTTCACTGTAATTTTAGACGGACATTTAAAATAGTCTTAAATACCAATTTTTACATAAAGTGCACATTGCATATATGAAAGTGACTGGTGCAGACATATAAAACACCCGCAATTTAAAGTGCAAAACCTAAAGTTAGAGGGTGACAACAATTACAATCATTCCAAGTGCAATCAAAGAAACCATTTTAACTCGAAATCAATATTCAGGCCTCCAGGTTGTAGAGTTTTTAGGTCAAAAATGGCTCTCATCTCAGCCTGTGCTAATTGAGTTGCTAAATCCTTCCTTCTCCAATGACCTTTTACTGCCCGGAGTCCTAAAAATCTTTTGATCTGTGTTGTACACTTATTATGGATTTTTTTTAAATGATCTGATAGTGCATGGGTGTCCAGACCCCCCCGAATGTTTCTAAGATGTTCTCCTATTCGGATTTTTAGGGGTCTGGACGTTCGGCCAATATAAAACAGTCCACACCCACACTCTATGGCGTAAATAACATTCTTCGTATTGCATGTCACGAAGTCCCTAATCTCATATTTATGATTATTAATTGTTACCTCTGTGGTTTTATTTCTCCCATCCCCCTGAATGTTACGGCACCCTATGCAGGTCCCACACCGAAAAAAGCCTTTCGACTTAATCGTTGAAACTGATTTGGTGGGTGGCAAGGCACTTCTCACCAGTCTGTTCTTTATATTAGGGGCCTTTCTGTATGTACATTTTGGCCTTGCTGGTAATAATTTCCCCACATTGGGATCATTAAGTAAAATCTTCCAATGCCTTTGTAAAATTCTCTCTACCTCTTTATAGTTGGAATTAAAATCTGTGATAAAAGACCATTCAAAATTGTTACTTCTCTCTTTCCTATTTTTTCTTAAAAGGGTATCTCGGGGAATATCTTTCACTTTTTTCAAATCTTTATCAATTGCGTCCTTTTGATAACCAGATGCAACAAAGTTATCCCTCATTTCTATTGCTTGTTTCTCATATATTCCCTCATCAGTACAATTTCTTCTCAGACGTCTCAGTTGTCCCCCAGGAATATTCCTGAGCCAATCAGGATGATGACAACTTTCATTCCTTAGATAAGCATGAGAGTCAGTGGTTTTAGAGTAACCCTTTGTTAAAATCTTATTCTCCTCTATATAGATGGTCACATCTAAAAAGTTGATGGTTTGAGTATTGCTCTCAAATGAAAAATTAATGTTGACACTATTCAAATTTAAATAGACAAAAAATTCTTCTAAAAGCTCCTGACCTCCCCTCCAAATAAAAAATACGTCGTCTATATATCTCGACCAGGACACCAGGTTCGCTCCAAATGGGTTGTTTTCCCATATATACTCATTTTCCCATGCCCCCATAAAAAGGTTGGCATAGCTAGGAGCGAACCTGGTGCCCATGGCCGTGCCGACGTTTTGGATATAAAAACTGTCTTTAAAAGCAAAATAGTTGTTAAAAAGTATAAACTCTACACCCTCCAATATTAATGTTTGTGTAGTCTCCTTTATGTCACTATGCTGTAAAGATCCTTCAATAGCCTTTATGCCAATTTCGTGTTTAATCACTGTGTACAGCGATTTTACATCTGCTGTCACCATAATCCAAGTATTTTCCCACTGTACTTCATTAATTTTATTCAAAAAATCAAGCGTATCTTTCAAGTGGGAACGGTTTTTGAGTACAAGAGGCTGCAAAAAATAATCAATGTACTCAGAAAGGTTTGCAGTCACTGAGTTCACTCCTGATACAATTGGTCTTCCCGGTGGCCTCAATGGATCTTTGTGGATTTTTGGTAATACATAGACCACCGGGACGACTGGTTCTTCATTCATCAGGAATTTATATTCTCTCTCATCTATAGTGTTTACCTCTTTATGTGGTTCCAACATAACCTTTAATTTTTCTACAATTTTGTTCGTTGGGTCTGTTTTAAGTTTGGTGTAAGTTACTTCATCCTCCAACTGTCTATAAATCTCGGCTTCATAGGATGTTTTATCCATCAGGACGATACCTCCGCCTTTATCCGCCGGTTTTACAATCAAATCGGCGTTCTCCTGCAATGTCTTTAAGGCTTTCCTCTCCTTGAACGTCAGATTATTTTTGGTATTTTTTGATGGTAATTTCTTAATATCCTCATAAACCATTTCATAAAAGGTATCTAAATAATTTCCTTTCATATGAACTGGATTAAACAATGATTTGGACTTGAAGGGCGTATTTGGAGTTGGTGTCGTTCCTTGTTCACCCATGACTGTCTCCTTACTTTCAAAGAAACGTTTTAATGTCAATTTCCTGATGTACTAAATAAGTACATCAGGAAATTGACATTAAAACGTTTCTTTGAAAGTAAGGAGACAGTCATGGGTGAACAAGGAACGACACCAACTCCAAATACGCCCTTCAAGTCCAAATCATTGTTTAATCCAGTTCATATGAAAGGAAATTATTTAGATACCTTTTATGAAATGGTTTATGAGGATATTAAGAAATTACCATCAAAAAATACCAAAAATAATCTGACGTTCAAGGAGAGGAAAGCCTTAAAGACATTGCAGGAGAACGCCGATTTGATTGTAAAACCGGCGGATAAAGGCGGAGGTATCGTCCTGATGGATAAAACATCCTATGAAGCCGAGATTTATAGACAGTTGGAGGATGAAGTAACTTACACCAAACTTAAAACAGACCCAACGAACAAAATTGTAGAAAAATTAAAGGTTATGTTGGAACCACATAAAGAGGTAAACACTATAGATGAGAGAGAATATAAATTCCTGATGAATGAAGAACCAGTCGTCCCGGTGGTCTATGTATTACCAAAAATCCACAAAGATCCATTGAGGCCACCGGGAAGACCAATTGTATCAGGAGTGAACTCAGTGACTGCAAACCTTTCTGAGTACATTGATTATTTTTTGCAGCCTCTTGTACTCAAAAACCGTTCCCACTTGAAAGATACGCTTGATTTTTTGAATAAAATTAATGAAGTACAGTGGGAAAATACTTGGATTATGGTGACAGCAGATGTAAAATCGCTGTACACAGTGATTAAACACGAAATTGGCATAAAGGCTATTGAAGGATCTTTACAGCATAGTGACATAAAGGAGACTACACAAACATTAATATTGGAGGGTGTAGAGTTTATACTTTTTAACAACTATTTTGCTTTTAAAGACAGTTTTTATATCCAAAACGTCGGCACGGCCATGGGCACCAGGTTCGCTCCTAGCTATGCCAACCTTTTTATGGGGGCATGGGAAAATGAGTATATATGGGAAAACAACCCATTTGGAGCGAACCTGGTGTCCTGGTCGAGATATATAGACGACGTATTTTTTATTTGGAGGGGAGGTCAGGAGCTTTTAGAAGAATTTTTTGTCTATTTAAATTTGAATAGTGTCAACATTAATTTTTCATTTGAGAGCAATACTCAAACCATCAACTTTTTAGATGTGACCATCTATATAGAGGAGAATAAGATTTTAACAAAGGGTTACTCTAAAACCACTGACTCTCATGCTTATCTAAGGAATGAAAGTTGTCATCATCCTGATTGGCTCAGGAATATTCCTGGGGGACAACTGAGACGTCTGAGAAGAAATTGTACAGATGAGGGAATATATGAGAAACAAGCAATAGAAATGAGGGATAACTTTGTTGCATCTGGTTATCAAAAGGACGCAATTGATAAAGATTTGAAAAAAGTGAAAGATATTCCCCGAGATACCCTTTTAAGAAAAAATAGGAAAGAGAGAAGTAACAATTTTGAATGGTCTTTTATCACAGATTTTAATTCCAACTATAAAGAGGTAGAGAGAATTTTACAAAGGCATTGGAAGATTTTACTTAATGATCCCATTGTGGGGAAATTATTACCAGCAAGGCCAAAATGTACATACAGAAAGGCCCCTAATATAAAGAACAGACTGGTGAGAAGTGCCTTGCCACCCACCAAATCAGTTTCAACGATTAAGTCGAAAGGCTTTTTTCGGTGTGGGACCTGCATAGGGTGCCGTAACATTCAGGGGGATGGGAGAAATAAAACCACAGAGGTAACAATTAATAATCATAAATATGAGATTAGGGACTTCGTGACATGCAATACGAAGAATGTTATTTACGCCATAGAGTGTGGGTGTGGACTGTTTTATATTGGCCGAACGTCCAGACCCCTAAAAATCCGAATAGGAGAACATCTTAGAAACATTCGGGGGGGTCTGGACACCCATGCACTATCAGATCATTTTAAAAAAATCCATAATAAGTGTACAACACAGATCAAAAGATTTTTAGGACTCCGGGCAGTAAAAGGTCATTGGAGAAGGAAGGATTTAGCAACTCAATTAGCACAGGCTGAGATGAGAGCCATTTTTGACCTAAAAACTCTACAACCTGGAGGCCTGAATATTGATTTCGAGTTAAAATGGTTTCTTTGATTGCACTTGGAATGATTGTAATTGTTGTCACCCTCTAACTTTAGGTTTTGCACTTTAAATTGCGGGTGTTTTATATGTCTGCACCAGTCACTTTCATATATGCAATGTGCACTTTATGTAAAAATTGGTATTTAAGACTATTTTAAATGTCCGTCTAAAATTACAGTGAAACTAAGTGGAATCAACACTAACATTATATCCTCTTCCTTCCGGAGGTATTAAATGCTTGGACTGATATACGTTAAGGAACACCTTGTATATATAACGAACTGAGGAAGCCGTACGGAGGTCACCATAGTTACCAAACAGGAAATGACGTATCGGCATATGGAAGAAACAGGAAACCGGCCGGACGGGCGCCGCAATGATTCATGGGACTTGTAGTTTGATTGATGTATAGGAATCAGCTGCGCCCGCCGGCCGGCGATTGGACAGATTTAGTTTAAAATTAGGCTCCAGGACAGACGGACTTATCCTTTTCTGGACACACACCTTGAAAAAGACCCGATTGAGCGGGTAGAAACGCGTTGGTGGACGTGGGGTGACGGAGGCAGCTGACTGGACTAAGACCCGACGGGAGAACCATCTGCACATATGGTCTAAGGAACCCGGGCTATCCAATAGACTCCTATGCTGTCAGGATTATTCTATGCGAATAACCTTGCATCCTGCCGGTAATTGTTCATTTTTGCAGCCTCCAGAGGATTCCCCATTATTGCTGTCATTGTACTATTGCACTTGCACTTTCTGTGAATGATTGATGCTAGAAATTAAGTTTTTAAATATATTAAACTGTACTTCACCATATGGCAAATCTTTTCTAATTTCCTTACATGCACATGAGGAACAAATGCATCTACGTTAACGTGGAGGAGGAAAGATATTGGTGAACGTATCTAGTTTTATTCATTCTACACCGTGTGTAGCGCATTGTGATTCACTTTCTGTCACTTTTTGTTGTATTAATCTATGTGTGGGGAGGGAGAGAGTACCCTCCTAGACAGAATTTTTCACACTTGCTGCTGTTCCTGAGCGCACTCTGATACTTTCCTCCACTTTCTGGTTTTATTGTATACTTTTGATTTTCAGAGCAGCTGCCACCACACCGGATAATCCTGACTTAAACAGGTAATGCATACCCTCCAACCCATTCCATTAGGTGCAAAATGCTCTGTTCCTGGACATTCTTGCCAGTGGCAGTTACAGAGGCAGGGCTGCAGCACAGTTCAAAATTCAAATAGGGAAGTCACACCAACTGCCACCTCAAACACTGCCAAACATCACCGGCCAAGACTCACAGTTGGTGTGACTCCCCTATTTAAATTTTGGACTGTGCTGCAGCCTCACCTCGGTCACTGCCACCGCTAGAAAGTCCAGGAACAGAGCATTATGTACCTAGTGGAAAGGGTCATGTTGGAGGGAATGGTAATAATAGGTCTTTAATTACCTACCAGTAAATCCTTTTCTCGTAGTCCGTAGAGGATGCTGGGGTCCACATTAGAACCATGGGGTGTAGACGGGTCCACTAGGAGCCATTGGCACTTTAAGAGTTTGTGAGTGTGGGCTGGCTTCCCCCTCTATGCCCCTCCTACAATACTCAGTCTAGAAACTGTGCCCGAGGAGACGGACAACTTCAAGAGAAGGATTTTACACAGAAAGTGGCAAGATACACACCAGCTCACACATACAAGGCAAACCAAGCTAACCAGCATGAAAACACAGTAACGACTGAAGAAGATTACTTAACCAAGTAACAAAACAGTACTTAACCAAGAACTAAGCAGTTGATAAAGCTAAATATTTATCGTGTATATAACCCTTTATGAGGTCTAAGAACAATGTACGCTATCTACGTAAGAAGTACCGTAAGGGTACGCAAGTTGCGTATCGATCGCTTAGCCGTGATCGAGACGCTCAGGCGTCACGTTCACTCACGGCAAAGTGATCGCAGGCAGGCAGACTATTGGCTGTTGACTTATCGTAATGATTCGCTATAGCGTAGCAGCGCTCGGGACCACGAGGAGATCACCAGCGATGCAGACGCTCACAACGTTAAACCTTTTTATCTATACCTTTAGCAATGAAATACACAGCAAACCTTAATGTAGAGACAAAGTGTAAGTGCATCCTTGTGTAACCTGATTAACTACAAAGCTGCTTGAGTGTCACCGATGCTCAGGGAGTACTTAACACTATAAAGAATACGCAGATACCTGGGCTTAGGGTCCGAAACCTATTATGTGTATTATGACTATTATACTTGCAAAAGGAATCACAGTACAAAGCATACACTACAATATAACATAAACCAACTAACCAGATAACTACACAGGAAATACAATACAATACAATTCAAGTCTAATCAAGGAAAAATACGAGAGAAAGAGAAGAGAGGGAGAGAGAGAAATGGCTCACAGTAAGACAATATGATTACGGAGAGAACTTACGCACAAGGGGAACGATCGCATGCGCCTCGATATCCAGCTCCCGATTATCAGCAATGAGAACCGTTGAAGAGAGTGTAGTTGGATATGGTCGGCCTGCTATTTATGCCCCACACACAATACAATTCAATGGTCCCTACAATCTCATTGTTCATTGGACACAGGAATTCGGCTTCGCATTATAACAAAAGGTCATAGGTTGATTCATACAGGTGGGCTGTGACTATTTCCAACTGCTCAGGTGGGAGGGAAACTGGGTTTCCCGCCGCATGGGTAATAAAGTGCAAATAAAGTAAATGTTCATAAACTTCTTATGTCCATAACTATTCGCACGAGCGATTGATCTGCTTCAAACCAACACCGGAATATTTCTAATTAAATATTCTTCCGATGGATACTAAACACCACTGTATTACTCCTATCTGACCCTTCGTATCAAACAAAGAGGGATTCCTCTGTTCATAAACATTCTATATTAACCAAACTTTCAGAATCTATCAAAGGGACCATGATCTATAAAATACATTATTTGTGAAAATGTGTAACGATTGAGTCGCACGCTACGACTACACAAACTTTACCGTAAATACGCATACCGTGCACCAGCGGGTGCACGCAACAGCGGGTATGCGCCTTCACGGGAGAGCGCACGCATGCGCAGCGCGGACCAGTGTGAGGTGCAAATATGGCAGTGTGTATAGAGATATTTTTCTGACTTTGACAGTCCACCCTTTGGCAGTCAATAATAACTGCCACCTTCTAAAACATTTCAAAAAGGAGAAAAATATATGTCGGGGGTTAATTCATTTCCATGGTTGGGTGAGGGAGGAGAGAGGAGTAGGTGTGAAGAAGGTATGACCTAGTGTGATAGCAGAAGCATGTGTGTATGAGCCCATGTTTGGGGGGGTCATGTATCATCGTGCCGTACGTGTTGTAAATCAAGCTTCGAGGTATTGCGAAGTATACATTTGAATTCCTTCTTATCCCGTGGTACGGGGCTGTGGATGGGCTGTCAAACTTTACCGAGCTCTTTTCGGATTTTGAACAAAATGGGGAGCACATTTTAGTTGATGATACCTGAATGGGGGAATATGTGATTGCTGATATCTGTGCCTGTATTCCCTATACTATGTGTGTCATTACCTGAGGGTTGTAGAAATGAAGAAAAGACATAATTACGGTAAATGCGGTGGTATTCTATGTCAGGTTAATGTACATCTGTCGGTTGAAGTTTTGTTCGGTATCAGTTGAAAGTCGTCTTCTTTGCGCTGTTTTGCTCATTAAGCGTGAGCACTAAGCTTTGTCAATGCCATTAGATTTACAAAAAATGTTGGGCTAGCGTAATTTTAAGAATTCTAGGGAAACTGGGGATCCATGGCAAAGTTCATCAAGTGTCCATATCTCAAGTGGTCAAAACTTCTTCTTTGGTCTATCCGTTGTCTGTATAGCGTCTCATCAACTTCCTCGTCCAAGGGGGTCTTGTTATCTTGGAGAAAAACCAGAAAAACAGGTGAAAGAAACGGACCGTAGAAATCGCATTTTCATCACATCATTGTTTCTATCGTTGGGTCGTAAATCAAATCCAGGTTAATTACAGTTTCCTCACTCCTCAAACTCATCACTCTGGTACTTTGTTTGCACCTCATTAAAGCCTGCCCGCATCTAAATATCAATCCAATCGATATAACGACACCTAAGATACATAGTAGAAACTTCCCAACATCCATTATGACTCCTTGAGCCCAGTCTCCTAAACCAGAGAACCAATTTCGCGGGTTCAACCATGACACCCAACCAGTCAGCTCATTACCTACAGCAGCAAGAGTGAGATTGTGTTTTCGGCGAAATTCCCACTTTAATTGGAGAATATCGTCCATCTTTTGGTCTATGACCTCTACCGGATCCTCGGTGCTATTTGTGATATACGTGCAACACTTCACGCCGTACTGTGTTGCCAATGTAACACAATATCCGCCTGTCACTGCTGTGAGGTAATTAAGAACCATTCTATGCTGTACCAGTTCTGTTTTATAAGCTTGAAGTTCTCTTCCAGTATATCTAAACGTGTCATCATACATTTCAGTGATATTATCTAACAAATTGGCGAGTGCGGAAATGTATCTATAATTCATCACTCCTCGAGCGGTGCGAGTGAAATCTAACGCCACCAGAACCTGAATCCCGGTGGATTCATGGATCAGATCAGAGGCCGGATGCTCTAACCTTTCTGACAGTTGTCTTTTAACGAGGTGCTCGTAATGAGTGTGAGTATAAGGAGCTTGGGCACCACGGTGTATGTCTTTCATTTTATCATGAGTTACAGTCATTACTTCAGGCAATACTCTTCCAATATAACACAATCCTTCAGAGTTTGGGGCAAGCCACTTGTACGCCTTTCTCCCGCATATGAAATATGCATCATCGGGGAGAACATATGGGACGGAGAAAGACATTACCATATTACACACCTTCCAGGTGAAATCTCCTAGCCCTTATTCTTCCATCTGCTTAATGCACGTATCAGGTTGTACGATATGTGCACAGTATCCTGGTGATACTTCTCCAACTCTAGTAATCCTATTTCCTAAGGTGTATCTATACCGGAAAGATTTTCCTCTACTGGCTATGTGGCGTACAAGCTCTGTATCTGTAGGCATTCTATCTGCTCTATGTGAAAAGGTCATGGTGTGGTTACTCCATGATACTTCCCAATTTCCTGGCTTTCTGGGATTGGAGATGTTAAAACATAATAGGGACCTATCCACGTGGTATTGGTGGAGCTTCAAACTAGGAGGGCTGGAGATATTAAACCTCCGGTCCACCGGTCTCCCACCATTTAACTCAAGTACCTCCCCTATCGTTAAAGGAAATGGTACTAGCCCTGATTTGCTATGACCCTGAGGTACTTGAGAGCATACCCAACAATCTGTTTTGTTTAATACATTACCCACTAAGGAGTGATAATCACTCAATGGATGCCGGTCCATATGGATATTAAAACTGGATTGGCATTTCTTAATGCACCCATCTTCAATGACATTGTTACAGAGCCTACAGATACAATTTTCTTCAGCTAACAATCCGTCACAATTTCTTCTATGGTCAATGCTATCGGATCGTTTTCTGATACTCGCCTTTGCTAGTTGGTTAGGTTGATCTTGGAAAACTACGCCTCCATCTTTATCATCAGAACTCATTCCAGAACCTCTATCGACCTCCATGGTACTCTCGCCGGAACAGACTGCTCTGGTCAACATCATGGTCAACAGGAAAATCCGGATCACAGTCTCTTGGGGCCAGTCCATCTTTGAGGAGGAGACGAAGAAGAATGAGAAGGAGGAAAAATACATTTGAGGGAGAGGGGATGGGAAGTGGAAAAAAAAAACAACAATAAAAGGGAGTGGGGAGTCGACAACAGCTCTTGGTCTTCAAGGCTCAGGTGCTGCCTCAGTCCTCCTGGAACAGACACTCCAGTGATACAACCTCTACCGTCTGTTCCTTATCACGGGACTTCTCTGGATCAGCAACCTTCTTGCAGTGGGATGAATGGACCCACGTCTCTCTCTCAGCAACCTTCAATGCTGTAGTGCTAGTCAATAAGACCTGGTATGGTCCTTCCCATCTGTCAATAAGGCAACCTGAGCGTAGAAAATTTCGTATCATTACATAATCCCCAGGTTCAATGTCATGACAATTACTATCAGGTAGATCAGGAATCACCAACTTTAGATTATCATTTTGATTCCTTAACTGTTTACTCATGTTAATCAAGTACTTTACAGTTACTTCATTGTTACATTTCAAATCATCCTGAGGGTTAATCATGACATGCGGTTGTCGACCAAATAAGATTTCAAAGGGGGACAGATTAAGAGGGGACCTGGGAGTGGTTCTGATACTGTACAATACAATGGGTAAAGCTTCTGGCCATGTCAATCCTGTCTCTGCCATCACTTTACTCAATTTATTTTTAATAGTGCTGTTCACTCTTTCGACCTTCGCACTCGCCTGTGGACGGTACGGAGTGTGCAGCTTGCTATCAATTCCCATCAACTTACACATTCCTTGAAAGACATCACCTGTAAAATGGGTACCCCTATCACTTTCGATTATTCTAGGGATACCATATCTACATACAAATTCCTGCACAATTTTCTTAGCTGTAAACATAGCGGTATTTGTAGCTGCAGGAAATGCTTCGACCCAATTCGAGAAAACATCTATACAGACAAGTACATATTTCAAATTCCGACAAGGGGGTAATTGAATGAAGTCAATTTGTATTACCTGGAAAGGGCCGCCGGCAGGTGGGATATGGGATGGTTCTGTAGGTATTGCCTTTCCAATATTCTTTCTCAGACAGGTAAGGCATGACATTGCTCTTTTACTCGCATGAGAGGAGAATCCTGGGGCGCACCAATAGGCTCTTACCAATTTGCACATTCCCTCCTTGCCTAGATGAGTCAGCCCGTGAGCTGCTTCAGCCAGACATGGAAGATATGCTCTGGGGGCCACTGGTTTACCATGTCCATCCGTCCAGAGTCCTGAGGACTCTTGGCCACATCCCTTTGCCTTCCAGACTGCCTTTTCCTGTGTGGAACACAAATTTTGCATTTTACACAACTTCTGTGTGTTGATGGTATTGAATACCATCAGTTGTGTGGTGTCTGTCTGTATGGGGGTAGCAGCTGCTAACTTAGCAGCTTCGTCTGCTCGGCTGTTACCAAGTGATACCGGGTCTTGGCTATATGTGTGTGCTTTACATTTGATAACAGCCACTCTGTCGGGTTCCTGTATCGCTGTTAGAAGCCTTTTGTATGTGAGCTGCATGCGCTACCGGTGTACCAGCTGCCGTCATGAAATTTCTGAGGCGCCATAGGGCTCCGAAATCATGGACTACCCCGAATGCGTATCTAGAATCGGTGTAGATATTGGCTGACTTACCCTTAGCCAATTCACATGCTCTGGTTAGGGCGACCAGTTCAGCAACCTGGGCTGAGTGAGGTGGGCCTAGCGGTTCCGCTTCTATGGTGTCTTGGTCATCTACGACTGCGTATCCAGTACACAAGTCTCCCGAGTCTGACTGTCTGTGACAACTACCGTCCGTGTAGAACGTGAGTTCTGCATCTTTCAGTGGGTTGTCACTGATGTCAGGCCTTGCGGTAAAATTTTGGGTCAAATATTCCATACAATCATGTGTATCTTCCTTTGTATTAAATCCTCCTTCCCCAGCACTCTCACCTTCCACCCTTTGTGCCTGACCAGGCACACCTGGGAGATATGTTGCAGGATTTAATGCACTGCATCTCCTTATGGTGATGTTTACGGGGGCCATTAGTGCTAATTCCCATCTTGTAAACCTCGCTGATGAGACGTGTCTGGTTTGGGCAGAATTCAATAAGGCTGATACCGCATGTGGCGTATGGATTGTGAGGTTGTGGCCTAGCACGACATCTTCGCTTTTTGTCACTAGCAATGCTATCGCAGCAACGCTTCGCAAGCATGTGGGGAGGGATCGCGCTACCGTATCTAGCTGAGCGCTGTAGTATGCAACTGGCCTGCTGGCATCACCGTGTTTTTGGGTTAGTACGCCTGCCGCGCAACCAGCACTTTCTGTTCCGTATAGTTCAAAGGGTTTCCCATAGTCTGGCATACCTAGTGCTGGTGCCTGCGTTAGGCACTGTTTGAGTCTCTCAAATGCTGTTTCGGACTCGTCTGTATGCGAAATCCTATCAGGTTTGTTCGAGGAGACCATTTCCTGCAAAGGTAACGCTAAAATGGAAAACCCTGGGATCCAATTACGGCAATACCCACACATTCCTAAAAACGTTCTGATCTGTTGCTGGGTTTGTGGCAGGGTCATGTCTCTAATTGCTTGGATTCTATCAGCGGTCAGGTGTCTCAGTCCTTGTGTTAGACAGTGTCCCAAATATTTTACCTTAGTTTGGCATAATTGCAACTTGTCTTTGGACACCTTGTGTCCGGTGTCTGAAAGATGAAACAGGAGCTGTTTCGTATCCTTCAGAGATGCTTCCAGTGAATCTGAACACAGTAATAAATCGTCCACATACTGTATCAATACTGATCCACTGTCTGGTTGGAAAGACTGTAAACAATCATGCAAAGCCTGAGAAAATATACTTGGACTATCTATGAAACCTTGGGGCAATCGAGTCCACGTGTATTGGACTCCTCTGTATGTGAATGCAAACAAATATTGGCTGTCAGGGTGCAGAGGTACCGAAAAGAAAGCAGAGCAGAGGTCAATAACAGTGAAAAATTTGGCAGTGGGAGGGATTTGCATTAGGATGACAGCTGGATTTGGCACTACGGGGAACTGACTCTCAACTATTTTGTTAATCCCCCTTAGATCCTGCACTAGCCTGTAACCCCTCCCCCCACTCTTCTTAACAGGGAAGATGGGACTATTGGCAGTGCTGGACGTTCTTACCAGAATGCCCTGTTGTAGCAAGCGCTCTATTACTGGGTAAACTCCTAACTCCACCTCTGGCTTCAGAGGATACTGTGGGATTTTTGGAGCTATCCTACCATCTTTTACTTGTACAACTACTGGAGCTACGTTTGCCATTAATCCAGTGTCCTGTCCGTCTTTTGTCCAAAGTGACTCTGGTATCTGAGATGTCATCTCTTCTACTTGGGATGGATTCCTATTTGTCATAATGGTATGTGACATTAATTTTGATGGGGAGTCTAACATGTCTCGCACTTCCTGAGCGTGATTCTCAGGTATGTCCAAGAATACACCTTCAGGAGTACAATAAATGACGCACCCCATTTTACACAGTAAGTCTCTTCCCAGGAGATTGGTTGGTGCCGATGCAGCCAGCAAAAAGGAATGCTTGGTATGTAAAGGCCCTATTGTAATCTCGGCTGGTTTGCTAACAGGGTAGTGCTGGACTACTCCTGTTACTCCCATGGCTGGAATTGTCCTACCAGTGGTTCTCATGCCCACTGTCGAATTTATCACTGACTTGGCCGCCCCTGTGTCTACAAGAAAGTTTAAAGTTTTACCAGCTACATTAATTGCGACCTCGGGTTCACTTTCAAGGTTGGCAATCAATTTCACTGGCTGCAGATTACAGGTATGGCCACACCCCTATTGGGTATGGTGACCTCCCTGAATCCCGCTGGCAGCAACTATTTGTGAGGGAGATAGTTGGGAACTACCAGAGGCATGCCAGTCTCTGTTTGGGGGATATCTTTTTGTTTCCCCTGTATGTGGCTCATAACTCCGTTTCTGCGGACTTTGCTCCCAATGTCGTGTGTCGTGTCGTTGTCTAGGGGGTTGGTATGATCTTTGCGAATTTTTCGCTCTACAGTCTCTTGCATAGTGTCCCTGTCTTTGACAAGAATAACATGTTATCATAGTTGACTTACCCACAGGGTTGGATGGTACATACGCAGGCTGCTTTGTGGTCAGAGCCTGTATACTTACTGACATTAGCTTATCACTCTGCGACTCCCTGTGTCTGGTGATGTTTCGGTCGTGATCAATAGCAGCCTCTCTCAAAGTGGACACTGACAGACCTCGCCAACATGGTTGCGTGGTCTGTACCCTTGCCTTTAATGTTTCCTTCAAACCATCCATTAGTACAGATACTGCTACTTCTCGATGGTTTGGATTTGTCCTAATGTCCTCTATACCAGTGTACATTGCCATTTCTAATAGTGCCCGGTGAAAATATTCTGCAGCTGTTTCTGACTCTTTTTGTTTAATGGAAAATATTTTGTTCCATTTAACAACTGCTGGGAAATGCTCCTTTAACTGTAAGTTTATCCTTCTTACGTTATCTTTGTTGTACACATCTGTAAGAGGTACATCCAGATCTAGTCCACAATCAGCTAAAAATTGAGCTGAGTCGACATTGGAGGGTAAACAAGCTTTTAGCAATATCTGCCAATCTTTATTATTGGGCTCTAAAGTGTTTCCTAAGTCTGTGATGTATTTTTGGCTGGCAACTAAATCTTTTCTAGGGTCAGGGAATTCAGACACTATGGTCCTTAATTCCATTCGGGAAAATGGGCTGTACATGGCAATGTTCCTTATGGGAGTGGCTCCTGATACATCTGTTTTCCCATTGGGAACTGCTATTACCCTAACAGGAGTAATTCTAACAACCTCATTCTGTGTAGATTCTACAGCTTGTGGTGAAATAGTCTCAGCATAATGCATGGTGCCGTACTTACCAGTTGATACGACCTCACCTATCCCTCCGCTAGGGGCCTTTACTAATCTCGTGGGTGTTGCTGTGCCTACTGTGGTCTCTGCTATGGTGGCTGCTAGAGAGAGCGCTGAAATCGTTGTCGCTTCGTCCTCTTGATCACACTCCTGAGGAAAGTTCAAAACAGGGTACAACTTGCACGGGTTAATACTTGCATGGGTTAATGGGTTAACATTATCATTAACATTTACACAGTTACTAAGTGATTTTGTGTTACACTTTAGTGCGTCTTTCTCCGTAATCAACTTCTCTCCTGATATATATGGTGGCGGCGGGGCCGTGGCAATCAGTTTTCTGTTAGAGCCAGATCCCGCCGCCTGAGCCAAACCTCTCTGTATCTCACCTTCCTGTTGCCACAACTGTAAATAATCATAATGCTGAACTCGTCTCTTTGTTGATTTTATGAGACATATCCTCCTCCTTAAATTTTGTAACACCTCTGGGCTGAAGCTACCTATTCTTGGGAATTTCTCCCGGTCTTGTACCGTCATTCTCTCCCATTCATCACATAAAACCTCTGTGTGACTTCCATATTTCTCACACATGATATACCTGGCCGACCCAATTGGTCGGACCACTGAATCAACCCGAACCGAGGTTGATCGCCCCCTACCTGAACAACTGGCCCCCATAACTCTGCAGGCGTTGCTTGCTCTACCTCTGATCTCTATATCAAGGTCTTCAGCGAACCCTTACAGAAAACCAGATTGTTCACAATAGGCTGACGGTGGCGGTTTACCGAGTACCCCACTCACTCGCCCACGCCGACCAATGCGACCTGATCACACCGATATGGTGCTGGCGCACTCGACCCAGGGCACCTATAAAAACCGTTGTTTACTGGAACATGCGAGGGTTATCCGCAGAACACTTACTCTTTCCAGTAAAGGTGAGGTTTGTCAGATAGTTCCTGAGTGACCAGCGAACTTCCCTTCTTGAAAAATAAAAAATTACACAAATCACGTCAGAATGTACAAATAGCGTTTGTGACCCCTTTACTCTAATGGTACTAGGTCAGATTACTAACTACTGTACACAATTACGTGCGGTCCAGTCGTTCAGTACACAAACAACTAAGCTTGTGTACGGAAAGACCAATGGAATCGAAACTTACGACTGCGAATTCCTTCAGCCAGAGCTTGTACGGCCTATATGGGTCTTGCACCAACCCTTCTCTTGGTGTTGTGCCTCTAAACTGTATAGCGGACTTCCCTGTTTACTGTACCTGGACCTGCTGGTCTACTATGACCTCCTGGTCTTGTTCTGTACGACCTCCTGGTCTGACCTCCTGGTCTTGTTCTATACTGGTCCGCTATACTCTAATGCTCAAATATTATGTTTAACCAAGGATGCCTCCCTAGCCACCGTGCACGTCACTTACACGCGTGTACCTCACGAGTACTCGACTTTTCTTGTGGTTCAACCTTTAAGTTATATAAACTTATGTAATACAAAAACACTCACTCATCACATGTACACTTTTGCTTCTATTTCTATTTCTGCGCAGAAATTTTTCTTTAGCCCAGCTGTGTTACCAATTAGGAGCAGGATCTGTTAATTTAAATTTTGGATTTCCAAAAATAGACTTGCGTTATTTATCGCCTGTGGCGCTATTTACCGCTTTGCGTTACTTACCGCGTTGCGTTACTTACCGCGTTGCGTTAAAAATCAACTTATCGTGACTTGAGCTACGTGGGCGTAACCGGACGCTCCGTTGCGTAATGTACGCTGTGTGCGTCCGCCTTTGGATTGCGTACACAAGTCTTTTGTTAGGGACACGTGTACGCAAAGCAAAGATCCACCGTAACACAATTTATATTTTTATCAATGTAGATGATCCCTGGTCATCTACCACACAACACACTGACTTCGCCTTATCTCCCAGGCAAAACTGTGTGTTTGTCTATCTTTTAACTATATTACCTTTACTCTTAAACTATGAAATAACAGCAAATCTCTTTTGGCACTTTTTTTTATCAACTATAAAACTGGCAGACAGGAGAATGATATACGAAAATGAAACGGAAATGCAGATATATATGTGTGCGTGCGTGTGTACGCAAGACAGAAAAATAAACAGTTTTAAAAGACACTAGCGTTTTGTTCTTACCTCCGGTTCCCGGATTCCTTCAGCACTCTTTTATCTAAGCGAAGCAGACGCTTATCCCGTCAGCACTACGAGACAACCTCCCGCCCTTTGCTGAGGGATAATGTCTGCTGATCTACCTAGTGCAGATATGTGAAGGACAGGACGAGCAGCCAATTGATAAAGCTAAATATTTATCGTGTATATAACCCTTTATGAGGTCTAAGAACAATGTACGCTATCTACGTAAGAAGTACCGTAAGGGTACGCAAGTTGCGTATCGATCGCTTAGCCGTGATCGAGACGCTCAGGCGTCACGTTCACTCACGGCAAAGTGATCGCAGGCAGGCAGACTATTGGCTGTTGACTTATCGTAATGATTCGCTATAGCGTAGCAGCGCTCGGGACCACGAGGAGATCACCAGCGATGCAGACGCTCACAACGTTAAACCTTTATATCTATACCTTTAGCAATGAAATACACAGCAAACCTTAATGTAGAGACAAAGTGTAAGTGCAACCTTGTGTAACCTGATTAACTACAAAGCTGCTTGAGTGTCACCGATGCTCAGGGAGTACTTAACACTATAAAGAATACGCAGATACCTGGGCTTAGGGTCCGAAACCTATTATGTGTATTATGACTATTATACTTGCAAAAGGAATCACAGTACAAAGCATACACTACAATATAACATAAACCAACTAACCAGATAACTACACAGGAAATACAATACAATACAATTCAAGTCTAATCAAGGAAAAATACGAGAGAAAGAGAAGAGAGGGAGAGAGAGAAATGGCTCACAGTAAGACAATATGATTACGGAGAGAACTTACGCACAAGGGGAACGATCGCATGCGCCTCGATATCCAGCTCCCGATTATCAGCAATGAGAACCGTTGAAGAGAGTGTAGTTGGATATGGTCGGCCTGCTATTTATGCCCCACACACAATACAATTCAATGGTCCCTACAATCTCATTGTTCATTGGACACAGGAATTCGGCTTCGCATTATAACAAAAGGTCATAGGTTGATTCATACAGGTGGGCTGTGACTATTTCCAACTGCTCAGGTGGGAGGGAAACTGGGTTTCCCGCCGCATGGGTAATAAAGTGCAAATAAAGTAAATGTTCATAAACTTCTTATGTCCATAACTATTCGCACGAGCGATTGATCTGCTTCAAACCAACACCGGAATATTTCTAATTAAATATTCTTCCGATGGATACTAAACACCACTGTATTACTCCTATCTGACCCTTCGTATCAAACAAAGAGGGATTCCTCTGTTCATAAACATTCTATATTAACCAAACTTTCAGAATCTATCAAAGGGACCATGATCTATAAAATACATTATTTGTGAAAATGTGTAACGATTGAGTCGCACGCTACGACTACACAAACTTTACCGTAAATACGCATACCGTGCACCAGCGGGTGCACGCAACAGCGGGAGAGCGCGGGAGAGCGCACGCATGCGCAGCGCGGACCAGTGTGAGGTGCAAATATGGCAGTGTGTATAGAGATATTTTTCTGACTTTGACACAGTACTGAGCTAAGTAACCACTGCAGGATCACGAAGCGCTGGGCAAATGCCCAGCATCCTCTACGGACTACGAGAAAAGGATTTACTGGTAGGTAATTAAAATCCTATTTTCTCTTACATCCTAGAGGATGCTGGGGTCCACATTAGTACCATGGGGATGTACCAAAGCTCCCAGAATGGGAGGGAGAGTGCGGAGGCTCCTGCAGAACCGATTGACCAAACTTCAGGTCCTCAGAGGCCAAAGTATGGAACTTGTAGAACTTTGCAAACGTGTTCGACCCAGACCAAGAAGCCGCTCGGCAAAGCTGTAAAGCCGAGACACCCCGGGCAGCCGCCCAGGAAGAAACCACCTTAAGAGTAGAGTGGGCTTTAACAGATGTAGGACACGGCAATCCTGCCGTAGAATATGCATGCTGGATAGTGAACCTGATCCAGCGAGAGATCGTCTGCTTAGAAGCAGGACACCCACGTTTCTTGGGATCATACAGGACAAACAGAGAGTCCAATTTTCTGTGACGAGCAGTCCTCTTCACATAGATTTTCAGAGCCCTTACAACATCCAAGGACTTTGAGGAAATTGAGGAGTCAGTAGCAACAGGCACCACAATAGGTTGGCTGATATGAAATGCCGATACAACCTCGGAAGGAACTGCTGACGTGTCCAGAGCTCAGCCCTATCTTCATGGCTATTACAAGACAAAGCTCTCAACTTCGACACACGTCTAGCAGAAGCTAAGGCCAACAAAGTGACAGCCTTCCACGTGATAAAGTTGACCTCAACCTCCGGTAGAGGTTCGAACCAATCCGATTGGAGGAACTGCAACACCACGTTAAGATCCCAGGGCGCCATAGGTGGCACAGAGGGAGGCTAGATGTGCAGAACACCTTTCAATAAAGTCTGAACCTCAGGGAGGGAAGCCAATTGTTTCTGGAAAAAAATGGATAGGGCCAAAATCTGGACCTTTACGGATCCCAATCTAAGGCCTATATCCACAACTGCTTGCAGGAAGAGGAGAAAACGTCCCAGTTGAAACTCCACTGTAAGAAACTTCTTGGACTCACACCAAGATACATACTTTTTCCAAATGCAATGGTAATGTTTAGACATTACTCCTTTTCTAGCCTGTATCAGGTTAGGAATAACCTTGTTCGGAATGCCCTTCTGAGCTAAGATCTGGCGGTCAACCTCTATGCCATCAAACGTAGCCGCGGTAAGTCTTGATAAGTGAATGGCCACCGCAGGAGGTCTTCCTGAACAGGAAGAGGCCTTGGCTCTTCCAGCAGTAGATCCAGAAGATCCACGTATCAAGCCCTTCTTGGCCAGTCCGGAGCAATGAGGATTGCCTGAACTCTTGTTCTCCTTATGAGCTTTAGAATCCTTGGAATTAGTGCAAGTAGAGGAAACACATACGCCGAGTGGAACACCCACGGAGTTACCAGGGCGTCCACCGCCACAGCTTGTGGGTATCTTGACCTTGAGCAATACCTCCAAAGTTTTTTGTTGAGGCGGAAGGCCATCATGTCTATTTGAGGAACCCCCCAAAGATTTGTCACCTCCGTGAACACCTCCGAATGGAGACCCCACTCCCCTGGATGGAGATTGTGTCTGCTGAGGAAGTCCGCTTCCCAGTTCTCCACTCCCGGAATGAAAATTGCTAACAGTGCTAACGCGTGCTTTTCGGCCCAGAGGATGATTCTTGTCATCTCTGACATTGCAGCTCTGCTCTTTGTTCCGCCTTAACGGTTATGTAGGCCACTGTCGTTACATTGTCTGACTGCACTTGAATGGGTCGATCTCGCAGAAGGTGAGTCACTTTGAGAAGACCGTTGTATACGGTTCTTAGTTCCAGAATGTTTATTGGAAGACTGGATTCCAGACTTGACCACTTTCCTTGGAAGATTTCTCCTTGAGTGACTGCGCCCCAGCCTCGGAGATTTGCATCCTTGGTTATAAGGATCCAGTCCTGAATCCCGAACCTGCGGCCCTCCAGAAGGTTAGGCATTTGTAGCCATCAGAGGAGTGAAAACGTGGCTTTCGGCGACAGACGTATCCTCAGGTGCATATGTAGATGAGAACCCGACCACTTGTCTAGGAGATCCAATTGGAAGGATCGAGCATGAAATCTTCCGTATTGTAGAGCCTTGTAGGAGGCAACCATTGATAGAGTCAGATATCTACCTTTTAACATTAGCTATATACTAATACCGTGTAGCCGTAATGGCTGCTAAACCATGTGCACATGCTACGCACTCCGTACGCTATTTACGTATGAAGACCTTGCACGTGGTACGCAAATTAAGTACACACGCTGTGCTGGGTGTACGGAATACCCACAGCGAGCATACACACAGACAGTAACCTTTATAAACTTTAAACACAGAATATGCTTACACTGTAAACCTTAATACCATGGTAGTATAATGGTATAACACTGAACCTTTGTGAGTATGCAAGCTGTTTGAGCAATTGAGATACTCAGAAACCCTTTGTACTAGCTAGAGAGACACAGACACCCTGCTGAGGCTCCAAAACCTTTACTAACGAGCTTTTAGATATATCAAAAGGGGTACACAGTTACAGCTTATACTCTACATGCTAACATCAAATCTAACAGAATAACTACACATAAATACACAATAGCGGCACAATCGCAAATAATAACATACAATGGCCCTCATTCCGAGTTGATCGGTCGCAAGGCGAATTTAGCAGAGTTACACACGCTAAGCCGCCGCCTACTGGGAGTGAATCTTAGCTTCTTAAAATTGCGACCGATGTATTCGCAATATTGCGATTACTAACTACTTAGCAGTTTCAGAGTAGCTTCAGACTTACTCTGCCTGTGCGATCAGTTCAGTGCTTGTCGTTCCTGGTTGACGTCACAAACACACCCAGCGTTCGCCCAGGCACTCCCACCGTTTCTCCGGCCACTCCTGCGTTTTTTCCGGAAACGGTAGCGTTTTCAGCCACACGCCCCTGAAACGCCGTGTTTCCGCCCAGTAACACCCATTTCCTGTCAATCACATTACGATCGCCGGAGCGATGAAAAAGCCGTGAGTAAAATTACTTTCTACATAGCAAAGTTACTTGGCGCAGTCGCAGTGCGAACATTGCGCATGCGTACTAAGCGGATTTTCATTGCGATGCGATGAAAAATACCGAGCGAACAACTCGGAATGAGGGCCAATGAGAGAGAGAGAGAGAGAACGTGGCATAAATACAGTCAGAGATTAAGAATGGTCACAGAGAGTACTTACACACATAGGAATGAATCGCTGCGCTAGTCCTGGTTACCAGCTCTGGGTTAGTCAATGATGAAAACCGTTGTGGAGAGAAGACTGAGCTGCTTCAGGCTGGCTTGTTCTTATATACACTACATACAGTACACTACAAAGGGACCTATAATCTCATTGTTCATTGGACACAGGAATGTCTCCTCGCATCATAACAAAAGGTCATAGGTTAGTTTGAACAGGTGGGCTGTGACTATATCAAACGGCTCAGGTGGGAGGAAATCTCAGAATTCCCGCCGCATGGATAATGAACTGCAAATATAGGAAATGTCCAGAAACTACTAATGGGCATAACTATATGCAGGAGCGATTAATCTTTACCTAACCAGCACCGGATTGTTTCTAATAAAATGTTCTTTAGTTAGGTACCAAACACAACTGCTCAAACCCTGTCTGACCCTTCGTACCATGAAAAGAGGAATTCCTCTGTCCAGGGACCAGTTACATTAAACAAACTCACAGTTATTGTTAAGGGGAACATTATCTATAAAACACACTATTTGGATTTACTATGTAACGATTGAGTCGCCCGCTAGACGCACACAAACTCTACCGTAAGTGCGCATACCACGCGCCAATGCGCATGGCCGTGGAGGCGCCGTCACGCAACTGCGAATATGCGCACGCACGGGAGAGAACGTGCACGTGCAGCGGGCAAGCGCATGGGGTGAATATATGGCAACGTGTAGCATGATATTTTTCTGACTTTGACACCATCTTCCCCAGAAGGCGAATGCACTGATGAACCAAAACTCGGGCCTGCTTCAGGACATCCGGACCATTGTTTGTATCACCAACGCTTTCTCCTCCAGTAGAAACACCCTTCCGTGTCGAGGATCATCCCCAAGAAAGACAATATCCTTGTCGGCTCCAAATGTGACTTTGGAAGGTTCAGGATCCAACCATGGACCCTGAGCAGATGAGTCATGAGGGCAATGGACTGCAACATCTTCTCCCTGGACGACGCCTTTATCAGCAGATTGTCCAGGTATGGAATTATGTTCACTCCCTGTCTGTGGAGGAGAACCATCATCTCTGCCATCACCTTGGCGAACACCTTCGGTGCCGTTGAGAGACCGAATGGCATTGCCTGAAACTGATAGTGACTGTCTAACAGTGCAAATCTGACATAAGCCTGGTGCAGAGGCCAAATTGGAAAGTGGAGATACGCATCCTTGATATCTAGGGATACCAGAAACTCCCTCTCCACCAGACTCCCTTAGATAAGGGTTTGGCGATTTCAAGTTCAAAATTGGTCTGACCAAACCATCCGGTTTTGGTACCACGAAAAGGTTTGAATAGTAACCCACGTTGTGCATATTAGGTGGAACTGGAACAATGACCTCTGACTTTTCCAATTTTTGGATAGCTTCCAGTAGGACATTTCTGTCTGTCAGTAAAGCTGGCAAGCCTGATTTGAAGAATCGGTGAGGTGGGGTTTCTTGAAACTCCAGTTTGTACCCCTGGGACACAATATCCTGTACCCAGGGGTCCAGGCCGGAAAAACACCCAGACGTGGCTGAAACGTCTGAGTCTCGCCCCCACCTGCCCGTTTTCCAGACTGTGTGGTCCACCGTCATACTGAGGATTTTGAGGTACCAAAAGCAGGCTTCTGGTCCTGGGAGCCTGTGGGTGCAGGCTTTTTGTATTTTGCCCGCCCACCTCTAAAGAAGGTGGTAATAGGCTTGGACTTTTTTGTCTTAGCGGTCCGAAAGGACTGCGATGTAGATGAAGAAAGGGTTTCTTCGTAGGAGGCATAGCTGAGGGAAGAAAAGGTGACTTACCCGTGGTTGCCATGGAAATCCACGCATCTAATGCTTCCCCAAATAGAGCCTGACCTGTGTAGGGTAGGTTCTCCACACTTCTCCTGGATTCCGTGTCTGCAGACCAATGGCATAGCCAGAGTCCCCTGTGAGCTGAGATAGACATGGAAAATATTCTTGCAGTCAGCGTACCCAGGTCCTTCATGGATTTCACCATGAACCCGCAGAATCCTGTATGTTACGTAAAAATAATTCAATGTCACTTATATCCATTGATCCAAATCCTCTAGTAACGTGCCTGACCACTTTACTATAGCTTTAGAGATACATGCGCAGGCAATAGTAGGCCTCAGCGCCACCCCTGAAGCAGTGTATATGGATTTGAGCGTAGTGTCAATCTTTTTCGACAGTCTGGAAACAGATGCGTCAACTATGGGTGGGTTTTTTTTTTTCTATCTTCCTCAGGGAAGGGAAAAGCAACCAGAATCCTTTTGGTTATCTGGAATTTTTTCTCCGGGTTTTCACAGGATTTTTCAAATAAAGCGTTTAATTCTTTAGACGCAGGGAAGGTTAGCAAAGCTTTCTTATTGTCTGTGAAGTAAGCCTCCTCAACCTGCTCAGGTGTTGTGTCAGTAATATTTAACACATCTCTAATGGCCTTAATTATTAGCTGCACCTCTTTTGCAAGGGATGCCGCCCCCCTCAGCACCTCCCCATCACCGTCTGCCGTGTCAGAGTCGGTATCCGTATCATCTTGCATAATCTGGGCAAGTGCACGTTTCTGTGGGTGTATGCTAGGAGATTTTGAAGGAATAGGAACTGAACCTGACCAAACTGCCATAGACTTCTGAGTTTCAGTCTCAGTATGAGCTACCCTAGTAGAAATCTGGGAGATCATACCCTTAATAGAGGTTAACCACTCAGGCTCATTAATAGGGATCTGAGACAAGACATTACCTTCCTGTGTACATGGAATGTATTCCTCCTAAGAGGTAATGTCCTCTGCAGCATAAGACACAGAGTCCCTAGACATGGCTATGTGAGACAACAAACACCCACACACACACAGAAAAAAGTTTCCCCCCAAGTATGCTACAGAGAAACACAGAGATTAGAGCCAACCCACACACAGCGCCTCCTAGGTAGATATAATACAACTACCTGGCACTTACTGTGTACCTTAATAGACTACACAGTATTTACACAGCCCCCCCCCCCCCCCCCTTCTACAACCCCCTGGTACCGCAGCAAGATAGCTGGAGTTGCTTGGAGGGACAGCTCTCCCTGTAAGCGTCTCTGTACAGGATCTGCAGGCAGGAAAATGGCGCTAAACGCTGCTGGGTCCGCTCTGAGGAGAAGATCCACCCCCTGAACATGGCACTGCTTCCCACTCTTCATTTCTTTATACTGGCCTGAGGAATTGTGCTGGCAGCGTTACCGAGGTCCCTGACTCACCAAGGCTGTCATGGACCTCGGTAACGTATAGGGTATAGGCGCTGGCTCAGGGTGCCCCTCATAGTGCCGCACTATGAGCCTCCGGAATGCAGTTAAAACTGCGCTCCCACCCTGTTGCCGCCATCTTCACACCGGCTCCCCGCTTGCTATGGGGGGCCGGTGACTCACTCGCCACTGGAATCTTCTGGCTCTGTAAGGGGGTGGCGGCATGCTGCGGGAGTGAGCCTGGGGCGGCTAACGATGATCACCCTCAGGAGCTCAGTGTCCTGTCAGCGGAGATAGTGGCTCGAACCCCGCAGGGCGGACACTACTCCCCCTCTTAGTCCCACGAAGCAGGGAGGCTGTTGCCAGCAGCCTCCTGGTGCCTAACTTAGAAAAATAATAAAACTAAAGAAGCTCTAGGAGCTCCCCTAGCTGTGACCAGCTCCTCCGGGCACATTTTCTAAACTGAGTCTGGTAGGAGGGGCATAGAGGGAGGAGCCAGCCCACACTCTCAAACTCTTAAAGTGCCAATGACACCTAGTGGACCCGTCTATACCCCAAGGTACTAACGTGGACCCCAGCATCCTCTAGGACAGTGTTTCCCAACCACGGTCCTCAAGGCACACTAACAGTCCTGGTTTTAGTGATATCCAGGCTTGAACACAGGTGACTTAATTAGTACCTCCGTTATTTTGATGTAACCATCTGTGCTGAAGCCTGGATATCACTAAAACCTGCACTGTTGGTGTGCCTTGAGGACCGTGGTTGGGAATGCCTGCTCTAGGACATAAGAGAAATAGTAGTAACACTGCAATTCACAGCAAGTTGGATACCATAGTATCGGGGGTCAGATGGCGCATATTGAGGAATAAGCTCCATCAGTATGTTTGAGTTAAATGTATATTGGTCATAGGGTCAACATGCATTAGGTCGACAGTCATTAGGTCGACCACTATTGGTCAACAGTGACTAGGTCGACACCTGAAATAGGTCAACACAGTCATTGGGTCGACATGAACAAGGTCGACATGGGAAAAGGTCAATATGAGGCACAGGTTACTATTCCCAATCGTAGTCCACGTGGATCGTAAAAGTATGAAAAAGAAAAACAAATTTGAAAAACGCATGTCGACCTTTTTCCATGTCAACCTAGAACATGTCGACCTAGTGACCATGTCGACCTAATGCATGTCGACCAATAGTGGTCAACATAATGACTGTCGACCTAAGTGTGGTCGACCTAATGACCGTATGCCAGTTAAATTATTGTTCCAATCCTAAATAAGCTGCATACTTTAATTCAAAACTTTTAGGCATATCTGATGATATTTTTCCAAGAAATTGCTCTTTATTTATGATTTCCTGAACTTAAAAGGATACTTAATTATTCTTAAATTACATGATCCCCCTGTGCAACCACCAGAGTCCCCTTAAATTACATGATCCCCGGGATGCGGTCAACATCCCGCCTGACGGAATCCCGGCGGTCGAAATACCGACACCGGGATCCCGACCGGCACAATTCCGACATATTCTCCATCTGTCGGGACTGTGCTGGTCGGGATCCCTCCTGAGTCCTGCTGGCAGCACTGTGTTAGTCTGCGACGCAGATTCTTCTTACCTGTTATGAGGACAGCACCATATCCATAGACAACACATAGCCAACCAGTGAGACAAGCCAATATTTCTGTAACCTTCTAGGTTGGGGATTACCTTATGATATTCAGGCTTGGATGGAGTTAGCATTTAAACTGGCTACACACCGGGAGATATTTTTCAAACTGTCAGAACAATTGTGTTCCCAGATTCAAATCCATTCATGCTCAATCAGTTTGTGATGCAGGCAGGGCCCCTGTGATCTGCTCATGCAGTAATCAGGCCACCTGACCGGATCTGTCTGTGGCTAGCGTTACGCCTGTGTACGCGGCACACACAGGGTGCACGGTTATACTTCATGCAGTCAGTAACTTCAATTAGCTGATTTAGAGGCTGCGCTTTAATTTTAATAGAGGTTAAAGAGGCAAATTTAAGCAAACACAGCTTCCTGTTAATGCTACTCAACCTATAACATCCTCCTCTTGTGTATGTGTATGCTAATAAACATATGGGTGCAGTAGTATGTAGATGTATACAAATGAATCAAAAGTCACTTTTAACAGTATTATCAAAATAGAATTTTTTATTCCAAGAAAAAGATCAATACATGATCGTTCATTCCTCCTGTAATTTTATCTGTCAGTAATTGCAGGATGCAGATGTTGTGTTTGGTACAAATCATCTATAACGAGGACCATTGCTCATAAAATGATGTAATGACAAATGCAGTTTGATTCCTTAAGGTAGGGTTGGGCAACATGCGGCCCGCGGGCCGGATGCGGCCCGCGAACCGATTCTGCCTGGCCCGCTGTCCCATACCACTGTGCAATGACAAGCGGCCCGGCTGAGCCGCTTGTCATTGCGCTACGAAGCTCCGAGATGCGGCGCCGCTGAGGAAATACCCGGTCTGCTGACCGGGATTTACTCTGTGACATCAGGCGCTGGGCAGCATAGGGGGCGGAACCACGGCAGGAGAGGGCAGCGGGTAGCAGCAGCGGCTCTGCGCAGCGCAGCGGGCAGCGGATCTGGCAGAGGCGGTGGATAATCTGGGCAGCAGATCTGCCACTGTGAAAAAAATACATCAAAGGTAAAGCTGCTATATGGGTCCGGGGGGGAGGAGGAGGAGGGAGGGAGGGAGGAGAGGAGGGGGGTAGAGACTGCTGTATAGGTTCAGGGGAAGGGGGGTAGAGACTGCTGTATAGGTTCAGGGGAAGGGGGGTAGAGACTGCTGTATAGGTTCAGGGGAGGGGGTGAAGGGGGGTAGTGACTGCTATATGGGTTTAGGGGTGGGGGAAGGGGGGTAGAGACTGCTATATGGGTTTAAGGGAGAGGGGAGGTTTGAGACTGCTATGTGGGTTCAGGGAAGCGGGTGGGGGGAGCTAGTAACCAGCTGTGAATACGATTGATAACAGCATTACACAGGATGCTGTTTGTTTGTTTTCAGCAGTTTTTTATTTTTATTTTTTTATTACTGGATGTGTTTTTTAGACATTTGTATTTTGCTTGTAAAAAACTACGTATGCGGTGCAATGTATATTGTGGTGTGTGTGTTTTTATAATTATATATATATATATATATATATATATATAAAATACTATGTTTTTATAGTTATATATATGTGTATATATATATATATATATATATATATATATATATATAAAACTATGGGCCTAATTCAGACCTGATCGCTAGGGTGTGATTTTTGCACTGCTACGATCAGGTAGTCGCCAGGGGGAGGGGGTAATCGCTGTGCAGGGGAGCGATCGCATGTGCAGGAGAGCTGCAGAAACAGAAGTTTGTGCAGTCTCTGCGCAGCCCAGGACTTACCGTATTTTTCGGACCATAAGACGCACTTTTTCTCCCCAAAAATGTGGGGGAAAAAGTATGTGCGTCTTATGGAGCGAATAAGAGCAGATGCAGATGGAGTTCGCGGGTAGCGGCGGGTCCTGGATGCTGCTGCTGCTGCTGCGCCGTCATCAGCAGAGCGCGGCGCATCTCAGAGCCCAGCAGCAGAGCCCGGCATCATGTGACTCCCCCCCCGCTCCCCCACACCTCCTCCCTCCTCAGGAGTTTCCCTGCAGGCAGCGTTAGCTGAGTGCCTGGACATGGGGGAACCGGCGGGTCCTGGATGCTGCTGCTGCTGCTGCGCCGTCATCAGCAGAGCGCGGCGCATCTCAGAGCCCAGCAGCAGAGCCCGGCATCTACCCCACACCTCCTTGGTCCTCAGAAGTGCACCCGGGGCAAGCGTTAGCTGAGAGCCTGGACGCGGGGAACCACTGGTACTGTCTACAATATATGTGTGTGTGTGTGTGTGTGTGTGTGTGTGTGTGTGTGTCTGTGTATGCTGGCTCTGATGTGTGTCTGTGTGTCTGTGTATGTGTATGCTGGCTCTGATGTGTGTGTGTGTGTGTGTGTGTGTGTGTGTGTGTGTGTGTGTGTGTGTGTGTGTGTGTGTGTGTGTGTGTGTGTGTGTCTGTCTGTCTGTGTATGCTGGCTCTTTTTTTTTCCAGTTTACTTACTCTAAAAACTAGGTGCGTCTTATGGTCCGGCGCGTCTTATGGTCCGAAAAATACGGTACTCTTCCAGTGCGATGATCGGGGCCGAAGCTGACGTCAGAAACCCTCCCTCCAAACGCCTGGTCCCTCCTGCATTTTTCCGTGCACTCCTCTAAACCGGTCAGTTGCCACCCACAAACGGCCTCTTCCTGTCAATCACCTTGCGATCACCTGTGCGATCGCTTTGTTCGCACCATTCCATCACTGCCTGACGCTCCCCAGCGCGGCGGACCGATGTGCCTGCGCACTGCAATGCATGCGCAGTTCAGACCCGATCACCCGCTGTGCGAAAATACACAGCAGCGACCGGGTCTGAATTGGGCCCTATAACGGGTCTCATTTTGCAGCAACTGCTGACTAAGGGGCTGATTCAGACCTGATCACTGTGCTGCAAATTTTGCTGTCCTGCGTTCGGGTAGTCGCCGCCCCCAGGGGGAGTGTAAATTCACCCGTGCAAGTGTACGATCGTATGTGTACGCAGTGCTGCAAAAATCTACTTTGTGCAGTCTCTGCGCAGCCCAGGACTTACTCCTACAAATATTTGTCATTCATATTAGTCCCCGCCCTTGTGTGTGGCCCTCGAATATTCACTGGAAGTGTTAAGCGGCCCCCCAGCTGAAATAATTGCCCACCCCTGCCTTAAGGGCTTTAAGCAAGAAAAAATATTCATCTGAGTGAGAGGGTTTACATGATTTCGGTGCTGTTGTCAATTACCCACCTGGTCTAAAATGGTAATTTAGAATAATGATTGTTCTTTAATTATGTCATAATCCTCACAATGTATACAGGTGTGGATATTCAGAATTATTACGCTTGGACACCATGGTGGATTCAGGGGTGGGGGGCAGGTAAAAAGGCAGGTGCCTTCCCTTCCCCCCCCCCCCCCCACACACACACACACCCTTAGGGGACACGTGCCTCAGGAGTGGTTTTTTTTATATATTTATTATGTTACAGCATGTTAGCAACACACCCAGGCCATGTGTCAGCGTGACAGCTGCCTTGGGACCACAGGGTGCTCCAAGGTACATGGCTACATGCCACCCACTGCTCCTCCCTGTCACTCACTGCCTCCCCAATCACACACTATCTCCCGGTCACCCTCTGGCTCTCACTGTAATTTTCTGCCTCTCCCCTGCGTCGTTATCTCCCCATTACTGTCTCTCCTCTAACCATCTGTCTCTCCAAAGCATCACACTCTCCTTGTCACCATGTGCTTCTCCCTGTCACCCTCTCCCTATCACTTACTACCTTTCCCTAGCACCTTCTCCTTGTCACCCACTGCCTTTCCCCATCACCCTTTCCTGTCACCCACTGTCTCTCCATCTCCCACTATCTCTCCCCGTCATACCTAGCTTCTGTCACCCACTGCCTTTCCTCATCATTCTCTACTTCACACACTGCCTCCCCTTGGCAGAACCCACTGCCTTCTCCTGTCGCCCATTCCCTGGCGTCACCCACTTGCCCCTATCATCCATTCCGTTTGAAAATGCCACTCGGTCAGAGGACAGTTGCCAAACCGTTCGCATCACACTCACCATCTAATGTTTTTCCCATTTTGTGCAGTCTGTGCGTAGCTCAGAACTTTCTCCTCCAGTGCGAAGAAATCAGGCTGATCGGGGCCGGAGCTGACATCACACACCCACCCTGAAAATGCTTGGAAAGAAACGCCCGCGTTTTTCCAGACTCTCCCAGAAACCGGACAGTTACCACCCCCAAATGTTCTCTTCCTGTCAATTACCTTGCGAACGGGCGTGCAATCAAAATTTTTGTACCATCCTGTCGCTGTTTGGTGACGCGACTGCGCATTGCACTGCATATGCATGCGCAGTAGTTTGATAATCGTCTGCTGTGCGAAAACGCACAGCAGTGATCAGGTCTGAATCGGGCCCAAAGTAAGAAAGAGCAGGAATCTGTGCACCTGGACAAACCATGCTGTAATACATGGGGTGCAAAAACATAAAAAAATTTTGCATGCAGGGTAAATACTGGCTGCTATTGCATGTAGCCCACAAATGCTGGATAGCTTTATCTTTACACTACAATTTACATTTCAGTAGCGAGACATATTGATGATGTACTTAAATAAAGTTGGTTGTCAGCAGAGCCGGTCCTGGGCATAGGCAAACAAGGAAAATGCCTAGGGCATTTGGAATGCCTAAGGGCACAAGCATCTTCTGCTGATTAAAATGATATTCAGCATGCCTATATTCTGTGTGTGACTGCAGCTGTATCTGCATACGAAATGCTACGTTACAGTGTATTCCTGGAAATCACTGTAACGTAGCACTTTGTATGTAGATACAGTCACAGTCACACACAGAATGCTGCATATCATTTTAATCAGCATTGCTTTGTGCAACCTAGTCACATAGCAATGCAAATAAGACGCATTTTTAGCATAAAAAGGCGCAAAACATTAGCAGAGCTGGCCAGGAGCTGCCAGCTGACTCATGCCAGGCTTCACCTGCTGCATGGCGTATTGAGGCAAGATGCATGAGGACACATCTGTATCCAAGCAGAGGTAGAGTTCACAGTGACAGCGGCCATGTGAGTGCTGTGTGCGGGTGGGCTGTGCAATAGTGTTTGGTGTATGTGTAAGGGGCCTTATGTGTATAAGGGCATTAATAAAGATTGGCATAATGTGTAAGGCGCATTATGTTTATAAGGACATTAATAATGGGTCTCATATGTGTAAGGGGCATCACTGTGTGGTATTATGTGTCTAAAGGCATTACTAATGTGTGGCATTATGTGTATAAGGGCATTAATAATGTGCGGCGTATGTGTAAGTGTTATGCACACCAGTGCCTGCAGGAATGTACTGGTGTCTGAACGGAGAGGGATGCAAAACAAATGAACTCACAGACAGACTGGGGAATATGACATTACGTACACAGAAGGTGATAGGGTAACAAAATAAACACAAAGTGAACAGAGAAGCCCAGAGGCTAATAAACTGGGTGTCTCCCTAGTATTAGGAGTGCTCAGATGGAAAGAAGCAAGATGTTGTGTTTTAATACGTAGAGAACCCGAAATGCTGTTGCTAAGGGCAACAGCAAAACCCTAAAGGGTTACCAACGAGTGTGGCAGTAAACTCCTTGGTCAGAGATGGAATAATAGACACAAGGAGAGTCTCCACAATCCTAGTCCTCACTTGCAGTGCACTGGTTCAGCTTACTGCCACTAAACTGACACCAGAACACCTTGCACAGTGAGAAAGGATTTTGGCAGGCAAGTCTGAGAATACAGCCGCAAACTTGCTAAGTTCACAGAGTAGCAAAAGAACCCCAGCAAGTTAAACGACTGACTCCAGTCTTACTGCTAGGTCTGGATTGGCAGAGTGTAGTACCAAATCCCAAGGCCTATTTGCAGTAAGCAACAAACAAATACAAAGCTACACAGTACTGGCTAACTTTCAGGAACTGACTAACCAACAAAGATTCAGCAGCATCTGCTTAACCTGAGAAGAGGCCTTATATAGCAGGTGCTGTCCACGCCCCACTCAGACCTCACAGACTGTGAGCACAAAAACCAGCACCAGATCCCCTGCCGTGCACAAAGCCTGTAACCACTGCACAGCAAAAGACCCGAACCGGAGTATCAGCTGCGCTCAGGCCACTCCACTAGCACTTGTCTCCCGGTTGCCATGACGACGTGGCAGCACAGGGCAGGAGACTCTAACAGTACCCCCCCTCTGACGAGGGGTCAAAGAACCCCTACCACCGGGTTTATCTGGGAACTGCGAGAAGAAAGAGCGTATCAGTCTGGGGGCATGAAGATCACAACTGTGCACCCACGACCGCTCCTCCGGGCCATACCCCTTCCAGTGCACCAAAAATGACAGCCGACTCCGAACCATCTTGGAGTCAAGAATCCTTTCAACAACAAACTCCCTCTGGCCACGTATCAGAAGAGGAGAAGGTCTTCCACTGGAAGAAGGATTACTAATCGCCCGTTTTAAAAGGGAACAATGAAATGTTTTATTGATACCCAAAGAACGGGGCAGATCTAACTGACATGCCACCGGATTGATAACCCTAGTGATCTTATAAGGGCCGATGAACCGGGGGCCTAACTTATGAGATGGCTGTCTCAACTTCAAATTCTTGGTAGACAACCAGACGAAGTCTCCTAATTTGAAGCTGCAGGGTCTTTTCCGCTTATCAAAAACCCTTTTGGTCACTAATGACACAGACACAAGGGCTTTCTTCACTTTCCTCCAAATACCCCTAAGGACCGAAACCACAGAGGAACCACCAGGCGTGGAGTCCAGGGGGTCAAAATAATTAGCCTTAGGATGATGCCCATACACACAAAGGAGAGATCCCTGTAGCAGAGTGAGCCGCGTTGTTATAGGCAAACTCCGCCATGGACAGATGAGCAACCCAGTCAGTCTGACACTTGGAGACATAACACCTGAGGAACTGCTCCAAGGACTGGTTCACCCTTTCAGTCTGCCTATTAGACTGCGGATGGTAGCCTGACGACAAGCTGACAGAAATCTGGAGATCGGAACAAAATGCCCTCCAGAATTTGGCCACAAACTGGGATCCGCGGTCAGAGACCACATCAAGTGGCAACCCGTGGAGGCGCACAACATGCAGCATAAATAATTCAGACAGGCGTCTGGCCGATGGCAGCCCAACCAGTGGAACGAAGTGCGCCATCTTCGAAAACCTGTCAATGACAACCCAGATGGCTGTCATCCCCGAGGATTTGAGCAAGTCCACCACAAAATCCATTGAAAGGTGGGTCCATGGCTTAGATGGAATAGAGAGTGGATGTAATGGGCCAACAGGAACCCCTCTAGGAGTCTTATTTCGGGCACAGATGTCACATGCCCGAACCTACTGATCCACATCCTTAGCCACCGAGGGCCACCACACCGCCCTAGATAGCAACTCCCGAGTTCTGGCAATACCCGGGTGGCCTGCCGACTTCTTGGCATGGAATTCCAGGAACACTCGCTGTCTTAACCTAGGAGGCACAAACAAAAGACCTACTGGAAGGTCTGGAGGAGCCTGCTCCTGTGCTCTAAGGACTAATGACAAGAGGTCCTGGGTAATGCCCACTTTAATACATGATGGGGACACAATGGGCAATGGCTCCTCGGTGGTCTCCTGGATTGGAGCAAAACTCCGCGAGAGCGCATCAGCCTTGATGTTTTTTGACCCAGGGCGATATGTTATCAAAAAATTAAAGCGAGCAAAAAACAAAGCCCATCGTGCCTGCCTGGCATTGAGACGCTTCGCTGACTCTAAATATGCCAAATTCTTATGGTCGGTGAGAATTGAGACCACAAACTTAGCCCCCTCAAGCCAGTGTCTCCACTCCTCGAGTGCATCCTTAATAGCCAACAATTCCCGGTTACCCACGTCATAATTCATCTCGGCAGGTGAAAATTTACGGGAAAAGTAAGCACAGGGATGAAGGCGATTATCAGACACTCCCATCTGAGAGAGCACTGCCCCAATACCCATCTCAGAGGCATCCACCTCCACCACAAAAGGACGCTCTGGATCTGGGTGTCGCAGCACCTTGGCCGAGACAAATGCCCTTTTGAGACGGGCAAAAGCCGCTTTGGCCTCACAAGACCAGTGAGCAACATCCGCCCCTTTCTTAGTGAGTGCCACCATGGGCGCCACTATAGACGAAAATCCAGCGATAAATCGTCTATAAAAATTTGCAAAGCCCAGGAAACGCTGAAGCGCCTTCAAACAAGTGGGCTGCACCCAATCCAGGACTGCCTGTACCTTGGAACCCTCCATTTGGAAACCTTCTGGGGAGATAATATATCCTAGAAATGCGATTTGCTGAACTTCAAATTCGCACTTCTCCAGCTTTGCCCCAAGCCGGTGGTCTCTGAGTTTCTGGAGGACTAAGCGTACATGCTTCCGATGTTCCTCCAGGGAATGGGAGAAGATTAGGATGTCATCTAAGTATACAACTAAGAATCTATCCAAATATTCCCTGAGCACATCGTTCATGAAATCCTGGAAGACTGCCGGGGCATTACAGAGCCCAAAAGGCATCACCAAATATTCATAATGCCCTGAGTGGGTATTAAAGGCAGTCTTCCATTCATCCCCCTCTCTTATTTGGATTAGATTGTACGCACCGCGTAGGTCAATCTTAGAAAAAATGGTGGCAGTATGAAGCTGGTCAAACAAGACCGAAATGAGAGGCAGTGGGTATGAGTTTTTAATCGTGATACGGTTCAATTCCCTGAAGTCGATGCAGGGTCGCAACGAACCGTCCTTTTTACCCACGAAGAAGAACCCCGACCCAACTGGAGACTGTGAAGGTCTGATAAATCCATTAGCCAAGTTCTCCTGAATGTACTCTGCCATAGCCTGAGTCTCAGGACGTGACAGGGAGTACAACCTGCTCTTGGGAAGCTTAGCATTCGGCAACAAATCAATGGCACAGTCATAGGGGCGATGGGGAGGTAGTACCTCTGCAACTTTTTTGTAGAACACGTCCGCAAAATCTGCATAACATCCTGGCAATCCTGGCAAACTTAGCTGCGAAAGCCTGACTGGAAGGCTCAAGCAACTCCTGAAACAATCAGTACCCCAACTAAGAATCTCCCCAGAGACCCAGTCAAATTGAGGATTGTGGGCCCTTAACCAGGGTAACCCCAACACCAATGGGGCAAAAGTACAGACAGTCACATAAAAGGACAATTTTTCAGAGTGTGTGGCTCCAATAAACAAAGAAATCTGGCTAGTGCAAGAGGTAATTTTACCCTGGGATAATGGTTCCCCGTTAACCCACAGATCTCAATTTCCGATGCCAAGGGTACTAAGGGAACAGAGTGTTTCAGGGCGAATTGGCGGTCCATAAAAACCCCGTCGGCCCCACTGTCCACAAAGGCCTCAGTCTTGACAGTTTGACCGAGGATCTTCAAGGTCACCGGAATGATAAAAGTCTTCTTGGGAAATTCTGACTTCTGGCCTGACAGGATATTTCCCATCACCCTCAGGCCCTGAAGTTTTCCGGCTTTTCTGGGCATGATACTACCACATGACCTTTATTCCCACAGTACAAACACAACCCCTGCTGTCTCCTCCGCGTCTTCTCACGCGAGGAGAGGCGGGTAGCCCCAATCCGCATAGGCTCCTCGGAAAATTCCTCAGAGTCTGAGGTTCCCTTGGGAAAGAAGGAAACCTCGGTCTCCCTTTCAAGCCTACGCTCTCTCAGCCGTCTATCCACCCGGATGGATAACTGCATGAGCTGATCCAAGCTATCAGGCAAGGGATATTGTACCAGTTGGTCTTTTATCTGGTTAGAAAGACCTCTTCGGTACTGGTGTCTCAGGGCTGGGTCATTCCACTGGGTATCATGGGTCAACCTCCGAAACTCCGTACAGTAAACCTCAACTGGCCTTCGCCCTTGCTTAAGGATCGAAATCTGAGCCTCAGCTGAGGCCGTCTTGTCAGGGTCATCATACAACATGCCCAGTGCCGTAAAAAAAGCATCAACACTTTTAAGCGACGGACAGTCAGGCTGCAACCCAAATGCCCAGACCTGTGGGTCTCCTTGTAGCAAGGAAATCACTATGCCCACCCGCTGAATCTCTGACCCAGAAGACTGAGGCCTAAGCTGGAAATATAGCTTGCAGCTCTCCTTGAAACAAAAGAACTGCGAGCGATCTCCAGAAAAACGATCCGGGAGATTTACTTTCGGCTCCTTAACCCCTGAAGGTGCTGCTGCTGCGGGAGCTTCGCCAGCGGCCTGGGAGGTGTGCATTTTAATGGACAAATCATTAAATTGTCGAGTCAAGACCTGCACCTGATCGACCACCTGTTGCAAAGTATTTTGAGGGGTATGCTCCATATTCACACAAAATTTCAACAGGAGTATTGGGCTGCTGAATATGTTATGCTGTTAGGGTCTCCTGCCCTGTGCTGCCACGTCGTCATGGCAACCGGTAGACAAGTGCTAGCGGAGTGACCTGAGCGCAGCTGATACTCCGGTTCGGGTCTTTTGCTGTGCAGTGGTTATAGGCTCTGTGCATGGCAGGGGATCTGGTGCTGGTTTTTGTGCTCACAGTCTGAGGTCTGAGTGGGGCGTGGACAGCACCTGCTTTATAAGGCCTCTTCTCAGGGTAAGCAGATGCTGCTGAATCTTTGTTGGTTAGTCAGTTTCTGAAAGTTAGCCAGTACTGTGTAGCTTTGTATTTGTTTGTTGCTTACTGCAAATAGGCCTGGGGATTTGGTATTACACTCTGCCAATCCAGACCTAGCAGTAAGACTGGAGTCAGTCGTTTAGCTTGCTGGGGTTCTGTTACTACTCTGTGAACTTAGCAAGTTTGCGGCTGTATTCTAAGACTTGCCTGTCTAATCCTGTCTCACTTTGCTAGGTGTCAGGGGTCAGTTTAGTGGCAGTAAGCTGAACCTGTGCACTGCAAGTGAGAATTAGGATTGTGGAGACTCTCCTTGTGTCTATCATTCCATCTCTGACCAAGGAGTTTACTGCCACACCCGTTGGTAACCCTTTAGGGTTTTGCTGTTGCCCTTAGCAACAGCATTTCGGGTTCTCTACGTATTAAAACACAACATCTTGCTTTTCTCATCTGAGCAGTTCTAATACAAGGGAGATACCCAGTTCCTTAGCCTCTGGGCTTCTCTGTTCACTTTGTGTGTATTTTGTTACCCTATCACCTTCTGTGTACGTTATGTCATATTCCCCAGTCTGTCTGTAAGTCCATTTGTTTTGCATAACAGTTCAAACACCAGTACATTCCTGCAGGCACTGGAGTGCATAACAGTCCTGACACCAGTACTTTCCTGCAGGCACTGGTGTGCATAACATATGCACACCAGTGCCTGCAGGAATGTACTGGTGTCTGAACGGAGAGGGATGCAAAACAAATGAACTCACAGACAGACTGGGGAATATGACATTACGTACACAGAAGGTGATAGGGTAACAAAATAAACACAAAGTGAACAGAGAAGCCCAGAGGCTAAGAAATTGGGTGTCTCCCTAGTATTAGGAGTGCTCAGATGGAAAGAAGCAAGATGTTGTGTTTTAATACGTAGAGAACCCGAAATGCTGTTGCTAAGGGCAACAGCAAAACCCTAAAGGGTTACCAACGGGTGTGGCAGTAAACTCCTTGGTCAGAGATGGAATAATAGACACAAGGAGAGTCTCCACAATCCTAGTCCTCACTTGCAGTGCACTGGTTCAGCTTACTGCCACTAAACTGACACCAGAACACCTTGCACAGTGAGAAAGGATTTTGGCAGGCAAGTCTGAGAATACAGCCGCAAACTTGCTAAGTTCACAGAGTAGCAAAAGAACCCCAGCAAGTTAAACGACTGACTCCAGTCTTACTGCTAGGTCTGGATTGGCAGAGTGTAGTACCAAATCCCAAGGCCTATTTGCAGTAGGCAACAAACAAATACAAAGCTACACAGTACTGGCTAACTTTCAGGAACTGACTAACCAACAAAGATTCAGCAGCATCTGCTTAACCTGAGAAGAGGCCTTATATAGCAGGTGCTGTCCACGCTCCACTCAGACCTCACAGACTGTGAGCACAAAAACCAGCACCGGATCCCCTGCCGTGCACAAAGCCTGTAACCACTGCACAGCAAAAGACCCGAACCGGAGTATCAGCTGCGCTCAGGCCACTCCACTAGCACTTGTCTCCCGGTTGCCATGACGACGTGGCAGCACAGGGCAGGAGACCTTAACAGTAAGGAACATGGGGGATCATTCCAAGTTGATCGCAGCAGGAAATTTTTTAGCAGTTGGGCAAAACCATGTGCACTGCAGGGGAGGCAGATATAACATGTGCAGAGAGAGTTAGATTTGGGTGGGTTATTTTGTTTCTGTGCAGGGTAAATACTGGCTGCTTTATTTTTACACTGCAAATTAGATTGCAGATTGAACTCACCACACCCAAATCTATCTCTCTCTGCACATGTTATATCTGCCTCCCCTGCAGTGCACATGGTTTTGGCCAACTGCTAACAAAGTTCCTGCTGCGATCAACTCAGAATTACCCCCATTATGTGTATAAGGGCATTAATAAAGGTTGGCATAATGTGTAAAATGCATTATGTGTTTAAGGTCATTAATAATGTGTGTCATATGTGTAAGAGGCATTACTGTGTAATAGTATGTGTCTAAAGGCATTACTAATGTCTGGCATTATGTGTATAAGGTGCTCTACTGTGTGGCGTAACGTATAGAAAGGGCACTACTGTGTGGAAAAATGTGAATAAAGAGCAATATGGTGTGGTGTAATAGGAATAAGGGGCAATGCAGTGTGATGTCATGTGAATAAGGGGCACTGCGTTGAAGAGTAACGTATATCAGGTAAAGTGGTACTACTGTGTGATGTAATGTGAATAAGGGACACTAGATACCTTGCAATGGGTTAGGGGTAATGGTGCTGGGAAAGGGGTACAGGGTCAGAGGCAAAACTAGGGTGGTCATTCCGAGTTGTTCGCTCTGTAAATTGTTCCACTTAGTGCGCATGCGCAATGTTCGCACTGCGACTGCGCCAAGTAAATTTGCTATGTAGTTAGGTATTTTACTCACGTTTTTTTCTTCGTTCTGGCGATCGTAATGTGATTGACAGGAAGTGGGTGTTTCTGGGCGGAAACAGACCGTTTTATGGGTGTGTGCGAAAAAACGCTACCGTTTCTGGGAAAAACGCGGGAGTGGCTGGAGAAACGGAGGAGTGTCTGGGCGAACGCTGGGTGTGTTTGTGACGTCAAACCATGAACGACAAGCACTGAACTGATCGCAGATGCCGAGTAAGTCTGGAGCTACTCAGAAACTGCTAAGAGGTGTGTAATCGCAATTTTGAGAATCTTTTGTTCGCAATTTTAAGAAGCTAAGATTCACTCCCAGTAGGCGGCGGCTTAACGTGTGCAATGCTGCTAAAAGCAGCTTGCGAGCGAACAACTCGGAATGAGGGCATGGTGTTAGGTTTTATGGCAATCATGATGTTTAATAAAAAAGTATCCCAATACTCCTTAGGGAAGTGAATGCCATAAACAGTGTTGTATTCTTAACTGAGGTGATCACTGATCACTGTAACATAAAAAAAATATAACCACAGTGAAAATTGGGCTAACAGAAAATTGGGCTCACATAGCCAAAGATCAACGGGGATATCCTGCCACAAAAAAATTATAATATTCTGATGTGAATGTAAATTAAGGAGTGAAAGCAAATTTCTCATAGGTCAGTCATGCGAAAGACAACAGGGGCCTCAAACCAGAAATAACCAGTCCTGGCCTGTCTGGTGTGGTCTGTGAGGTCATGCTGTGATGTCATAGTGGTGACGGCCTATATCAGGGATGTGTTGTTGCTCACTCATACACTTCCAGAGTCAGCTCACTGACAGAGGGAGATCCTGGCATAAGGTTAGTGACTAGACAGAGGATTAGGGCAGATTATTGCTATGCCCAGGGAATGGGCGACAGGGGAAGGCAGTGGATTGTAGAAATGTTGAAATTGCTATTTGCCGATTTCAGCATTTCTGCTCATGCGCGCATGCCACTGTGCGCATGTGCAAGGTCTTTAACTGCATTCGCAGGGGTTGGTGACAGGCCATTGATGTTGCATTTTGTGAGCGTCTGTGCAACATTCGGGGGGCGCGGTCAATGGAGATGTGACCAGATCATTTGTATGGCGGGCCGCGGTGGCAGCGCAAAGTCACACGCTGCTGCTGCGACCCAAATCATGGTGGCCCGCTGTCTGCCTAGGCAGGGGCCTACCCATATCATGCGAGCGCTTTGCTGCTTTACAATCGTTTGCATGTTAGCGGGGGGGGGGGGGGAAAGGACCAGGCATGCAGGGCGGATTTGCCTTGTGCTGGGCGTCCCACCACATGCTAGTGAAGTGCGTTGTAACATACCTCCCAACATCTTGAGTCTGAAAAAAGGTACTCCTGGTGCAGTGAAGCCGTGCAGTGCCGAAAAGGGGGTGTGGCCTATTGAAAAGGGGCAGTGGCTTCACGGGATGAATTGATTGCGAGCCACGCCTCCAATTTTCGTCACAGTGGGGGCATGGCCAGCGCTCCGTGAGCTGCTGGCTATGCCCCCAGTACCTCTGCCTCACCGGATTAGAGCGTCTATTCACCACTGCTCTGCTCACAACTGAGCAGAGCAGCGAGTGATAGAGAGCCTCCCAGCCCCCCCCACGGGACACTGCGGCCCGTGGGAGGGACAGCAGGAGAGACCAAAAATATGGGACTGTCCCGCGAAAATCGGGACAGCTGGGAGGTATAGTTGTAGTTGTATGAAGTCGCACAACTACAACTCATGCCTTAAAACATCATATAGTGTATGAAGGGTGTCTCATTTGGGAATTCAGGTGTGGTGTGGACGCTCCCCCTATGTACTGTATTAATGCAGCGGTGTGTGCCCAATGTAGCGCCACTGTTATTATGGGCGCTGCTATCTAAAACACAGCACGCCTTGGTCAGCAGCAGTGACCGTTCCAACACCTGCAGCTATCAATTTTGACAGCTGCAGGTGTCGCTACCAGGGTTACCACCTCATCCCTTTAATTCTGGACACATATTAATTACACAAGTTCTGTGGCTGATTAAAAGTAGATATGAGCAGATTCAGGAACGTCACCACCCGAGCCTGGATCCGATTCCGGCTCGTGTTTTCCCGTCTGACTCGGAAACCAGAACGAGGCAAAATGTAAAATTCCCGCTGTCGGATTCTCGCGGGGTTTAGATTCCATATAAGTCGCCCGCGCGTTACCATTTTTACTCCGGCAATGGAGAGTGTAGAGAGAGGACGTGTCTTCGTCCTCAGTGTCCTGCATCAGTTCAGTGTTAGTGTCTTGTGCTGCATCAGTCCAGTCACAGTGGTTGGGTCCTCTGCTGCCATATGTCCAGTGCTGCTGTATAAATCTAGTCCAGTGGTGCTGTACTGTGCTGCATCAGTCCAGTGGTGATGTCTTGTGCTGCATCAGTCCAGTCCAGTCACAGCGGTGGTGTCCTCTGCTGCCATATGTCCAGTACTGCTGTATAAGTCCAGTCCATTGCAGTGGTGCTGTGTTGTCCTGCATCAGTCTAGTGGTGGTGTGCCTGTGCTACTGTATATGTCCAGTGGTACCGCCGTATATATGTCCAGTAATACTGCCGTATAAGTCCATTGATACTGCCGTATATATCCAGCGGTACTGCTGTATAAATCCAGTAATCCTGCCGTTTAAATTCCAGTGATCCTGCCGTATAATACCAGTGGTACTGGTGTATAAGTTCAGTGACCCTGCCGTATAATTCCAGTGGTACTGTCGTATAATTCCAGTGATCCTGCCGTATAATTCCAGTGATCCTGCCGTATAATTCCAGTGATCCTGCTGTATAAATCCAGTGATCCGGCCGTATAATTTCAGTGATCCTGCCGTATAATTCCAGTGGTACTGACGTATAAATCCAGTCCAGTGATACTGCGTATAAATCCAGTGGTACTTCCGTATAAATCCAGTGGTATTGCCGTATAATTCCAGTGATCCTGCCGTATAATTCCAGTGGTACTGGTGTATAAATCCAGTCCAGTGATACTGCCGTATATGTCCAGTGGTACTGCCATATAAATCCAGTGGTACTGCCATATAATTCCAGTGATCCTGCCGTATAATTCCAGTGGTACTGGCGTATAAATCCAGTGGTCCTGCCATATAATTCCACTGGTACTGGCGTAAAGGTCCAGTGATCCTGCCGTATAATTCCAGTGGTACTGGCGTATAATTCCAGTGATCCTGCCGTATAATTCCAGTGGTACAGGTGTATAATTCCAGTAATTCCTGCCATATAATTCCAGTGATCCTGCCGTATAATTCCAGTGGTACTGGCGTATAAATCCAGTGATCCTGCTGTATAATTCCAGTGATCCTGCCATATAATTCCAGTGGTACTGACGTATAAGTCCAGTCCAATGATACTGCCAGTGGTACTGCCATATAAGTCCAGTGGTACTGCCATATAATTACAGTGATCCTGCCGTATAATTCCAGTGGTACTGGCGTATATGTCCAGTGATCCTGCCATATAATTCCAGTGGTACTGGCGTATAAAGCCAGTGATCCTGCCATATAATTCCAGTGGTACTGGCGTATAAATCCAGAGATCCTGCCATATAATTCCAATGATCCTGCCGTATAATTCCAGTGGTACTGGTGTATAAATCCAGTGATACTGCCATATAATTCCAGTGATCCTGGCGTATAATTCCAGTGATCCTGCCGTATAATTCCAGTGATCCTGTTGTATAATTCCAGTGGTACTGGCATATAAATCCAGTTCAATGATACCAGCCGTATATGTCCAGTGGTACCGCCGTATAAATCCAGTGGTCCTGCCATATAATTCCAGTGGTACTGGCGTATAAAGCCAGTGATCCTGCCATATAATTCCAGTGGTACTGGCGTATAAATCCAGTGATCCTGCCATATAATTCCAGTGGTACTGGCATATAAATCCAGAGGTGCTGCCATATAATTCTAGTGGTACTGTCGTATAATTCCAGTGATCCTGCCGTATAATTCCAGTGGTACTGGTGTATAAATCCAGTGATACTGCCATTTAATTCCAGTGATCCTGCCGTATAATTCCAGTGATCCAGCCGTATAATTCCAGTGATCCTGTCGTATAATTCCAGTGGTACTGGCATATAACTCCAGTTCAGTAATACTGCCGTATATGTCCAGTGGTACTGCCGTATAAATCCAGTGGTCCTGCCATATAATTTCAGTGGTACTGGCTTATAAATCCAGTGATCCTGCCAAATAATTCCAGTGGTACTGGCGTATAAATCCAGTGATCCTGCTGTATAATTCCAGTGATCCTGTCATATAATTCCAGTGGTACTGTCGTATAAATCCAGTCCAGTGATACTACTGTATAATTCCAGTGGCACTGCCATATAAATCCAGTGACCCTACCGTATAATTCCAGTCGTACTGGCGTATAAACCAGTGATCCTGCCGTATAATTCCAGCGGTACTGGCGTAATATTCCAGTGATCCTGCCGTATAATTCCAGTGGTACTGGCGTATAATTCCAGTGGTACTGGCGTATAATTCCAGTGATCCTGCCGTATAATTCCTGTGGTACTAGCGTATAATTCCAGTAATCCTGCCATATAATTCCAGCGATCCTGCCGTATAATTCCAGTGGTACTGGCGTATAAATCCAGTGATCCTGCCGTATAATTCCAGTGATCCTGCCATATAATTCCAGTGGTACTGACGTATAAATCCAGTCCAGTGATACTGCTGTATATGTCCAGTGGTACTGCCGTATAAATCCAGTGGTACTGCCATATAATTCCAGTGATCCTGCCGTATAATTCCAGTGGTACTGGGGTATAAATCCAGTCCAGTGATTCTGCTGTATATGTCCAGTGGTACTGCCATATAAATTCAGTGGTACTGCCATATAATTACAGTGATCCTGCCATATAATTCCAGTGGTACTGGCGTATAAATCCAGTGATCCTGCCATATAATTCCAGTGGTACTGGCATATAAATCCAGAGATCCTGCCATATAAATCCAGTGATACTGCCAAATAATTCCAGTGATCCTGCCGTATAATTCCAGTGATCCAGCCGTATAATTCCAGTGATCCTGTCGTATAATTCCAGTGGTACTGGCATGTAACTCCAGTTCAGTAATACTGCCGTATATGTCCAGTGGTACTGCCGTATAAATCCAGTGGTCCTGCCATATAATTTCAGTGTTACTGACGTATAAATCCAGTGATCCTGCCAAATAATTCCAGTGGTACTGGCGTATAAATCCAGTGATCCTGCTGTATAATTCCAGTGATCCTGCCATATAATTCCAGTGGTACTGGCGTATAAATCCAGTCCAGTGATACTACTGTATAATTCCAGTGGCACTGCCATATAAATCCAGTGACCCTACCATATAATTCCAGTGGTACTGGCGTATAAACCAGTGATACTGCCGTATAATTCCAGTGATCCTGCCGTATAATTTCAGGGATCCTGCCGTATAATTCCAGTGGTACTGACGTATAAATCTAGTCCAGTGATACTGCGTATAAATCCAGTGGTACTTCCGTATAAATCCAGTGGTGTTGCCGTATAATTCCAGTGATCCTGCCGTATAATTTCAGTGGTACTGGAGTATAAATCCTGTCCAGTGATACTGCCGTATATGTCCAGTGGTACTGCCATATAAATCCAGTGGTACTGCCATATAATTCCAGTGATCCTGCCATATAATTCCAGTGGTACTGGCGTATAAATCCAGTGGTCCTGCCATATAATTCCACTGGTACTGGAGTATAAGTCTAGTGATCCTGCCGTATAATTCCAGTGGTACTGGCGTATAATTCCAGTGATCCTGCCGTATAATTCTAGTGGTACTGTCGTATAATTCCAGTAATCCTGCCATATAATTCCAGTGATCCTGCCGTATAATTCCAGTGGTACTGGCGTATAAATCCAGTCCAGTGATACTGCCGTATATGTCCAGTGGTACTGCCATATAAATCCAGTGGTACTGCCATATAATATCAGTGATCCTGCCGTATAATTCCAGTGGTACTGGGGTATAAATCTAGTCCAGTGATACTGCTGTATATGTCCAGTGGTACTGCCATATGAGTCCAGTGGTACTGCCATATAATTACAGTGATCCTGCCATATAATTCCAGTTGTACTGGCATATATGTCCGGTGATCCTGCCATATAATTCCAGTGGTACTGGCGTATAAATCCAGTGATCCTGCCATATAATTCCAGTGGTACTGGCGTATAAATCCAGAGATCCTGCCATATAATTCCAGTGGTACTGGCGTATAATTCCAGTGATCCTGCCGTATAATTCCAGTGGTACTGGTGTATAAATCCAGTGATACTGCCATATAATTCCAGTGATACTGCCGTATAATTCCAGTGATCCTGCCGTATAATTCCAGTGATCCTGCCGTATAATTCCAGTGGTACTGGCGTATAAATTCAGTGGTCCTGCCATATAATTCCACTGGTACTGGAGTATAAGTCTAGTGATCCTGCCGAATAATTCCAGTGGTACTGGCGTATAATTCCAGTGATCCTGCCGTATAATTCTAGTGGTACTGGCGTATAATTCCAGTAATCCTGCCATATAATTCCAGTGATCCTGCCATATAATTCCAGTGGCACTGACGTATAAATCCAGTCCAGTGATACTGCCGTATATGTCCAGTGGTACTGCCGTATAAATCCAGTGGTACTGCCATATAATATCAGTGATCCTGCCGTATAAATCCAGTGGTACTGGGGTATAAATCCAGTCCAGTGATACTGCTGTATATGTCCAGTAGTACTGCCATATGAGTCCAGTGGTACTGCCATATAATTACAGTGATCCTGCCATATAATTCCAGTTGTACTGGCGTATATGTCCGGTGATCCTGCCATATAATTCCAGTGGTACTGGCGTATAAATCCAGTGATCCTGCCATATAATTCCAGTGGTACTGGCGTATAAATCCAGAGATCCTGCCATATAATTCCAGTGGTAGTGGCGTATAATTCCAGTGATCCTGCCGTATAATTCCAGTGGTACTGGTGTATAAATCCAGTGATACTGCCATATAATTCCAGTGATACTGCCGTATAATTCCAGTGATCCTGCCGTATAATTCCAGTGATCCTGTCGTGTAATTCCAGTGGTACTGGCATATAACTCCAGTTCAATGATACTGTCGTATATGTCCAGTGGTACTTCCGTACAAATCCAGTGGTCCTGCCATATAATTTCAGTGGTACTGGCGTATAAATCCAGTGATCCTGCCATATAATTCCAGTGGTACTGGCGTATAAATCCAGTGATCCTGCTGTATAATTCCAGTGATCCTGCCATATAATTCCAGTGGTACTGGCGTATAAGTCCAGTCCAGTGTTACTACTGTATAATTCCAGTGGCACTGCCATATAAATCCAGTGACCCTACCGTATAATTCCAGTGGTACTGGCGTATAAACCAGTGATACTGCCATATAATTCCAACGGTACTGTCGTAATATTCCAGTGATCCTGCCGTATAATTCCAGTGGTACTGGCGTATAATTCCAGTGATCCTGCTGTATAATTCCAGTGGTACTGGCGTATAAATCAGGGACGTGCAGTCAGGGGAGGCAGTGCCTCCCCAATCATTAATGATTAAATTAAAACAAAGTAGATACTTATGACACATTCTGTGTCATAAGTATCTTCTGTATAATAATGTAATATTTTTGGGGGTTTAAAGCTTGTTTAAGTTCATTTAGGAGGCACCACGAACGGTGCCTCCCGCAGCTAAGTATAAATATCCGGAAGCAGGGGGCGGACAGGGGGCGGAGCTAATCAGAGGGCTCATAAAAGCCCATTAACAAAAGCAGTGTAAGCGGCACCCATAGAAGTGCCTCAGTGCAGGGACGTACTTTCAGCTCATATGAAAGCACGCCCCTGTCACTGAAGGCAGATGTGATTGGGCAGCAGATTCAGCAATGACAGTGACTGTGTCCGGCTGTCACTGTCAGTGCTGTACAGGGAGGGAATAAAAGTCAGTGTCAGCTGCACGACGAAGGTGAACTAGACGCTACCGCTGTACCTGTATCATATACGCGCCCTCCCCCCTCATCACACATGGGGCCCTGTGCACCCCCCCCCCTCCCGTCATCAGAAGTCTTGGCCTCGTGCGCTCCCCCCCCCCCCCTGTCATCAGAAGTGCAGCCCGTTCGCTCCCCCCTGTCACCAGAAGTGCGGCTTGTGCGCCCCCCCCCCCTGTCATCAGAAGTGCGGCCCTGTGCGCTCCCCCCCCCCCCCTGTCATCAGAAGTGTGGCCCCGTGCACTCCCCTCCCATGTAATAAGAAGTGTGGCCCCGTGTGCTCCCCCCCTGTCATCAGAAGTGCGGCCCCGTGCGCTCCCCCCCTGTCACCAGAAGTGCGGCTTGTGTGCCCCCCCTCCCCCTCCCTGTCATCAGAAGTGCGGCCCCGTAGACTAAAAAACATCAACTACACGGAGACTGTATCACTTTGGTAAACCCCCCCCCCCCGGTAACATGTCCTGTCCTCCGCTTGTACCGTGCTGCCTATGAATGACGGCATCTCCTGACCTGCGACAGTGTAGTGGCAGCAGGAAGCAAACGGACCTGGGCACTATCTGCAGCACTGCCGAGCCACCTCCACACAGCAAGCTGCAGGCGCTGACACCGAAACAATGTAGCAAGTGTCAGCATACTTTTACGACTTTATTTCCACTCTCTTCAAATCTCTCCACCCCTCACCCTCTGTCTCCCCCTCCTTTCCTCTCTCTATCTTTCTCCCTCTCCCTCCCCCTCTCTTTCTTTCTTTCTTTCTTTCTTTCTTTCCCTCCCCCCTTTCTATCCCTCACTTTCTCTCTCCCTCCGCTCCCTCAGTCCATCTCCCTTTCTCTCTCCCTCCCCCTTTCTTTCTCTCCTCCCTCTCTCTTTCTCCCTTCGTTCCCCCCTCTCCTCCCTCTCTCTCAGCAGTGGTCAAGGTGGTGTGTGTGTGTGTGTGTGTGTGTGTATTATATATATATATATATATATATATATATAGTAAGCAGTGCAGGTGGCACGCATTGGACTAGCATTCAATTCAAATAAGTGGACAAAAACAGTCTCCTTCACGGTCAACGTTTCGGTATTATTAACCTTCGCCAGGATCCTGACGAAGGTTAGTGATAATACCGAAACATTGATCGTGAAGGAGACTCTTGTGTCCAGTTATTTGAATTGAATGTCAGTCCTGTGCGGGCCACCCGCACTGCTGATATATTCCTAGAATGAGAGATACCGTATATATATTAGTTCTTAGAGGGCCCCCATGTCTTCAGTACCGCGGGCTCCCCAGAGCCTTAAGGGGTGTACTCACGGAACGATCGCTGCTTAAAATCTAAGCAATCTGACTAGATTGCATAGATTTTAAGCAGGATCGCTCCGTGTGTAGCCCCCACAGCGATAGCGTTGCACAGCCCCGCGCATCGCTATAGCTGGTGCTAGATTGGCCTGCCGTGCCGGTCAATCTAGCAGGTCGCTCATTTCACCCGCTGGGTGAAATGAGCGCCCCCCCCCCCCCCCCCCCCCGTCTCCCCCCGCACGCTCAGCACACATCATGCTGTGTTGAGCGGCGGGAGAGATGTGTGCTGAGCGGTTCGCTCAGCACACATCTCTCACACATCGGCCAGTGGGTACAGGCCTTTAATCCGGCTCTGGCCATGGTGAAGGGGCTAGTAGCGGCAGCAGCAGTACTAATGAGTTGAACTGACTCATTACAGTACGCTGCAGCCGGCTGTAGTAAAGCAGGAAGAGGAGAGGAGAGGCTTTTTCCCTTCCCTCTCCTCCACTACTCTACAGTCCTGCATCCACCTGCGCAGGCACCCGCGACATGCAAGCTGCCGAGGGGGCCCCTGACCAGCAGCGACTCCCTAGCACCTGGCAGCAGCAGCCCTGAAGAGCAAACGGTCAGTGAGTGGGTTTTTGGGAGAGGGATTTTATACATTGTATATATATATATTTTTATTTTTTATTTTTATTTTTTATTATTATTATTTTTTTACCCTGGCACTCAGTTACAGCACCAGGACGCACTTTATTATTAGGATACATTAGGCTGCTTGATGGGATTAGGAGTCCCTGCCTTTCTCTCTCTCTCTCTTGCCCTCTCTCTCTCTCGCCCTTTCTCTCTCTCGTCCTCTCTCTCTCTCTCTCTCTCTCCCTGTTTTCTTCTGTCAACTTCATAGCGCCGGCACCGACGGTGACGCCTACACATTTTGTACACACACTAGCCAGTGCCTCACCAGCCACTGACCTCACCGCACGCCACTGGTATAAATCCAGTGCTCCTGCCGTATAATTCCAGTGATCCTGACGTACAATTTCAGTGATCCTGCCGTATAATTCCAGTGGTACTGGCGTATAAATCCCGTGATCTTGCTGTATAATTCCAGTGATCCTGCCGTATAATTCCAGTACTGCCGTATAATTCCAGTGATCCTGCCATATAATTCCAGTGGTACTGGCGTATAAATCCAGTGGTACTGGCGTATAAATCCAGTGATCCTGCCATATAAATCCTGTGATCCTGCTATATAATTCCAGTGATCCAGCCATATAATTCCAGTGGTACTGCCGTATAAATCCAGTTCAGTAATACTGCCGTATATGTCCAGTGGTACTGCCGTATAAGTCCAGTCCAGTAGTGCTGCCATATAAGTTCAGTAGTGCTGTCCTGTGCTGTATATTATTTACTCCAAATAAAGGGGTTATTAATATTATACCAAATCATTTTCACAGGGTTTGCCCTGTGTGGTGTAGAGGTATGCTCTCCTGTACCGCATATAGGGGGTTATTCCGACCCGATCGCTCGCTGCAGTTCACAGTGCAGCGATCGGGTCGGAACTGCGCATGTGCCATCCCTGCAGTGCGCCAGCGCATTCCAGATGGCCGAAGGCCGGTGACAGGCAGAGGCGGTCGCTGGGTGGAAGGGGGCAGCACGGCGGTGTTTGGTCGCCGTTTTGGGGGTGTGGTAGGCCAACGCAGGCATGGCAGGACCGGGCGGTGGGCAGGCCACAGTGGCTATGTGACGTCACACGCAGCCGCTGCAACCACGGGTAGTGACGAGCAACTCCCGGTCAGCCGCAGGAGCAGCGCTGGCCGGGAGTTACTCAACAAGTACAAAAGCATCGCCACAAATTTAGCACAGCTAGGAACAACTCGGAATGACCCCCATTGTTATATAACTCGAGAAGAATAATTGAGAACAAAAATTTGGAGGATAAAATAGGGAAAGATCAAGAAGCACTTCCTCCTAGTGCTGAAGCTGCTGCCACTAGTCATGAGATAGACGATGAAATCCCATCAACGCCGTCTGCCAAGGCCGATGCCCAATGTGATAGCAGAGGGCATGTAAAATCCAAAAAGCCAAAGTTCAGTAAAAAGACCCAAAAAAAGAAATTTAAATGGTCTGAGGAGAAACGTAAACTTGCCAATATGCCACTTACGACACGGAGTGGCAAGGAGCGGCTAAGGCCCTGGCCTCTGTTCATGACTAGTGGTTCAGCTTCACATGACGATGGAAACCCTCATCCTCCCGCTAGAAAAATGATAAGAGTTAAGCTGGAAAAAGCACAGCAAAGATCTGTGCATTCTAAGATAGTATCACAAATTCCCAAGGAGAGTCCAAGTGCGTCGGCGGTTGCGATGCCTGACCAACACTGGACGGGAAGAGGTGGCTCTTCCACCATTTGCATGCCCTCTGCAAGTGCTGGAAGTAGCATCCACAGTCAAGCTTCTGATATTCAAATTGAAGATGTCACTGTTGAAGTACACCAGGATGAGGATATGGGTGTTGCTGGCACTGAGGAGGAAGTTGACGATGAGGATTCTGATGGTGATGTGGTTTGTTAAATTAGGCACCGTGGGAGACACCTGTTGTCCGTGGGATGAAGAAGACGATTGTGATGCCTGGGCAAAATACCAAAAAAGCCACCTCTTTGGTGTGGAATTATTTCTCCACAAATCCGGACAACAGGAGTCAAGCTATCTGTTGCCTCTGTCAATCTGTAATAAGTAGGGGTAAGGACGTTAACCACCTAGGAACATCCTCCCTTATATGTCACCTGCAGCGCTTTTATCAGAAGTCAGTGTCAATTTGTGAAACTTTGGGTAAGAGCGTAAGTAGTCCACTGACACCTAAATCCCTTCTTCCTCTTGTACCCAAGCTCCTGCAAGCCACACCACTATCTCCCTCAACGTCAACTTCCTCCTTAGTCAGGAATGTCTGTAGTCCTGCAGGCCATGTCACTGTCAAGACTGAGGAGTCCTCTCCTAACCGGGATTCCTCCAGAGGATCCTGGAGTGGTATGCCTGCTGTTGCTGCCGCTGCTGCTGTTACTACTGGGAGTCGATCGTCATCCCAGAGGGGAAGTCGGAAGACCACTTGTACTACTTCCAGTAAGCAATTGACTGTCCATCAGTCTTTTGTGAGGAAGATGAAATATGACAGCAGTCATCCTTTTGCAAAGCGGATAACTCAGGCCTTGACAGCTATGTTGGTGCTAGAGGTGCATCCGGTATCCACCATTAGTTCAGTGGGACTTAGAGAATTGATGGAGATAGTGTGTGCCCGGTATCAAATCCCATCTAGGTTCCACTTCTCTAGGCAGGCGATACCGAGAATGTACACAGACGTCAGAAAAAGAGTCACCAGTGTCCTAAAAAATGCGATTGTATCCAGTGTCCACTAAACCAAGGACATGTGGACAAGTAGAACAGGGCAGACTAAGAACTATATGATTGTAACAGTCCACTGGGTAGATGTATGGCCTCCCACAGCAACAACAGCAGCGGTACCAGTAGCATCAGCTCGCAAACGCCAATTTGTTTCTAGACAGGCTACGCTATATATCACCGCTTTCCATAAAAGGCACACATCTGACAACCTCTTACGGAAACTGAGAAACATCATCGCAGAATTGCTTACCCCAATTGGACTCTCCTGGGGATTTTTGATATCGGACAACGCCACCAATATTGTGCGTGCATTACATCTGGGCAAATTCCAGCATGTCCCATGTTTTGCACATACAATTAATTTGGTGGTGCAGAATTTTTTGAAAAATCACAGGGGTGTGCAGGAGATGCTGTCGGTGGCCCGAAAAATTGCGGGCCACTTTCGGCATTCTGCCACTGCGTGCCGAAGACTGGAGCGCCAGCAAACACTCCTGAACCTGGAATTCAACCGGTGGCTCTTGAGCCACATGCGGCTCTTTCTTAATTCAGATGTGGCTCATGACACTCAAAGTCACATGACCGCAACAGATCTGGAAACTGCTGCATGCCAGCCAGACATGCAGCAACACTACGGGGACGAAGAACTGAAGGAGCCATCGGTAAACAGAGGACATATAAGGGGATGCTGCAATGACACGAGTTGGGTGGCAGCGTTGGTGACATATGAGGGTGTACCTCAGTGACACAAGGGGGAGCTGGCTGGAGTGACACAGGAGGGTCTTGGCAGGAGAAACAATGGGGGAGTGACACATTGACACATGGAGGAGCTGGCTGGAGTGACACAGGAAGGTGCTGGCAGGAGTGACACATTGACACATGGGGGATCTGGCTGGAGTAACACAGGAGGGTGCTGGCATGAGTAGCACATGGAGGAGATGGCTGGAGTGACACAGGAGGGTGCTGGCAGGAGTGACACATGGGGAAGCTGGTGGAGTGACACTGGAGGGTACTGGCTGGAGTGACACATGGTGGAGCTAAAGTGTATTATGTGAATCTGGCTTTTTCAATATACTTTATGTGTATCTGGCTTTTTCAATGTATTTTATGTTGGATCTGGTTTTAAAATGTATTTCATGTGGCTCTGGCTTTTTCAATGTATTTTATAGCATGGGTGTGGCCTAGCAGGTACAATTCCACACCCCATTTTTGCACACGCGCCTTCTGCTCAATGTCGGCTCTTTGACTTACCTAACAAGATTTTTTGGCTCTTTGTCTCTGACTGGTTGGCCACCCCTGCTCTATTCTATATGCTTTAGAGGATGGAGGAGCAGCAAAAGGTCATTCAAGCCTATACATCCACCTACGATATAAGCAAAGGAGGGGGAATGCACCTGACTCAAGCGCAGTGGAGAATGATTTCCGTCTTGCGCAAGGTTCTCCAACCCTTCGAACTTGCCACACGTGAAGGCAGTTTAGACACTGCCAGCTTGAGTCAGGTCATTCCCCTCATCAGGCTTTTGCAGAAGCAGCTGGATAAATTGAAGGAGGAGCTAAGACAGAGCGATTCCTCAAAGTATGTGGGACTTGTGGATGGAGCCCTTCATTCGCTTTTCCAGGATTCAAGGGTGGTCAATCTGTTGAAATCAGAGCACTACATTTTGGCCACCGTGCTCAATCCTAGGTTTAAAGCCTACGTTGTATCTCTTTTTCCAGCAGACACAAGTGTGCAGAGGTGCAAAGACCTGCTGGTTAGTAAATTGTCAACTCAAGCGGAACGTGACCCGTCAACAGCTCCTCCTTCAAGTTTTGCCGCCACTGGGGCTCCAAGGAAAAGGATAACATTTCCTAGCCCACCCGCTGGCGGTGATGCAGGGCAGTCAGGAGCGAAAGCTGACATCTGGACCAGACTGAAGGACCTGCCAACGATTGCTGACATGTTTACTAGAGATGTGCACTTGAAATTTTTCGGGTTTTGTGTTTTGGTTTTGGGTTCGGTTCCGCGGCCGTGTTTTGGGTTCGACCGCGTTTTGGCAAAACCTCACCGAATTTTTTTTGTCGGATTCGGGTGTGTTTTGGATTCGGGTGTTTTTTTCAAAAAACCCTAAAAAACAGCTTAAATCATAGAATTTGGGGGTCATTTTGATCCCAAAGTATTATTAACCTCAAAAACCATAATTTCCACTAATTTTCAGTCTATTCTGAACACCTCACACCTCACAATATTATTTTTAGTCCTAAAATTTGCACCAAGGTCGCTGGATGACTAAGCTAAGCGACCCAAGTGGCCGACACAAACACCTGGGCCATCTAGGAGTGGCACTGCAGTGTCACGCAGGATGGCCCTTCCAAAAAACACTCCCCAAACAGCACATGACGCAAAGAAAAAAAGAGGCGCAATGAGGTAGCTGTGTGAGTAATCTAAGCGACCCTAGTGGCCGACACAAACACCTGGCCCATCTAGGAGTGGCACTGCAGTGTCACGCAGGATGGCCCTTCCAAAAAACACTCCCCAAACAGCACATGACGCAAAGAAAAAAAGAGGCGCAATGAGGTAGCTGTGTGAGTAAGCTAAGCGACCCTAGTGGCCGACACAAACACCTGGCCCATCTAGGAGTGGCACTGCAGTGTCACGCAGGATGGCCCTTCCAAAAAACACTCCCCAAACAGCACATGACGCAAAGAAAAAAAGAGGCGCAATGAGGTAGCTGTGTGAGTAAGCTAAGCGACCCTAGTGGCCGACACAAACACCTGGCCCATCTAGGAGTGGCACTGCAGTGTCACGCAGGATGGCCCTTCCAAAAAACCCTCCCCAAACAGCACATGATGCAAAGAAAAAAAGAGGCGCAATGAGGTAGATGTGTGAGTAAGCTAAGCGACCCTAGTGGCCGACACAAACACCTGGCCCATCTAGGAGTGGCACTGCAGTGTCACGCAGGATGGCCCTTCCAAAAAACACTCCCCAAACAGCACATGACGCAAAGAAAAAAAGAGGCGCAATGAGGTAGCTGTGTGAGTAAGCTAAGCGACCCTAGTGGCCGACACAAACACCTGGCCCATCTAGGAGTGGCACTGCAGTCTCACGCAGGATGGCCCTTCCAAAAAACCCTCCCCAAACAGCACATGATGCAAAGAAAAAAAGAGGCGCAATGAGGTAGATGTGTGAGTAAGCTAAGCGACCCTAGTGGCCGACACAAACACCTGGCCCATCTAGGAGTGGCACTGCAGTGTCACGCAGGATGGCCCTTCCAAAAAACACTCCCCAAACAGCACATGACGCAAAGAAAAAAAGAGGCGCAATGAGGTAGCTGTGTGAGTAAGCTAAGCGACCCTAGTGGCCGACACAAACACCTGGCCCATCTAGGAGTGGCACTGCAGTGTCACGCAGGATGGCCCTTCCAAAAAACCCTCCCCAAACAGCACATGATGCAAAGAAAAAAAGAGGCGCAATGAGGTAGCTGTGTGAGTAAGCTAAGCGACCCTAGTGGCCGACACAAACACCTGGCCCATCTAGGAGTGGCACTGCAGTGTCACGCAGGATGGCCCTTCCAAAAAACACTCCCCAAACAGCACATGACGCAAAGAAAAAAAGAGGCGCAATGAGGTAGCTGTGTGAGTAAGCTAAGCGACCCTAGTGGCCGACACAAACACCTGGCCCATCTAGGAGTGGCACTGCAGTGTCACGCAGGATGGCCCTTCCAAAAAACAGTCCCCAAACAGCACATGACGCAAAGAAAAAAAGAGGCGCAATGAGGTAGCTGTGTGAGTAAGCTAAGCGACCCTAGTGGCCGACACAAACACCTGGCCCATCTAGGAGTGGCACTGCAGTGTCACGCAGGATGGCCCTTCCAAAAAATACTCCCCAAACAGCACATAACGCAAAGAAAAAAAGAGGCGCAATGAGGTAGCTGTGTGAGTAAGCAAAGCGACCCTAGTGGCCGACACAAACACCTGGCCCATCTAGGAGTGGCACTGCAGTGTCACGCAGGATGGCCCTTCCAAAAAACACTCCCCAAACAGCACATGACGCAAAGAAAAAAAGAGGCGCAATGAGGTAGCTGTGTGAGTAAGCTAAGCGACCCTAGTGGCCGACACAAACACCTGGCCCATCTAGGAGTGGCACTGCAGTGTCACGCAGGATGGCCCTTCCAAAAAACACTCCCCAAACAGCACATGACGCAAAGAAAAAAAGAGGCGCAATGAGGTAGCTGTGTGAGTAAGATAAGCGACCCTAGTGGCCGACACAAACACCTGGCCCATCTAGGAGTGGCACTGCAGTGTCACGCAGGATGGCCCTTCCAAAAAACACTCCCCAAACAGCACATGACGCAAAGAAAAAAAGAGGCGCAATGAGGTAGCTGTGTGAGTAAGATAAGCGACCCTAGTGGCCGACACAAACACCTGGCCCATCTAGGAGTGGCACTGCAGTGTCACGCAGGATGGCCCTTCCAAAAAACACTCCCCAAACAGCACATGAGGCAAAGAAAAAAAGAGGCGCAATGAGGTAGCTGTGTGAGTAAGCTAAGCGACCCTAGTGGCCGACACAAACACCTGGCCCATCTAGGAGTGGCACTGCAGTGTCACGCAGGATGGCCCTTCCAAAAAACACTCCCTAAACAGCACATGACGCAAAGAAAAAAAGAGGCGCAATGAGGTAGCTGTGTGAGTAAGCTAAGCGACCCTAGTGGCCGACACAAACACCTGGCCCATCTAGGAGTGGCACTGCAGTGTCACGCAGGATGGCCCTTCCAAAAAACACTCCCCAAACAGCACATGACGCAAAGAAAAAAAGAGGCGCAATGAGGTAGCTGTGTGAGTAAGATAAGCGACCCTAGTGGCCGACACAAACACCTGGCCCATCTAGGAGTGGCACTGCAGTGTCACGCAGGATGGCCCTTCCAAAAAACACTCCCGAAACAGCACATGACGCAAAGAAAAATGAAAGAAAAAAGAGGTGCAAGATGGAATTGTCTTTGGGCCCTCCCACCCACCCTTATGTTGTATAAACAGGACATGCACACTTTAACCAACCCATCATTTCAGTGACAGGGTCTGCCACACGACTGTGACTGAAATGACGGGTTGGTTTGGACCCGCACCAAAAAAGAAGCAATTAATCTCTCCTTGCACAAACTGGCTCTACAGAGGCAAGATGTCCACCTCATCATCATCCTCCGATATATCACCGTGTACATCCCCCGCCTCACAGATTATCAATTCGTCCCCACTGGAATCCACCATCTCAGCTCCCTGTGTACTTTGTGGAGGCAATTGCTGCTGGTCAATGTCTCCACGGAGGAATTGATTATAATTCATTTTAATGAACATCATCTTCTCCACATTTTCTGGAAGTAACCTCGTATGCCGATTGCTGACAAGGTGAGCGGCTGCACTAAACACTCTTTCGGAGTACACACTTGTGGGAGGGCAACTTAGGTAGAATAAAGCCAGTTTGTGCAAGGGCCTCCAAATTGCCTCTTTTTCCTGCCAGTATAAGTACGGACTGTCTGACGTGCCTACTTGGATGCGGTCACTCATATAATCCTCCACCATTCTTTCAATGGGGAGAGAATCATATGCAGTGCCAGTAGACGACATGTCTGTAATCGTTGGCAGGTCCTTCAGTCCGGACCAGATGTCAGCATCAGCAGTCGCTCCAGACTGCCCTGCATCACCGCCAGCGGGTGGGCTCGGAATTCTGAGCCTTTTCCTCGCACCCCCAGTTGCGGGAGAATGTGAAGGAGGAGATGTTGACAGGTCGCGTTCCGCTTGACTTGACAATTTTCTCACCAGCAGGTCTTTGAACCCCAGCAGACTTGTGTCTGCCGGAAAGAGAGATCCAAGGTAGGTTTTAAATCTAGGATCGAGCACGGTGGCCAAAATGTAGTGCTCTGATTTCAACAGATTGACCACCCGTGAATCCTTGTTAAGCGAATTAAGGGCTGCATCCACAAGTCCCACATGCCTAGCGGAATCGCTCCCTTTTAGCTCCTTCTTCAATGCCTCCAGCTTCTTCTGCAAAAGCCTGATGAGGGGAATGACCTGACTCAGGCTGGCAGTGTCTGAACTGACTTCACGTGTGGCAAGTTCAAAGGGCAGCAGAACCTTGCACAACGTTGAAATCATTCTCCACTGCGCTTGAGACAGGTGCATTCCACCTCCTATATCGTGCTCAATTGTATAGGCTTGAATGGCCTTTTGCTGCTCCTCCAACCTCTGAAGCATATATATTGGGTTGAATTCCACCTCGTTACCACTTCTTGCTTCAGATGATGGCAGGGCAGGTTCAGGCGTTTTTGGTGGTGCTCCAGTCTTCTGTACGTGGTGCCTGTACGCCGAAAGTGTCCCGCAATTCTTCTGGCCACCGACAGCATCTCTTGCACGCCCCTCTCGTTTTTTAAATAATTCTGCACCACCAAATTCAAGGTATGTGCAAAACATGGGACGTGCTGGAATTTGCCCATATTTAATGCACACACAATATTGCTGGCGTTGTCCGATGCCACAAATCCACAGGAGAGTCCAATTGGGGTAAGCCATTCCGCGATGATCTTCCTCAGTTGCCGTAAGAGGTTTTCAGCTGTGTGCGTATTCTGGAAACCGGTGATACAAAGCGTAGCCTGCCTAGGAAAGAGTTGGCGTTTGCGAGTTGCTGCTACTGGTGCCGCCGCTGCTGTTCTTGCGGCGGGAGTCCATACATCTACCCAGTGGGCTGTCACAGTCATATAGTCCTGACCCTGCCCTGCTCCACTTGTCCACATGTCCGTGGTTAAGTGGACAATGGGTACAGCTGCATTTTTTAGGACACTGGTGACTCTTTTTCTGAGGTCTGTGTACATTTTCGGTATCGCCTGCCTAGAGAAATGGAACCTAGATGGTATTTGGTACCGGGGATACAGTACCTCCAACAAGTCTCTAGTTCGCTCTGCAGTAATGATGGATACCGGAACCACGTTTCTCACCACCCAGGATGCCAAGGCCTCAGTTATCCGCTTTGCAGCAGGATGACTGCTGTGATATTTCATCTTCCTCGCAAAGGACTGTTGGACAGTCAATTGCTTGGTGGAAGTAGTAAAAGTGGTCTTACGACTTCCCCTCTGGGATGACCATCGACTCCCAGCAGCAACAACAGCAGCGCCAGCAGCAGTAGGCGTTACACGCAAGGATGCATCGGAGGAATCCCAGGCAGGAGAGGACTCGTCAGAATTGCCAGTGACATGGCCTGCAGGACTATTGGCATTCCTGGGGAAGGAGGAAATTGACACTGAGGGAGTTGGTGGGGTGGTTTGCGTGAGCTTGGTTACAAGAGGAAGGGATTTACTGGTCAGTGGACTGCTTCCGCTGTCGCCCAAAGTTTTTGAACTTGTCACTGACTTATTATGAATGCGCTGCAGGTGACGTATAAGGGAGGATGTTCCGAGGTGGTTAACGTCCTTACCCCTACTTATTACAGCTTGACAAAGGCAACACACGGCTTGACAAATGTTGTCCGCATTTCTGTTGAAATACTTCCACACCGAAGAGCTGATTTTTTTGGTATTTTCACCAGGCATGTCAATGGCCCTATTCCTCCCACGGACAACAGGTGTCTCCCCGGGTGCCTGACTTAAACAAACCACCTCACCATCAGAATCCTCCTTGTCAATTTCCTCCCCAGCGCCAGCAACACCCATATCCTCCTCATCCTGGTGTACTTCAACACTGACATCTTCAATCTGACTATCAGGAACTGGACTGCGGGTGCTCCTTCCAGCACTTGCAGGGGGCGTGCAAATGGTGGAAGGCACATGCTCTTCACGTCCAGTGTTGGGAAGGTCAGGCATCACAACCGACACAATTGGACTCTCCTTGTGGATTTGGGATTTCGAAGAACGCACAGTTCTTTGCTGTGCTTTTGCCAGCTTGAGTCTTTTCATTTTTCTAGCGAGAGGCTGAGTGCTTCCATCCTCATGTGAAGCTGAACCACTAGCCATGAACATAGGCCAGGGCCTCAGCCGTTCCTTGCCACTCCGTGTGGTAAATGGCATATTGGCAAGTTTACGCTTCTCCTCCGACAATTTTATTTTAGATTTTGGAGTCCTTTTTTTACTGATATTTGGTGTTTTGGATTTTACATGCTCTGTACTATGACATTGGGCATCGGCCTTGGCAGACGACGTTGATGGAATTTCATCGTCTCGGCCATGACTAGTGGCAGCAGCTTCAGCACGAGGTGGAAGTCGATCTTGATCTTTCCCTATTTTTGGAACCTCAACATTTTTGTTCTCCATATATTAATAGGCACAACTAAAAGGCACCTCAGGTAAACAATGGAGATGGATGGATACTAGTATACTTATGGATGGACGAGCGACTGCTGACACAGAGGTAGCTACAGCCGTGGACTACCGTACTGTGTCTGCTGCTAATATAGACTGGATGATAATGAGATAAAAATAAAATATATATATATATCACACTAGTACTGCAGCCGGACAGGTATATATATTATGTAATGACGGACCTGCTGGACACTGTCTGTCAGCACTGCAGACTCCTAAAGTAAGCTACTAGTATCAAGAAGATAGAAAAAAAAAACCACGGGTAGGTGGTATACAATTATGGATGGACGAGCGACTGCCGACACAGAGGTAGCTACAGCCGTGGACTACCGTACTGTGTCTGATGCTAATATAGACTGGATGATAATGAGATAAAATTAAAATATATATATATATCACACTAGTACTGCAGCCGGACAGGTATATATATTATGTAATGACGGACCTGCTGGACACTGTCTGTCAGCACTGCAGACTCCTAAAGTAAGCTACTAGTATCAAGAAGATAGAAAAAAAAACCACGGGTAGGTGGTATACAATTATGGATGGACGAGCGACTGCCGACACAGAGGTAGCTACAGCCGTGGACTACCGTACTGTGTCTGCTGCTAATATAGACTGGATGATAATGAGATAAAAATAAAATATATATATATATCACACTAGTACTGGAGCCGGACAGGTATATATATTATGTAATGACGGACCTGCTGGACACTGTCTGTCAGCACTGCAGACTCCTAAAGTAAGCTACTAGTATCAAGAAGATAGAAAAAAAAACCACGGGTAGGTGGTATACAATTATGGATGGACGAGCGACTGCCGACACAGAGGTAGCTACAGCCGTGGACTACCGTACTGTGTCTGCTGCTAATATAGACTGGATGATAATGAGATAAAAATAATATATATATATATATATATATATCACACTAGTACTGCAGCCGGACAGGTATATATATTATGTAATGACGGACCTGCTGGACACTGTCTGTCAGCACTGCAGACTCCTAAAGTAAGCTACTAGTATCAAGAAGATAGAAAAAAAAACCACGGGTAGGTGGTATACAATTATGGATGGACGAGCGACTGCCGACACAGAGGTAGCTACAGCCGTGGACTACCGTACTGTGTCTGCTGCTAATATAGACTGGATGATAATGAGATAAAATTAAAATATATATATATATCACACTAGTACTGCAGCCGGACAGGTATATATATTATGTAATGACGGACCTGCTGGACACTGTCTGTCAGCACTGCAGACTCCTAAAGTAAGCTACTAGTATCAAAAAGATAGAAAAAAAAACACGGGTAGGTGGTATACAATTATGGATGGACGAGCGACTGCCGACACACAGGTAGCTACAGCCGTGGACTACCGTACTGTGTCTGCTGCTAATATAGACTGGATGATAATGAGATAAAAATAAAATATATATATATATCACACTCTTACTGCAGGCGGACAGGTATATATTATGTAATGACGGACCTGCTGGACACTGTCTGTCAGCACTGCAGACTCCTAAAGTAAGCTACTAGTATCAAGAAGATAGAAAAAAAAAACACGGGTAGGTGGTATACAATTATGGATGGACGAGCGACTGCCGACACAGAGGTAGCTACAGCCGTGGACTACCGTACTGTGTCTGCTGCTAATATAGACTGGATGATAATGAGATAAAATTAAAATATATATATATATCACACTAGTACTGCAGCCGGACAGGTATATATATTATGTAATGACGGACCTGCTGGACAGTGGACACTGTCTGCAGAATGCGTTTATAAAAACACCACACGACGAGTGTTTAACTTTTTCAGGCAGACAATCACAATATACTGGTGGTCAGCAGACAATCACAATATACTGGTGGTCAGTGGTCACTGGTCAGTCACACTGGCAGTGGCACTCTGGCAGCAAAAGTGTGCACTGTACTTAAAATATGTACTCCTGCTATAACTGCTCCCCAGTCTCCCCCACAATTAAGCTGTGTGAGCAGTGAGCACTCAGCACAGTCAGATAATGATATACAGTATTACATATGATGCAGCACACTGGTCTGAGCACAGATATGGTATGTGACTGTGTCACACTGTGTATCGTTTTTTTTTCAGGCAGAGAACGGATTAATTAAACTGGTGGTGGTCACTGGTCACTGGTCACACTATCAGCAAGTAGTACTCCGTCCTAAGCAGACAATCACAATATACTGGTGATCAGTGTGGTCACTGGTCAGTCACACTGGCAGTGTGGCACTCTGGCAGCAAAAGTGTGCACTGTACTTAAAATATATTATTTATGTACTCCTGCTCTAACTGCTCCCCAGTCTCCCCCACAATTAAGCTGTGTGAGCAGTAAGCACTCAGCACAGTCAGATATACAGTATTACATATGATGATGCAGCACACTGAGGCTGAGCACAGATATGGTATGTGACTGTGTCACACTGTGTATCGTTTTTTTTCAGGCAGAGAACGGATTAATTAAATTGGTGGTCAATGGTCACACTGTCAGCAAGTAGTAGTACTCCAGTCCTAATATGCTCCCCAAAATTAGTAAATACTAAATAGTGTCTCTAACTCTCTACTCTCTTCTCTATAAACGGAGAGGACGCCAGCCACGTCCTCTCCCTATCAATCTCAATGCACGTGTGAAAATGGCGGCGACGCGCGGCTCCTTATATAGAATCCGAGTCTCGCGATAGAATCTGAGCCTCGCGAGAATCCGACAGCGGGATGATGACGTTCGGGCGTGCTCGGGTTAGCCGAGCAAGGCGGGAAGGTTCGAACCTGCCTCGGACCCGTGTAAAAAGGCTGAAGTTCGGGGGGGTTCGGATTCCGAGGAACCGAACCCGCTCATCACTAATGTTTACTATACCTGCATATGATTCTGTCACCATTGAAAGAATTGTGGAGGAATATATGAGTGACAGCATCAGTGTAGGCATGTCAGACAGTCCGTATGTATACTGGCAGGAACAAGAGGCAATTTGGAGGCCCTTGCACAAACTGGCTTTATTTTACCTAAGTTGCCCTCCCTCCAGTGTGTACTCCGAAAGAGTGTTTAGTGCAGCCGGTAACCTTGCCAGCGATCGGCATACGAGGTTACTTCCGTAAAATGTGGAGAAGATGATGATCATCAAAATGAATTAGAAATTCCTCCAGGAAGACCTTTACCAGCAATTGCCTCCAGAAAGTACACAGGGACCTGTGATGGTGGATTCCAGTGGGGACGAAATAATACTCAGTGAGGAGGATGTACACAGTGAAAGGGGTGAGGAATCGGAGGAGGATGATGAGGTCGAAATCTTGCCTCTGTAGAGCCAGTTTGTGCAAGGAGAGACTGATTGCTTTTTTTTTGGTGGGGGCCCAAACAAACCAGTCATTTCGGCCACAGTCGTGTTGCAGACCCTTTCACCGAAATTATGGGTTTGTTAAAATGTGCATGTCCTGTTTATACAACATAAGGGTGGGTGGGAGGGCCCAAGGACAATTCCATGTTGCACCTCTTTTTCTTCTTTGCATCATGTGCTATTTGGGGACTAGTTTTTTGAAGTGCCATCCTGTCTGACACTGCAGTGCCACTCCTAGATGGGCCAGGTGTTTGTGCCGCACACTTCTGTCACTTAGCTTAGTCATACAGCTACCTCATTGCACCTCTTTTTCTTCTTTGCATCATGTGCTGTTTGGAGCCTATTTTTTAAATCTGCCATCCTGTCTGTAACTTCAGTGCCACTCCTAGATGGGCCAGGTGTTTGTGCCGCACACTTGTGTCGCTTAGCTTGGCCATCCAGCTACATAATTGCACCTTGTTTTCTTCTTTGCATCATGTGCTGTTTGGGGACTAGTTTTTGAATAGTGCCATCTTGTCTGCAACTGCAGTGCCACTTCTAGATGGGCCTGGTGTTTGTGCCATTTTAGCTTAGTCATACAGCCACCTCGGCAGTGGCGTCAGAAGGCGGGTGCGGGGGGTGCGTCCCGCACCCGGGTGTCCCCCTCGAAAGAGGAGATAAACTCCTGCGGCACTTGGCTCCTGTCACAGAGAAGAGCTGGCACTGCATGCTGAGCAGTCTCCGGGGGCAGCCAGCATCTTCGGGGAAGCTGGACATGCCCCTGGAGCGAAGAAAAAAAAGACCCGCGAGGCCACACCACGTTTTGATTAGGCCACGACCCCTTTTTGGACGCCCGCAGATCCCGTGGGGTGGGGAGGCATGGGGGATGATAATACAGAGTGCGCTCCGGGTGTCACCAGACCCGGTGACGCCTCTGCACCTCGGCCTAAAAACAATATTGTGAGGTGTGAGGTGTTAAGAATAGACTGGAAATGAGTGGAAATGAATGTTATTGAGATTAATAATACCATAAGAGCAAAATTATCCCAAAATTCTGTGATTTTAGCTGTTTTTATGTTTTTTTCAAAAATCATCCAGATCCAAAACCAAAACCAAAACACGAAAGGGTTGTTTTGGCAAAACCAAGCCAAAACCAAAACACGAAAGTGGAATTAGAACCAAAACACAAAACACGAAAAGTTCCAGCTGCACATCTCTATTATGTGTGTTTATGTGTATGTATACACATAAAATTAAATATCCTCGCCACACCCCATATGCAGATGCACGGTGAAATGATACAATTGGCCCATATTTGCATAGGGGCGGGGCTAATGTGACATGATTAGCATATAATTGCGTTATTAGGCCCTGCCCCCTTTGCTGAAACAGCGTTTTCTCTGTATTTATCTTCGTGTTCTGCCCACTTCACTTGGAAGTGGGCAGAACGTGGGAGGGGTGCTCACTCTTCCGGGGCTGCGGGGGACTACCTGAGAAACCGTGTTTCTACCGCATTATCCGGCAGAGTAGGCAAGTATGGCCTAGGGTGCAGCGAGACCATGCCCAGCCCTGAATACATCTGCTATACAAGGTTTTTAGTTATATCACTATGCCGGCCAGGGCCATAACTAAGGATGTGCGAGTGCTGCTGCTGCACAAGTTCTAGGGTGAAACACCGTCGTTCCCCTGTAGCACCAGCATTTGGCTTCATAAGTTGCAGAAAGGCAACCTGCAGCCTGAAGAGCTGCCCGGTGCCACCACAGTGCCACCCAGAGTGCTCCGGTGCTCTGATCCTTCTTAGTTCCATAGGCTTCTTTATAGTGAGATTATAAACACTTCTAAGCACATTTGCAGGACCAGATTAACAATGGAGTGGATGGACCTCTAGCTTCGGGCCTCCACATAAAAATAGCCCATCATTATGACAGCATGATAATGACCAGGAATCATCTAGCCATACAGTCGGCCAGAATCAGTCCTTAGCATAGGCAAACTAGGCAAATGCCTAGGGCATTCATTACAAGCCTATGGCTGACTCAGCTTTGACAGCAGGCAGCAGCAGTTTGCACGGAACTTGATGGCGTCTGCCCATTCTTGCCCGCCGCCATTACACTGTGCACACAGCGATGATGCACCTCCTTCCCTTTCGGAGTCCCAGTCTCCCAGAATGCCAGTGCCAGACATGACGACATCACACCACAAGATGTCATCTCAAATGGCATTATGGGAGAGGCTGCTGAGGAGAGAGGATGGAGTACTGGAGGTGCAGAAGCAGCACTCGTCCGTGCATTGCAGCCTGAGCCAGCCAACCAGCCTGACACTGAATCCTGCTGCTGGAGGGACAGAGGGGGCTGTGATTCGGGGAAGGAGGGGGGGTTAAAACATGAGTAGTTTAAGTCACAAATGTTTAAAAAGAATCTTAGGCAGTTGCTTCCAACTGGAGGTGGTATGGCAGAGTGTAGGTTCAAATCAGCGGATGCCCTGAGTCAACAAACAGCCCAGTACTTAACCATGGGTCTTCAACCTGTGGCCCTCCAACTGCTGTGGAACTACACATCGCAGCATGCCCTGCCTTAGTTTTAGCATGCCATAATAGCAAAATTGTGGCAGGGCGTGCTGGGATGTGTAGTTCCACAGCAGCTGGAGGGCCACAGGTTGAAGACCCATGACTTAAACAGGTGGCGTTGTTTGTTTATTAAGCGGTAATGTGAACTGTACAGCTGTACTCACTGTTATACATACAAATACAATTGCATAGAGCAGAGAAGCGTAGCAAACAGATCACCAGCCGGTGACTGTATGTGGGTAGCGGTACAGGACACTAGTAGTTACAGCATCTCTAGGACCATGGATAGTGGTAACTAGCAGGGTCATTCTGAGCTAAGTGGAAGACATATGTCTCCCACTGTCGTGATTTAACACAGAGGGGCTAATTCAGAATGGATCGCATTTGTAAAACTGTTTGCAGGCAGCTTTGCAAATGCGATCCTTAGCAATGGAAATGCATTTGCAATCCCAGTGCTGTGACTGCGTCGCAGCCTGGGATCAACATCGCAACCGATGTTCCCCGCAGACTGCCAGCTGATAAGCCTCAGCTTACTCAGGCTGTCCGTCAGAGGGCGGTTTGCGAGGCCAAGCAACTGTGTCTCGCGATGCAGTCTTTGGCCTTGCCACTCCCGGAAAATGGGGGCAACAGAAAACAAATCTAACGTTGAAATTTGCTCAAACTCACATGAGAGCAGCTCTAGAATTAGGGTACTATTCCAAGTGTGCAGTCTTTGAGAGAATCAAAAAGCCGAAATAATAATTGGACAGGTGGGATACACAGCTATTAAGGAGGTCACACATTGAGCCTTAGAGTAAAAGGAGAGAGCTGAGTATATCTTTCATCAGCTGCAAGCCACATTTCAAAGACAAACAGCAACTCAGACGAAACGAGGGTTTATGCACTTAACAAAAATCACAGGAAACTTAAACAGACTTTTCCTTCAGAAGAATACAATCTATGAGGATGAGGCTGACAGACCATTGGCACAGCAGTTCATATCATATATAAGGGAGGAAAGTGTTAAAACAGTTAAAAAAACATCTATGAATGGAAGGTTTAGCGCAAACAGTCAATGAATTTTAAAGGAAGACCATTGATTGCTACAGAGACGAAGACGCTGAAACCATTGTATGGTCTCAAATGCTTGATTGGATAAATCTGTGTTTACAAGGTAAAAAAAGGAAGGAAAAACAATATCATTGAAAATTAATGAGATGTATTAGGAGTTAAAATTTAGATAGAATCCCAACAGGAATCAACACCGTACCAACGATCGACTAGAAAGGGCCCCCCACTGATGAAACAGAGGCAACCATCGGGGATGATGACAAGATAGACACATAAGACACTGCTAAGGGGATGTTGTCATGTGACCGGTGGTCACAATACCGATGGCTACATTCCGCCCCCCTCTAAATCCCAACAGTCGGCATGCCAACTAGCTATTCCCACTCGTGGGTGTCCACAACACCCATAAAGTGAGACTAGAACCTGTGGCGAGCACAGCTCTCCACTGAGTCCGCAATGTGGCGAGTGCAGCGAGCCTGCAAGGGGCTTCATTGAGCTCCCCCCCCCAACACCATTCTGCTGCCAGGATCCCGCATTTGGTAACACATACCCAATCCTGTGTAAGGAGCAGCATTTTGAAAGGCAGTGCTATCAAATAAATATAAGCCTTTAAAAGGTAACTCCCAGAGTCCCAGTATTGGACCACTGAGGAGCCATACATAGACCAAACCCAAGCTCGAGAGAGAGATGGATTGGTTGGATAGCCACCATTACTATAGAGTAGATTGCCTAGCCTGCCCCGTATCTGTACTTGCACGAACCCCCTGCTAGGTGCTAGAAATCCATCACACACAGGCTTCCCTTCCCTGTATCTGCATTTGCACGAGCCTCCTTCTAGTTGCTAGAAATCCATCACATACAGGCTTCCTTTCCCGGTATCTCTACTTGCAAAATTCCCCTGCTAGGTGATAGAAATCCATCAAACACGGGCTTTCCTTCCCTGTATCTGCACTTGCACAAGCCCCCTGCTAGGTGCAACAGATCCATCACACACAGGCTTCCCTTCCCTTTATCTGCACTTGCATGCGCTCCCTGATAGGTGCTAGAGGCTTCCCTTCCATGTATGCAGAATTGCACAGAGATTTAGATACACGCCCACAATACTCCGAAAAGTCAGGGCGGTTCTGTGCACTCACATTATTGCCACCCCAAAAACGCCAAATTTCATGGAAAGACAGATCTGCCCGAGTTCCATCCAACTCAGAACAGTATGGAGATATGTAAAGAATTTGCATCTACAATTGCGCTGTATGCAAAAACTCACCATTTGCATCCATGCTCAGAGATCCGTATACCTCAGAATAAGCCCCTTTGAGTAGAACTTGGTCATGCCGATGTCACCCATTGAGGCTTATAATACTTTATTTTTCATTAATTATTCAGACAGGCATATGGGATTAACAAGAAGTAGTGGAATAGTGGCTGCCCTAACTGGAGGAAAAAGTAATAAAACAGTATGGGGTATGCTACTTATGGAATGGAGGGAATCCCCTGGTCCCCTTAGGAGGTAACTATGTGTGGAGTGGTGTGTATTCCAGCGCAATGACCTTCTATGGTAACAGTGTAGGAAAATTATAAAAAATGTAAAAAAAAAAAAAAGGGATATTTACAATTACAGTATGTTAAAATGTTTATTAATTATATAAATTGTTTGAGCCTTACTGGTTCAGATTTTTATGGTACATTGACATGTTAATGAGAGAGTGTGATAGATGAAAAAAGAAAGAAGAAAAACGAAGAGAGGATAGAAGAAGAAAAATAAAAAATAAAAAAATTGTTTTAGAATGGTACTTAAAAATGTATTTTTAAGCGGAGAAAAATCCTTCTTTTATGGTGGTTTAATGACAATTGTCCATCAAAAATTAATATAACACCAGTAGAGGGTCCACAAATATATATATGATCCACAATTGGTGTAAGTATTTTCAAGTGTCCCGGTACTTTCAATTTCACATATGGTAGATACAAATAGAAAGTCTATATGTGTATATATATATATATATATATACTAGGTGATTCATCGCGCCCTACGGGCGCTCTTCACACCGTCGTTAGGGGCTACGCCCCGTTAACCTCTGCATGCCTTTGAACATACGCAGGGCGGTAGATAACAGAATCAGGAAGGCAGGGCAGTATAGAGGGCATACAGAAATGGGTTCCGGTTGAGATAAGATAGAGAGGCGTAGGGGGAGAGAAAGGGAATGTACAGAAACGCTGTGCGATCGGTAAAGGATAGGGAGAGGCAGGGTGGTAGGGAGAGGATAAAGAGAGGGAAGGTGTTAGACAGAAAATACCGTTGCAAGGGGCTACGATCCATTATCCCCTGCACGGGCTTCAGCTGTGCTATAATTGTTATTATATGGAGTATTACCTGTTTTTTTTTTTATGGCGGTGGGTAAATATTGTAAGGGGGGAGGGCGTGCGATTGTCAAGGGGGCGTAGGCCTTTGTGAGGGCGTGCAGAGTGGCCGCAGGGCACAATGAATAACATAGTGTAGAGTGTAGTATATATTGCTAGGGTCTGCATTATGAAGTACCAGATGAGTAACAGCAATGCACTGTAGATAAGATACGAAGGTGCTGTGGCCACAGGTAGCAGAGCCGCTTATACACACAATGGCCACAGGTAGCAGAGCCGCTTATACACACAGTGGCCACAGGTAGCAGAGCCGCTTATACACACAATACCCACAGGGGGCAGAGGCGCTTATACACACAGTGCCCACAGATAGCAGAGCCGCTTATACACACAATACCCACAGGTAGCAGAACCGCTTATACACACAATACCCACAGGTAGCAGAACCGCTTATACACACAATACCCACAGGGGGCAGAGGCGCTTATACACACAGTGCCCACAGATAGCAGAGCCGCTTATACACACAATACCCACAGGTAGCAGAACCGCTTATACACACAATACCCACAGGGGGCAGAGGCGCTTATACACACAGTGCCCACAGATAGCAGAGCCGCTTATACACACAGTGCCCACAGATAGCAGAGCCGCTTATACACACAATACCCACAGGTAGCAGAACCGCTTATACACACAATACCCACAGGGGGCAGAGGCGCTTATACACACAGTGCCCACAGGTAGCAGAGCCGCTTATACACACAATACCCACAGGGGGCAGAGGCGCTTATACACACAGTGCCCACAGGTAGCAGAGGGGCTTATACACACAGTGCCCACAGGTAGCAGAGGCGCTTATACACACAATACCCACAGGTACCAGTGCCGCTTATACACACAATGGCCACAGGTAGCAGAGCCGCTTATACACACAATACCCACAGGTAGCAGAGGCGCTTATACACACAGTGGCCACAGGTAGCAGAGCCGCTTATACACACAATACACACAGGTAGCAGAGCCGCTTATACACACAATGGCCACAGGTAGCAGAGCCGCTTATACACACAATACCCACAGGTAGCAGAGGCAATGAATAACATAGTGTAGAGTGTAGTATATATTGCTAGGGTCTGCATTATGAAGTACCAGATGAGTAACAGCAATGCACTGTAGATAAGATACGAAGGTGCTGTGGCCACAGGTAGCAGAGCCGCTTATACACACAATGGCCACAGGTAGCAGAGCCGCTTATACACACAGTGGCCACAGGTAGCAGAGCCGCTTATACACACAATACCCACAGGGGGCAGAGGCGCTTATACACACAGTGCCCACAGATAGCAGAGCCGCTTATACACACAATACCCACAGGTAACAGAACCGCTTATACACACAATACCCACAGGTAGCAGAACCGCTTATACACACAATACCCACAGGGAGCAGAGGCGCTTATACACACAGTGCCCACAGGTAGCAGAGCCGCTTATACACACAATACCCACAGGGGGCAGATGCGCTTATACACACAGTGCCCACAGGTAACAGAGGGGCTTATACACACAGTGCCCACAGGTAGCAGAGGCACTTATACACACAATACCCACAGTTAGCAGAGCCGCTTATACACACAATGGCCACAGGTAGCAGAGCCGCTTATACACACAATACCCACGGGTAGCAGAGGCGCTTATACACACAGTGGCCACAGGTAGCAGAGCCGCTTATACACACAATGGCCACAGGTAGCAGAACCGCTTATACACACAATACCCACAGGTAGCAGAACCGCTTATACACACAATACCCACAGGTAGCAGAGCCGCTTATACACACATTACCCACAGGTAGCAGAACCGCTTATACACACAATACCCACAGGGGCAGAGGCGCTTATACACACAGTGCCCACAGATAGCAGAGCCGCTTATACACACAATACCCACAGGTAGCAGAACCGCTTATACACACAATACCCACAGGTAGCAGAACCGCTTATACACACAATACCCACAGGGGGCAGAGGCGCTTATACACACAGTGCCCACAGGTAGCAGAGCCGCTTATACACACAATACCCACAGGGGGGCAGATGCGCTTATACACACAGTGCCCACAGGTAACAGAGGGGCTTATACACACAGTGCCCACAGGTAGCAGAGGCACTTATACACACAATACCCACAGTTAGCAGAGCCGCTTATACACACAATGGCCACAGGTAGCAGAGCCGCTTATACACACAATACCCACGGGTAGCAGAGGCGCTTATACAGACAGTGGCCACAGGTAGCAGAGCCGCTTATACACACAATGGCCACAGGTAGCAGAACCGCTTATACACACAATACCCACAGGTAGCAGAACCGCTTATACACACAATACCCACAGGTAGCAGAGCCGCTTATATACACATTACCCACAGGTAGCAAAACCGCTTATACACACAATACCCACAGGGGCAGAGGCGCTTATACACACAGTGCCCACAGGTAGCAGAGGGGCTTATACACACAATGGCCACAGGTAGCAGAGCCACATGTACACACATTACCCACAGGTAGCAGAACCACTTATACACACAGGCCCTCATTCCGAGTTGTTCGCTCGCAAGACGATTTTAGCAGCATTGCACACGCTAAGCCGCCGCCTACTGGGAGTGAATCTTAGCTTCTTAAAATTGCGAACGAAAGATTCGCAACATTGCGATAAGACATCTCTGTGCAGTTTCTGAGTAGCTCGAGACTTACTCTGCCAGTGCGATCAGTTCAGTGCTTGTCGTTCCTGGTTTGACGTCACAAACACACCCAGCGTTCGTCCAGACACTCCTCCGTTTCTCCAGCCACTCCCGCGTTTTTCCCAGAAACGGTAGCGTTTTTTCCCACACGCCCATAAAACGGCCTGTTTCCGCCCAGTAACACCCACTTCCTGTCAATCTCACTCCGATCGCCTGAGCGATGAAAAAGCCGTGAGTAAAATACCTAACTTCATAGCAAATTTACTTGGCGCAGTCGCAGTGCGGACATTGCGCATGCGCACTAAGTGGCAAATCGCTGCGATGCGAAGAAATTTACCGAGCGAACAACTCGGAATGAGGGCCTCAATACCCACAGGGGGCAGAGACGCTTATACACACAGTGCCCACAGCTAGCTGAGCCGCTTATACACACAATACCCCCAGGTAGCAGAGGCGTTTATACACAGTGCCCACAGGTAGCAGAGGTGCTTATACACACAATGGGCACAGGTAGCAGAGCCACGTGTACACACAATACCCACAGGTAGCAGAGCGGCGTATACACACAATACCCACAGGTAGCAAAGCCGCTTATACACACAGTGACCACAGGTAGCAGAGCCGCTTATACACACAGTGTGCACAGGTAGCAGCGCCACTTATACACAATGGGCACAGGTAGCAGTGTTGCTTATACACATAATGGCCACAGTATTAGTGTTTCTAATTAATCCAATGTCCATTGGTAGCAACTATACTCACAAAAGTTTGGGGGGTTTGGAAAGGGGGTGGGTTCAGTGAGGTTCCTATCCATGGGAATCACTTGTAGCGGCTGTGGATGGTGATTCGAGGTGCTACGTGTGGTAGGGTTGGGTGTGGGAGGGGGTCCAGAGGTGTTGTGGGTGGCAGAGGGGTGGGTGCAGGGGCACGGATGGCGTAAAGGGTGCAGAGGTCCTGTGGGTGGGGGAGGGGGAGGTGTAGAGGGGGCGCGGATGGGGAGTGTAGTTGCTGTTGGTGGGGGAGGGGTGGGTACAGGGGACTGTGGATGAAGGAGGGGGTATGGAGGTGATGTGTGTGGAGGAGGGGCGATGTAGGGTTGTGCGTTTGGAGGTGCAGGGGGGGTGAGCTTAGGTGATGGGTTTCAGAAGTGCTGTGGGTGGGGGAGGTGTGGGATGGCACGGATGGGGGATGTAGATGTTGTGGATGGGGGAGGGGTGGATGCGGGGGAGCTGTGTATGGGGGAGGGAGTCCGGAGGTGGTCCGGGTGGAGGGCCAGAGGTGTTGCGGGTGGGGGAGGGGAAGGTGTGGGAGGTCCGCAGATGTGAAGGGTGCCTGTAGATAATGCGGGCGGGTAGGTGCTGTGGTTGTGGGAGTGGCGGGGGTGTTGCGGGTGGGGTACAAGATCTGGATGGGGTAGGTGATGTGGATGTGCGGTAGCTAGGGGAGGGGCGGGTGCGGGGATGACACGGATGGGGGAGGGGGTCCATGGGCGCTGTGGATGAGTGAGTGGTGGGTGTGGGGTTACGGCGGTTGTGGTGGGCCAGGTGTGCTGCTGCAGTGGGTGGGGGAGGGTGCCGGTGCAGGGATACCGCAGTTGGGGTAGGGCGGTTGGTGCAGCTGTGCCGGGTAGGGGAGGGGCAGGGGAGGGGGTGCGGCGGTGGGGAAGGGGCGGGTGTGAGGATGCTGCGGGTGGGGGGGGCGGGAGTAGGTGGGGGGGGTCTGTAGATGCTGGTGGTGGAGGGGCAGGTGCAGGAGGCTGTGGATGAAGGAGGGGGTCTGGAGGTGCTGTGTGTGGGGGAGGGGCGATGTAGGGGGAGGTGGGGTTGCAGAGGGGGAGGTTGGGTGATGGTTTGTAGAAGTGCTGGGGGTGGGGTAGGTGTCTGTAGATGATGGGGGTGGGGGAGGTGCTGTGGGTGGGGGAGTGGTGGCTGTGGGGGTGTGGTGGTGGTCCGGATGTGCCACGGGCAGGGGAGAGGCGGGTGCGGGGATGGGGCGGAAGGGGGAGGGGATCAGAGTGCGCTGTGGGTGGGTGAGGGGCTGGTGCGGGGTTAACGCAGTTGGGGAGGGCCGGCTATGGTGGTGTTGCGGGTGGTGGAGGGGCAGGTGCGTGGGTTCTGGGGAGGGGCGGGTGCAGGGGTGCTGTGGGTGGGGGCCATTTGGCGGGGTGGTGCGGTTGGGTGGGAGGTGGGTGTGAGGGTGCCACGGTTGCGGGGGCGGGTGGTGCTGCAGGAAGGGGAGGGGTGCGGGAGCAGGGGTCCTGTGCGTAGGGGAGGGGCGGGGTGCCATGGGTGGAGGGTTGGGAGCAGGGGTGATATGGGTGTGGGAGGGGTTGTGGGTGAAGCTGGTGTGGGAGTGCCGTGGGTGGGGGAGGGGGGGCTGCGGGTGGGAGTGTGGTGCCATGGGTGTCGGGACAGATGCGGGGGGCAGGGACGGGTGCAGTAGTGCTGCGTTTGGGGTGTGGGAAGCGGCTGCGGGGGTTTCCAAGGGTTGGAGCGGGTGGGGGAGGTGGTGCCGGAGCAGGGGTGTTGCGGATGGGGGAGCGGCGGATGCAGGAGGGGCAGATGCGGTGGTGGTGCGGGTGGGGTGGAGGGGTGTAGCGGGAGAGAGGTGGGTATAGGGGTGGAGTGGTGGAGTGGCGGGGGTGCCGCGGGTGGGGGAGGGGGCAGTTTGCCGGGGTGGTGCGGTTGGGGGTGGGTGGGTGTGAGGGTGCTATGGTTGCAGGGGCGGGTGGGGGGTGCTGCAGGTAGGGGAGGGGGTGGGGGCGCAGGAGCTGGGGTGCTGTGTGTAGTGAAGGGTTGGGGTGCCATGGGTGGGGAGTTGGGAGCAGGGGTGATGTGGGTTTGGGAGGTTGGGGGGGCTGTGGGAGAAGCTGGTGTGGGAGTGCCGTGGGTAGGGGAGGGGGGGGTTCTGGGCGTGGGGGCGTTGTGCCATGGGTGGTGGACAGGTGTGGGGGGGCAGTGGCGGATGCAGTGGTGGTGCGGATGGGGGGTGGAAGGCGGCTGCGGGGGTTCCGAGGGTTGGGGGTGTGGCGTGGGTGGGGGAGGGGGTGCAGGAGCAGGGGTGTTGCGTATGGGGGAGGGGTGGGTGCAGGAGGGGCAGATGCGGTGGTGGTGCGGGTGGAGTGGAGGATGCAGGGGTGTAGCGGGGGGAGAGGTGGGTATGGGGGTGGAGTGGGGGGTGTCACGGGTGGGGGAGGGGGCGGTTTGCCGGTGTGGTGCATTTGGGGGGGTGGTGGGTTTGAGGGTGCCACGGTTGCAGGGGCAGTTGCTACAGGTAGGGGAGGGGTGGGGGGTGCGGGAGCAGGGTTGCTGTGCGTAGGAGAAGGGCGGGGGTGCCATGGGTGGGGGGTTGGGAGCAGGGGTGATGTGGGTGTGGGAGGGCTGTTGGAGAAGCTGGTGTGGGAGTGCCGTAGATGGGGGAGGGGGGGTGCTGGGGGTGGAGGGACAGGTGCGGAGGGGGGCAGGGGCTGGAGCAGTGGTGGTGCAGTTGGGTGGTGGGAGGTAGCTGCTGGGGTTCCGAGGGTTGGGGCGGTGGTGTGGGTGGGGGAGGGGTGGGTGCAGGATGGGGCAGTTGCGGTGGTGGTGCGGGTTGGATGAAGGGTGCAGCAGGGGGGAGAGGAGGGTATGGGGGAGGGGCAGGGTTGCAGCGGGTGGGGGAGGGGCGGGGGGTGCTGCAGGTGTGGGAGCTACGGGTGGGGGCGTGAGTGCCGCGGGTGGGAGCGGATGTGGGGGATGCGTTGGGTGCCGCAGGGGGGGCCAGCGGGTGTTGGTGCTGTGGGTGGGGGAGGGGGCAGAGTGCCACGGGTGGTGCGGGTGTTGGTGCTGCGGGTCGGGGAGGGGGTGGAGTGCCACGGGTGGTGGGTGGATGCAGTGGGTGTCGCGGATAGGTGGCGCGGGTGTTGGTGCTGCGAGTGGGAGTGCCGCGGGTGGAGGGCGAACGCGGTTGGTTGCCTCGGGTGTTGGTGCTACGGGTGGGGGAGGGACAAGGAGTTCCACAGGTGGGTGGCGCGGGTGTTTGTGCTCTGGGTGGGGGAGGGGACGGGAGTGCCGCGGGTGGTGGGTGGATGCGGCGGGTGTTTGTGCTACGGGTGGGGGCGGGGGCAGTGGCGCCACAACGTGGGTGCTGGGGGTGCGGCCCGCACCCGGGTGTTACCCTCTGAGGGGTGACACCAAAGTGCCGGCTCCTGTCACAGTCCAGAAGCCAGCACTGCAGATTCAGCAGTGTCCGGGTGAAGGCCGTATGCCCCGACCCACAATGTGCCGAAAACGGGGGTCGGGACGCGGAGGCACGCCCCCTTCCGCGGGTAAGTGACGGGTGGATGCCGCGGGTGGGGGGCAGATGTGGGTGGTTGCTGCGGGTGGGAGGGGGGCGAGTTGTGCCGAAAACGGGGTCGGGACGCGAAGCCACGCCCCCTTCCTCGAAGCCACGCCCCCTTTTCACCCGCGACGGCGGGTGGGAGAGGGAGTGAGAGCAGCTGCCAGTGTCAGCATGTCCCCCTGAACTCTGCAGCAGCCGCTAGTCTGTGAGGCGGGTAGTGTGAGTTCCGCTCACAGTCAGCGGCTGCGGTGTCACCAGAGAGAGTGTACGGGGAGAAGGGAGACAGGGGACTGGGCGGAGATGGGGAGGGGACTGGGCGGAGAGAGGGAGGGGACTGTTCCTGGCCAGATCTGTGCCTGTGACTCCGCCCAGCGTTACGGGCACAGAGTCACAGACTTGGGCAAATATATAGGATATATATATATATATATATATATATATATATATATATATATATATATCGGTGAAAAGGTGGTACTTAGCGCTACACCAAATGAGTGAAAATAAAGAGAGTCTTAGTCCAGAGACAGTGGTAATGTCCAATTTCTCTGTCACCAATCCACACTCCCTCTGACAGGGTGGCAGCCGTAATCCAGGTGACCGGTGTTCAGTCGGTCTGTTTTGATGGATCTAGAAAGAAGGTGAAAACAGCGCCTACTAGTGCAGTATATTAGGATCCTTCAAATGAAAACCTCCACCAGTTCAATAACACCCTTAGAAAAACGCAAGTACCATCATAAGTGGAGTTAACCACTTCATTAAATTGCACGCTCTCAAAATGGGAATTCCCGAACTGGATAGATTTCTCCCTTCGGCTCCAGAACCTCATGGTACTTCTAATGCTCAATGATCACAAATGAAAAGAAAGAAGGTAGCCGAAATAGTGTAATAAAGTTTTAACACCAGTTTAATTGTTAAAAAACAAAGCAAATACCCGTACATCAAAATAATGTAAAAATAGCTTATCTGATGTGTAGTAGATACAGTTCAGTCTCTGCTCCTCAACGCGTTTCGTCCTTATGGCATCTCAAGCCTGGACTGATGAAGTCCCATTTTGAGAGCGTGCGATTTAATGAAGTGGTTAACTCCACTCATGATGGTACTTACGTTTTTCTAAGGGTGTTATTGAACTGGTGGAGGTTTTCATTTGAAGGATCCTAATATTCTGCACTAGTAGGCGCTGTTTTCACCTTCTATCTATCTATCTATCTATCTATCTATCTATCTATCTATATATATATATATATACACTGCTAAAAAAAAACAAAAAAGGTAACACTTAAAACAACACAATGTAACTCCAAGTCAATCACACTTCTGTGAAATCAAACTGTCCACTTAGGAAGCAACACTGATTTACAATCAATTTCACATGCTGTTGTGCAAATGGAATAGACAACAGGTGGAAATTATAGGCAAGACACCCCCAATAAAGGAGTTGTTCTGCAGGTGGTGACCACAGACCACTTCTCAGCTCCTATGCTTTCTGGCTGATGTTTTGGTCACTTTTGATAGCTGGTGGTGCTTTCACTCTAGTGGTAGCATGAGACGGAGTCTACAACCCACACAAGTGGCTCAGGTAGTGCAGCTCATCCAGGATGGCACATCAATGCGAGCTGTGGCAAGAAGGTTTGCTGTGTCTGTCAGCGTAGTGTCCAGAGCATGGAGGCGCTACCAGGAGACAGGCCAGTACATCAGGAGACAAGGATGAGGCCGTAGGAGGGCAACAACCCGCAGCAGGACCGCTACCTCCGCCTTTGTGCAAGGAGGAACAGGAGGAGCACTGCCAGAGCCCTGCAAAATTACCTCCAGCAAGCCACAAATGTGCATGTGTCTACTCAAACGATCAGAAACAGACTCCATGAGGGTGGTATGAGGGCCCGAGGTCCACAGGTGGGGGTTGTGCAGGACGTTTGGCATTTGCCAGAGAACACCAAGATTGACAAATTCGCCACTGGTGCCCTGTGCTCTTCAGAAGAAAGCAGGTTCTCACTGAGCACATGTGACAGACGTGACAGAATCTGGAGACGCCAAGAAGAACGTTCTGCTGCCTGCAACATCCTCCAGCATGACCGGTTTGGCAGTGGGTCAGTAATGGTGTGGGGTGACATTTCTTTTTGGGGCTGCTCAGCCCTCCATGTGCTCGCCAGAGGTAGCCTGACTGCCATTAGGTACCGAGATGAGATCCTCAGACCAATTGTGAGACCATTTGCTGGTGCGGTTGGCCCTGGGTTCCTCCTAATGCAAGACAATGCTAGACCTCATGTGGCTGGAGTGTGTCAGCAGTTCCTGCAAGACGAAGGCATTAATGCTATGGACTGGCCTGCCTGTTCCCCAGACCTGAATCCAATTGAGCACATCTGGGACATCATGTCTCGCTCCAACCACCAACGCCAGTTGCACCACAGACTGTCCAGGAGTTCACGGATGCTTTAGTCCAGGTCTGGGAGGAGATCCCTCAGGAGACCATCCACCACCTCATCACGAGCATGCCCAGGCGTTGTAGGGAGGTCATACAGGCACGTGGAGGCCACACACACTACTGAGCCTCATTTTGACTTGTTTTAAGGACATTACATTAAAGTTTGATCAGCCTGTAGTGTGTTTTTCCACTTTAATTTTGAGTGTGACTTCAAATCCAGACCTCCATGGGTTAATAAATTAGATTTCCATTGATAATTTTTGTGTGATTTTGTTGTCAGCACATTCAACTATATAAAAAACAAAGTATTTAATAAGAATATTTCATTCATTCAGATTCTGTGTTATTTTAGTGTTCCCTTTATTTTTTTGAGCAGTGTATATATATATATATATATATATATATATATATATTTGTAGACCCTCTACTGGTGTTATATTAATTTTTAATGGACAATTGTCATTAATCCGCCATAAAAGAAAGTTTTCTCTTCGTTTAAAAATACATTTTTAAATACCATTTTTAAAACAATTTTTTCATTTTTTTTTCTTCTTCTATCCTTTCTTCTTTTTTCTTCTTTCTTTTTTCATCTATCACACTCTCTCATTAACATGTCAATATACCATAAAAATCTGAACCAATAAGGCTCAAGCAATTTGTACAATTAATAAACATTTTAACATACTTTAATTGCATATGTCCCTTTTTTTTATAATTTTCCTACACCGTTACCATAGAAGGTCATTGCGCTGGAATACACACCACTCCACATATAGCCATATGGGATTAGTCATTTTGTAGTAAGATCCTAATTCTTCATCACATTTGTCTCGTACATTAGCATGTGTGGGCGCTGACATATGTAACTCTTCTATATTTATATAGGTAGATTATCACAGGAACTGTTACCTTGAAAGACCTCATGTAGAAAGTGAGATGCAGCGGAACTTGTGAGTGGTGGGCCCAGGTGCAAATGCTTTGGGTCCCCTCTTCCTCCCCACCCCAAGTTCATAAAATGCCCCATGGCAGAGGGTGACAGAGAGAGGCAGTGGGTGAATGGGGAAGGGGTATCCGGACTCCAGGTCGACAGCAAAAAGGTCGACACGCCTTAGGTCGTCGCCAATTGGTCGACACGCCTTATGTCGACATGGACAAAAGGTCGATATGGGCAAAAGGTCGACAGGAACAAGATCGACATGGGAAAAAGTCGACATGAGTTTTTCACAATTTTTTTCTTTTTTGGAACCTTTTCATACTTAACGATCCACGTGGACTACGATTGGAACGGTAATCTGTGCTGAGCGAAGCGGTAGCGGAGCGAAGGCACCATGCCCGAAGCATGGCAAGCGAAGCGAGCCATGCGAAAGGATGCGGTGCACTAATTGGGGTTCCCGGTCACTCTACGAAGAAAACGACACCAAAAAAACATAAAAAACTCACGTCGACCTGTTTCCATGTTGACCTTGTCCATGTCGACCTTATGTCCATGTCAACCTTTTGTCCATGTCGACCTAAGGTGTGTCGACCAATTGGCATCGACCTAAGGTGTGTCGACCTTTTTGCTGTCGACCCTGAGTCCCAGACGTGGAGAATCAGAGGGAGTCAGGAAGAAGCAGTGGGTGACAGGGATAATCAGAGGGTGTCAGGAAGAAGCAGTGGGTGACAGGGAGAAGCAGAGGGTGTCAAGAAGACTCAGTGGGTTACAGGGAGAAGCAGAGAGTAGCAGGGAAAAGGTGTTAGGGAGAAGCAGAGGGTCAAAGGGACAGGGTGACGGAGAGAGGCCATTTTGTGCTTTGCATGAGAGGCCAGCAAACAGGGGCGGATTGGGACCAAAAATAGGCCCTGGTATTTTTGAAGCACACAGACCCACCTTGGTGTCAGCATCTCACTCCTCCCCTTACTATTCCCTACTCCTCCTACTTCTTAGTCTATGTTCTTACAAATATAATTAATATTATAACAACAAACAAGTGTACATCATTCTGTATTAAAATTAGTGATGATCGGGTTCGGTTCCTCGGAAACCGAACCCCCCCAAACTTCACCATTTTACACGGGTCCGAGGCATACTTGGATTCTCCCGTATAGCTCGTTTAACCCGAGCGCGCCCGAACGTCATCATCCCGCTGTCGTATTCTCGCGAGATTCGGATTCTATATAAGGAGCCGCGCGTCGCCGCCATTTTCACTCGTGCATTGGAAATGTTAGGGAGAGCACGTGGCTGGCGTCCTCTCCATTTGTGCTTATTGCTTAATTGTGGGGACTGGGGAGCAGCTGTATTATATAGGAGGAGTACAGTGCAGAGTTTTGCTGACCAGTGACCACCAGTTTTATCCGTTCTCTGCCTGAAAAATGCTCCATATCTGTGCTCAGTGTGCTGCATATATCTGTGTTCACACTGCTTTATTGTGGGGGACTGGGGACCAGCAGTATTATATAGGAGGAGTACAGTGCAGAGTTTTTCTGACAGTGACCACCAGTATACGCTGTCTGCCTGAAAAACGCTCCATATCTGTGCTCAGTGTGCTGCATATATCTGTGCTCACACTGCTTTATTGTGGGTACTGGGGACCACCAGTGTATTATATAGGAGGAGTACAGTGCAGAGTTTTGCTGACCAGTGACCACCAGTATACGTTGTCTGCCTGAAAAACGCTCCATATCTGTGTTCAGTGTGCTGCATATATCTGTGCTCACACTGCTTTATTGTGGGTACTGGGGACCACCAGTATATTATATAGGAGGAGTACAGTGCAGAGTTTTGCTGACCAGTGACCACCAGTATATACTGTATAGCAGTACGGTACGGAAGGCCACTGCTCTACCTACCTCTTTGTCGTCAAGTATACTATCCATCTAGATTCTATACCTGTGGTGCATTTTAGTTTTGCAGTTTGTTGACAGTGACCACCAGTATATATAGCAGTACGGTACAGAAGGCCACTGCTCTACCTACCTCTGTGTCGTCAAGTATACTATCCATCTAGATTCTATACCTGTGGTGCATTTTAGTTTTACAGTTAGCGGACAGTGACCACCAGTACATATAGCAGTACGGTACGGAAGGCCACTGCTCTACCTACCTCTGTGTCGTCAAGTATACTATCCATCTAGATTCTATACCTCTGGTGCATTTTAGTTTTGCAGTTTGCTGACAGTGACCACCAGTATATATAGCAGTATGGTACGGAAAGACCACTGCTCTACCTACCTCTGTGTCATCAAGTATACTATCCATCCATACCTGTGGTGCATTTCAGTTGTGCGCAGTATATATAGTAGTAGGCCATTGCTATTGATACTGGCATATAATTCCACACATTAAAAAATGGAGAACAAAAATGTGGAGGTTAAAATAGGGAAAGATCAAGATCCACTTCCACCTCGTGCTGCTGCCACTAGTCATGGCCGAGACGATGAAATGCCATCAACGTCGTCTGCCAAGGCCGATGCCCAATGTCATAGTAGAGAGCATGTAAAATCCAAAAAACAAAAGTTCAGTTAAATGACCCAAAAATCAAAATTAAAAGCGTCCGATGAGAAGCGTAAACTTGCCAATATGCCATTTACGACTTGGAGTGGTAAGGAAAGGCTGAGGCCTTGGCCTATGTTCATGGCTAGTGGTTCAGCTTCACATGAGGATGGAAGCACTCATCCTCTCGCTAGAAAAATGAAAAGACTTAAGCTGGCAAAAGCACAGCAAAGAACTGTGCGTTCTTCTAAATCACAAATACCCAAGTAGAGCCCAATTGTGTCGGTTGCGATGTCTGACCTTCCCAACACTGGACGGGAAGAGCTTGCGCCTTCCACCATTTGCACGCCCCCTGCAAGTGCTGGAAGGAGCACCCACAGTCCAGTTCCTGATAGTCAAATTGAAGATGTCACTGTTGAAGTACACCAGGATGAGGATATGGGTGTTGCTGGCGCTGGGGAGGAAATTGACAAGGAGGATTCTGATGGTGAGGTGGTTTGTTTAAGTCAGGCACCCGGGGAGACACCTGTTGTCCGTGGGACGAATATGGCCATTGACATGCCTGGTCAAAATACAAAAAAAATCAGCTCTTCGGTGTGGAATTATTTCAACACAAATGCGGACAACAGGTGTCAAGCCGTGTGTTGCCTTTGTCAAGCTGTAATAAGTAGGGGTAAGGACGTTAACCACCTAGGAACATCCTCTCTTATACGGCACCTAGACCGCATTGATCAGAAGTCAGTGACAAGTTCAAAAACCTTGGATGACAGCGGAAGCAGTCCACTGACCACTAAATCCCTTCCTCTTGTAACCAAGCTCCTGCAAACCACACCACCAACTCCCTCAGTGTCGATTTCCACCTTACACAGGAAAGCCAATAGTCCTGCAGGCCATGTCACTGTCAAGTCTGACGAGTCCTCTCCTGTCTGGGATTCCTCCGATGCATCCTTGAGTGTAACGCCTACTGCTGCTGGCGCTGCTGTTGTTGCTGCTGGGAGTCGATCGTCAGTAAGCAATTGAATGTCCAACAGTCCTTTGCGAGGAAGATAAAATATCACAGCAGTCATCCTGCTGCAAAGCGGATAACTCAGGTCTTGTCAGCCTGGATGGTTAAAAACGTGTGTCCGGTATCCACCGTTAATTCACAGGCAACTAGAGACTTGATTGAGGTACTCTGTCCCCGGTACCAAATACCATCTAGGTTCCATTTCTCTAGGCAGGCGTTACCGAAAATGTACACAGACGTCAGAAAAAGAGTCACCAGTGTCCTAAAAAATACAGTTGTACCCAATGTCCACTTAATCACGGACATGTGGACAAGTGGAGCAGGGCAGACTCAGGACTATATGACTGTGACAGCCCACTGGGTAGATGTATTGCCTCCCGCAGCAAGAACAGCAGCGGCGGCACCAGTAGCAGCATCTCGCAAACGCCAACTCGTTCCTAGGCAGGCTACGCTTTGTATCACCGCTTTCCATAAGAGGCACACAGCTGACAACCTCTTACGGAAACTGAGGAACATCATCGCAGAATGGCTTACCCCAATTGGACTCTCCTGGGGATTTGTGACATCGGACAACGCCAGCAGTATTGTGCGTACATTACATCAGGGCAAATTCCAGCACGTCCCATGTTTTACACATACATTGAATTTGGTTGTGCAGAATTATTTAAAAAACGACAGGGGTGTGCAAGAGAGATGCTGTCGGTGGCCCGAAAAAATTGTGGGCCACTTTCGGCATTCAGCCACCGCGTGCCGAAGACTGGAGCACCAGCAAACACTCCTGAACCTGCCCTGCCATCATCTGAAGCAAGAGGTGGTAACGAGGTGGAATTCAACCCTCTATATGCTTCAGAGGATGGAGGAGCAGCAAAAGGCCATTCAAGCCTATACATCTGGCCACGATATAGGCAAAGGAGGGGAATGCACCTGACTCAAGCGCAGTGGAGAATTATTTCAACGTTGTGCAAGGTTCTGCAACCCTTTGAACTTGCCACACGTGAAGTCAGTTCAGACACTGCCAGCCTGAGTCATGTCATTCCCCTCATCAGGCTTTTGCAGAAGAAGCTGGAGACATTGAAGGAGGCGCTAAAACAGAGCGATTCCGCTAGGCATGTGGGACTTGTGGATGGAGCCCTTAATTCGCTTAACCAGGATTCACGGGTGGTCAATCTGTTGAAATCAGAGCACTATATTTTGGCCACCGTGCGCGATCTTAGATTTAAAACCTACGTTGTATCTCTCTTTCCAGTAGACGCAAGTCTGCAGAGGTTCAAAGACCTGCTGGTGAGAAAATTGTCAAGTCAAGCGGAACGTGACCCGTCAACAGCTCCTCCTTCACATTCTCCCACAACTGGGGCTGCGAGGAAAAGGCTAAGTATTCCGAGCTCACCCGCTGGCGGTGATGCAGAGCAGTCTGGAGCGAGTGCTGACATCTGGTCCGGACTGAAGGACCTGCCAACGATTACTGACATGTCGTCTACTGTCACTGCATATGATTCTGTCACCATTGAAAGAATGGTGGAGGATTATATGAGTGACCGCATCCAAGTAGGCACGTCAGACAGTCCGTACGTATACTGGCAGGAAAAAGAGGCAATTTGGAGGCCATTGCACAAACTGGCTTTATTCTACCTAAGTTGCCCTCCCTCCAGTGTGTACTCCGAAAGAGTGTTTAGTGCAGCCGCTCACCTTGTCAGCAATCGGCGTACGAGGTTACTTCCAGAAAATGTGGAGAAGATGATGTTCATTAAAATGAATTATAATCAATTCCTCCGTGGAGACATTCACCAGCAGCAATTGCCTCCAGAAAGTACACAGGGATCTGAGATGGTGGATTCCAGTGGGGACGAATTAATAATCTGTGAGGAGGGGGATGTACACAGTGAAAGGGGTGAGGAATCGGAGGATGATGATGAGGTGGACATCTTGCCTCTGTAGAGCCAGTTTGTGCAAGGAGAGATTGATTGCTTTTATTTTAGTGGGGGCCCAAACCAACCAGTCATTTCAGTCACAGTCGTGTGGCAGACGCTGTCGCTGAAATGATGGGTTCGTTAAAGTGTGCATGTCCTGTTTATACAACATAAGGGTGTGTGGGAGGACCCAAGGACAATTCCATCTTGCACCTCTTTTTTCTTTCATTTTTCTTTGCATCATGAGCTGTTTGGGGACTATTTGTTTAAGTGCCATCCTGTCTGACACTGCAGTGCCACTCCTAGATGGGCCAGGTGTTTGTGTCGGCCACTTGTGTCGCTTAGCTTAGTCACACAGCGACCTTGGTGCGCCTCTTTTTTCTTTGCATCATGTGCTGTTTGGGGACTATTTTTTTGAAGTGCCATCCTGCCTGACACTGCAGTGCCACTCCTAGATGGGCCAGGTGTTTGTGTCGCCCACTTGTGTCGCTTAGCTTAGCCATCCAGCGACCTCGGTGCAAATTTTAGGACTAAAAATAATATTGTGAGGTGTTCAGAATAGACTGAAAATGAGTGGAAATTATGGTTATTGAGGTTAATAATACTATGGGATCAAAATGACCCCCAAATTGTATGATTTAAGCTGTTTTTGAGGGTTTTTTTGTAAAAAAAACACCCGAATCCAAAACACACCCGAATCCGACAAAAAATTTTCAGGGAGGTTTTGGCAAAACGCGTCCGAATCCAAAACACGGCCACAGAACCGAATCCAAAACCAAAACACAAAACCCGAAAAATTTCCGGTGCACATCTCTAATTAAAATACACACAACCATTGGTTGAAGTGGAAATGTTGAAGTGGGGGTATGGAAAAATAAAGGTTGTAACCAAGCGCGCGCACTCCAGAGAAGGGGCGTGGCCACGCACGCGCCCCATTCACTAGAAAGAGAGCGTCTGTGTGCACTCCCGGCATGGCTAAGCGGCGACCAATCAGACAGAGAGTGTCCCATATGGGTGTGGCCAATTAAAATGGGACGTGATACACAGACATATGCCACCAATAGTGCAGTGCCATATCCACAATTGCCCCCACAGTGCCAGGTATACAAATGCCCCCACAGTGCCAGATCCACAAATGCCCCCACAGTGCCCGATCCACAAGTGCCCCACAGTGCCAGGTATAGAAATGCCCCCACAGTGCCAAGTATACAAATGCCCCCACAGTGCTAGGTATAGAAATGCCTCCACAGTGCCAGGTATACAAATGCCCCCCAGTGCCCGAGCCACAAATGCCCCACAGTGCCAGGTATACAAATGCCCCCACTGTGCCAGGTATACAAATGCCCCCACAGTGCCAGATCCACAATTGCCCCCACAGTGTCAGGTAATACCTGATACTGTGGGGGCAATTGTGGATCTGGCACTGTGGGGGCAATTGTATACCTGACAGGTATACAAATGCCCACACAGTGCCAGGTATACAAATGCCCCCACAGTGCCAGGTAAACAATTTCCCCCACAGTGCCAGGTATACAAATGCCCCACAGTGCCAGCCAATTGCCCCCTCAATGCCAGATATACAATTGCCCCCACAGCAGTGCTGCAGCTGCTTACCACTGCTGCTGCTGCTGCTGCTACTCCGGCTGGGATGTGAGGGTGTTAGGAGGAGAGCTCAGAGCGTGGGCGCGCGGCTATGTCTGGCGCCGGCGTGTAGGACTTCAAACTAGCCGCCGGTTCGTGAGCCAATTCAAAGCTCGTGGACCGGCAGCGGCGGCTCCTGATTGGCTGCCGGTCCGTGAGCTTTGATTGGCTCACGAACCGGCGGCTGGTTTGAAGTCCGCTACACGCTGCCAGACATAGCCACGCTGGTGCGCTCTCTTTTCCTGACAGCTGAGACACGCTGCTGCCGGACTGAGCGGCAGCGTGTTTCAGTGACACAAGCCGGGGTCGGCTGGACCGGCCCACGTGGCCATCGGCCCTTTTGGCATGTGCCAGATGGCCAGTCCGACCCTGCCAGCAAACATACTACCACAGGCATTCCCTTACAAAGGGAACGTTTGTTGTAAAAGATTGCTGTTTATAGTGCTAACTGCTGCAATCAGAAAAACAAAATCAAATGCTCAAAATTAGCATGTAACAAAATTAACCTTTATCATTGTATCAATCTAGAAGTTTGATTGATTAAATGAGGCCTGTGTTTGAAGGTGGAATGTTCTATCAGTTCCATCTCTTTGGGAACGTTCCGCAAATTCATTTAAAGTTTTACAGGTCCTCAGCTGACACTGAGTAAATGAAAGAAAACGTTCAGGGGGTAAAAATGGTATTTACTATGCAATCCATCTGCAGAAAACAAGACTTCCATCTGCATTCCTCAAATGAAACTCATACCAAAATAATAACACTGCTGACTGAGTGACTGAAATGAGCAAAATGATTAAAACAAATCACCGTACATGCACGCCAAGCAGAGGCAAAGCTAATATTTCATGACATGCTAAGGTCAACTAGCAAGCTGTACTACACATATATACAGTTGTGCTCATAAGTTTACATACCCTAACCATAGTTACCTACCTTGCTGCACCATCCTCCGGAAGGCTGCAGCGTGGTAGGATAATGGGGGCGTGTCTGGCAAGGATGTGGGCGGTCCGGGGGCATGACCAATGGGGAAAGCGAGCGGTCCGGGGGCGTGGCACCATAGTCGCTAGACAGTGCAGAGAAAACAGGCACTTACAGAGGGGGTCGTAGCTACGATGACGCAAATCGCGCCATCGTTTCCCCCCTCGGACCGCCCACTTGCTGTGGGCGGCCGAGGGAGAGTGCGGGGGCTGCCAGGAAAAGCGGGACACTTGCCCACCTTTCCGGTGGGCCGGGAGGGCCACCCAATTTTCGGGAGCCTCCCGGCCTTTCCGGGAGCGTAGGCAAGTATGACCGTAGCAGAATTGGTGATTTTCTGGCCATTTGAGGCTTTTTGCCAAGAAGAATGGGCAGCTTTACCATCTGAGAAAATAAAGAGCCTCATCCACAACTACCACAAAAGACTTCAAGTTGTCATTGATGTTAAAGGGGGCAATACACGGTATTAAGAACCGGGGTATGTAAACTTTTGATCAGGGTCATTTGGGTAGTTTCTGTTGTCATTATGATTTAAAAAGAGTATACACATTTGTTTGCCAATAAATGGCTTCACCCAACCACTAACCATGAGTGAAAGAAAAGTTTGTGAGTTATCATTAATATTCTCTGACATATGGCCAGAAAATCACAAATTCTGCTAGGGTATGTAAACGTATGAGCACAACTGTGTGTGTGCGTGCGTGTGTGTGCGTGCGTGTGCGTGTGTGCGTGTGTGTGTGTGTGTGTGTGTGTGTGTGTGTGTGTGTGTGTGTAAATAGTCCAATAATGAAGAGCAGCACTCAGAGACGTTCATCAATTCAAAAAAGAGGTGTATTATTCCATACCAGTAGTGATGTTTCGGGGGGTAACCACCTTTCTCAAACCAAGACCACATACTAAATACAAGTAAACTTACCAGGGCCGAAACTAGAATTTTCATCACCCGGGGCAAGGCAGTATTTACAAACAAACAAACAAACAAACCCTGTCAGACTAAAATAATCAGATTGTCAGAAATTTCAAAATAGGGGATACTATTGGACAATATTCCCCTATGTGCCCCAAATGCCCTAAGCGTCACATGCCCCCTCAGCAGAGTGTTCCCCTACATGTCCTACTGTGTGTCCCCATACATTGCACTATATCACTGCACTATATCATAACACTTAATCACTGCGCTACATTCTCCTATCCACTGCACTACATCACCATACTACATCCCCCTACACGCTGAACTGCATCACTAGTACATACATGCCCCTATACACTGCACTACATACCCTATATGCTACACCACATCAGTGCACTACATGCCGGGATCATAGCCTGCTGAAAAACACAGCACCAACAGCTTGCTTCTATAGTTTGCGCGGTGTACAGCATGCTAGTTGCAGCACTGCATAACAAAGAAAAAAGTTTAAGACAGTAGCCATCATATGAGAGATCCCAGGTACTGGAACTCGCCCGCACAGCGTCGGAGCCAGCTGCAGGCAGACTGGTGGGTCAGAGGGGGGAGAGGGGGGGGGGGAAACCCTGCTCCTCTATAACTCCTCAGTGCCCCCTCAAATCCTGCTCCCGGGGCACATGCCACATTAGCCCCCCCCCCCCCCCCTCCTAGTTGTGGTCCTGAACTTACCCACCTAAATAGTGAAGACATGTTCAAACTCCCACACCACCGTTCTGTCAGGGGCGTGCTTCGGAAGTCCTGGACTGGCGCACTTCTGGGTACTGCAGGTCACCACTACCTGGCAACCAGCCACATGTTCCAGAGCATCTTCAGATACTACCAGAAACTGCCGCGATCAGAGCACAATGCCTTGAACTACACAGTCCCTATGCTGTCATGACTACCGATCTCCGGGTGGACCTAAAATGGAGGGGCACAAGCAACTAAGTATAATTAAAACATATAACGTAATATACAAAGTTAAAAACTCTGCGAAAAAGCACAATAGTAAAAATACTGGGCCTAATTCTAACCTGGTCGCACGCAGGCGTTTTTTTGCACTGCTGTGACCAGGTAATCGCCGCCTACAAGGGAGGGGGTAAACGCTTTGCAGGGGTGCGATCGGCTGTGCAGTGAGCTGGACAAACAAAAGTTTGTGCAGTTTCTGCACAGCCCAGAACTTACTCAGCCGCTGCGACGATCCGGACAGGTGGTGACGTCAGGAACCCTCATCCGGAACGGCTGGGCACGCCTGCATTTTTCCGGACACTCCCAGAAAACGGTGAGTTTCCGTCCACGAACGCCTTCTGCCTGTCAATCTTCTTGCGATCGCCGGTGCGATCACTTTTTTCATTAGATTCGTCGCTGCCCGGCGAAGGCGGCCGACGCACCTGCGCATTGCGGGTCACACGCATGTGCAGTTCAGACCCGATCACACGGCTGCGAAAAAAATGCAGCTTGCGACGGATCTGAATGACCCTTCACTATACGCTTAGACTAATAGTAAGCAGTCCATCATATTAATGAGTACAAAGACCATTTCTTTGACTTTCAAACATCAGACATTTATTTAACACTTGTGGTATGTAATTAATATACTACTGAACATTTAGACTAGATATAGTAGCCTGTACACCAAATAAATATGTAAAAGTTACAAATGTAAAAATTTATTTATAAATACCTAGCTGGTCAATGATTGGGTCATACTGCTAGATATGGCTAAACCATGCCGACAGCTGTTTTGGATGTCTGTGTTGAACCTTTATTAAGTAAATCCTTATGGTTCAGTGGGGAGAAAGATAGTAGACTACTATCTGTAGTACAGGTTGAGTATCCCTTATCCAAAATGCTTGGGACCAGAGAAATTTTGGATATGGGATTTTTCCGTATTTTGGAATAATTGCATACCATAATGAGATATCATGGAGATGGGACCTAAGTCTAAGCACAGAATGCATTTATGTTACATATACACCTTATATACACAGCCTGAAGGTCATTTTAGCCAATATTTTTTATAACTTTGTGCATTAAACAAAGTGTGTGTACATTCACACAATTCATTTATGTTTCATATACACCTTATACACACAGCCTGAAGGTCATTTAATACAATATTTTTTAATAACGTTGTGTATTAAACAAAGTTTGTGTACATTGAGCCATCAAAAAACAAAGGTTTCACTATCTCACACTCACTCAAAAAGGTCCGTATTTCGGAATATTCCGTATTTCGGAATATTTGGATATGGGATACTCAACCTGTAGTAACATTTTTATTTTCCAGTAATGTTACATTTTTGGGCATTCCCACAAGTGAGAGCATTCTGTCCAAAAATGTTTGAGGGTTTGCGAGGTTATGGCTTACAAAGACTACTGGATGAATTCCTAGAACCTAACAAAGAGAAGTCTTCACCTATAGTAAGTTGCTTCTTCTATAGAACTTGTCCTACTCACTGGTACTTGAATGCCCCAAGGACCGTTCTAGCGTGTATAGTACTCGTACTATACACGTACTCCAACAGTAGTATCCTGGTTGCTAGGCAACATGCAACTCTGATGAGCAGGACAAAAATTGCACCAGATAGCCGCCTGTGAGCTGCAGCCGATTGGAATTGCGGTTCCCAGCAACATGCTATGATGTCTAGACGGAATTGAGTAACACAGGTTATATTGTCAGGATCCTTGTTGTTACAACCCCTCACTAGTGTACACCCTGGCTCCTTACCTGCTGCATCATCACTTTCCGAAAATCTTTAGCATTATGCACATCTAGGCCATGTCCTTAGGTTACAGCTATTCTCCAAAATGGTGCCATTGCTCCACTGTTGGCTGCATGTTATTTTTCACTTGCAACAAATGAAACTTTTTAACGCTTATGCATGGGCAATGTATGAGCTCCCAAAGATGCCAAACATCTGTGCATGCATGATGTTATTTCCATACCATACTCTCGCACATAAACTGGTGACTAACAAGCCCTATAAAAGATGGTGCCAGACCACAAACAAGTTTGACAGTTTATTGAGCTCTTATTCTCTAGACTAGCGTACATGACTTTTCTGTTTGGATTACCTGTGAATGACCTCGGAGGCTTCCTGTGGCTTCTCTCCCAGCTCTAATCCCTTAGCATCATTTGACTACCCTTCTGTCTCTCGACCCCTGGATACATTCCTGATTACTCTTCTGCCAGAACCACAAACTACCTACAATGGATACTAATTCTGCCTACATAGGAGATTTACCAACCAATGAGATTTGTGTTATTATTTATCTACAGTTGTACAGTCTAGAAAATTTTCAAAACAATCTGATTGGCTACTATGGGCAGCACCCCCACTTTTTCATTTTGTTAGATGCTTTGCTAAATCTTTCCCAAAGACTGTCAGCTAGTGGAATTCAACTCCGCCCTGTACTGTTTACTTGCAATTACTCTAGGCCTTCCAGAATCAACTGTCCAGAATATGCATTCTGCAGGGACAAATGCCTCTGTCTGAAGCATCCATGACACAAGTCATCCAGCTGGTTATACTTATGCAAGAATGAGATAATCTGGTGCAACCCCTGCTGATTCTCCACCCACTTCCTCAGTGGGACACTCTAGACCTGATTCTCAGCTGCATCCAGATCCGGAACTGGTGACTTTTATCAAATTGCCCATAGCAACTGATCAGATTTTATCTATACAATTACAACATACATACAGCTCTGAATTGGGCCCTCTGTGAGTCATTGGAATCCTCGATTGGCTATGTCTGGGAAATTTGGTGGTAAGTGTAGTCAATACTATTAATTTGTAGACCCATTGCCAGTTGTTTATAATGAAGTCGCACACATGTTAACTAAAGTTATCTGCTAAAACCGAAGCAATTGATAAATGGCCTGCTCCAAAAGTTGTTAATGTGGTTCATCATTTCATTGCATTTGTCAATTATTATTGCACTTTATACAAAATTTCTTCTAAAATGAGGGTCTCCAACACCACTTTGACCCATAAAGGGTTCACTTTTTGATGGTCCTCAGAAACAGAGCATGCCTTAAAAAAATCTTTACCAATGCCTCTTCAGGCTAGCTTATTGCATTCCAGAACCGCTCACTCAAGAACCGCTCACTCAACCTTCATAAGCTTTCCTATCCAATTATATCCCCACTGTACAGTCCGCACATATCCTCCACATATTTTCTCTTTCTTCACTTTCCCTTCCTTCTGACCATTGTTCATCATTGCTGTGATGTGATATCATGCAGCCCACCTAGAACCTTTACAATCCAGTGGACTAATATGCAGTAGATAGTGCCTATCCTTGTGTATCAATGCCTATTTCCCTATATATTGTAAGCTTGCGAGCAGGGCATTCCTACCTCTATGACTGTTTGTTATTATTACCTAGTTTTGTTTTATCATTGTGTCCAATTGGAAAGTGCAACGGAATATATAAGAAACTGTTAATAAATAAATAATAAAATAATGTCTCAGTCACAGCTCAACCAGAACGTATGCTACCATTCTTCTTAGAAATAGAAGTACCGGGTAAGGCCACAGAAGGCAACCTTTCACAAGTAGAAGATTAACTGATTCTTTATCCCTGTACCCGGGAAAGTCAGAATTATGGAATTGGAGGCTCTTGCAGTTCGGTTCTTTAGAAATCCAAACCCACCTGAATTTTGCTGATCCAAACCGAGTCCTGGTTCGGATCTTCTGCAGTTTGGAATTCAGATTTTAAATCCAAGTTTTGGATTGCAAAAATGACATGACTTTAGCTGCTTTCATCCATATTCAAGTAATCCAAACCCAAGATTCAGATTTTAAAGCCGAATTTCAAACCAAAACACTTGTGGGTGGTTTACAAAACCAAAACATGATGATGAAATTAGAACCAAAACCAAAAGACGAGATTCTGCGTACATCTCTGATTAAGACAGCTGCCAAGAGTAGCAACATCTGTTTGAAGCTCTGTTCCTCAGTACTGACATCCAATGATATTTGTGTGCAAACAAAGTCATCAGACAATTCCCGGAGTCACACATTTTGCAAACACAAAGGAAGGAAAGACATTGTAATTGCAAGCAATTTAGCAGCGCTGCAGGAACCACAGCACACTTCTCAAACTTTGCATTTCTATAAGTAATTTAAAGCACAGTAATGGAAGATTCTATTATCATTAACAAAGCATTGTCAGGACTCTGGAGTATTTTTTTTTTTTTTACTGCGCATTTAACCCTTTCAGTCCCAGATGAGCTTAGCAAAACATTACAGGGAGCTACAGTGAACTGAAGGATAAAAAATATGGTGATTTATCAACAGGCAGCCAGCAGCTGTTCTTGCTTATAAAGGGGCAGGAATAAGGTAAATGAAGCTATTTAACATTATACAATGGAAACTTATTGCGATATCACTCAACGCAAGTGTTCTCTCGGTTCTAAAATTAGAACTAAACTCTGAACTTTATAGAAGTTCTCAGTTACCAAACACAGGGCCTAGTTCAGATCTGATCGCTGGGCTGCGTTTTTTGCTGTCCTGCGATCAGATAGTCGCCGCCTACAGGGGGAGTGTATTTTCGCCGTGCAAGTGTGCGATCGCATGTGTAGCAGAGCTGCTAAAAATCAGTTTGTGCAGTCTCTGCGCAGCCCAGGACCATACTTACCGACAATCTGGCTGCCACCTCTGGGATGAGGCAGCCAGGTCGGAGCAGCGGGGGTGTGGCGAGGATGTATGACGATGTTTAGGGGCGGGATTGGGGGCGTAACCGCATGTTCGCGTCACCTTGGTCCCACCCCCTGACTAGCAACGCCGATAATATTGGCATTGCAAAGCTGGGGGCGGGGCCGGGATGATGCGAATCGCGTCATCTGACCCACGGACCTCCAACTTTGACTGCGACATAGGGACTTTGTCAGGGGATTCAGGAGGGTTGCGGGTGACGGGCGCTCGGCCGGGAGACTTGCCCACTCTTCTGGGGGGCCGGGAGCGCCACCCGATTTTCGGGAGCCTCCCGGCCATTCCGGGAGAGTAGGCAAGTATGCCCAGGACTTACTCTTCCAGTGCGATTGAATCCTGCTGACGTCAGACACACTCCCTCAAAACGCTTGGATACGCCTGCGTTTTTCCGGACACTCCCTGTAAACGGTCAGTTGTCACCCACAAACGGCCTATTCCTGTCAATCAACTTGCGTACGCCCGTGCGAATTGATCCTTCGCACCATCCCATTGCTGCCAGGCGATGCCCGTTATAGCCGTCCGACGCATGTGCGCATTGCGGCTCAGACGCATGCGCAGTTAGGATCTGATTGCCCGCTGTAGGAAAACACACAGCAGCGATTAGATCTGAATTAGGCCCACTGTCTGAGCTGATGGGACTAAAAAAATAGGTATATTGATATTCTCAAATTGCGCTTGCAAAAACCGTGGCAGCCCGTGTGGACACAAAACAGAGTTTTCATCAAACCCCTAAGTGCAACAGTATAATCAATAAAAAGTGGCCACTCGTGGCGCTACCGTTTAAGAAATTATTATAAGATGAATTGCTTACACCAGTGATTTTCAACCTTTTTCAACTCACGGCACACCAAACAATATTTTTAAATTGCCAAGGCACACCACCAGTCCTCCACAGGAAAAAACATACACATTGGCCCCCACGGTAATAAAAGAAACACACGGGCACTCACAGTAATAAAATAAATACATTCGCCCCCCACAGAAAAACCCCACACACATTTGGCCCCCTCAGAATAAAAAAACAAACATTTGGCCCCCTCAGAATAAAAAAACAAACACTGGCCCCCTCAGAATATAAAAACAAACACTTGCACCCTCAGAATAAAAAGACAAACACTGGCCCCCACAGAAATAAAAACAAACACTGGCCCCCACAGAAATAAAAACAAACACTGGCCCCCTCAGAAATAAAAACAATACATTGATTGCTACCTCCTGGTAGAAGAGAAAGGAGCTCAGGTCCCTCATCGGCTCACAGTGCAGAGCTGTGAGCGGTAGACAGGCAGGCATGCATGCTGGCTGGCTAGCTGGCGAGTTGGGCAGGCGTGCGGGCTGTACGGCAGACGGTCGTACGGCCTGGCGGGTGGCCATGCTGCCAGCCATGCTATGTGGCGCGCATGACCTATGATGTCACGCAGCCGCATTGCTATAGGTCACGGGTCAGGCGCTCCCAGAAGAGCCCAGCACTGCCCGCGTTTCCACTGTCTGGGTCCACAGTTAGTGAAGGCGGCTCTGACTCTGCGGCACACTTGTCAACCAGCTGCGGCACACTAGTGTGCCGCGGCACATGGGTTGAAAAACGCTGGTTACACATTGGTAAATGGCAATAAATCAATTTAGAAGTCCATCATAGTGTAGATCTTAATTCCTAAAACTTAAAAAAGAATCCAATAGTGCAAATAAGAGATGGCACCATAGAAAAAATACTAATTTACTGGTCCCACTCACATAAATACAGATGAATCAGCGTTTATCAACCTCATAGGGTCATCAGGAAGCAAATCTTCATATGGATAAATGCAAATCAATCCATGTTTATCACCCTCATAGGGTCGACAGGAGGTAAATCTTCATATAGCTAGAACTTAAAGAGAGCAATATAGTGCAAACCCGTTTTGTAAAGAATAAATATTTAATATAACAGTGCACTCACATGAAGAAAAAACATAAAAACATATATCACCAGTTCCCTGGTTAATGCCCCCAACAGTCACGTCAGTCCAGATTTAATTGGAGCCCTTCAGAGGATAAGATGATACACTCCAGTCCCCAATGCTGGGAAGATCAGTGAAAGTACTCCTGGTTCTGTTGTAGCTGCAAGGTCCAATTGTCCCAGGGTCCCCTTTGTCCGGCTTAAACGCGTTTTCGGATCTGAAAATCCTTCCTCAGAAGATGCTCCGCAGGAGCCATGGGCACTTTAAGACTTTTTCAGACTGTGAACTGGGTCCTCCCTCTATGCCCCTCCTCCAGACCTCAGTTTAGAAAATGTGCCCAGGCAGACTGGACGCACTCTAGTGGAGCTCTACAGAGTTCTACTAAAAGACTTTGTTTAGGTTTTTTATTTTACAGGGAGACTGCTGGCAACAGTCTCCCTGCTTCGTGGGACTTAGGGGGAAGAAGTAGGAACCAACTTCCTATGTAGTTTCATGGCTCTGCGTCTGCTGGCAGGACACCATTAGCTCCTGAAGAGTACTGAACACTAGCTGCGGCTATGCGCTCACTCCCACAGCACGCCGTCACCCCCTTACAGAGCCAGAAGTCAAAAGACTGGGAGTAGTGTTACCGGAGATCTGCAGAGAGGGACCTCCGGTCATCGTGACGGCTTAAGGTACCGCACAGCGAGCGGGAATGCTGCGCGAGCATGCAATTCATATACACAGAACCCAGCAGGGTGCAGGGGGGGGAGAGGGCGCCCTGGGCAGCATGGACCCTACTTTCACTGGCAAAAGGTAGCATGTGATGTTTTACACAGTACTACACCCCCGCCAGTATACAGATTATCTCTAATAATACCTGAGGGGAAACGCACCATTACAGGGGGCAGAGCTTCTTCCTCAGGCAGCCAGCACACTTCTCAGTGCCAGTTCCGCCCAGCAACAGCAGGGGAAGACACGCTGATCCTCCTCTCCACATCTGACACAAGTATCAGGGTGCAAAAAAAGGGGGGGGGGGGAGTATATTATTTAGGTGTATAACCTATATTGGCATTATATAAGCGCTCTACAAGTCTCTGTGCGTAAACAACGTTTCACAGGAATTTGTTATTTTGGCGCTGAGTTGTGGACTGGCAATTCCCTTCTGTGTCCCTCTGACAGATTTTGCTGTGGGTCTGTCTCAAGTAGCCCCGGATGTCTGTGGTGTGATTTTGCACGTGTGTGACATGTCTGAGGCAGGGAGCTCTTCCCCTGAGGAAGCCATTTTAGGTACACAAGGATGTAATGTGGTGGCACTGCCGTCGCACGACGAGCCTGAATGGGTGAAAGAATTACGTGATAGTGTGAATCATATAAGTAAGAGATTGGATAAGTCTGAGTCTCATGCAGAAAACTGGAGGAAATGAGTGGAAGACGTGATTTTTCATAGTTCTGCCTTTTCATCCACAGGGGACCCCTCTAGTTCGCAAAAAAGGTCATTTGCACAAGTAGTACAAACTGATACCGACACAGACTCTGATTCCTGTGTAGGCACTAGTGATTCCAGGGGAATAGATCCTAAGTTAGCAAAAAACATTTAAGACATGATTGTTGCTATAAGGGAGGTGTTAGAGCTTACGGAGCCCCCTCCTTTACCACAGGAAAAGGCTTACTTTAATAAAGAGAAGAAACCTAATGTAACTTTCCCTCTGTCTCATGAACTGAACAGACTCTTTGAGGGAGTCTGGACAAACCCAGAGAAGAAATTTCAGATTCCCAAAAGAATTCAGGCAGCTTACCCTTTTCCTGCAGAGGACAGGAAACGGTGGGAGTCACCCCCCATTTTAGACAGTGCCCTGTCACGGTTAACAAAGAAGGTGATTCTCCCTGCGCCTGGGCTGGCAGACCGCAAGTTAGAGACTACGTTGAAATCTATTTATGTGACCAATGGGACGCTACTCAGGCCTACCATTGCCTGTGCATGGGTGAGTAGTGCTATTGAAAAGTGGTAAGAAAACTTGTCATCTGACATTGACACGATAGATAGAGATGAGATACTCCTAACGTTAGGTCATATCAAGGACGCTGCTGCGTACATGCTGGAAGCCATGAAAGATATTGGTCTCTTGGGATCAAGAGCCGCTACAATGGCGATTTCAGCACGTAGGGCGTTGTGGATTCGCCAATGGCATGCAGACGCAGATTCCAAAAGGAATATGGAGGCTCTCCCGTATAAGGGCGAAGCTTTGTTTGGAGATGGGCTGGATGCCTTAGTTCCTGCGGCTACCGCTGGTAAGTCAACATTTTTGCCTAATGCTCCTGCGCCAGCGAAAAAGACGCATCACTCTCAGATGCAGTCCTTTCGGAACAATAAATATAAAAGGGTAAAGGTTCCCCTTTCTTTGCAGGTAAAGGAAGGGGAAAAGGTAAAAAGGCAACTGCGTCTCCAGGATTGCAGGAGCAGAAATCAACCTCTGCTTCTGCAAAATCCTCAGCATGACGTTGGGGCTCCGTTGCGGGAGTCCGCTCAGGTGGGGGCACGTCTGAAACTTCAGTCAGATTTGGGTTCAATCTGGCATGGATCCGTGGGTCTTACAAATAATACAAGCTGGAGTTTCAACATTCCCCCATGCCGATTTTTCAAATTGGCCTTACCAGCTTCTGCTCCAGACAGGGAAGTGGTATCGGCAGCAATACAAAAATTGTGTCAGGATCAGGTGATTGTCCTGGTTCCCTTGTCGCAACAAGGAGAAGGTTTTTAGTCAAGCCTTTTCTTAGTCCCGAAGCCGGACGGCTCGGTCAGACCGATTCTAAACCTGAAAACACTGAATCTCTACCTGCAAAGGTTCAAATTCAAGATGGAATCTCTGAGGGCAGTGATTTCCAGTCTGGGGGAGATGGACTTCATGGTGTCAGTGGACATAAAAGATGCCTACTTACATGTTCCTATCTATCCTCCACATCAAACTTTTCTGAGATTCGTAGTGCAGGATTGTCATTACCAATTTCAAACGTTACCGTTCAGGTTCTCCACGGCACCGAGGTTGTTTACCAAGGTGATGGCGGAGATGATGGTCCTCCTTCGACGGCAAGGAGTCAACATAATTCCTTACCTGGACGATCTCCTGATAAAGGCAAGGTCCAGGGAAAGGTTGGTACAGAGCATTGCACTCTCCCTGACAATACTTCAACAACACGGTTGGATCATAAATTTTCCAAAGTCACAGTTGGAACCGACGACAAGATTATCATTTCTGGGGATGATACTGGACACAGAAGTACAGAGGGTATTTCTTCAAGTAGAAAAGGCTCTGGAAATCCAGAGAATGGTCAAACAAATTCTACAACCAACAAAAGTGTCGATTCATCAATGCATACGTTTGTTGGGGAAGATGGTAGCGGCCTAAAAGGCCCTACAGTTTGGCCGATTCCATGCCAGAGTATTCCAGTGAGACCTATTGGACAAGTGGTCCGGATCCCATCTACACATGCATCAGAGGATAATCCTGTCATCCAAAGCCAGAATTTCGCTCCTGTGGTGGCTTCACAGTTCTCACCTCCTGGAAGGGTGCAGGTTCGGGATTCAGGATTGGGTCCTAGTAACCACGGATGCAAGTCTCCGAGGCTTGGGAGCAGTCACACAGGGGGAAAGCTTCCAGGGAAGATGGTCAAGTCAAGAAACCTGTCTTCACATAAACGTTCTGGAGTTGAGAGCCATTTACAACGGCCTTCTACAAGCGGTGCATCTTCTTCAAGATCAACCCGTATAGATCCAGTCAGACAATGTAACAGCAGTGGCGTACATAAACCGTCATGGCGGAACGAAAAGCAGAGCGGCAATGACAGAGGTGACCAAGATATTCCTCTGGGCAGAAAGACATGCAAGAGCTCTGTTGGCAATTTTCATTCCAGGAGTGGACAACTGGGAAGCGGACTTCCTCAGCAGACACGATCTCCACCCAGGAGAATGGGCCCTCCACCAAGAAGTCTTTGCAGAGGTGACAGGTCTTTGGGGAGTTCCTCAAGTAGACATGATGGTATCTCATCTCAACAAGAAGCTTCAGAGATATTGTTCCAGGTTGAGAGAACCTCAAGCAATAGCAGTGGATGCATTAGTGACCCATTGGGTGTTTCGGTCGGTGTATGTCTTCCCTCCACTTCCACTAATACCAAAAGTTCTCAGGATCATAAGAAGAACAGGGGTTCGAGCAATCCTCATTGTCCCAGACTGGCCAAGGAGGGCTTGGTATCCAGATCTTCAGGAGTTACTCATCAAAGATCCTCGGCCTCTTCCTCTTCGCAAGGACCTGCTGCGGCAGGGGCCGTGCGTGTATCAAGACTTACCGCGGCTACATTTGACGGCATGGCTGTTGAACGCCGGATCCTAGCCCGAAAGGGTATTCACAAAGAAGTAATTCCCACTCTTATTCAGGCCAGGAAAGGAGTAACGTCTAGACATTACCACTGTATTTGGAGAAAATATGTGTCTTGGTGTGAAACCAAGAAGACTCCAACGGAAGAATTTAAGTTAGGACGTTTTCTCCAATCTCTTCAGGCAGGTGTGGATGCAGGCTTAAGATTGGGTTCAATCAAGGTCCAAATTTCGGCTTTGTCCATTTTCTTTCAGAAACAATTGGCTTCTCTTCCGGAAGTTCAGACGTTCGTGAAGGGGTTCTGCACATCCAACCTCCTTTTGTGCCTCCTACGGCACCTTGGGATCTTAATGTGATGTTGCAGTTCCTTAAATCGGACTGGTTTGAACCTCTCCAAGAGGTCGAGTTAAAGTTTCTCACTTGGAAAGTGGTCATGCTGTTGGCCTTGGCATCCGCAAGGCGGGTGTCTTAGTTAGGGGCTTTGTCTCACAAGAGCCCTTATTTGATCTTCCATGAAGATAGGGCTGAGCTAAGAACTCGTCAGCAATTTCTTCCAAAGGTGGTTTCTTCTTTCCATGTGAACCAACCTATTGTGGTGCCAGTAGCTACTGACACTTCAGCTGTTTCAAAGTCTCTGGATGTGATCAGAGCTTTGAGAATTTATGTCACGAGAACAGCGCGGATAAGGAAAACAGAGGCTCTGTTTGTCTTGTATGTTCCCAACAAGATTGGGTGCCCTGCTTCTAAGCAGACTATTGCACGCTGGATCAGATGTACGATTCAGCACGCTCATTCCACGGCAGGATTGCCGGTACCAAATTCGGTGAATGCCCATTCTACTAGAAGGTTGGCGCCTCTTGGGCGGCTGCCCGGGGCGTCTCGGCATCACAGCTCTGCCGAGCTTCTACTTAGTCATGGGCAAACACATTTGCAAAATTTTACAAGTTTGACACCTTGGCCGCTGATGACCTAAAGTTTGGTCAATCGGTTCTGCAGGGTCATCCGCACTCTCCCGCCCGTACTGGAGCTTTGGTATAACCCCATGGTACTAAAGTGGACCCCAGCATCCTCTAGGACGTATGAGAAAACAGGATTTTAATACCTACCGGTAAATCCTTTTCTCCTAGTCCATAGAGGATGCTGGGCACCCAGCCCAGTGCGTACTTTACCTGCAGTAGTTATTTTGTTATGGTTTTACACAGGTGTTGTGTTAAAGTTGTTTTCAGCACATTGCTGAAATGGTCATGCTCGTTGGCATGGGTTATGTTGAATACCATGTTGTGCGGCATGGTTGAAGTGTGAGCTGGTATGAATCTCACCTTAAAAGTAAATCCTTTTCTCGAATTGTCCATCTCCCTGGGCACAGTTCCTATACTGAGGTCTGGAGGAAGGGCATAGAGGGAGGAGCCAGTTCACACTCTGAAAAAGTCTTAAAGTGCCCATGGCTCCTGCGGAACCGTCTATACCCCATGGTACTAAAGTGGACCCCAGCATCCTCTACGGACTAGGAGAAAAGGATTTACCGGTACGTATTAAAATCCTGTTTTATGTGAGTGGGACCAATAAATGAGTCTTTTTTCTATGGTGCCATCTCTTATTTGCACTATTGGATTATTTTTTAAGTTTTAGGAATTAAGATCTACACTATGATGGACTTCTAAATTAATTTGAGAGTGATATTTATTGCCATTTACCAATGTGTAAGCAATTCATCTTATAATAATTTTTTAAACAGTAGCGCCACAAGTGGACACTTTTGATTGATTATACTGCTGATGGGACTGTTTGCAGAAATGACTGACCGTCCCACTTGCTGGGGGGTGGGGGGGTGATTGTGTGATAATTTTGGGGACAATTCTGCAGATTTGCCTAGATTGTAAAACCTGCAGCTATTATGTATATCACTGCAGAACCCTATGAAGAGCGACCTTTCTCCCAGCCATCCCATCTTGTTAACAGACTGGAAGACGGGCGGACAGTAGAGATGTGCACTTGAAATTTTTCGGGTTTTGTGTTTTGGTTTTGGGTTCGGTTCCGCGGCCGTGTTTTGGGTTCGACCGCGTTTTGGCAAAACCTCACCGAATTTTTTTTGTCGGATTCGGGTGTGTTTTGGATTCGGGTGTTTTTTTCAAAAAACCCTAAAAAACAGCTTAAATCATAGAATTTGGGGGTCATTTTGATCCCAAAGTATTATTAACCTCAAAAACCATAATTTCCACTCATTTTCAGTCTATTCTGAATACCTCACACCTCACAATATTATTTTTAGTCCTAAAATTTGCACCGAGGTAGCTGTGTGAGTAAGATAAGCGACCCTAGTGGCCGACACAAACACCGGGCCCATCTAGGAGTGGCACTGCAGTGTCACGCAGGATGGCCCTTCCAAAAACACTCCCCAAACAGCACATGACGCAAAGAAAAAAAGAGGCGCAATGAGGTAGCTGTGTGAGTAAGCTAAGCGACCCTAGTGGCCGACACAAACACCGGGCCCATCTAGGAGTGGCACTGCAGTGTCACGCAGGATGGCCCTTCCAAAAAACACTCCCCAAACAGCACATGACGCAAAGAAAAAAAGAGGCGCAATGAGGTAGCTATGTGAGTAAGCTAAGCGACCCTAGTGGCCGACACAAACACCGGGCCCATCTAGGAGTGGCACTGCAGTGTCACGCAGGATGGCCCTTCCAAAAAACACTCCCCAAACAGCACATGACGCAAAGAAAAAAAGAGGCGCAATGAGGTAGCTGTGTGAGTGCTTTTGCCAGCTTGAGTCTTTTCAGTTTTCTAGCGAGAGGCTGAGTGCTTCCATCCTCATGTGAAGCTGAACCACTAGCCATGAACATAGGCCAGGGCCTCAGCAGTTCCTTGCCACTCCGTGTGGTAAATGGCATATTGGCAAGTTTACGCTTCTCCTCCGACAATTTTATTTTAGATTTTGGAGTCCTTTTTTTACTGATATTTGGTGTTTTGGATTTTACATGCTCTGTACTATGACATTGGGCATCGGCCTTGGCAGACGACGTTGCTGGCATTTCATCGTCTCGGCCATGACTAGTGGCAGCAGCTTCAGCACGAGGTGGAAGTGGATCTTGATCTTTCCCTAATTTTGGAACCTCAACATTTTTGTTCTCCATATTTTAATAGGCACAACTAAAAGGCACCTCAGGTAAACAATGGAGATGGATGGATACTAGTATACTTATGGATGGACGAGCGACTGCCGACACAGAGGTAGCTACAGCCGTGGACTACCGTACTGTGTCTGCTGCTAATATAGACTGGATGATAATGAGATGAAATCAATATATATTATATCACACTAGTACTGCAGCCGGACAGGTAGATATATTTATTATGTAATGACTGATGACGGACCTGCTGGACACTGTCAGCTCAGCAGCACCGCAGACTGCTACAGTAAGCTACTATAGTAGTATGTATAAAGAAGAAAGAAAAAAAAAAAACCACGGGTAGGTGGTATACAATATTATATATATATTATATACAATTATATATATATATATATATATATATATTAAACTGGTGGTGACTGGTGGTCAGGTCACTGGTCACACTATCAGCAACTTGCAAGTAGTACTCCTAAGCAGACAATCACAATATATATTATACTGGTGGTCACAGTGTGGTCACAATGGCAGTGTGGCACTCTGGCAGCAAAAGTGTGCACTGTACGTTATATGTACTCCTGAGTCCTGCTCTCAGACTCTAACTGCTCCCCACTGTCAGTGTCTCCCCCACAAGTCAGATAATATACAGTCACACTATCTATCACTTCAGCAAGTAACTAGTACTCCTCCTAATGCTCCCCAAAATTACTACTGTGTCTCTCTCTACTGTCTCACTCTCTTCTCTATAAACGGAGAGGACGCCAGCCACGTCCTCTCCCTATCAATCTCAATGCACGTGTGAAAATGGCGGCGACGCGCGGCTCCTTATATAGAATCCGAGTCTCGCGATAGAATCCGAGCCTCGCGAGAATCCGACAGCGGGATGATGACGTTCGGGCGCGCTCGGGTTAACCGAGCAAGGCGGGAAGATCCGAGTCGCTCGGCCCCGTGTAAAAAAACATGAAGTTCGGGCGGGTTCGGATTCCGAGGAACCGAACCCGCTCATCCCTAGCGGACAGTGGAGATAATAGTGACAGTTTTTCAGATGTTCATCAATAAAATGTAAGTATCTTTTAAATATAATTGCAGCTTTGTTATTTTTATATAGGAACAGAGCCTTATAGGGCCTCGGAATTAGAGTAATCTGGACCCCTTATTGCCCCCTGGGCACCAGGCTATAGCCTAGGTCACATAATGGATAATCAGTTGGAAGAACTGACAAGCAAGACAACCAGAGTGAAATTTCCCAGGGAGTATACAGAATTCAGAGGCCATTTATTATCGAGTTTAAACCCGATAATTGGGATTTGTTATTGCCACTATTGATTGATGGCAATAAGAAATTCTTTACAATACGGATGTATTAAAAATCACACAGAGAGTCAAGTGTTCTGATTGGAGCCCATCCCTGCAATATGTAAAATAAAGTGATCGCATCAGTGACCATTTTACTTTGTACTGTGGGACCACCCGCAAGTGACTTACCATGGAGGGATCTGGAGGATCCCTTACCCGGTAAATTATGCAATATTTAGCCTATAGGCTACAATGGCTAACGCCATATTCAGACAAAGGGGGTAATTCCAAGTTGATCGCAGCAGGAATTTTGTTAGAAGTTATTGATTTTTATTTATTTATCCCCCCCCCCCCCCTATTTTTAATTTTCTCCTCCATAGCCCAGTAAAATGTTGCAATGTTAAGTATTGACTTGTGCCTTCTGGGGGTCCACTTCTTCACCAAACCCAGCCAAATCTCATCCTAACCCTCTGTTCCACGTTCTCTGGAGGTAATTCCAAGTTGATCGCAGCAGGATTTTTGTTAGCAATTGGGCAAAACCATGTGCACTGCAGGGGGGGGAGGGGGGCAGATATAACATGTGCAGAGAGCGTTAGATTTGGGTGGGTTATTTTATTTCTGTGCAGGGTAAATACTGGCTGCTTTATTTTTACTCTGCAAATTAGATTGCAGATTGAACACACCCCACCCAAATCTAACTCTCTCTGCACATGTTATATTTGCCTCCCCTGCAGTGCACATGGTTTTGCCCAACTGCTAACAAAATTCTTGCTGCGATCAACTTGGAATTACCCCCTTTAATGTTAGCTAACATGGTCATGCTATAGCAGCCTCCAGAGGAACCTATGGGGAATGCTATTGTGATCAGAAACAGCAACCACAGCTGATATCTCCCATATCTGCTACGGAACCCATGTATTTTTTATACGCAGTTCCATCTGAAGAAATTCACTGACTTGCAAGTATCTGAAGCTGAGATTTCAAGCACGGAACGCTGCACAATTAAAGGCTTGTCAGATATTTTACTGATGTCAAGAGAGAAAATGTAAAACAGCAGCGGTCGAAAATTGTGCCTTCCTACAAATATAGACTTGCCGTTTTATTTGGCTGCTCCATTACTCAGCCCAAAAATTGCTCACAGATGTGGATGAACATTTAAACACATATTGAGCAGCAGGGCTATTCAGAATGCTTTAACCAATTTTATAGCAATCCATAAAGGGGCATAATAATTAAAGATGAACGGGTTTGGTTCTCAGAGAACCGAACCCGCCCGAATGCCACCACCCGAGCCCGGATCCAAGCCCGGCTTGGGTTTTTCTGCCTGACTCGGCAACCAGAACGAGGCAAAACATCATCATCCTGCTGTCGGATTCTCGCGGGGTTTGGATTCCATATAAGTCGCCACGCGTCACCGCCATTTTCACTCTGGCATTGGAGAGTGTAGAGAGAGGATGTGTCTCCGTCCTCAGTGTCCTGCATCAGTTCAGTGGTGGTGTGTTGTGCTGCATCAGTTCAGTGGTGGTGTCTTGTGCTGCATGAGTCCAGTCACAGTGGTGGTGTCCCCTGCTGCCATATATCCAGTGCTGCTGTATAAGTCCAGTCCAGTGGTGCTGTGTTGTGATGCATCAGTTCAGTGGTGGTGTCTTGTGCTGCATCAGTCCAGTCACAGTGGTGGTCTCCTCTTCTGTCATATGTCCAGTGCTGCTGTATAAGTCCAGTCCATTGCAGTGGTGCTGTGTTGTCCTACATCAGTCCAGTGGTGGTGTCCCTGTGCTGCTGTATATGTCCATTGATACTGTTGTATATGTCCAGCGGTACTGCCGTATAATTCCAGTGATCCTGCCATATAATTCCAGTGGTACTGGCATATAAATCCAGTCCATTGATACTGCCGTATATGTCCAGTGGTACTGCCGTATAAATCCAGTGGTACTGCCGTATAATTCCAGTGATCCTGCCGTATAATTCCAGTGGTACTGGCGTATAAATTCAGTGATCCTGCCATATAATTCCAGTGGTACTGACGTATAATTCCAGTGGTACTGGTGTATAAATCCAGTGATCCTGCCGTATAATTCCAGTGATCCTGCCGTATAATTCCAGTGATCTTGCCGTATAATTCCAGTGGTACTGGCGTATAAATCCAGTGATCCTGCCATATAATTCCAGTGGTACTGGCGTATAAATCCAGTGATCCTGCCGTATAATTCCAGTGATACTGGCGTATAAGTCCAGTGATCCTGCCGTATAACTCCAGTGATCCTGCCGTATAATTCCAGTGGTACTGGCGTATAAATCCAGTGATCCTGCCATATAATTCCAGTGATCCTGCCGTATAAATCCAGTGATCCTGCCGTATAAATCCAGTGATCCTGCCGTATAATTCCAGCGGTACTGGCGTATAAATCCAGTCCAGTGATACTGCCGTATATGTCCAGTGGTACTGGCGTATAAATCCAGTGGTACTGCCGTATAATTCCAGTGATCCTGCCGTATAATTACAGTGGTACTGGCGTATAAGTCCAGTCCAGTGACACTGCCGTATATGTCCAGCAGTACGGCCGTATAAATCCAGTGATCCTGCCTTATAATTCCAGTGATCCTGACATATCATTCCAGTGATACTGCCGTAAATGTCCAATGGTACTGCCGTATGAATCCAGTAATACTGCCGTATATGTCCAGTGGTACTGCCATATAATTCCAATGATACTGCCGTATATGCAAAATCCTCAGCATGACGTTGGGGCTCCGTTGCGGGAGTCCGCTCAGGTGGGGGCGCGTCTGAAACTTCAGTCAGATTTGGGTTCAATCTGGCATGGATCCGTGGGTCTTACAAATAATACAAGCTGGAGTTTCAAGGTATTCCCCCATGCCGATTTTTCAAATTGGCCTTACCAGCTTCTGCTCCAGACAGGGAAGTGGTATCGGCAGCAATACAAAAATTGTGTCAGGATCAGGTGATTGTCCTGGTTCCCTTGTCGCAACAAGGAGAAGGTTTTTAGTCAAGCCTTTTCTTAGTCCCGAAGCCGGACGGCTCGGTCAGACCGATTCTAAACCTGAAAACACTGAATCTCTACCTGCAAAGGTTCAAATTCAAGATGGAATCTCTGAGGGCAGTGATTTCCAGTCTGGGGGAGATGGACTTCATGGTGTCAGTGGACATAAAAGATGCCTACTTACATGTTCCTATCTATCCTCCACATCAAACTTTTCTGAGATTCGTAGTGCAGGATTGTCATTACCAATTTCAAACGTTACCGTTCAGGTTCTCCACGGCACCGAGGTTGTTTACCAAGGTGATGGCGGAGATGATGGTCCTCCTTCGACGGCAAGGAGTCAACATAATTCCTTACCTGGACGATCTCCTGATAAAGGCAAGGTCCAGGGAAAGGTTGGTACAGAGCATTGCACTCTCCCTGACAATACTTCAACAACACGGTTGGATCATAAATTTTCCAAAGTCACAGTTGGAACCGACGACAAGATTATCATTTCTGGGGATGATACTGGACACAGAAGTACAGAGGGTATTTCTTCAAGTAGAAAAGGCTCTGGAAATCCAGAGAATGGTCAAACAAATTCTACAACCAACAAAAGTGTCGATTCATCAATGCATACGTTTGTTGGGGAAGATGGTAGCGGCCTACAAGGCCCTACAGTTTGGCCGATTCCATGCCAGAGTATTCCAGTGAGACCTATTGGACAAGTGGTCCGGATCCCATCTACACATGCATCAGAGGATAATCCTGTCATCCAAAGCCAGAATTTCGCTCCTGTGGTGGCTTCACAGTTCTCACCTCCTGGAAGGGTGCAGGTTCGGGATTCAGGATTGGGTCCTAGTAACCACGGATGCAAGTCTCCGAGGCTTGGGAGCAGTCACACAGGGGGAAAGCTTCCAGGGAAGATGGTCAAGTCAAGAAACCTGTCTTCACATAAACGTTCTGGAGTTGAGAGCCATTTACAACGGCCTTCTACAAGCGGTGCATCTTCTTCAAGATCAACCCGTATAGATCCAGTCAGACAATGTAACAGCAGTGGCGTACATAAACCGTCATGGCGGAACGAAAAGCAGAGCGGCAATGACAGAGGTGACCAAGATATTCCTCTGGGCAGAAAGACATGCAAGAGCTCTGTTGGCAATTTTCATTCCAGGAGTGGACAACTGGGAAGCGGACTTCCTCAGCAGACACGATCTCCACCCAGGAGAATGGGCCCTCCACCAAGAAGTCTTTGCAGAGGTGACAGGTCTTTGGGGAGTTCCTCAAGTAGACATGATGGTATCTCATCTCAACAAGAAGCTTCAGAGATATTGTTCCAGGTCGAGAGAACCTCAAGCAATAGCAGTGGATGCATTAGTGACCCATTGGGTGTTTCGGTCGGTGTATGTCTTCCCTCCACTTCCACTAATACCAAAAGTTCTCAGGATCATAAGAAGAACAGGGGTTCGAGCAATCCTCATTGTCCCAGACTGGCCAAGGAGGGCTTGGTATCCAGATCTTCAGGAGTTACTCATCAAAGATCCTCGGCCTCTTCCTCTTCGCGAGGACCTGCTGCGGCAGGGGCCGTGCGTGTATCAAGACTTACCGCGGCTACATTTGACGGCATGGCTGTTGAACGCCGGATCCTAGCCCGAAAGGGTATTCACAAAGAAGTAATTCCCACTCTTATTCAGGCCAGGAAAGGAGTGACGTCTAGACATTACCACTGTATTTGGAGAAAATATGTGTCTTGGTGTGAAACCAAGAAGACTCCAACGGAAGAATTTAAGTTAGGACGTTTTCTCCAATCTCTTCAGGCAGGTGTGGATGCAGGCTTAAGATTGGGTTCAATCAAGGTCCAAATTTCGGCTTTGTCCATTTTCTTTCAGAAACAATTGGCTTCTCTTCCGGAAGTTCAGACGTTCGTGAAGGGGTTCTGCACATCCAACCTCCTTTTGTGCCTCCTACGGCACCTTGGGATCTTAATGTGATGTTGCAGTTCCTTAAATCGGACTGGTTTGAACCTCTCCAAGAGGTCGAGTTAAAGTTTCTCACTTGGAAAGTGGTCATGCTGTTGGCCTTGGCATCCGCAAGGCGGGTGTCTTAGTTAGGGGCTTTGTCTCACAAGAGCCCTTATTTGATCTTCCATGAAGATAGGGCTGAGCTAAGAACTCGTCAGCAATTTCTTCCAAAGGTGGTTTCTTCTTTCCATGTGAACCAACCTATTGTGGTGCCAGTAGCTACTGACACTTCAGCTGTTTCAAAGTCTCTGGATGTGATCAGAGCTTTGAGAATTTATGTCACGAGAACAGCGCGGATAAGGAAAACAGAGGCTCTGTTTGTCTTGTATGTTCCCAACAAGATTGGGTGCCCTGCTTCTAAGCAGACTATTGCACGCTGGATCAGATGTACGATTCAGCACGCTCATTCCACGGCAGGATACCAAATTCGGTGAATGCCCATTCTACTAGAAGGTTGGCGCCTCTTGGGCGGCTGCCCGGGGCGTCTCGGCATCACAGCTCTGCCGAGCTTCTACTTAGTCATGGGCAAACACATTTGCTAAATTTTACAAGTTTGACACCTTGGCCGCTGATGACCTAAAGTTTGGTCAATCGGTTCTGCAGGGTCATCCGCACTCTCCCGCCCGTACTGGAGCTTTGGTATAACCCCATGGTACTAAAGTGGACCCCAGCATCCTCTAGGACGTATGAGAAAACAGGATTTTAATACCTACCGGTAAATCCTTTTCTCCTAGTCCGTAGAGGATGCTGGGCACCCAGCCCAGTGCGTACTTTACCTGCAGTAGTTATTTTGTTATGGTTTTACACAGGTGTTGTGTTAAAGTTGTTTTCAGCACATTGCTGAAATGGTCATGCTCGTTGGTATGGGTTATGTTGAATACCATGTTGTGCGGCATGGTTGAAGTGTGAGCTGGTATGAATCTCACCTTAAAAGTAAATCCTTTTCTCGAATTGTCCATCTCCCTGGGCACAGTTCCTATACTGAGTAGAGATGAGCGCCTGAAATTTTTCGGGTTTTGTGTTTTGGTTTTGGGTTCGGTTCCGCGGCCGTGTTTTGGGTTCGAACGCGTTTTGGCAAAACCTCACCGAATTTTTTTTGTCGGATTCGGGTGTGTTTTGGATTCGGGTGTTTTTTTCAAAAAACACTAAAAAACAGCTTAAATCATAGAATTTGGGGGTCATTTTGATCCCAAAGTATTATTAACCTCAAAAACCATAATTTACACTCATTTTCAGTCTATTCTGAATACCTCACACCTCACAATATTATTTTTAGTCCTAAAATTTGCACCGAGGTCGCTGTGTGAGTAAGATAAGCGACCCTAGTGGCCGACACAAACACCGGGCCCATCTAGGAGTGGCACTGCAGTGTCACGCAGGATGTCCCTTCCAAAAAACCCTCCCCAAACAGCACATGACGCAAAGAAAAAAAGAGGCGCAATGAGGTAGCTGTGTGAGTAAGATTAGCGACCCTAGTGGCCGACACAAACACCGGGCCCATCTAGGAGTGGCACTGCAGTGTCACGCAGGATGGCCCTTCCAAAAAACCCTCCCCAAACAGCACATGACGCAAAGAAAAAAAGAGGCGCAATGAGGTAGCTGTGTGAGTAAGATTAGCGACCCTAGTGGCCGACACAAACACCGGGCCCATCTAGGAGTGGCACTGCAGTGTCACGCAGGATGTCCCTTCCAAAAAACCCTCCCCAAACAGCACATGACGCAAAGAAAAAAAGAGGCGCAATGAGGTAGCTGTGTGAGTAAGATTAGCGACCCTAGTGGCCGACACAAACACCGGGCCCATCTAGGAGTGGCACTGCAGTGTCACGCAGGATGTCCCTTCCAAAAAACCCTCCCCAAACAGCACATGACGCAAAGAAAAAAAGAGGCGCAATGAGGTAGCTGACTGTGTGAGTAAGATTAGCGACCCTAGTGGCCGACACAAACACCGGGCCCATCTAGGAGTGGCACTGCAGTGTCACGCAGGATGTCCCTTCCAAAAAACCCTCCCCAATCAGCACATGATGCAAAGAAAAAGAAAAGAAAAAAGAGGTGCAAGATGGAATTGTCCTTGGGCCCTCCCACCCACCCTTATGTTGTATAAACAAAACAGGACATGCACACTGTAACCAACCCATCATTTCAGTGACAGGGTCTGCCACACGACTGTGACTGATATGACGGGTTGGTTTGGACCCCCCCCAAAAAAGAAGCAATTAATCTCTCCTTGCACAAACTGGCTCTACAGAGGCAAGATGTCCACCTCATCTTCACCCTCCGATATATCACCGTGTACATCCCCCTCCTCACAGATTATCAATTCGTCCCCACTGGAATCCACCATCTCAGCTCCCTGTGTACTTTGTGGAGGCAATTGCTGCTGGTCAATGTCTCCGCGGAGGAATTGATTATAATTCATTTTAATGAACATCATCTTCTCCACATTTTCTGGATGTAACCTCGTACGCCGATTGCTGACAAGGTGAGCGGCGGCACTAAACACTCTTTCGGAGTACACACTTGTGGGAGGGCAACTTAGGTAGAATAAAGCCAGTTTGTGCAAGGGCCTCCAAATTGCCTCTTTTTCCTGCCAGTATAAGTACGGACTGTGTGACGTGCCTACTTGGATGCGGTCACTCATATAATCCTCCACCATTCTATCAATGTTGAGAGAATCATATGCAGTGACAGTAGACGACATGTCCGTAATCGTTGTCAGGTCCTTCAGTCCGGACCAGATGTCAGCATCAGCAGTCGCTCCAGACTGCCCTGCATCACCGCCAGCGGGTGGGCTCGGAATTCTGAGCCTTTTCCTCGCACCCCCAGTTGCGGGAGAATGTGAAGGAGGAGATGTTGACAGGTCGCGTTCCGCTTGACTTGACAATTTTGTCACCAGCAGGTCTTTCAACCCCAGCAGACTTGTGTCTGCCGGAAAGAGAGATCCAAGGTAGGCTTTAAATCTAGGATCGAGCACGGTGGCCAAAATGTAGTGCTCTGATTTCAACAGATTGACCACCCGTGAATCCTTGTTAAGCGAATTAAGGGCTGCATCCACAAGTCCCACATGCCTAGCGGAATCGCTCCCTTTTAGCTCCTTCTTCAATGCCTCCAGCTTCTTCTGCAAAAGCCTGATGAGGGGAATGACCTGACTCAGGCTGGCAGTGTCTGAACTGACTTCACGTGTGGCAAGTTCAAAGGGCATCAGAACCTTGCACAACGTTGAAATCATTCTCCACTGCACTTGAGACAGGTGCATTCCACCTCCTATATCGTGCTCAATTGTATAGGCTTGAATGGCCTTTTGCTGCTCCTCCAACCTCTGAAGCATATAGAGGGTTGAATTCCACCTCGTTACCACTTCTTGCTTCAGATGATGGCAGGGCAGGTTCAGTAGTTTTTGGTGGTGCTCCAGTCTTCTGTACGTGGTGCCTGTACGCCGAAAGTGTCCCGCAATTTTTCTGGCCACCGACAGCATCTCTTGCACGCCCCTGTCGTTTTTTAAAAAATTCTGCACCACCAAATTCAAGGTATGTGCAAAACATGGGACGTGCTGGAATTTGCCCATATTTAATGCACACACAATATTGCTGGCGTTGTCCGATGCCACAAATCCACAGGAGAGTCCAATTGGGGTAAGCCATTCCGCGATGATCTTCCTCAGTTGCCGTAAGAGGTTTTCAGCTGTGTGCGTATTCTGGAAAGCGGTGATACAAAGCGTAGCCTGCCTAGGAAAGAGTTGGCGTTTGCGAGATGCTGCTACTGGTGCCGCCGCTGCTGTTCTTGCGGCGGGAGTCCATACATCTACCCAGTGGGCTGTCACAGTCATATAGTCCTGACCCTGCCCTGCTCCACTTGTCCACATGTCCGTGGTTAAGTGGACATTGGGTACAACTGCATTTTTTAGGACACTGGTGAGTCTTTTTCTGACGTCCGTGTACATTCTCGGTATCGCCTGCCTAGAGAAGTGGAACCTAGATGGTATTTGGTAACGGGGGCACACTGCCTCAATAAATTGTCTAGTTCCCTGTGAACTAACGGCGGATACCGGACGCACGTCTAACACCAACATAGTTGTCAAGGCCTCAGTTATCCGCTTTGCAGTAGGATGACTGCTGTGATATTTCATCTTCCTCGCAAAGGACTGTTGAACAGTCAATTGCTTACTGGAAGTAGTACAAGTGGGCTTACGACTTCCCCTCTGGGATGACCATCGACTCCCAGCGGCAACAACAGCAGCGCCAGCAGCAGTAGGCGTTACACGCAAGGATGCATCGGAGGAATCCCAGGCAGGAGAGGACTCGTCAGAATTGCCAGTGACATGGCCTGCAGGACTATTGGCATTCCTGGGGAAGGAGGAAATTGACACTGAGGGAGTTGGTGGGGTGGTTTGCGTGAGCTTGGTTACAAGAGGAAGGGATTTACTGGTCAGTGGACTGCTTCCGCTGTCACCCAAAGTTTTTGAACTTGTCACTGACTTATTATGAATGCGCTGCAGGTGACGTATAAGGGAGGATGTTCCGAGGTGGTTAACGTCCTTACCCCTACTTATTACAGCTTGACAAAGGGAACACACGGCTTGACACCTGTTGTCCGCATTTCTGGTGAAATACCTCCACACCGAAGAGCTGATTTTTTTGGTATTTTCACCTGGCATGTCAACGGCCATATTCCTCCCACGGACAACAGGTGTCTCCCCGGGTGCCTGACTTAAACAAACCACCTCACCATCAGAATCCTCCTGGTCAATTTCCTCCCCAGCGCCAGCAACACCCATATCCTCCTCATCCTGGTGTACTTCAACACTGACATCTTCAATCTGACTATCAGGAACTGGACTGCGGGTGCTCCTTCCAGCACTTGCAGGGGGCGTGCAAATGGTGGAAGGCGCATGCTCTTCACGTCCAGTGTTGGGAAGGTCAGGCATCGCAACCGACACAATTGGACTCTCCTTGTGGATTTGGGATTTCGAAGAATGCACAGTTCTTTGCTGTGCTGCTTTTGCCAGCTTGAGTCTTTTCATTTTTCTAGCGAGAGGCTGAGTGCTTCCATCCTCATGTGAAGCTGAACCACTAGCCATGAACATAGGCCAGGGCCTCAGCCGTTCCTTGCCACTCCGTGTGGTAAATGGCATATTGGCAAGTTTACGCTTCTCCTCCGACAATTTTATTTTAGGTTTTGGAGTCCTTTTTTTACTGATATTTGGTGTTTTGGATTTGACATGCTCTGTACTATGACATTGGGCATCGGCCTTGGCAGACGACGTTGCTGGCATTTCATCGTCTCGGCCATGACTAGTGGCAGCAGCTTCAGCACGAGGTGGAAGTGGATCTTGATCTTTCCCTAATTTTGGAACCTCAACATTTTTGTTCTCCATATTTTAATAGGCACAACTAAAAGGCACCTCAGGTAAACAATGGAGATGGATGGATTGGATACTAGTATACAATTATGGACGGGCTGCCGAGTGCCGACACAGAGGTAGCCACAGCCGTGAACTACCGCACTGTACTGTGTCTGCTGCTAATATATAGACTGGTTGATAAAGAGATAGTATACTCGTAACTAGTATGTATGTATAAAGAAAGAAAAAAAAACCACGGTTAGGTGGTATATACAATTATGGACGGGCTGCCGAGTGCCGACACAGAGGTAGCCACAGCCGTGAACTACCGCACTGTACTGTGTCTGCTGCTAATATATAGACTGGTTGATAAAGAGATAGTATACTCGTAACTAGTATGTATGTATAAAGAAAGAAAAAAAAACCACGGTTAGGTGGTATATACAATTATGGACGGGCTGCCGAGTGCCGACACAGAGGTAGCCACAGCCGTGAACTACCGCACTGTACTGTGTCTGCTGCTAATATATAGACTGGTTGATAAAGAGATAGTATACTCGTAACTAGTATGTATGTATAAAGAAAGAAAAAAAAACCACGGTTAGGTGGTATATACAATTATGGACGGGCTGCCGAGTGCCGACACAGAGGTAGCCACAGCCGTGAACTACCGCACTGTACTGTGTCTGCTGCTAATATATAGACTGGTTGATAAAGAGATAGTATACTCGTAACTAGTATGTATGTATAAAGAAAGAAAAAAAAACCACGGTTAGGTGGTATATACAATTATGGACGGGCTGCCGAGTGCCGACACAGAGGTAGCCACAGCCGTGAACTACCGCACTGTACTGTGTCTGCTGCTAATATAGACTGGTTGATAAAGAGATAGTATACTCGTAACTAGTATGTATGTATAAAGAAAGAAAAAAAAAACCACGGTTAGGTGGTATATACAATTATGGACGGGCTGCCGAGTGCCGACACAGAGGTAGCCACAGCCGTGAACTACCGCACTGTACTGTGTCTGCTGCTAATATAGACTGGTTGATAAAGAGATAGTATACTCGTAACTAGTATGTATGTATAAAGAAAGAAAAAAAAACCACGGTTAGGTGGTATATACAATTATGGACGGGCTGCCGAGTGCCGACACAGAGGTAGCCACAGCCGTGAACTACCGCACTGTACTGTGTCTGCTGCTAATATATAGACTGGTTGATAAAGAGATAGTATACTCGTAACTAGTATGTATGTATAAAGAAAGAAAAAAAAACCACGGTTAGGTGGTATATACAATTATGGACGGGCTGCCGAGTGCCGACACAGAGGTAGCCACAGCCGTGAACTACCGCACTGTACTGTGTCTGCTGCTAATATAGACTGGTTGATAAAGAGATAGTATACTCGTAACTAGTATGTATGTATAAAGAAAGAAAAAAAAACCACGGTTAGGTGGTATATACAATTATGGACGGGCTGCCGAGTGCCGACACAGAGGTAGCCACAGCCGTGAACTACCGCACTGTACTGTGTCTGCTGCTAATATAGACTGGTTGATAAAGAGATAGTATACTCGTAACTAGTATGTATGTATAAAGAAAGAAAAAAAAAACCACGGTTAGGTGGTATATACAATTATGGACGGGCTGCCGAGTGCCGACACAGAGGTAGCCACAGCCGTGAACTACCGCACTGTACTGTGTCTGCTGCTAATATATAGACTGGTTGATAAAGAGATAGTATACTCGTAACTAGTATGTATGTATAAAGAAAGAAAAAAAAACCACGGTTAGGTGGTATATACAATTATGGACGGGCTGCCGAGTGCCGACACAGAGGTAGCCACAGCCGTGAACTACCGCACTGTACTGTGTCTGCTGCTAATATAGACTGGTTGATAAAGAGATAGTATACTCGTAACTAGTATGACTATAAAGAAAGAAAAAAAAACCACGGTTAGGTGGTATATACAATTATGGACGGGCTGCCGAGTGCCGACACAGAGGTAGCCACAGCCGTGAACTACCGCACTGTACTGTGTCTGCTGCTAATATAGACTGGTTGATAAAGAGATAGTATACTACTAATATTATATATACTGGTGGTCAGGTCACTGGTCACTAGTCACACTGGCAGTGGCACTCCTGCAGCAAAAGTGTGCACTGTTTAATTTTAATATAATATTATGTACTCCTGGCTCCTGCTATAACCTATAACTGGCACTGCAGTAGTGCTCCCCAGTCTCCCCCACAATTATAAGCTGTGTGAGCTGAGCAGTCAGACAGATATATAATATATATAGATGATGCAGCACACTGGCCTGAGCCTGAGCAGTGCACACAGATATGGTATGTGACTGACTGAGTCACTGTGTGTATCGCTTTTTTCAGGCAGAGAACGGATATATTAAATAAACTGCACTGTGTGTCTGGTGGTCACTCACTATATAATATATTATGTACTCCTGGCTCCTGCTATAACCTATAACTGGCACTGCAGTAGTGCTCCCCAGTCTCCCCCACAATTATAAGCTGTGTGAGCTGAGCAGTCAGACAGATATATATAATATTATATATAGATAATAGATGATGCAGCACACTGGCCTGAGCCTGAGCAGTGCACACAGATATGGTATGTGACTGAGTCACTGTGTGCTGTGTATCGCTTTTTTCAGGCAGAGAACGGATTATAAAGTAAACTGCACTGTCCTCACTAGTAAACTCTCTCCACTCAGTCTCTACACTTCTACAGTAACAGTACTCCTCCTAGTCAGCTCCAGTAAATCTCTCTCAGTCTCTTATAATCTAAATGGAGAGGACGCCAGCCACGTCCTCTCCCTATCAATCTCAATGCACGTGTGAAAATGGCGGCGACGCGCGGCTCCTTATATAGAATCCGAGTCTCGCGATAGAATCCGAGCCTCGCGAGAATCCGACAGCGTCATGATGACGTTCGGGCGCGCTCGGGTTAACCGAGCAAGGCGGGAAGATCCGAGTCGCTCGGACCCGTGAAAAAAAACATGAAGTTCTGGCGGGTTCGGATTCAGAGAAACCGAACCCGCTCATCTCTAATACTGAGGTCTGGATGAAGGGCATAGAGGGAGGAGCCAGTTCACACTCTGAAAAAGTCTTAAAGTGCCCATGGCTCCTGCGGAACCGTCTATACCCCATGGTACTAAAGTGGACCCCAGCATCCTCTACGGACTAGGAGAAAAGGATTTACCGGTACGTATTAAAATCCTGTTTTATGTGAGTGGGACCAATAAATGAGTCTTTTTTCTATGGTGCCATCTCTTATTTGCACTATTGGATTATTTTTTAAGTTTTAGGAATTAAGATCTACACTATGATGGACTTCTAAATTAATTTGAGAGTGATATTTATTGCCATTTACCAATGTGTAAGCAATTCATCTTATAATAATTTTTTAAACAGTAGCGCCACGAGTGGACACTTTTGATTGATTATACTGCTGATGGGACTGTTTGCAGAAATGACTGACCGTCCCACTTGCTGGGGGGTGGGGGGGTGATTGTGTGATAATTTTGGGGGACAATTCTGCAGATTTGCCTAGATTGTAAAACCTGCAGCTATTATGTATATCACTGCAGAACCCTATGAAGAGCGACCTTTCTCCCAGTCATCCCATCTTGTTAACAGACTGGAAGACGGGCGGACAGTAGAGATGTGCACTTGAAATTTTTCGGGTTTTGTGTTTTGGTTTTGGGTTCGGTTCCGCGGCCGTGTTTTGGGTTCGACCGCGTTTTGGCAAAATCTCACCGAATTTTTTTTGTCGGATTCGGGTGTGTTTTGGATTCGGGTGTTTTTTTCAAAAAACCCTAAAAAACAGCTTAAATCATAGAATTTGGGGGTCATTTTGATCCCAAAGTATTATTAACCTCAAAAACCATAATTTCCACTCATTTTCAGTCTATTCTGAATACCTCACACCTCACAATATTATTTTTAGTCCTAAAATTTGCACCGAGGTAGCTGTGTGAGTAAGATAAGCGACCCTAGTGGCCGACACAAACACCGGGCCCATCTAGGAGTGGCACTGCAGTGTCACGCAGGATGGCCCTTCCAAAAAACACTCCCCAAACAGCACATGACGCAAAGAAAAAAAGAGGCGCAATGAGGTAGCTGTGTGAGTAAGCTAAGCGACCCTAGTGGCCGACACAAACACCGGGCCCATCTAGGAGTGGCACTGCAGTGTCACGCAGGATGGCCCTTCCAAAAAACACTCCCCAAACAGCACATGACGCAAAGAAAAAAAGAGGCGCAATGAGGTAGCTGTGTGAGTAAGCTAAGCGACCCTAGTGGCCGACACAAACACCGGGCCCATCTAGGAGTGGCACTGCAGTGTCACGCAGGATGGCCCTTCCAAAAAACACTCCCCAAACAGCACATGACGAAAAGAAAAAAAGAGGCGCAATGAGGTAGCTGTGTGAGTGCTTTTGCCAGCTTGAGTCTTTTCAGTTTTCTAGCGAGAGGCTGAGTGCTTCCATCCTCATGTGAAGCTGAACCACTAGCCATGAACATAGGCCAGGGCCTCAGCAGTTCCTTGCCACTCCGTGTGGTAAATGGCATATTGGCAAGTTTACGCTTCTCCTCCGACAATTTTATTTTAGATTTTGGAGTCCTTTTTTTACTGATATTTGGTGTTTTGGATTTGACATGCTCTGTACTATGACATTGGGCATCGGCCTTGGCAGACGACGTTGCTGGCATTTCATCGTCTCGGCCATGACTAGTGGCAGCAGCTTCAGCACGAGGTGGAAGTGGATCTTGATCTTTCCCTAATTTTGGAACCTCAACATTTTTGTTCTCCATATTTTAATAGGCACAACTAAAAGGCACCTCAGGTAAACAATGGAGATGGATGGATACTAGTATACTTATGGATGGACGAGCGACTGCCGACACAGAGGTAGCTACAGCCGTGGACTACCGTACTGTGTCTGCTGCTAATATAGACTGGATGATAATGAGATGAAATCAATATATATTATATCACACTAGTACTGCAGCCGGACAGGTAGATATATTTATTATGTAATGACTGATGACGGACCTGCTGGACACTGTCAGCTCAGCAGCACCGCAGACTGCTACAGTAAGCTACTATAGTAGTATGTATAAAGAAGAAAGAAAAAAAAAAACCACGGGTAGGTGGTATACAATATTATATATATATTATATACAATTATATATATATATATATATATATATTAAACTGGTGGTGACTGGTGGTCAGGTCACTGGTCACACTATCAGCAACTTGCAAGTAGTACTCCTAAGCAGACAATCACAATATATATTATACTGGTGGTCACAGTGTGGTCACAATGGCAGTGTGGCACTCTGGCAGCAAAAGTGTGCACTGTACGTTATATGTACTCCTGAGTCCTGCTCTCAGACTCTAACTGCTCCCCACTGTCAGTGTCTCCCCCACAAGTCAGATAATATACAGTCACACTATCTATCACTTCAGCAAGTAACTAGTACTCCTCCTAATGCTCCCCAAAATTACTACTGTGTCTCTCTCTACTGTCTCACTCTCTTCTCTATAAACGGAGAGGACGCCAGCCACGTCCTCTCCCTATCAATCTCAATGCACGTGTGAAAATGGCGGCGACGCGCGGCTCCTTATATAGAATCCGAGTCTCGCGATAGAATCCGAGCCTCGCGAGAATCCGACAGCGGGATGATGACGTTCGGGCGCGCTCGGGTTAACCGAGCAAGGCGGGAAGATCCGAGTCGCTCGGCCCCGTGTAAAAAAACATGAAGTTCTGGCGGGTTCGGATTCCGAGGAACCGAACCCGCTCATCCCTAGCGGACAGTGGAGATAATAGTGACAGTTTTTCAGATGTTCATCAATAAAATGTAAGTATCTTTTAAATATAATTGCAGCTTTGTTATTTTTATATAGGAACAGAGCCTTATAGGGCCTCGGAATTAGAGTAATCTGGACCCCTTATTGCCCCCTGGGCACCAGGCTATAGCCTAGGTCACATAATGGATAATCAGTTGGAAGAACTGACAAGCAAGACAACCAGAGTGAAATTTCCCAGGGAGTATACAGAATTCAGAGGCCATTTATATTCGAGTTTAAACCCGATAATTGGGATTTGTTATTGCCACTATTGATGGCAATAAGAAATTCTTTACAATACGGATGTATTAAAAATCACACAGAGAGTCAAGTGTTCTGATTGGAGCCCATCCCTGCAATATGTAAAATAAAGTGATCGCATCAGTGACCATTTTACTTTGTGCTGTGGGACCACCCGCAAGTAACTTACCATGGAGGGATCTGGAGGATCCCTTACCCGGTAAATTATGCAATATTTAGCCTATAGGCTACAATGGCTAACGCCATATTCAGACAAAGGGGGTAATTCCAAGTTGATCGCAGCAGGAATTTTGTTAGAAGTTATTGATTTTTATTTATTTACCCCCCCCCCCCCCTATTTTTAATTTTCTCCTCCATAGCCCAGTAAAATGTTGCAATGTTAAGTATTGACTTGTGCCTTCTGGGGGTCCACTTCTTCACCAAACCCAGCCAAATCTCATCCTAACCCTCTGTTCCACGTTCTCTGGAGGTAATTCCAAGTTGATCGCAGCAGGATTTTTGTTAGCAATTGGGCAAAACCATGTGCACTGCAGGGGGGGGGAGGGGGGCAGATACAACATGTGCAGAGAGAGTTAGATTTGGGTGGGTTATTTTATTTCTGTGCAGGGTAAATACTGGCTGCTTTATTTTTACTCTGCAAATTAGATTGCAGATTGAACACACCCCACCCAAATCTAACTCTCTCTGCACATGTTATATTTGCCTCCCCTGCAGTGCACATGGTTTTGCCCAACTGCTAATAAAATTCTTGCTGCGATCAACTTGGAATTACCCCCTTTAATGTTAGCTAACATGGTCATGCTATAGCAGCCTCCAGAGGAACCTATGGGGAATGCTATTGTGATCAGAAACAGCAACCACAGCTGATATCTCCCATATCTGCTACGGAACCCATGTATTTTTTATACGCAGTTCCATCTGAAGAAATTCACTGACTTGCAAGTATCTGAAGCTGAGATTTCAAGCACGGAACGCTGCACAATTAAAGGCTTGTCAGATATTTTACTGATGTCAAGAGAGAAAATGTAAAACAGCAGCGGTCGAAAATTGTGCCTTCCTACAAATATAGACTTGCCGTTTTATTTGGCTGCTCCATTACTCAGCCCAAAAATTGCTCACAGATGTGGATGAACATTTAAACACATATTGAGCAGCAGGGCTATTCAGAATGCTTTAACCAATTTTATAGCAATCCATAAAGGGGCATAATAATTAAAGATGAACGGGTTTGGTTCTCAGAGAACCGAACCCGCCCGAATGCCACCACCCGAGCCCGGATCCAAGCCCGGCTTGGGTTTTTCTGCCTGACTCGGCAACCAGAACGAGGCAAAACATCATCATCCTGCTGTCGGATTCTCGCGGGGTTTGGATTCCATATAAGTCGCCACGCGTCACCGCCATTTTCACTCTGGCATTGGAGAGTGTAGAGAGAGGATGTGTCTCCGTCCTCAGTGTCCTGCATCAGTTCAGTGGTGGTGTGTTGTGCTGCATCAGTTCAGTGGTGGTGTCTTGTGCTGCATGAGTCCAGTCACAGTGGTGGTGTCCCCTGCTGCCATATATCCAGTGCTGCTGTATAAGTCCAGTCCAGTGGTGCTGTGTTGTGATGCATCAGTTCAGTGGTGGTGTCTTGTGCTGCATCAGTCCAGTCACAGTGGTGGTCTCCTCTTCTGTCATATGTCCAGTGCTGCTGTATAAGTCCAGTCCATTGCAGTGGTGCTGTGTTGTCCTACATCAGTCCAGTGGTGGTGTCCCTGTGCTGCTGTATATGTCCATTGATACTGTTGTATATGTCCAGCGGTACTGCCGTATAATTCCAGTGATCCTGCCATATAATTCCAGTGGTACTGGCATATAAATCCAGTCCATTGATACTGCCGTATATGTCCAGTGGTACTGCCGTATAAATCCAGTGGTACTGCCGTATAATTCCAGTGATCCTGCCGTATAATTCCAGTGGTACTGGCGTATAAATTCAGTGATCCTGCCATATAATTCCAGTGGTACTGACGTATAATTCCAGTGGTACTGGTGTATAAATCCAGTGATCCTGCCGTATAATTCCAGTGATCCTGCCGTATAATTCCAGTGATCTTGCCGTATAATTCCAGTGGTACTGGCGTATAAATCCAGTGATCCTGCCATATAATTCCAGTGGTACTGGCGTATAAATCCAGTGATCCTGCCGTATAATTCCAGTGATACTGGCGTATAAGTCCAGTGATCCTGCCGTATAACTCCAGTGATCCTGCCGTATAATTCCAGTGGTACTGGCGTATAAATCCAGTGATCCTGCCATATAATTCCAGTGATCCTGCCGTATAAATCCAGTGATCCTGCCGTATAAATCCAGTGATCCTGCCGTATAATTCCAGCGGTACTGGCGTATAAATCCAGTCCAGTGATACTGCCGTATATGTCCAGTGGTACTGGCGTATAAATCCAGTGGTACTGACGTATAATTCCAGTGATCCTGCCGTATAATTACAGTGGTACTGGCGTATAAGTCCAGTCCAGTGACACTGCCGTATATGTCCAGCAGTACGGCCGTATAAATCCAGTGATCCTGCCTTATAATTCCAGTGATCCTGACATATCATTCCAGTGATACTGCCGTAAATGTCCAATGGTACTGCCGTATGAATCCAGTAATACTGCCGTATATGTCCAGTGGTACTGCCATATAATTCCAATGATACTGCCGTATATATATATATATATATATATATATATATATATAGATATAGATATAGATAGATATAGATAGATAGATAGATACCCTGTTGCAAAGCGGATTACTGAGGCCATAACAACTATGCTGGTGTTAGACATGCATCCGGTATCCGCCATTAGTGCAGTGGGTCTGCAGTGCCACTCCTAGATGGGCCAGGTGTTTGTGCCGCACACTTGTGTCACTTAGCTTAGTCATCCAGCTACCTCATTGCACCTCTTTTTCTTCTTTGTATGATGTGCTGTTTGGGGCCTAGTTTTTTTTAAGTGCCATCCTGTCTGACACTGCAGTGCCACTCCTAGATGGGCCAGGTGTTTGTGCCGCACACTTGTGTCGCTTAGCTTAGTCATGCAGTGACCTCGGTGCAACCTTTTGGCCTAAAAACAATATTGTGAGGTGTTCAGAATAGACTGGAAATTAGTGGAAATTATTGTTATTGAGGGTAATAATACCGTAGGATCAAAATTACTCCTAAATTCTGTGATTTTAGCTGTTTTTATGTTTTGTTTTTTTTCAAAAATCATCCAGATCCAAAACCAAAACTCAAAAGGGTGGTTTTGGCAAAACCAATCCAGGTCCAAAACACAAGCATGGAACCAGAACCAAAACCAAAACACAAAACACGAAAAGTGCGCGCCGCACATCTCTAATAATAGCGCATAAGGGGGCCTATGAGCAGTGAGGCCTCTCCTGTGAGCAGCGGCACGCCCTCCCCATCCACGCATCTTACCTTGTGTTGGTAAGCTGATGCCTCCTCCTCCACGACACCATCTTCCCTGTCTTTACAGCCGAGCACACGCTGCTGTTTTGCTAGGCTGCGGTGTAGTCAGGGAGGCTGCAGTGTAGTCAGAGAGGCTGCTGCCGCCAAGCGCCACTATCCTCAGCCTGCACAGGGGGGAGCGAGCATACTGATTGCGCACCCCCTGGATTGTGTGGAATGTGGATGCATGTCACAGTGTGCATGCATCTCGCGGTATGTATGCAATATCTTGCGATTTGGCTGTGTCTCACAGTGTGCATGTGTCTCACAGTGTGGATGTGTCTCGCAGTGTGCATGCATCTAGCGGTGTGGATGTGTCTCGCAGTGTGCATGCATCTAGCGGTGTGGATGTGTCTCGCAGTGTGCATGCATCTAGCGGTGTGGATGTGTCTCGCAGTGTGCATGCATCTTGCAGTGTGGATGCATCCAGCGGTGTGCACGAACAGAGTACTGATTGAGGCGTTATCTGAAGTTTATGGGAAATGTGAGGGGTGCTCCTGTGTGGTATTATAGGAATGTTGCGGATGTGTTGCTTTACTGGATTGAACACTTAATGGCTCTTTCCAGAGGTGTTATTCTGATGGAGCATCTGCAGCTAACAAGGGGCTGGTGTAAGTTTCGATGGTGTGACCTATGGTTGCTTCTCACCAAGTGGGCTTCTCAATCCTTGCACATGCGGGCACATTGCTGCCAAATAGGCAGAGCAGGCAAAATATAGGAAAAATGAATCAACTCAAATATACGAAAATTTTACATTATAGGCTGTATTAATGTCATAGAAAATACTATATTAATGCAATGTACCCATTAACAACTTAACCTACATAAACCATACACAAAAATATTGTTTACTTCAAAAGTACATGCATGTATCAAAATAATGCATCCCATCACAGAATGAATAATAATAATAGTATTGCTGTAGTAGATGCATCATATAAAAGCTAAGAACATCTACATACATGAAAAAGTAAATCTAATTAAATATATTAAATACAAAACAAAAATCCATTTGAGAACTTGATTTCAGTCTTCCCGGTTTCAGTGATGTGGTTTCCATTGTTTTAAATATACCATTTTCACAATTAATGTGTAAAACTAAGGGGGTTATTCAGAGTTGGTCGCAGATTTAGCAAAAGCAATTCCTACTGCACTTTGCCGATGTTCGGGGACTGCTCATGTGTAGAACGGGGCTGCGATTCTTTTCTCTAAAATGTGAACGCCTTTGATTGACAGGCAGAGGTGTTCACGGGCAAGGGCGGGGACAGTCAGCATCTGGAAAATGGGGGGGGGGGGGTGTCACCCCTGTTTTCCGGGAGTGGCAAAGCCAAGGACTGGGTCGCGAGACGTAGTTTCCTTGGCCCTGCAAGCCGCACTGCGACGGCAAGGCTGAATAAGCTGAACCTTACTCAGGCTGCCGTCGCAGATGAACTTCCACAGCGTGGTATGCACCTCCTCCAGAATTTGCATTGCTAAGGACTGCAAATACAGCAGCTTTGCATTTGCAATCCTTAATTAATCAAGCCCTTAGTACACAAAGCATCATAATACTAGGACATTATTTTGATTTTCAGCAAATCAATTAATAAATCTTTTGTACTTTAAAAAAAAATCCTAAACATTATAAAAGACATTTGGCAGCTTAATCACAACTTGTCATTCAAATTCTAAATTTGGTAAAGTATTCTAATGCAGAAACTCCTCCGACCCCAAACGAAGATTGAAATTCTAAATTTGGCGAAACATTTTATGCAGAACCCTCACGGACTCTACAGAACCCTTTCAGACATTATAAATCATAAGCAAGTTTTATTGCACTCAGTGGCGACCTGGCCTCTTTTATGTGAGATGCATGTAATCGCCACCAATATATCACCCTTTTATTACAGTGCATCCGAAAAGTATTCACAGCACTTCACTTTTTCCACATTTTGTAATGTTACAGCCTTATTCCAAAATGGAATTCATTTATTTTTTCCCTCAGAATTCTACACACAATGGTGGTCATTCCGAGTTGTTCGCTCGCTGCCGATTTTCGCAGTGCAGCGATCAAGTGAAAAAACTTCAAAAATGCGCATGCGCACGGTACGCGGCACGCATGCGCTAAGTACTTTCACACAAAACTTTGTAGATTTACACAAGCTCGAGCGACGTTTTTTCATCGCTCGAGTGATCGTAGTGTGATTGACAGGAAGTGGGTGTTTCTGGGCAGAAACTGGACGTTTTCAGTGAGTGTGCTAAAAAACGCAGGCGTGCCAGGTAAAAACGCAGGAGTGGCTGGAGAAACGGGGGAGTGGCTGGCCGAACGCAGGGCGTGTTTGTGACGTCAAACCAGGAACTAAACGGACTGAGGTGATCGCAGTCTAGGAGTAGGTCTGGAGCTACTCAGAAACTGCAGGGAATTATTTAGTAGCAGTACTGCTAATCTTTCGGTCGCTATTCTGCTAAGCTAAGATACACTCCCAGAGGGCGGCGGCCTAGCGTGTGCAATGCTGCTAAAAGCAGCTAGCGAGCGAACAACTCGGAATGACCACCAATACCCCATAATGACAAAGTGAAAAAAGTTTTTTTGAGATTTTTGCAAATTTATTAAAAATAAAAAACTAAGAAATCACATGTACATGTACAGCTCAATACTTTGTTGATGCACCTTTGGCAGCAATTACAGCCTCAAGTCTTTTTGAATATGATGCCACAAGCTTGGCACACCTATCTTTGGGCAGTTTCGCCCATTCCTCTTTGCAGCACCTCTGAGGCTCCATCAGGTTGGATGAAAAGCGTTGGTGCACAGCCATTTTCAGATCTCTCCAGAGATGTTCAATCAGATTCAAGTCTGGGCTCTGGCTGGGCCACTTAGTGAAATTCATAGAGTTGTCCTGAAGCCACTCATTTGACATCTTGGCTGTGTGCTTAGGGTCATTGTCCTGCTGAAAGATGAACCGTCACCCCAGTCTGAGGTCAAGAGTGCTCTGGAGCAGGTTTTCATCCAGGATGTATCTGTACATTGCTGCATTCATCTTTCCCTCTATCCTGACTAGTCTCCCAGTTCCTGCCGCTGAAAAACATCCCCACAGCTTGATGCTGTCACCACCATGCTTCACTGTAGGGATGGTATTGGCGTGTGATGAGTGGGGCCTGGTTTCCTCCAAACATGACGCCTTGCATTCACACCAAAAAGTTCAATCTTGTCTCATCAAATCAGAGAATTTTGTTTCTCATGGTCTGAGAGTCCTTCAGGTGCATTTTGGCAAACTCCAGACAGGCTGCCGTGTGCTTTTTAATAAGGAGTGGATTCCATCTGACCACTTTACCATACAGACAGATTGGTGGATTGCTACAGAGATGGTTGTCTTTTTGGAAAGTTCTGCTCTCTCCACAGAGGAATGCTCTAGCTCTGAAAGAGTGACCATCGGGTTCTTGGTCACCTCCCTGACTAGAGCCCTTCTCCCTCGATCGCTCAGTTTAGATGGCCGGCCAGCTCTAGAAAGAGTTCTGATGGTTCCGAACTTTTTCCATTTATGGATGATGGAGGCCACTGTGCTTATAAAGACAAAGCAGCATTTTTTTCTGTACCCTTCCCCAGATTTGTGCCTCCGACTCTCGGAGGTCTACAGACAATTCCTCTGACTTCATGCTTGGTTTGTGCTCAGACATGCACTGTCAAGTGTGGGATCTTATACAGACAGGTGTGTGCCTTTCCAAATCATGTCCAATCAACTGAATTTACCACAGGTGGACTCCAATTAAGCTGTAGGAACATCTCAAGGATGATCCGTGGAAACAGGATGCCCCATAACTCAATTTTGAGCTTCATGGCAAAGGCTGCGAATATTTATGTACATGTGATTTCTTAGTTTTTTATTTTTATTAAATTTGCAAAAATCACAAAAATAACTTTTTCACATTGTCATTATGGGGTATGTAGAATTTTGAGGGGGAAAATTAATTTATTCCATTTTGGAATAAGGCTGTAACATAACAAAATGTGGAAAACGTGAAGCGCTGTGAATCAGGGGCCTAGCTAGAAATTTGTGGGCCCCATAGCAAGATTTTGAAAGGGCCCCTCTGCGCTCCTCAAAAGCGACAGGGAGTGAGGTGGTGGTTTTGAGGTGACAGTAGTGCCCCTTATTCATGTTATGCCACACAGTACAGCCCATTCACGTTATGCCACACAGTAGAGGCCCCTTACACCATGTAATGACACAGTAGTAGTGCCGATTACACCGTTATGCCACACACAGTAATGCCCATTGGCCCACATTATGCCCCATACAGTAATGCCCAGATAACACCAACCTATCCATGTCCAGGGAGTTTGAAGCTGGCGTCCATCCAGGGATTCCCCCGCCACCACTGCAGCTGGGATCCGTCCAGGGTCCCAACTCCTCATCACAAGCCACTTCAGCGTCCCGTTGCGAGCTAGCATTTCATAGAATGTGCAGCTGTGTCATGACATCACATCGCACATTTCTGAAACTTCCCCCGCTGAATACAGTGGTGCTGTATGGGTAGTGGGGGGGGGCTTGTGGATGGTCAGACAGGTCTTGATTGTGGCGGAATGAGGGCCTCATGCCATCACATACACCCCCCTATTCCCACAATCACTGCCCAGCATTACACATGGTACAAGCTCATGCCCAGCACATACATCCCCTTTTCCCACAGTCACTGCCCAGCACATACATCCCCAATGCTCACAGTGAGTCCCTGCCCAGCACATACACCCCCATGCCCAGTCCCTATCTAGCACACACATCGTCCCCCTTCCCCCCATGCCCAGTCCCTATCTAGCACACACATCGTTCCCCTTCCACCCATGCCCAGTCCCTATCCAGCACATACATCGTCCCCCTTCCCCCCATGCCCAGTCCCTATCCACCACATACATCGTCCCCCTTCCCCCCATGCCCAGTCACTATCCAGCACATACATCGTTCCCCTTCCCCCCATGCCCAGTCCCTATCCAGCACATACATCATCCCCCTTCCCCCCATGCCCAGTCACTGCCCAGCACATACATTGCCCCCCTTCCCCCATGCCCACAGTCACTATCCAGCACATACATCGTCCCACTTCCCCCCATGCCCAGTGCCTATCCACCACATACATCGTCCCCCTTCCCCCCATGCCCAGTCACTATCCAGCACATACATCGTTCCCCTTCCCCCCATGCCCAGTCCCTATCCAGCACATACATCATCCCCCTTCCCCTCATGCCCAGTCACTACCCAGCACATACATCATCCCCCTTCCCCTCATGCCCAGTCACTATCCAGCACATACATCGTTCCCCTTCCCCCATGCCCAGTCACTGCCCAGCACATACATCGTTCCCCTTCCCCCATGCCCAGTCACTGCCCAGCACATACATCGTTCCCCTTCCCCCATGCCCAGTCACTATCCAGCACATACATTGTCCCCCTTCTCCCCATGCGCAGTCACTATCCAGCACATACATCGTTCCCCTTCCCCCCATGCGCAGTCACTATCCAGCACATACATCGTTCCCCTTCCCCCATGCCCAGTCACTGCTCAGCACATACATCGTTCCCCTTCCCCCATGCCAAGTCACTGCCCAGCACATACATTGTCCCCCTTCTCCCCATGCGCAGTCACTATCCAGCACATACATCGTTCCCCTTCCCCCCATGCCCAGTCACTATCCAGCACATACATCGTCCCACTTCCCCTCATGCCCAGTCACTATCCAGCACATACATCGTTCCCCTTCCCCCCATGCCCAGTCCCTATCCAGCACATACATCGTTCCCCTTCCCCCCATGCCCAGTCACTATCCAGCACATACATCGTTCCCCTTCCCCCCATGCCCAGTCACTATCCAGCACATACATCGTTCCCCTTCTCCCCATGCCCAGTCACTATCCAGCACATACATCGTTCCCCTTCCCCCCATGCCCAGTCCCTATCCAGCACATACATCGTTCCCCTTCCCCCCATTCCCAGTCACTATCCAGCACATACATCGTCCCCCTTCCCCCCATGCCCAGTCACTATCCAGCACATACATCGCCCCCTTCCCCCCATGCCCAGTCACTATCCAGCACATACATCGTTCCCTTCCCCCCATGCGCAGAACCCTATCCACCACATACATCGTCCCCCTTCCCCCCATGCCCAGTCCCTATCTAGCACACACATCGTCCCCCTTCCCCCCATGCCCAGTCCCTATCTAGCACATACATTGTTCCCCTTCCACCCATGCCCAGTCCCTATCCAGCACATACATCGTCCCCCTTCCCCCCATGCCCAGTCACTATCCAGCACATACATCGTTCCCCTTCCCCCCATGCCCAGTCCCTATCCAGCACATACATCATCCCCCTTCCCCCCATGCCCAGTCACTGCCCAGCACATACATTGCCCCCCTTCCCCCATGCCCACAGTCACTATCCAGCACATACATCGTCCCACTTCCCCCCATGCCCAGTCCCTATCCACCACATACATCGTCCCCCTTCCCCCCATGCCCAGTCACTATCCAGCACATACATCGTTCCCCTTCCCCCCATGCCCAGTCCCTATCCAGCACATACATCATCCCCCTTCCCCTCATGCCCAGTCACTACTCAGCACATACATCATCCCCCTTCCCCTCATGCCCAGTCACTATCCAGCACATACATCGTTCCCCTTCCCCCATGCCCAGTCACTGCCCAGCACATACATCGTTCCCCTTCCCCCATGCCCAGTCACTGCCCAGCATATACATCGTTCCCCTTCCCCCATGCCCAGTCACTATCCAGCACATACATCGTTCCCCTTCCCCCCATGCCCAGTCACTGCCCAGCACATACATCGTTCCCCTTCCCCCATGCCCAGTCACTATCCAGCACATACATCGTCCCACTTCCCCTCATGCGCAGTCACTATCCAGCACATACATCGTTCCCCTTCCCCCATGCCCAGTCACTGCCCAGCACATACATCGTTCCCCTTCCCCCATGCCAAGTCACTGCCCAGCACATACATCGTTCCCTTCCCCCCATGCGCAGAACCCTATCCACCACATACATCGTCCCCCTTCCCCCCATGCCCAGTCCCTATCTAGCACACACATCGTCCCCCTTCCCCCCATGCCCAGTCCCTATCTAGCACATACATTGTTCCCCTTCCACCCATGCCCAGTCCCTATCCAGCACATACATCGTCCCCCTTCCCCCCATGCCCAGTCACTATCCAGCACATACATCGTTCCCCTTCCCCCCATGCCCAGTCCCTATCCAGCACATACATCATCCCCCTTCCCCCCATGCCCAGTCACTGCCCAGCACATACATTGCCCCCCTTCCCCCATGCCCACAGTCACTATCCAGCACATACATCGTCCCACTTCCCCCCATGCCCAGTCCCTATCCACCACATACATCGTCCCCCTTCCCCCCATGCCCAGTCACTATCCAGCACATACATCGTTCCCCTTCCCCCCATGCCCAGTCCCTATCCAGCACATACATCATCCCCCTTCCCCTCATGCCCAGTCACTACTCAGCACATACATCATCCCCCTTCCCCTCATGCCCAGTCACTATCCAGCACATACATCGTTCCCCTTCCCCCATGCCCAGTCACTGCCCAGCACATACATCGTTCCCCTTCCCCCATGCCCAGTCACTGCCCAGCATATACATCGTTCCCCTTCCCCCATGCCCAGTCACTATCCAGCACATACATCGTTCCCCTTCCCCCCATGCCCAGTCACTGCCCAGCACATACATCGTTCCCCTTCCCCCATGCCCAGTCACTATCCAGCACATACATCGTCCCACTTCCCCTCATGCGCAGTCACTATCCAGCACATACATCGTTCCCCTTCCCCCATGCCCAGTCACTGCCCAGCACATACATCGTTCCCCTTCCCCCATGCCAAGTCACTGCCCAGCACATACATTGTCCCCCTTCTCCCCATGCGCAGTCACTATCCAGCACATACATCGTTCCCCTTCCCCCCATGCGCAGTCACTATCCAGCACATACATCGTCCCACTTCCCCTCATGCCCAGTCACTATCCAGCACATACATCGTTCCCCTTCCCCCCATGCCCAGTCCCTATCCAGCACATACATCGTTCCCCTTCCCCCCATGCCCAGTCACTATCCAGCACATACATCGTTCCCCTTCCCCCCATGCCCAGTCACTATCCAGCACATACATCGTTCCCCTTCCCCCCATGCCCAGTCACTATCCAGCACATACATCGTTCCCCTTCCCCCCATGCCAAGTCACTGCCCAGCACATACATTGTCCCCCTTCTCCCCATGCCCAGTCACTATCCAGCACATACATCGTTCCCCTTCCCCCCATGCCCAGTCCCTATCCAGCACATACATCGTTCCCCTTCCCCCCATGCCCAGTCCCTATCCAACACATACATCGTCCCACTTCCCCTCATGCCCTGTCCCTATCCAGCACATACATCGTCCCACTTCCCCTCATGCCAAGTCACTGCCCAGCACATACATTGTCCCCCTTCTCCCATGCCCACAGTCACTGCCCAGCACATACATTGTCGCCCTTCCCCCCATGCCCAGTCACTGCCCAGCACATACATTGTCGCCCTTCCCCCCATGCCCAGTCACTGCCCAGCACATACATTGTCCCCATTCCCCCCATGCCCACAGTCACTATACAGCACATACATTGTCGCCCTTCCCCCCATGCCCAGTCACTGCCCAGCACATACATTGTCGCCCTTCCCCCCATGCCCAGTCACTGCCCAGCACATACATTGTCCCCATTCCCCCCATGCCCACAGTCACTGCCCAGCACATACATTGTCCCCCTTCCCCCCATGCCCACAGTCACTGTACCGCATTTCATCCTTACAGCAAGGTGCAGCCACCACACACAGCAGTATGCCAGGAAACAGTCTATACGGCTGCCGGCAGATGAGAAGAAAGCTCCTTGCAGTGCAGCCGCACTCACGGCGGGATGTACTAATGCTTACAGCCACGGTAAGCATTACTACCATTTACCGCAGAGGCCATTTACCGAGGCGTATGTATTAAACCTCTGGCACCGAGATGCCCTTCTCTCCGTACAACTGTGTGGCCGAGCAGGACGGGGGACAGCCAGCAGCAGCAGCAGCATGCCGGATATCAGCAGCCGAGGGTGCGGGCTGTACATACCTGAGGCAGCTGGATATTCAACAGTGCTGAGAGCTTCCGGAGCTGCAGTACACCATCAGAGGACAGCCATCCCAAGCCGGAGATCTACAGCATCTTGAACGCGGAAGCAGAAGCCGCTTGTTGCCGGTCAACATGCTGCTGATCTCCGGCTTTGGGCTCTGCACCGCTCTGCACGTCCCTTACAGCCTGCACCCTCGGTTGCTGATATTCGGTGTGCTGCTCCTGCTGCTGGCTGTCCCCATGCCCGGCTCGGCCACCCAGTTGGATGGTAGTAAGATGGGCATCTCAGTGCCCGTGGTTTAATACACATCCCTCTTGAGTAAATGGCCACTGTGGTAAACGGTACTAATGCTTACCATGGCGGTAAGCATTATTACATACCGCCCTCAGTTATGTGAGACAGGCAGCCGGCTGGGCTACCGCTGTGCGCCGTGTGCTCGCCTGAAGACCCGCCCACTGGAAGCCTCAAGTCATTCAGTCTGATAGGGGCGGAGTGGGATTTGGGCGGTCCGCGGGCGTCAATTAATACAAAAAAAAACAGATACAGCAGCCTGACCGGGTGCAGGGGAGCGACGGGCCCCACCGGTACCTCAGGCCCCATAGCAGCTGCATCCCCTGCACCTATTGTAGCTAGTGTTACGCCCTTGCTGTGAATACTTTCTGGATCCACTGTATATTTTTATCATTTATATCTTTACTAAGCATATTGCAAACACTGTGTCGTGAATACAGGTTTTATCCTTTGCCTCTCCCAATAACACGGATTTTCATCAATATCCATGTCAAAACATATTTCAGGAGTCACCCAATTATTTCTCGCTGTATGTTTCCTTTCGATTTTATTCAAGGCCATTTCCCAGCAGGAACTCCCAGCACCTGGGAGGTCAGTAGGGAAATCTCCCAGGGGAGCAGCTGGGATACAATCAGTTCTCCGCAGTATCACTTGCAGTTAATTAAGTGTCTAGGCTGAATACACATACATACTGTAGTTAATCTTTAAACATAGACAGGGCACCCAGCTCAGTTTCAGCACGGTGTCCTCATGTCCAAGTGTCCTTCTCCTGGAGCGACAATCTGTTTAGGATTTAAATTCCCCTGTTCCTTTTACTTTTCATATAATCTGCTGTACCTTTGGGGACGTTATATTGATTTTCAAAGGATCATGGGCCAAATGTAATAGAGTGAGAGTTTCAGAAAGTGAGAGATTTGGTAAGGTTTTGCAGTTTTTGTTAAAGTGGCAATCATTTACACTGCAAAACCAGGTTGATCTTGCAGTGTAAATGATTGCCACTTTTTAAAAAAACTGCAAAACCTTACGAAATCTCTCACTCTTTGAAACTCTCACTCTATTACATTTGGCCCCATATATTGATATAGGAGTTCACCTAGCTAATCATGGGCAACAACGGAAATGCAGATGTTAATGAATAGCGGGATCAAAATACAGTCAACCACGTTCCTGGAACTATTACTAAACTATGTTAGAGACTTTAAACTCCTGTAGAGAAGGCAATTTACTAAGCACTTAAGGTACCGAGAAAAATGTCTGTCCTGCTAGCACACATCAAGGTATACAATTAACAGGGCCGGTTCTTGCCCTTGTGGCGCCCTGGGCAAAACGATAGGGGTGTGGCTTCATACGGGGGCATGGTCAGTTACGCCCCCATTTGTGCCCCCTGTAGCGCCACTGAAAGAGAAAAAAAATGTATACTTACTATCCCCGCTCCTGATTCCAGACCGCTGCAGACCTCCGCCGGCGCCGCTCCTCTCCTTGGATCAGCATAGACACTAGAGGTCAATTATGACCCCTAGCGTCTGTGCCACAATGCTGTGCGGTGCACGATGACGTAATCGCAGACCGCACAGCAAAGGTCCCCTCCACGAAGGGAAACTAGACGCGTAGCGTCTAGGACCAGTGGAGGGCACATCGGCAGGGAGCACAGTAGTGGATCTTGCCATGGTGCGGCGTCCTCCGGATGGCGCCGGCGCCCTCTGGAAGGCGGCGCCCGGGCAAAAGTCCTGCTTGCCCATGGCAAGATCCGCTACTGACAATTAAATCCACAAATTAGAAGTATGCCTAATCCATACTCTCCCGGAATGGCTGGGAGGCTCCCGATAACCCGCCCGCAGCCCCTCTACCACACGCACACAGCTGGCCCTAAGTGGGAGATCTGGGGGGGTCTGATGACTCGTTTTGCGCTGAATTGCGTCATTGTGGCCCAGATCCTTGCCTCGCAATGCCATTGTGTATCGGAGCCACGATGATGAGGTCACGCTCCCTACCCCCTATTCAGCACCACAAATCCCAACCACGCCCACTCCACCCCCATGCCATGTCACGTCACCCGCTGTGACGAACTGGTTGGCCCCTCGCATTACAATGTGATAGAATCAATCCTTGTTACAGATGTTGCTATGCCGTCTGGGAATGGTTGCGGTATGCTGCAACCATTCCCGGACGGCAATTGCTTCATTCATTTCTTTACCTACAAACATGAAACAGGCCTTACGTTTTAATCCTTCTCTCTTATAAAGCAGAGGCTCAGGACTCTTAGTTATCACACAGATAGTGCCACCCCTCTCCTTTACACACCTTGTACAGGACTGGCATCAAAGTAGGCACCATGCCATTCATTTCCCAACAAGGTTTTGTTATCTAAGGTATTATCTCAGAGTGTTTAGCCACAATAAACTTTTGTGTCAAATTCCTCATGGTTTGAGTGCATTTTGGAGAGGGGGCCTGGACTGCACACTCTGGCTTCTTATAATGGGATGTGCTACCTTGCTGGGACTTAGTACTACAATATAGGAAAAAGGGTGCAGGTGCACCATACACCATTAAAACTATAACAACCGTAATATTCGAGGTTCTTGGCATATATTGGCCTGGTTTGAGTGCATACATGATTAATGAGGTTATTGGCTGCCATGACCTTTTATATCTCTCAGACAAGGCCTCAGCTAGTGAAGATTTATAGTCCTAGTCTGCAAAGTCTGATATGAAACGTGTATGCAAAAAGCCATTATTTATTTTTTCAAATGAGACCCAGTTATTCTGTCATGGAGCTCAGTCATGGTCTCTCTCGGAATTTCTCCAATAACATTAATGAGATAAAACGGGATACGGTCATGAGACCGGCGCTCGGGATCCCGGCGGTCACCATGCCGATGCCGGGATCCCCAGCAATCAAAATACAGGCAGACAGAATTCCGACCCACAGGAACTATTCCCTATTCTTGTGGGTGTCCCATAGAGTGCTTAGTTGTGCTTACCAACCCCCCCCCCCCCCCCCCCACCGGCATTCTGCTGCTGGGATCCCACGGTCGGTATTCTGACCGCCAGGATCCTGAGCGCCAATCTCCCAGCCTCAACTCTATAAAGCATCAGGATACTAAAACTCTAAGCCAGGTAAAGCCCCCTATACACATTGTGCCAAGTAGAGCCCCTTATACACATTACGCCACAAAGAGACCCTTATACAAATGACGCCAGGCAGAGCCCATTGTTGCTGTTTATTTACCCTGTACTTGTCCTATATTGTTGTCAACTGTAAGTTGCTGTTTTCCTGTTTTGATGATTTGTTTATGTACTCTGTAATTGGGCGCGGCAGAACCCTTGTGGCGCCATATAAATAAAGGATAGTAATTATAATAATAATAATTATACACATTAACATTAAGCCAGGTAGTACCCCTTAAACACACTATGCTAGGAAGAGACTCTATACACTATGCCAGGTAGAGCACCTATACATTATGCCAGGTAGAGCCTGTCTACATTACGCCTAGTAGAGTCAATTACACTCCCCCCTCTTCTCTTTGAGTGTAGTATCCGTGTGAGGAAAGAATGAGGGAGAGACGTATAATATTTCCTGTGGCTGCTCACTGACTCAGCCATTAGTGTCCTCCTCTCCCTCCCGCGGCCGCCCACACGCTGCAAATCTTCACAGCACAGCACTGAGGGTAGGCTGGGGGCGGACACAGATGGGAAGCTGGGAGGGGCTGAGCTTGACAACAGACTTGAAGTTCTGCTGCTGCGCTGCCTGCCGCCAAGCTACTTATGTTAGAAGTAGCTGGGTGCTGCAGCTACAGTAGCTAGCAGCAGACAGTAACAGTACGCTGTGGGCCAGGCACCCCTGGCACACACCTAATTACGGCCCTGGTATTGACCCTCTCTCTCCAGCAACAAGCAGCAGTCTTGTTTACGCATCTCTGATTTATGCAAGATGATGTGATATGACATCACCAAGTCATACACAAGACTCAGAGCTGACATAGGGGGTCATTCAGACCTGATTGCTCGCTAGCTATTTTTTGCAGCGCTGTGATAAGATAGTCGCCGCCCATAGGGGAGTGTATTTTAGCTTTGCAAGTGTGCAATCGCATGTGCAGCCAAACAGTACAAAAAAGTTTTGTGCAGTTCCTGAGTAGCTCAGAGCTTACTCAGCCGCTGCGATCACTTCAGCCTGTTCTGAACCGCAATTGACGTCAGACACCCGCCCTGCAAACGCTTGGACACGCCTGCATTTTTCCAACCACTCCCAAAAAACGGTCAGTTGACACCCACAAATGCCCTCTTCCTGTCAATCTTCTTGTGATCGGCTGTGCGAATAGATTCTTCGTACAATCCATCGCACAGCAACGATCCGCTTTGCACCCGTACAACGCACCTGTGCATTGCAGTGCATACGCATGCGCAGTTCGCACCTGATCGCAGCGCAGTGAAAAACCTAGCGTGCGATCAGGCCTGAATGACCCCCATAGGCAGATGTCAATCTGTCTCAGCACTTAATATCAAGTGCCACTAGTCACACTACAGAATTGTGCCAGTAAATTGCAAAGCCCAACTCATACGGTAAAAAATACACCATCTGTAAATATACAGTATATATACAATATTTGCTATATATATATATATATATATATATATATATATTTATATAGCACACATATAAGCCACAGCACTTTACATAGAATATTCAGTCGTTCACATCAGTCTCTGTCCCAGTGGAGTTTACAGTCTATTCTGCTCTACTATATTTAATATCACATGGTCCTGAGTTAATATATACTATATGTGTGTTTTATACCAAATATTTTACAAATATGGATGGATAGTGACCTTTTCTAATGCGTTATTAGTGTTCCAGTTTTGTTGGCTGGAAGTTGGAACATTATCAAATGAAATGTCGGCACCAGAGGAGAAACATTACTTGTTTCTTGGAAGAAAAAACACATTAATGCAATCAGGTTCTTTACTATGGATTCTACCCAACTGATTTCCAGGATAAACTTAGTGCTGGGTTCTCGTCCTGTTTTTACTCCCAGGTGGGCGTCTTTGTTTTAAAAATATGTCTTAACTAAGAAAAAGCTCTAATCATGGAGCCATTTACTAATTAAAAAAATAAGAATACGTCTTATCAAACTGCTTGCTGGAAACTTTAGAATCTATTCAGCTGAATACATTTTATGATTTCATTTTTGAAATGTGTAATTCAAGTTCTGAACGGCCGCCGGCCACTGGCAGTGATGTCATAGCAGACATTGGGGGTCATTCAGACCTGATCACTCGCTAGCTATTTTTTGCATCGCTGCGATCAGATAGTCGCCGTCGATGGGGGAGTGTATTTTAGCTTTGCAAGTGTGCAAACGCTTGTGCAGCTAAGCTATACAAAAAAATGTTGTGCAGTTTCTGAGCCGCTGCGATCACTTCAGCCTGTTCTAGGCCGGAATTGACGTCAGACACCCGCCATGCAAACGCTTTGACACGCCTGTGTTTTTCCAACCAATCCCAGAAAACGGTCAGTTGACACGCACAAACGCCCTCTTCCTGTCAATCTCCTTGCAATCGGCTGTGCGAATTGATTCTTCGTTAAATCCATCACTCAGCAATGATCCGCTTTGCACCCGTACAACGCGCCTGCGCATTGCGGTGCATACGCATGCGCAGTTCGCACCTGATTGCAGCGCAGCAAAAAAACCTAGTGTGCGATCAGATCTGAATGACCCCCATTACCCGAAACTCGGTAATATTCCTGAGCTGCACAATTAGGAAAGTCAGAGCAGTTCTCCAGGAAATGCGTTTTGCTGGGGACCTGGCTTTTCAGCTAAATGTTTTTCTGCATGAATCCATCTGAAAACCATTAGCGTATAAGAAAACATTCTGTGCTTATCCTAACAGTATAAGCAAACATGGGCGACTTGACATCTTCATTATTACCGCACTACATGAGGCAACCGTATGAAGACTAATATGATCGGCGCAGGGATGTCCATGCTATTAAGTAATCATGTATCCGTAAATGAAATATTCCTGTAACTGAAAACAAATGTGATCCTACGAAAATGTTTCTTGTCTATACAAACTGGTAGAAGCCCCCCTGCCAAGAAAATAGAAGAATAACTGCATTTACTGTTCTGCTAGTTGTATGAAGAATGTAGATAGTGTCTCTCATTGACAGCTAAGCTCATCACTGTGGGATTATAATGCAACTGCTAAATATACGTTTTTAATACCGCACTTTGGGGGTCATTCCGAGGTGATCGTAGCTGTGCTAAATTTAACACAGCTACGATCATTCACACTGACATGCAGGGGGACACCCAGCACAGGGCTATCTCACCCCGCAGTGCCGCCCCCCCCCCCCCCCCAGCTCCCGCAGAAGTGCAAAGGCATCGCTCAGCGGCGATGCCTTTGCACTTCAAGAGTAGCTCCCGACCAGCGCAGCTATAGCATGCTGGCCGGTAGCTACTCGTCGCTCCCCGGCCCGCAGCAGCCGTGTATGACGTCACGCAGCTGCTGCGGCCTGACCCCCGTTCAGTCTGGCCACGTCTGCGTTGGCCGGACCGTGCGTACGAAATGGCGGCCAAATGCTGCTGTTTCGCCCCCTCCCGCCCATCGATCGCCTCTGCCTGTCAATCAGGCAGAGGCGATCGCTGTCCTGTTACGGCCTTCGGCCATCCGGCATGCGCAGGCACATTACAGCTCCGGCACATGTGCAGCAGGGATCCGTTCGCTCTGCTGCGTTAAAACGCAGCGAGCAAACGGATCGGAATGACCCCCTTTGTTCTCAATGACCGCTGCATTTAAATTTTTGTATGAGACCGGTATTTGCTTTGAATAAGAAAATCACGCATATTTATTCTACTATAAACTGCGTTATGTGAGGTTTGATGCGGCTTTTGGAGTTGGGGAGAGTCACACGCTCTTAGTGAGATGCTAGCCTTGGGTAAAAAACATACTATATAAATTCATTTTCTGCATTCATGAAATGCTGTTTAGCTCTTATAGCGTACACAGAGGATTTAGAGCGCAAATGGCCTTGGTTTTGCGCTAATTAGCCAATATGGCCGTCCAACACTCTTCATCTGACTCCTCTTAAGTAAGGTCTGTGGTGTATGTACAATGGGTGCAGAGTGTGCAGTGCTCCACCGCACTCCCTGCACCCATTTCTTCAATGCCCACCTCTCCGGAGTCCCTCGCTGGCAGCAGCAACTCTGGAGTTTAGCGCATGAGCAGTAGGAAAATCACTGGGAAAATGCCCCTCTGCCATTTTCCCTGATACCTACAGTATGCATGAGCAGTAGTCTCTGGCGCTCATTAATGCACTGAGAGGAGGGGCCCAAACGGAGACTATACATGGGCCCCTGCCTCTCTTTATATGGGTGAAGTGCAAAAGTAAACATGACATGAAGTCCATCCTCATTGCACTTTATACTGTATACACCCCTTTTCTGTTGTCTCCTACAATACCACTTGGTTTCGTATCCGTTATGGCTGGTATAAGTCATGAGAAGGAGGGGACATCATGCTGCCTTTATGAGTGGGTTTGTATTTTATGTTTACATTGGGGAAAGTGGGCTTAGAAATTCACGTGGAAGATGCTAAATACACCCTAACAACGGTAAGCGGCTACATTGCCGGCAGTCGGAAACCCAGCAGGCAGGATACTGACACCAGAATCCCAACCATTGACAATGCCGACAGCCGGAGTCCCGGCTAACAGTGGCTATTCCCACTCGTGGGTGTCCGCGACACCCATAGAGTGGGAACAGAACCTATGGCGAGCGCAGCGTACCACGGAGCCCGAAAGGGGCTTTATTGTGATCGCCCCCCTGCCGGCATTCTTGTGGCCGGGATCCTGGCATCGGTGGGCTGACCGCCGGGATCCCGGCAGCCGCCATACCATACCCAACCCCTAACAACACCACAGGATGAGACCCAGAGCCTGATTTTGTGTACACACAAAGGTGCTATTGCGTACCAGAGAGATGGCATCGGAATGCGAAAGCAATGGACGCTCTTGGCTGGTGTCTGGGAGGTGGACTGACGTGGGCATGTTATGTCGCAGGCGTGTCCTTGTAAGTAGCTATCATTCGCAGGTGCACAGCTGCTTCCACAGAGGCCAGGTAAAGATGGGGAAACTACACATATAGGGCAGGTGCAAGTGTCGATGGGCCAATTGCGGATTGTCTGAAACAGACTCGGCAGCGTCCAATCTGAATCAGGCCCCCAATCTTTACCAGTGAAGCTGGTGTAAAATACTATTGTTTTTGAGGAGTGAATACAGCTGTGCCTCTTTTTTCCAAGTAAGAAAAAGTCGCCATCTCCACCCCTTAGCTAATCTCAGTGACCTCGCTCAGTTTTGCGGTGCTTTTGAAAACTAAGCACACTGCTCCGACTGGTCAGTGTAATCACCAGCTTCTCTGTAACTGCCACCACACTGCTCTGCACAGCTTGTCACCCTCCTGCAAACAGTGGCGCAAAGCATCAGCCAACAGCATACTGCCCGGGGGTGGCACTTGAAATGCCGGCACGACACCCCTGGAGGGAGAATAAATAACGTGGCGTGCGTAGCGCACCACCGTGCCCGCAGCAAGCCTGCAAGGGGCTCTTTAGCGCTTGCCCCGCTGCTGGCATACCGGCACCAGGATCCCGAGTGCCGGCATACCGTAGTGCACCCCAGCCCGAGGCTTTGCCCCTTTATCGCTCTGTGTAAATTACCTCCAACAGTGAGAACTCAAAATAATGTTTTCAACTTCACTTTGTTTTATAAAATCAGAAATCGTATTTCAATATTTTTGTATTATTTACAAAAAAATAAATAAATAAACAAACTGAGCGCTATTATTCCAGACAATGAAAATATCGTCTTGGTTCATGGTTGGTACTCAAACTGCTTACTGTAAGGAATGCAGCTATTATAAATAAAAATAGTTTATTTGTCATAAACATAACAATATAAGGACTGAAGTTTGCAAAGTTTAAATAACTACAAAGCAGTTATATTGTGGTGTGTGTGTGTGTGTGTGTGTGTGTGTGTGTGTGTGTGTGTGTGTGTGTGTGTGTGTGTGTGTGTGTGTGTGTGTGTGTGTGTGTGTGTGTGTGTGTGTGTGTGTGTGATCTCCTTGGGCCTGATATTCAGGGAAACATGCAGTTCCATGTGCAGTAACAATTTCAATCACAGACAATTTGCAAAAAATATGCTAAAGGATCAGCCACCGTCTTGTGCACCCCTGTGCTGTTTCCTAAAAGAACAGAGCCTCTACGGCTGCTACATGCGGTGGCTGGCTAGGGATTGCCCAGAAAATGCTCCCCCCGTCTACGGTTGATGTGGTTCCTCCTACATGAGGCAACTTTCATAATTTTTTTCTAAGGCTACTTTAAGTTCCCAATCGGCCCCTGGGGTAGTCGTCCTTTTCATATTACGTATGTTAAAGAATTAAAAAAAAAATGTAATGATACTTGTCTGTTAAGAGAACAGGTACGTCAGCAAACTCCAGAACTCTCCCTCTCGAAATAACGGCTACATGTTCCACTGTATGTGACATGCCGATGCGGCCAATCAATATAGAAGAAAATCACACATTTTACGCCATACAAAACACTATTGTTCCCTATAGGTGGCTGAGAAGTCAGGATTTACATGACCGTTTAATGCTTGGTCTGCTGACCTCATTTTCAACTCTGCGGTCAAAGCCATAATACCAACTAGAAGAAGATGTTTACTAAGCACAAGAAAGTCAAATAAAATTATACATATGGGAAATATCTAGCCCCAAGTAATCTAAACAGAGGTAATGCTCTAACTGGGAGTGGTATAGGCCTTGGCAGGTCATTTAAAAATAAAAACTGCAAAATATGAGGGTGTGCAATACATTTCTATATGCACAAATGAGCCTCAGTTCCTGACTCACTCATAATAAGGAGCTTCATTGTGGATTTTGAAAATGCTTTGCTTGATTATACATTACAATGGAAAGCGCATTTCGCCCAGTGTATTAATAACAATCACACACTCACAGTGACACATGTATTAAAGTCCAGATGTCACCGCACTCTCATGATTAAGTTAACACATAAATGAGCAGACGTTTAGGAGTAGAACAGAAAAATTCAAAAAAGTGAAAGGGCTGGTCCTAAAATAAGAGTAGGCAATACTACTGATCTGATCAGTCAATCACAGATGTAGTCACTCCATGATTGGATGACAAGCCTGGCCAATGCTTTCTTTGAACAATAATGTAGCAGAAGAACCTTAATAATTATGTCATTGAAAGGAGTCCTATAAAAGTACATCTAAAGCATACATCAATTTTGTAAGCACTCAATGGAGGGAATTGAGTTTAATGCGATGTGATTCCGGATCGGATGGCATGTGACCAATATCATCATTCATTTTTCCATGCAACCCATTGAGGTACACAGGAAAATAAGTGAAGAGCAAATACTGGAAAATGCAATAATGGGACATTATCAAGAATTAAATATGCCTCTGTAGATTTTTTTGTAATTCTTTAATTATTATTGTATTGGGTTTTTTTAAAGGGGTGTGTGCCAGGCCATTTTTTGGGTTTTGGGTTTTGGTTTTTGGATCTGGATCTTCTTCGTGTTTTGGATCTGTATTGGTTTTACCAAAACTGCCCTTGTGGGTTTTGGTTTTGGATAGAGATGTGCACCGGAAATTTTTTGTGTTTTGTGTTTTGGTTTTGGATTCGGTTCCGCGGCCGTGTTTTGGATTCGGATACGTTTTGGCAAAACCTCCCTGAAAATTTTTTGTCGGATTTGGGTGTGTTTTGGATTCGGGTGTTTTTTTTTCAAAAAAACCCTCAAAAACAGCTTAAATCGGGGCGTGGCTTGGACGCTGATCTCCACAGTCACCTCAGGCTGGAGCTCCTCTAAATAAGGGATTTAATTACCCACAACACGCCCAATACACCCACTTTTGATCCCTAATATACACCCCAGTGAGCTGCTGACAGCGGTGGAGCTCTCTGGGGAGAAGTCCCGCACCGCTGAGACTCAATCTCCGCCGTTACGAGCCCACGGCCTACACCACTACCAGAAGCCGGGGCCTCGAGTTAGGAGACAGCCCGGCGACGAGCTCCGGGACCCGTTCGCGGCCGCGGCGGGACCCGGCGGACCTCCTGCGGGCGCTCCACATACCCCCTGGCCAGCGGAGACCCTTCCCAGACCCCCAGGTACTTGCAGGGGGCTGGAGGCTCCTCTCCTGGGCCTGATAAGGCAAAAAGAAGAAGAGGCTCCTTGCTGGCACCTCTGGCGGCGGCCATCTTGGAAAGTATCCCACAGCCTTTACCTCCACAAGCAGCACAAGCAGCATAACACAGGGACACTGCATAGCAGACCTATAGCAGCATTTCCACTCACAATCCCTGCATGTTGTACACCTACAAGTGGCCTAAAGTTATTGAAGACATATAATACATTAATTTTGCCCTCTCATACTAATCTGAGACTGCTCTCAAGTGCTGTCTAGTGCTTTCCTACCATCACTATCTGGTTTGAGACGACCCTCGCCTCTACACCCCTACAGCCCGTTGCGATGTGACTCCTAATATGAGACTTCCCCACCCAGAGTCTTACCGTTTAACATGGAACTACGTTTGAAAACCAGTATCATGTCTACTTTATAACGCACCAGCCTAAAGAGATCCGTCTGCTGTAATTCCCTCAGATCATTTATATATCCTTTTCTCCGTTGTCTCTGCTATCTCATTATGGCGCCGAAAAAAGCAAAAGGCACACTACCTCCTCAGGTATCTCTCCCGATCCGGAAACAACATCAGGCGTCCCCGCCACCTCGAGGAGTGTCGGCCCCTTCTGCGAAAAGCCCCTCTCCATCTGTTCTGACCAGCTCGCTTTCAATGTCGGGCGTGGATCCGAATTCTGATGCCCCCCTTACTGTGAAGACCCTTTGCCAGGTTTTAACGGCCTTCAAATCGGACTTAACCCATGACCTCACAGCTGCCATACGTGAAGTCAAGGTTGAGCTGACAGCCATTGGGGATAGAACCGACACTCTAGAGCGCAAGTTGGAAGAACTGGTGACTTCACATAATGATCTCATTACAGCTCATGACCAACAACAAAACGAGTTGGACACATTTAAAAATAAAATGGCAGATATAGAAGATCGTTCCAGACGGAACAATATTAAAATACGAGGAATACCCGATTCAGTCGATAACTCGGATCTGATGGAATATGCCAAAGCCTTGTTCCGTAAACTGCTACCTGGAGTACCCGATGCGGAACTGTTAATTGACCGAATTCATCGTCTTCCTAAACCTCGGTTTCTCTCCAACTGCTCACCTAGAGATACGTTACTCCGGGTACATTTCTTCACCGTTAAAGAACGTATTCTTCAAGCTACTCGAGATGCAGAGAACTCTGATATTCTAGGAGGATTGCAATTGTTCCCGGACTTTTCCGCACTCACTCTTTCTAAGAGACGCAGTTTAGCTCCGATCACCTCCGCCCTCCGGGCCCAAGATATCCGATACAGGTGGGGCTTTCCAGTGAAGCTGATTGTATTTTATGACGGCTCTTCATTTATCATATTAGAGCTGGAAGCCGGAGTAAAACTACTCGAAGACTGGGACATCTCGGTGAAACTACCATCCTCCCACGAAAGACGTCCTCCACCTCGTTCGGAATGGTCCACTGAGTGACCGCACTACATAGTTAATGAATGGTCTAACATGCCTTTCTTTATTTCGTTAGAGATACGGACTTTACTGTAATTCTGTTTATTGCTGCTCTTATGCTCATTGAATCCCTCTAGGTGAGTTACATTTTCCCCCTGCTGGATTTCATACTGCATACTCCCCTACTTAAAGGTGGCTGCCCAGTTTATGCCCCAGTTTACCTGTTTATCTGTTTAAATGGCCTATCCTTACAGTACACGCTGAATACAGCGGTCGGATGTATTTCCGCTAGTAAGATATGCCATACCATTTTGCGCTGCATTTATGTTTCTTTAATAGATGTTGGTACCCTAGGTGCCACTTTTGTTTAGATGGTGATGTGTATTTATTCCCCCTACACATTAGCGATTTGTTTTTCTAAAGACTCTGGGTGGACTGCCTGCCCCTCGTTTATCTACTGCATTTGTTTTCCCCTGCAGTAGCTATGCAGACCCGATGTACTGGGTCGTTTTACTTTTTCTTCCCCTTTGTTATATTGCTTTTGAATCTATCGCCCCTTCTCAATGTTTTTTATATCCCTCCCCTCCCCCTCCCCCCATCCGGATGGGATGCCGTCACTTGCATTGTATTTTTACTAAATAAGTATGGTTGGTATTCTCTAATTAAATGTTAAGGGTTTAAACTCCCCCAACAAACGTAGATTAGCTCTATCCTCCTTCCATAAATATAAAGCCGATATAGTCGCGCCCTACAAGAAACTCACTTTTCCTCCCATAATCCCCATCTATTGAAAGACCACAGGTTCCCGATAGGATATTTTGCTAACGGCCCCTTTAAAAGAAATGGAGTAGCCCTGTTGTTCAGAGATAATGTTCCTTTCACTCTCCACTCCCAAATTGCAGATAAAGCAGGCCGATACTTGATCCTCACGGGTGTTTTGGATAGTAAACCTGTCACTATAGTCTCTCTATACGCACCTAACTCGAATCAGGTGGCCTTTATTCGGAAGCTATGCTTGCTTATCCAAAAGGTCCGGGTCGGCTCCCTAATCCTCCTAGGAGACTTTAACTTAGTATTAGATCCCAAACTAGATAAATCGTCCCAACCCCCTTCAACTACATCTAAAACCCGCCTTGGCCCCTCATTAGCGCTACGTAATGTGTTAGCGGAGTTCGACCTATACGACATCTGGCGCATTCACAACCCCTCAGGTAGAGACTACACGTTCTTTTCACCGGTTCACAATTCATATTCACGAATTGATCTTGTGTTATGTGATAAATGGACCTTACAGAACTCTGGTGCGGTCGATATCCTACCAATCACCTGGTCCGACCACGCACCGCTATATTGGAATTGGCACATTAACTCCGCTCCCGTGCCCCCCAGACCATGGCGATTATCTCCCCATCTATTGCACGACCCGCTGGCCAAAAAAATTATCTCCGATTGCATGTCCCTGTATACAGACACGAATTCCCCTTCGGACACCTCCTTGCCAAATTACTGGTGTGCATTAAAAGCGGTTGTCCGCGGTTCTGCTATCCAGGCTGGAGCTACGCTTAAAAAGCAAGCCAAACAACTCCAACTAGACCTAGAACAGAGACTTAAAATAGCTGAAGACAAGAATAAGAAGCACCCCACCCGGCTTTTGCGTAAGGAACTATCTGACATTCGCAGCCAACTACAAAAACTGTTAGTTTTTAGAGATGTGCACTTGAAATTTTTCGGGTTTTGTGTTTTGGTTTTGGGTTCGGTTCCGCGGCCGTGTTTTGGGTTCGACCGCGTTTTGGCAAAACCTCACCGAATTTTTTTTGTCGGATTCGGGTGTGTTTTGGATTCAGGTGTTTTTTTTAAAAAACACTAAAAAACAGCTTAAATCATAGAATTTGGGGGTCATTTTGATCCCAAAGTATTATTAACCTCAAAAACCATAATTTCCACTCATTTTCAGTCTATTCTGAATACCTCACACCTCACAATATTATTTTTAGTCCTAAAATTTGCACCTAGGTCGCTGGATGACTAAGCTAAGCGACCCTAGTGGCCGACACAAACACCGTGCCCATCTAGGAGTGGCACTGCAGTGTCACGCAGGATGGCCCTTCCAAAAAACACTCCCCAAACAGCACATGACGCAAAGAAAAAAAGAGGCGCAATGAGGTAGCTGTGTGAGTAAGATAAGCGACCCTAGTGGCCGACACAAACACCGGGCACATCTAGGAGTGGCACTGCAGTGTCACGCAGGATGGCCCTTCCAAAAAACATTCCACAAACAGCACATGACGCAAAGAAAAATTAAAGAAAAAAGAGGTGCAAGATGGAATTGTCCTTGGGCCCTCCCACCCACCCTTATGTTGTATAAACAGGACATGCACACTTTAACCAACCCATCATTTCAGTGACAGGGTCTGCCACACGACTGTGACTGAAATGACGGGTTGGTTTGGACCCCCACCAAAAAAGAAGCAATTAATCTCTCCTTGCACAAACTCTCCTTGCACAAAGAGGCAAGATGTCCACCTCATCATCATCCTCCGATATATCACCGTGTACATCCCCCTCCTCACAGATTATCAATTCGTCCCCACTGGAATCCACCATCTCAGCTCCCTGTGTACTTTGTGGAGGCAATTGCTGCTGGTCAATGTCTCCACGGAGGAATTGATTATAATTCATTTTAATGAACATCATCTTCTCCACATTTTCTGGATGTAACCTCGTACGCCGATTGCTGACAAGGTGAGCGTCGGCACTAAACACTCTTTCGGAGTACACACTTGTGGGAGGGCAACTTAGGTAGAATAAAGCCAGTTTGTGCAAGGGCCTCCAAATTGCCTCTTTTTCCTGCCAGTATAAGTACGGACTGTGTGACGTGCCTACTTGGATGCGGTCACTCATATAATCCTCCACCATTCTTTCAATGGTGAGAGAATCATATGCAGTGACAGTAGACGACATGTCCGTAATCGTTGTCAGGTCCTTCAGTCCGGACCAGATGTCAGCATCAGCAGTCGCTCCAGACTGCCCTGCATCACCGCCAGCGGGTGGGCTCGGAATTCTGAGCCTTTTCCTCGCACCCCCAGTTGCGGGAGAATGTGAAGGAGGAGATGTTGACAGGTCGCGTTCCACTTGACTTGACAATTTTGTCACCAGCAGGTCTTTCAACCCCAGCAGACTTGTGTCTGCCGGAAAGAGAGATCCAAGGTAGGCTTTAAATCTAGGATCGAGCACGGTGGCCAAAATGTAGTGCTCTGATTTCAACAGATTGACCACCCGTGAATCCTTGTTAAGCGAATTAAGGGCTCCATCCACAAGTCCCACATGCCTAGCGGAATCGCTCCGTGTTAGCTCCTCCTTCAATGTCTCCAGCTTCTTCTGCAAAAGCCTGATGAGGGGAATGACCTGACTCAGGCTGGCAGTGTCTGAACTGACTTCACGTGTGGCAAGTTCAAAGGGCATCAGAACCTTGCACAACGTTGAAATCATTCTCCACTGCGCTTGAGACAGGTGCATTCCACCTCCTATATCGTGCTCAATTGTATAGGCTTGAATGGCCTTTTGCTGCTCCTCCAACCTCTGAAGCATATAGAGGGTTGAATTCCACCTCGTTACCACTTCTTGCTTCAGATGATGGCAGGGCAGGTTCAGTAGTTTTTGGTGGTGCTCCAGTCTTCTGTACGTGGTGCCTGTACGCCGAAAGTGTCCCGCAATTCTTCTGGCCACCGACAGCATCTCTTGCACGCCCCTGTCGTTTTTTTTAAAATTCTGCACCACCAAATTCAAGGTATGTGCAAAACATGGGACGTGCTGGAATTTGCCCATATTTAATGCACACACAATATTGCTGGCGTTGTCCGATGCCACAAATCCACAGGAGAGTCCAATTGGGGTAAGCCATTCCGCGATGATCTTCCTCAGTTGCCGTAAGAGGTTTTCAGCTGTGTGCGTATTCTGGAAAGCGGTGATACAAAGCGTAGCCTGCCTAGGAAAGAGTTGGCGTTTGCAAGATGCTGCTACTGGTGCCGCCGCTGCTGTTCTTGCGGCGGGAGTCCATACATCTACCCAGTGGGCTGTCACAGTCATATAGTCCTGACCCTGCCCTGCTCCACTTGTCCACATGTCCGTGGTTAAGTGGACATTGGGTACAACTGCATTTTTTAGGACACTGGTGAGTCTTTTTCTGACGTCCGTGTACATTCTCGGTATCGCCTGCCTAGAGAAGTGGAACCTAGATGGTATTTGGTAACGGGGGCACACTGCCTCAATAAATTGTCTAGTTCCCTGTGAACTAACGGCGGATACCGGACGCACGTCTAACACCAACATAGTTGTCAAGGCCTCAGTTATCCGCTTTGCAGCAGGATGACTGCTGTGATATTTCATCTTCCTCGCAAAGGACTGTTGGACAGTCAATTGCTTACTGGAAGTAGTACAAGTGGGCTTACGACTTCCCCTCTGGGATGACCATCGACTCCCAGCAGCAACAACAGCAGCGCCAGCAGCAGTAGGCGTTACACGCAAGGATGCATCGGAGGAATCCCAGGCAGGAGAGGACTCGTCAGAATTGCCAGTGACATGGCCTGCAGGACTATTGGCATTCCTGGGTAAGGAGGAAATTGACACTGAGGGAGTTGGTGGGGTGGTTTGCGTGAGCTTGGTTACAAGAGGAAGGGATTTACTGGTCAGTGGACTGCTTCCGCTGTCGCCCAAAGTTTTTGAACTTGTCACTGACTTATTATGAATGCGCTGCAGGTGACGTATAAGGGAGGATGTTCCGAGGTGGTTAACGTCCTTACCCCTACTTATTACAGCTTGACAAAGGCAACACACGGCTTAACACCTGTTGTCCGCTTTTCTGTTGAAATACCTCCACACTGAAGAGCTGATTTTTTTGGTATTTTCACCAGGCATGTCAACGGCCATATTCCTCCCACGGACAACAGGTGTCTCCCCGGGTGCCTGACTTAAACAAACCACCTCACCATCAGAATCCTCCTGGTCAATTTCCTCCCCAGCGCCAGCAACACCCATATCCTCCTCATCCTGGTGTACTTCAACACTGACATCTTCAATCTGACTATCAGGAACTGGACTGCGGGTGCTCCTTCCAGCACTTGCAGGGGGCGTGCAAATGGTGGAAGGCGCATGCTCTTCACGTCCAGTGTTGGGAAGGTCAGGCATCGCAACCGACACAATTGGACTCTCCTTGTGGATTTGGGATTTCGAAGAACGCACAGTTCTTTGCGGTGCTTTTGCCAGCTTGAGTCTTTTCAGTTTTCTAGCGAGAGGCTGAGTGCTTCCATCCTCATGTGAAGCTGAACCACTAGCCATGAACATAAGCCAGGGCCTCAGCCGTTCCTTGCCACTCCGTGTGGTAAATGGCATATTGGCAAGTTTACGCTTCTCCTCCGACAATTTTATTTTAGGTTTTGGAGTCCTTTTTTTACTGATATTTAGTGTTTTGGATTTGACATGCTCTGTACTATGACATTGGGCATCGGCCTTGGCAGACGACGTTGCTGGCATTTCATCGTCTCGGCCATGACTAGTGGCAGCAGCTTCAGCACGAGGTGGAAGTGGATCTTGATCTTTCCCTAATTTTGGAACCTCAACATTTTTGTTCTCCATATTTTAATAGGCACAACTAAAAGGCACCTCAGGTAAACAATGGAGATGGATGGATACTAGTATACTTATGGATGGACTGCCGAGTGCCGACACAGAGGTAGCTACAGCCGTGAACTACCGTACTGTGTCTGCTGCTAATATAGACTGGATGATAATGAGATGAAATCAATATATATATATATGTATGTATATATAATATCACTAGTACTGCAGCCGGACAGGTAGATAATATATTTATTAGGTAATAATGACTGATGACGGACCTGCTGGACACTGTCAGCTCAGCAGCACCGCAGACTGCTACAGTAAGCTACTATACTATACTAGTAGTATGTACAAAGAAGAAAGAAAAGAAAAAACCACGGGTAGGTGGTATACAATTATGGATGGACTGCCGAGTGCCGACACAGAGGTAGCTACAGCCGTGGACTAACGTACTGTGTCTGCTGCTAATATAGACTGGATGATTGATAATGAGATGAAATCAATATATATATATGTATGTATATATAATATCACTAGTACTGCAGCCGGACAGGTAGATAATATATTTATTAGGTAATGATGACTGATGACGGACCTGCTGGACACTGTCAGCTCAGCAGCACCGCAGACTGCTACAGTAAGCTACTATACTCTATAGTAGTATGTACAAAGAAGAAAGAAAGAAAAAAAACCACGGGTAGGTGGTATACAATTATGGATGGACTGCCGAGTGCCGACACAGAGGTAGCTACAGCCGTGGACTAACGTACTGTGTCTGCTGCTAATATAGACTGGATGATTGATAATGAGATGAAATCAATATATATATATGTATGTATATATAATATCACTAGTACTGCAGCCGGACAGGTAGATAATATATTTATTAGGTAATGATGACTGATGACGGACCTGCTGGACACTGTCAGCTCAGCAGCACCGCAGACTGCTACAGTAAGCTACTATACTCTATAGTAGTATGTACAAAGAAGAAAGAAAAAAAAAAAACCACGGGTAGGTGGTATACAATTATGGATGGACTGCCGAGTGCCGACACAGAGGTAGCTACAGCCGTGGACTAACGTACTGTGTCTGCTGCTAATATAGACTGGATGATTGATAATGAGATGAAATCAATATATATATATATGTATGTATATATAATATCACTAGTACTGCAGCCGGACAGGTAGATAATATATTTATTAGGTAATGATGACTGATGACGGACCTGCTGGACACTGTCAGCTCAGCAGCACTGCAGACTGCTACAGTAAGCTACTATACTCTATAGTAGTATGTACAAAGAAGAAAGAAAAAAAAAAACCACGGGTAGGTGGTATACAATTATGGATGGACTGCCGAGTGCCGACACAGAGGTAGCTACAGCCGTGGACTAACGTACTGTGTCTGCTGCTAATATAGACTGGATGATTGATAATGAGATGAAATCAATATATATATATGTATGTATATATAATATCACTAGTACTGCAGCCGGACAGGTAGATAATATATTTATTAGGTAATGATGACTGATGACGGACCTGCTGGACACTGTCAGCTCAGCAGCACCGCAGACTGCTACAGTAAGCTACTATACTATAGTAGTATGTACAAAGAAGAAAGAAAAAAAAAAACCACGGGTAGGTGGTATACAATTATGGATGGACTGCCGAGTGCCGACACAGAGGTAGCTACAGCCGTGGACTAACGTACTGTGTCTGCTGCTAATATAGACTGGATGATTGATAATGAGATGAAATCAATATATATATATGTATGTATATATAATATCACTAGTACTGCAGCCGGACAGGTAGATAATATATTTATTAGGTAATGATGACTGATGACGGACCTGCTGGACACTGTCAGCTCAGCAGCACCGCAGACTGCTACAGTAAGCTACTATACTCTATAGTAGTATGTACAAAGAAGAAAGAAAAAAAAAAAAACACGGGTAGGTGGTATACAATTATGGATGGACTGCCGAGTGCCGACACAGAGGTAGCTACAGCCGTGGACTAACGTACTGTGTCTGCTGCTAATATAGAGTCTAGACTGGATGATAAATTATTGATAATGAGATGAAATCAATATAATATCACTAGTACTGCAGCCGGACAGGTACTATATATATTTATTATGTAATGACTGATGACGGACCTGCTGGACACTGTCAGGTCAGCACAGCACCGCAGACTGCTACAGTAAGCTACTATAGTAGTATGTATAAAGAAGAATGAAAAAAAAAAAACCACGGGTAGGTGGTATACAATATTATATATATATATATATATATATATATATATATATATATATATATATATTATATACAATTTTATATATATATATATATATATATATATATATTAAACTGGTGGTGATTGATTATTAAACTGGTGGTCACTTCAGGTCACGTTGCAACTTGCAACTAGTACTCCGAGGCCTAAGCAGACAATCACAAAATATATTATTATACTGGTGGTCAGTGTGGTCACAACAATGGCAGTGTGGCACTGACTCTGGCAGCAAAAGTGTGCACTGTACGTTATATGTACTCCTGAGTCCTGCTCTCAGACTCTAACTGCTCCCCACTGTCAGTGTCTCCCCCACAAGTCAGATAATACACTTACAGTCACACTATCTATTATCTAATCTAGTATAAAATATCACTTCAGCAGCAAGTAGTATAGTAGTATACAGTATAGTAGTACTCCTCCTAATAATGCTCCCCAAAATACTGTGTCTCTCTCTTCTCTAAACGGAGAGGACGCCAGCCACGTCCTCTCCCTATGACTCTCAATGCACGTGTGAAAATGGCGGCGACGCGCGGCTCCTTATATAGAATCCGAGTCTCGCGATAGAATCCGAGCCTCGCGAGAATCCGACAGCGTGATGATGACGTTCGGGCGCGCTCTGGTTAGCCGAGCAAGGCGGGAAGATCCGAGCCTGCTCGGACCCGTATAAAAAACCTGAAGTTCGGACGGGTTCGGATTCAGAGGAACCGAACCCGCTCATCTCTAGTAAATAGGCGCTGAGTCGGGATGCTATCATTTTAGCATAGAGCTTAACATCACTATTAAGCAATGCGATTGGTCTGTAATTATGGCAATGGGCAGGGTCTTTCCCAGGTTTGGGAATAGCTACTACCTGGACCTCCAGCATTTCCTTAGGGAAGGTACCAGTACTGGTTATATCGTTAAACAGGGCAGTCAAAATGGGGGAGAGACGGTCCGTAAAAGAAGCATAAAAGTCGTTAATAAACCCATCGGGGCCGGGGGCCTTGTCCTTAGGTAGGGATTTAATCGCAGATTCGACCTCTAGTGCGGTCCAAGGGGCATTTAGGGCATCTAGCTGACCAGGGGTCAAGGTAGGGAGGTTGACAGAAGAGAGAAAAGCTTGTATAGAGTCAGAGGTAGGCTGGAATGTGAGGGGATCAGAATGTAAATTGTACAATTTAGTATAGTAGTCTGCGAATTGGTTAGCAATATCCAGAGGGTTGCCCTCTGGATATTGCTAACCAATTCGCAGACTAGTATACTAAATTGTACAATTTACATTCTGATCCCCTCACATTCCAGCCTACCTCTGACTCTATACAAGCTTTTCTCTCTTCTGTCAACCTCCCTACCTTGACCCCTGGTCAGCTAGATGCCCTAAATGCCCCTTGGACCGCACTAGAGGTCGAATCTGCGATTAAATCCCTACCTAAGGACAAGGCCCCCGGCCCCGATGGGTTTATTAACGACTTTTATGCTTCTTTTACGGACCGTCTCTCCCCCATTTTGACTGCCCTGTTTAACGATATAACCAGTACTGGTACCTTCCCTAAGGAAATGCTGGAGGCCCAGGTAGTAGCTATTCCCAAACCTGGGAAAGACCCTGCCCATTGCCATAATTACAGACCAATCGCATTGCTTAATAGTGATGTTAAGCTCTATGCTAAAATGATAGCATCCCGACTCAGCGCCTATTTACCATTGTTGATTCACCCTGACCAGGTTGGATTTGTACCTGGAAGACAGGCCTCGGATAACACCCGCAGAGTCTTTAACTTAATAGACAAGGCCCCCGGCACCGAGGGATTCTTGTTACTCTCATTGGATGCTGAGAAGGCGTTCGACAGATTAAATTGGCTGTATATGCGTACTGTTCTAGTTAAAATTGGCTTTTCAGCCCAGATCCTGACGTCAATCTTAGCATTATACACTCTACCGTCAGCAAGGGTATTTAGCAATGGATTCTTGTCGGACGCCTTCCCAATCACTAATGGAACACGCCAAGGTTGCCCTCTCTCCCCTTTGATATATGCTCTTAGCATTGAACCCCTGGTGGCTAAAATCAGAGCGGATGCTGCATTCCCCGGCCTGACCCATGGGGAAATCTCCCATAAGTTGTGTCTCTTTGCCGACGACGTTCTTCTCTTTGTATCTCGACCCTCCTCCTCTCTTCCGCATCTACACTCGATACTACATAACTTCAGTGAGGCCTCATACTACAAACTGAACACAACTAAAACTGACGCTCTACCTGTCCACTTACCCAACACACTCACAGCTGCGCTGCGATCCCAGTACCCATTCAACTGGAAACTCGACTCACTTACATACCTCGGGATACATATTCCTCCAATCTCCTCTATAGTTTTTGATTTGAATCTCCCTCCCCTGATACTCACCCTCCAAACCCTGACATCCTCGTGGCTCTTGTATGAGATATCCTGGCTGGGTCGTTTATCTGCCTTTAAAATGTCCCTATTACCCAAACTTATGTATTTATTTCGCACTATACCTTATACTGTCCCCAAACCATATCTTGATAAATGCAGAATTGTCCTGACGAAATATTTGTGGAAATCACACCCACCAAAATTGGCACATTCTAGAATGATACTTCCTCGACACAGAGGAGGTCTCGCGTTACCCGACCTGAGTATGTATCAAGAAGCATGTGTGCTTGCCCAACTGAAATCCTGGAACCCCTCCAATCCTGTATCCTTGTGGGCCCATATCGAAGATGTCAGTTGCACAGGATACCCCTTAGCAGATCTGCTGTGGACTCCCAAAGCCCTACGTCCCAAAGACTTGACCATCCTTCCATCTACGGCTTCTTCTTTACGAATATGGGATGGTTTGATGAGTAAGCTCCCTGGCATCACTACCCCCTACAAGGCCCTTTCACTGAAAGCAGTGAGTAAGTTAATCCCCAACCTACATATCTCTGCGTGGAATGCTTGTAATATTCATATCCTTGGAGACCTACTAGATGGAACTGCCTTTCTTTCATTCGCTCAATTGCACGATAAATTCTCCCTCCCGAGTACTGAACTATTTCATTACTTTCAAATCAGACACTGGTTTAAGAGTCTACCCCCAGCTCTCTAGTTCAGTCTATGCTTTCTCGCGTGGTACTGTCTACATCAACTAAAGATATTACTTATTGGTACAATGCACTCATCTCCTTGGTCCCACACCACAAGTCAAATGCTCAGAGGCGATGGGAGGGGGACCTGGGTATCCCCATAGCAGAGTCACAATGGGAGAAATTATATTGTTTAACATTCCGCATGTCACGCTGTCTAAACCACTCGGAAATGCATGTTAAATTACTGAATAGATTATACCTGACCCCGGACAGACTGCACACATTCTGGCCTTCCTGCTCACCACTCTGTTGGAGAGACTGCGGAGAAACAGGACATTTGTACCACATTTTTTGGTCATGTCCCCTTCTCCGTACTTTCTGGGCAGAAGTATTTACGCTGATAAATAAAGTTTTATGTCTATCTTTAAGCCCATCCCCAGCTTTAGCTCTCCTACATATGTATCCCCAAGAGGTCTCACCCTCCCAAAGGTACCTATTGGGACACATTTGTATAGCAGCAAGGGCAACCTTGGCCCAAGCCTGGAAACAAGCGGTAGTCCCTTCTGTTCTAAAAGTGTTTCATAAAGTTCACTTCCATTATACCATGGAAACGGAATGGGTGCCTTATTCCTCCTCTGCTTCCTCCCCCATCATGAAATGGTTCCAATGGCACGAATACGTTACGGAGGGAGAAGGTTCTGACCTCATAACACACCCAGGGAAGACTTCCCCACTACAATTTAGCCTAAATGAGGAATCTTCCACTTCTTAGGTACTTCATCTCCCAGGTTTTCCCTCTTGGTTTATACTAGCTGTTACGTCCATAATGCCATCAATTGCTTCCACCCTGTTGTTAGGCGCGGAGTAAAAAAACCCTATCGAATTAGATCTGCACACTTACCTCTGTTAAATTGACTAGGATATCTGAATACCTGCTTAGTGATATGTTATCTGTCTCATATATATGTTATATCTTATTGACGTGTACATCCCTCCCCACCCTGTTTTCTTTTTTCTGTACCCCCCCTCCTTTTTTACTTTTTGCATTTTGACATAAAATCCAATAAAAACTATTGATGTTAAAAAAAAAAAAACAGCTTAAATCATAGAATTTGGGGGTAATTTTGATCCTATAGTATTATTAACCTCAATAACCACAATTTCCACTCATTTCCAGTCTATTCTGAACACCTCACACCTCACAATACTATTTTTAGTCCTAAAATTTGCACCAAGGTCGCTGGATGACTAAGCTAAGGGACCCAAGTGGGTGACACAAACACCTGGCCCATCTAGGAGTGGCACTGCAGTAGCAGACAGGATGGCACTTAAAAAAATTGGCCCCAAACAGCACATGATGCAAAGAAAAGAGAAAAAGAGGAGCACTGTGGTCGCTGGACGGCTAAGCTAAGCGACACAAACACCTCAATATCACAGGAATTATTTGTTCTAATCAATGGTATTATTGGTCCAAATCACTGGAAGAAAATGACAAAATCACTGGAATTATTTGTTCTAATCAGTGGTATTATTGGTCCAAATCACTGGAAGAAAATGACAAAATCACTGGAATTATTTGTTCTAATCAATGGTATTATTGGTCCAAATCACTGGTAGAAAAGAACAAAATCACTGGAATTATTCGTAAACATTTGTAGAAAGTCGCTGCTTTCCTATTACTGAAATGCTCAGATATTCCTGTGAATCCACAATCCCCTCCCAGAGGAAATAGAAATTGAGAAACCGTTGTTTGAGAACGTTTGTTCTCTTTCCCTTACAAAGGAACAAACCACTTTCCAAGAAGACTGACGTTTTGGGGATTATGGAGACATAATGTTTTTGAATATAAATCCTAAAGCAGGTGGTGTATTAGAGCAAATGAGTGCAAGAGACCAGCCATGCAGTTTCTGAAATATTATGACAAAATGTTACTGTATTTCATAAGCACTTATTCCTAACTCTGCTAAGTACTGTTTGGTATACTGTATCTGGCTTCCATGAGGTAGTTGTCCATTATTTCAGCTTCCATTGTCCTTTTTGAAAGCGGTAGAAGTTATCGATTTTTTTTTTTTTGTTCCCCTATTTTTAATTTTCTCCTCCATAGCCCAGTAAAATGTTGCAATGTTAAGTATTGACTTGTGCCTTCTGGGGGTCCACTTCTTCACCAAACCCAGCCAAATCTCATCCTAACCCTCTGTTCCACGTTCTCTGGAGGTAATTCCAAGTTGATCGCAGCAGGATTTTTGTTAGCAATTGGGCAAAACCATGTGCACTGCAGGGGAGGCAGATATAACATGTGCAGAGAGAGTTAGATTTGGGTGGGGTGTGTTCAATCTGCAATCTAATTTGCAGTGTAAAAATAAAGCAGCCAGTATTTACCCTGCACAGAAATAAAATAACCCACCCAAATCTAACTCTCTCTGCAAATGTTATATCTGCCTCCCCTGCAGTGCACATGGTTTTGCCCAATTGCTATAAAAAATCCTGCTGCGATCAACTTGGAATTACCCCCTCTATGCAGAGCCGGATTAAGGGGGGTGCCCCGGGGGTCAGTACCCCGGGCCCCCCTGTTTTAAGGGGCCCCCCGGCCGAAGCTCTGCACCGATATACAGGTTGCCGGGGCAGGAGGGATCCATGCTGTGCATGCAGCTTCCTCCCCACTCCTCTTGGGCAGCACGGTCGGGGACTGAGTCAAGCAATCTCCAGCCTTCGCTGCTGCCAGGAGAGATGCTGCTGGTGGCAGAGGCTGGAGATTGCTTGACTCAGTCCCCGACCGTGCTGCCCGAGAGGAGGGGGGAGGAAGCCGCATGCACAGCCGCACTTCTCCCCCGGCAGCGTGGATCCCTCATACCCCGGCAGCCTGGTGTCTTCTCTTCTCCCCCTGCTGCAGCGCGGCTCCCGTTGCCTGTGACCGCGGGAGGTGAGCAGCGGGGTGGAGGGGGGGGGGGGGAACTGTGGGGGCTGGTGGTCCACTGAGGGGCCCTGCTGTCTTTGGTGCCACGGGCCCCCCGAGGGCTTAATCCGGCCCTGCCTCTATGTACCCCATCTGTGTCACCCATGTCTGTCTACCCCTCCCCTTTAGATTGTAAGCTCTCACGAGCAGGGCACTCTTCCCTCATGTGCTTATCCTTTGTCTTACTTTAATAATCTTCAACTGTACCACATCCAGCAGTCTTCTGCCACCTGATACTTATTCCAGTGTCATCTGCTGATGTAACTATGTGTATTTACCCTGTACTTGTCCTATACTGTCATCAACTGTAAGTTGCTGTTTTCCTATTTGATTATTTATGTACTCTGTAATTGGGCGCTGCAGAACCCTTGTGGCGCCATATAAATAAAGGATAATAATAATAATAATATAGGGTGTATAATCCCCAGGTGTATCTCACACATCACACAGTACAATATATAGGGTGGATAATCCCCAGGTGTATCTCAAACATCGCTCAGTACAGATTACAGGATGTTTAATCACCAGTTGTATAACACACGTCGCACAGTACAGTATACATACTGGTCACAACAATGCAGCAGATATTGAGCACTGATCAGGATACTAGAAGTGACACAGAGCTGCAAGATACAGCAATGGCCTACTGTACTGTACTATATATGTATACTACTGGTCACCAAAATGCTGCACTGTCCTACTATATACTGCTCACAATAATGCAGCACAGATTATTATTATTATTATTATTATTATTATTATTATTATTATCCTTTATTTATATGGCGCCACAAGGGTTCCGCAGCCCCCAATTACAGAGTACATAAACAAATAATCAAACAGGAAAACAGCAACTTACAGTTGATGACATTATAGGACAAGTACAGGGTAAATGAACATAGTTACATCAGCAGATGACACTGGAATAAGTATCAGGGGGCAGAAGACTGCTGGATTTGGTGCAGTTGAAGATTATTAAATTAAGAAAGGATAAGCACATGAGGGAAGAGGGCCCTTCTCGTGAGAGCTTACATTCTAAAGGGGAGGGGTAGACAGACAGGAGTGACACAGATGGGGTACATAGAGAGCGTAGAACAGAGGGTTAGGATGAGATTTGGCTGGGTTTTGTGAAGAAGTGGGTCTTGAGAGCCTGTTTGAAGTATTGTAGATAGGTGGAGAGTCTGAGGGGGAGAGGTAGGGAATTCCAGAGAAGTGGCGCAGCACGTGATAAATCTTGGAGGTAGGAGTGGGAGGAAGTAATCCGTAGGCAGGAGAGTCGGCGTGCATTAGCAGAGCGAAGAGGACGGGTGGGAGTGTAAAAGGAGATAAGGTCAGAGATGTAGATGGGAGAGGAGTGGGTGAGGGCTTTGTAAGCAAGTGTGAGAAGCTTGAAATGGATTCTGAAAGGGAATGGATACTTGCAGTGACACAGAACTGCAAGATACAGCAATGGCCTACTGTACTGTACAACTATATACTGTTGGTCACCAAAATGCTGCACTGTAATACTATATATACTGCTCATAAAAAATGCAGCACAGATATGGAATGGATACTTGCAGTGATATAGAGCTGCAAGATACTACAGCAATGGCCTAATGTACTGCACAACTATATACTGTTGGTCACCAAAATGCTGCACTGTAATACTATATATACTGCTCACAAAATGCAGCACAGATATGGAATGGATACTTGCAGTGACACTGAGCTGCAAGATACAGCAATGGCCTACTGTACTGTACAACTATATACTGTTGGTCACCAAAATGCTACACTGTAATACTATATATATTGCTCACAAAAATGCAGCACAGATATGGAATGGATACTTGCAGTGACACAGAGCTGCAAGATACTACAGCAATGGCCTAATGTACTGTACAACTATATACTGTTGGTCACCAAAATGCTGCACTGTAATACTATATATTCTGCTCACAAAATGCAGCACAGATATGGAATGGATACTTGCAGTGACACAGAGCTGCAAGATACTACTGCAATGGCCTAATGTACTGTACAACTATATACTGTTGGTCACCAAAATGCTGCACTGTACTACTATATATACTGCTCACAAAAATGCAGCAAAGATATGGAATGGATACTTGCAGTGACACGGAGCTGCAAGAAACAGCAATGGCTTACTGTACTATACAACTATATACTGTTGGTCACCAAAATGCTGCACTGTCCTAATATATATACTGCTCACAAAAATGTAGCACAGATATGGAATGGATACTTGCAGTGACACAGAGCTGCAAGATACTACAGCAATGGCCTAATGTACTGTACAACTATATACTGTTGGTCACCAAAATGCTGCACTGTAATACTATATATACTGCTCACAAAAATGCAGCACAGATATGGAATGGATACTTGCAGTGACACAGAACTGCAAGATACTACAGCAATGGCCTAATGTACTGTACAACTATATACTGTTGGTCACCAAAATGCTGCACTGTTATACTATATATACTGCTCACAAAATGCAGCACAGATATGGAATGGATACTTGCAGTGACACTGAGCTGCAACATACTACAGCAATGGCCTAATCATGTACTGTACAACTATATACTGTTGGTCACCAAAATGAAGCACACTGAGCACAGATATTTGCAGCACACTGAGCACAGATATTTGCAGCACACTGAGCACAGATTACGGAGCTTTTCAGGGAGAGAACGCAGCCACGTCCTCTCCGTTCAATCTCCAATGCACGAGTGAAAATGGCGGCGACGCGCGGCTCTTTATATAGAATACGAATCTCGCGAGCATCCGACAGCGGGTTGATGACGTTCGGGCGCTTTCGGGTTAACCGAGCAAGGCGGGAAGATCCGAGGCTGCCTCGGAACCGTGTAAAATAGGTGAAGTTCGGGGGGGGGGGGGGGGGTTCGGATCTCGAGGAACTGAATCCGCTCATCTCTAGTTTTGGATCTGTATTTTTTTTAAAAATCATAAAAACAATGCCCTCCCACGCACAATAAGACTCAACTCTAGTCTCCAAACCTTTAAACGTTCCCTGAAAACTCACCTCTTCCGACAAGTCTATCAAATTCCAGACTCACCCGCATAAACCTTCTATTTACATCCTCTCTGTACAGTACACATAAACTCACATATTTTGTATCTCTTTACTCTCACACCCTCCTGACCCTTTGCCAAAATTGCTGGGTGATCATATTATACAACCCATTAAGAACCTAGCAATCTGGTGGACCATTATGCAGTAGGTAGCATCTATCCTTGTGTATCAATGCCTATTTCCCTATAGATTGTAAGCTTGCGAGCAGGGCCTTCCTACCTCTAGGTCCAGGGCCCCCCCCCCCCCCCCCCCCGTTACGCGGGGTACGCACACGGGTACGGCGCCACAGTGTTGAAGGCGCCGGCAGGGGCGGACAAACAGTGGATCGCGATCCGCTGCGGCGAGGAGAGCGCAGCGCGTGCCTCTCCTGCCTTCCGCCCTGCCCCTCAGTCTGGTCTCCGGCAGTGACGGCGGAGTGTATAGCTCAAATCAGGTGCCGGTTCATTAGCCAATCAGAGCTTGCGGACCGGCGCCTGATTTGAGAAATCCACACTGTCGTCACCGCCGGAGACCAGACTGAGGGGCAGGGCGGCAGGCAGGAGAGGCGTGCGCTGCGCTCCCCACACACACACACACCAGCAAAACGGTGAGCAGCACTATGGGGGCATATGTGGCACTGTGGGGGCATATCTGGCATTGTGGGCATATTTGGCTCTGTGGGGGCATATGTGGTACTGGCACTGTGGGGGCATAGCTAGCACTGTGGGGGCATATCTGGCACTGTGGGGTCATATGTGGCACTGTGGGGCATAGCTAGCACTGTGGGCACATGGCACTGTGGGGTCATATGTGGCACTGTGGGGGCATATCTGGCACTGTGGGGGCATTTCTGGCACTGTGGGAGCATATGTGGTACTCTGGGGCATATCTGGCATTGTGGGCACATGGCACTGTGGGGGTATATCTGTATCTGGCACTGTGGCGTCATATGTGGCACTGTGAGGACATATGTGGCACTGTGAGGGCATATGTGGCACTGTGGGGGCATAGCTAGCATTGTGGGCATATGTGGCACTGTGGGGTCATATGTGGCACTGTGAGGGCATATCTAGCACTGTGGGGGAATATCTGGCACATGGCACTGTGGGGGCATATCTGGCACTGTGGGGTCATATGTGGCACTGTGGGGGCATATCTGGCACATGGCACTGTGGGGGCATATGTGGCACTGTGGGGGCATAGCTAGCACTGTGGGCATATCTGGTACTGTGGGGGCATATGTGGCACTGTGGGCATATGTGGCACTGTGGGGGCATATCTGGCACTGTGGCGGCATATCTGGCACTGTGGGGGCATATCTGTATCTGGCACTGTGGGTTCATATGTGGCACTGTGGGGTCATATGTGGCACTGTGGGCACATGGCACTGTGGGGTCATATCTGTATCTGGCACTGTGGGGGCATATCTGTATCTGGCACTGTGGGGGCATATCTGGCACTGTGGGGGCATATCTGTATCTGGCACTGTGGGGGCATATCTGGCACTGCGGGGCACATGGCACTGTGGGGGCATATCTGTATATGGCACTGTGGGGTCATATGTGGCACTGTGGGGGCATATCTGGCACATGGTACTGTGGCGGCATATCTGTATCTGGCACTGTGGGAGCATATCTGGCACTGTGGGGGCAAAGCTAGCACTGTGGGCACATGGCACTGTGGGGGCATATCTGGCACTGTGGGGGCATATGTGTCACTGTGGGAGCATAGCTAGCACTGTGGACACATGGCATTGTGGGGGCATATGTGGCACTGTGGGGTCATATGTGGCACTGTGGGGTCATAGCTAGCACTGTGGGCACATGGCACGTTATATGTGGCACTGTGGGGGCATATCTAGCACTGTGGGGGCATATCTGGCTCTGTGGGGGTATATCTGGCACATGGCACTGAGGGGGCATATCTGTATCTGGCACTGTGGGGGCATATCTGGCACTGTGGGCACATGGCACTGTGGGGGCATATCTGTATCTGGCACTGTGGAGGCATATCTGGCACTGTGGGCACATGGCACTGTGGGGGCATATCTGTATCTGGCCCTGTGGTGTCATATGTGGCACTGTGGGGGCATATCTAGCACTGTGGGCACATGGCACCCACTATCTCCCTGTGACCCCAGCCTCCTCAGTAACTCCATCACCTCTGCCACCCAGTCACGCACTTTCTCCCTGTCACTGACATTCTCCCTGGACCCCTGGGGGTACTATTGTGTGGCCACGCCCTTCCTTGAGAGACCACACCTCTTTTAAAATTTGATCCCATCAAGGGGCGCTAAATTCTAAATTCGCGTACCAAAAAAATTAAGCTCGGGCCGGCCCTGTCTAGGTCTGTCTATTTTTACCCAGTTTTGTTCTATTACTGTTGTTCTATTTGTAAAGCGCAACGGAATATGCTGTGCTATATAAGAAACTGTTAATAAATAAATAAATAAAAATAACAGAATGTGAGGGTGTTTTTGTTCCTGCAGTATTATTAACTTCAATAGCATTCATTTCTATTAATTTCAAGTCTATTGAACACCTCACAGCTCAGAATGTTGTTTTTATCCAGTTTAGGACAAAAGGTTGCACGGAGGTAGCTGGATGACTAAGCTAAGTGACAGAAGTGGGCGGCACAAACACGTGGAACATCTAGGAGTGGCACTACAGTGGAAGACAGGATATCAGTATGCCAAAAAATGCTCCAAAGAGCACATAATGCAAAGAACAGAGGTGCAATATGGAATTGTCCTTGGGGCCTCCCACCCACCCTTATGTTGTATAAACAGGACATGCAAAGTTTAACAAACCAATTATTTCAGCGACAGAGGCTGAAATAATTGGTTTGTTTGGACCCCCACAAAGCAAGCTGGCAATGGGCAGTGCACAAACTGGCTTTAGGGGGTCATTCCGAGTTGATCGCTCGCTGACGATTTTTGCAGTGCAGCGATCAGGTGAATAAATGGCATTTCTGCGCATGTGTATGCCCCGCAATGCGCACGCACGACGTACGGGTACAAAGCCCTTTGTGGTTATGCTCAGGTTCTAGCAAAGTTTTTCTTTGCACTGGCGGCCGTTAGAAGATTGACAGGAAGGGGGCGTTACTGGGTGTCATCTGACCATTTTCAGGGAGTGTCTGCATAAATGCAGGCGTGCCCAAAAAAAAGCAGGCGTGGCTGGCCGTTCGCTGGGCGGGAGTATGACGTCAAATCCGGACATAAATAGGCTGAAGTGATCGTAAGCGCTGAGTAGGTTCAGAGCTACTCTGAAACTGCACAAACTGTTTTTGCAGAGCTCGGCTGCACATGCGTTCGCACTTCTGCTAAGCTAAAATACACTCCCCAGTGGGCGGCGGCATAGGGTTTGTACGGCTACTAAAAACTGCTAGCGAGCAAACAACTCGGAATAACCCCCTTAGTACTTTAAATAGGAACGATGTTGTCATCATCCTCCGATTCCTCAACCCTTTCAGTGTGTACATCCTTTTCTTCACATGCTATTAATTCGTCCCTGCTGGAATCCACCATCACAGGTCCCTCTCTACTTTTTGGAGGTAATTGCTGGTAAAGGTCTTCCTCGTGGAATTTGTAATTCATTTTGATGAACATCATCTTTTCCACATTTTGGGGAAGTAACCTCCTATGCAGATCACTGACAAGGTTCCCGGCTGTGCTAAAAACTCTTTCGGAGTACACATTGGAGAGTAGGCAACTTAAGCAAAACAAAGCTAGTTTGTGCAAGTGCCTCCAAATTGCCTCTTTTTCCTGCCAGTATTGAAACGGACTGACTGACATGTCTATTTGGATGCTATCACTGAAATAATCATCAACCATTCTTTCAATGGAGATAGCATCATATGCAGTGACAGTAGACATGTCAGTAATTGTAGGCAGCTCCTTCAGTCCAGACTAGATGTCAAAACTTGTTACTGACTGATATGCATCACCGCCAGCGGGTCTCTTTGGAAAATGTAGTTTTTTCCTCGCAGTCACAGTTCCTGGAGAAAATGAAGGAGGAGATGTTACCGTGTCACGCTCCGCTTTAGCTGACAATTTTCTCACCAACAGCTCTTCGCATCTGTGCAGATTTGTGCCCATTGGAAAGAAAAACACATTGTATGACTTAAACCTAGGATCAAGTACAGTCGCCAAAATATAGTGATCTGATTTCAAGAGATTGATGACCCTTGAATCCTGGCAAAGCGAATTAAGGGCTTGATCTACAAGTCCGACATATTTAGCAGAATCACTCCATTTCAGCTCCTCCTTCACTTTCTCCAGCTGCTTTTGCAAAAGCCTGATGAGGGGATTGACCTGACTCAAGCTGGCAGTGTCCGAATTAATTTCACATGTGGCAACTTTGAAGGGTTTGTGAACCTTGCACATTGCAAATTATTCTCCACTGCGCTTGACTCAGGTGCATTCTTGCTCCTTTCCCTATGTCATAGGTGGATGCGTAGGCTTGAATGGCCTTTTGCTGCTCCTTTATCCACTGAAGCATATAAAGGGTAGAATTCCACCTCGTTACTACCTCTTGCTTCAGATGATGGCAGGGCAAATTCAAGAGTGTTTGCTGGTGCTCCAGTCTTAGACATGCAGTTGCTGAATGTCGAAAATGTTCCGTAATTTTTCAGTCCATCGACAGTATCTCCTGCATACCCCTGTCATTTTAAAAAAAATCTGTACCACCAAATTAATTGTGTGAGCAAAATATGGGACGTGTGGGAACTCGCCCAGATGTAATGCTTTCACAATATTGTTGGCATTGTCAGATATCACAAATCCCAAGGAGAGTCCAAGTGGGGAAAGCCATTGTGCAATGATGTCCCTGAGTTTTTCTAAGAGGTTCTCAGTGGTGTGCCTCTTACTTAATCTGGTGATACACAACGTAGCCTGCATCTGAATAAGTTGGCATTTGTAAGATGCTGCTACTGGTGCCGTGGAAAGCAATAAATCTACCCAGTGGGCTGTCACAGTCATATAGTCTTTAGTTTGCCCTGTTCCAATTGTCCACATATCCATGGTTAAGTGGACAGTGGGTACAGCGGCATTTCTGAGGACACTAATAACACTTTTTTTAATGTCCTTGTACAGACTGGGAATTGTTTGTCTAGTGAAGTGGAATCTAGAGATGAGCGGGTTCGGTTTCTCTGAATCCGAACCCGCCAGAACTTCATGTTTTTTTTCACGGGTCCGAGCGACTCGGATCTTCCCGCCTTGCTCGGTTAACCCGAGCGCGCCCGAACGTCATCATGACGCTGTCGGATTCTCGCGAGGCTCGGATTCTATCGCGAGACTCGGATTCTATATAAGGAGCCGCGCGTCGCCGCCATTTTCACACGTGCATTGAGATTGATAGGGAGAGGACGTGGCTGGCGTCCTCTCCGTTTAGAATTAGAATAGATTAGAGAGACACTTGATTTACTAATTTTGGGGAGCATTAGGAGTACTCAGTAGTGTACAGTGCAGAGTTTTGCTGATAGTGACCAGTGACCACCACTTTTATTTATAATCCGTTCTCTGCCTGAAAAAAGCGATACACAGCACACAGTGACTCAGTCACATACCATATCTGTGTGCACTGCTCAGGCTCAGGCCAGTGTGCTGCATCATCTATATATATTATATATCTGTCTGACTGCTCAGCTCACACAGCTTATAATTGTGGGGGAGACTGGGGAGCACTACTGCAGTGCCAGTTATAGGTTATAGCAGGAGCCAGGAGTACATAATATTATATTAAAATTAAACAGTGCACACTTTTGCTGCAGGAGTGCCACTGCCAGTGTGACTAGTGACCAGTGACCTGACCACCAGTATATAATATTAGTAGTATACTATCTCTTTATCAACCAGTCTATATTAGCAGCAGACACAGTACAGTGCGGTAGTTCACGGCTGTGGCTACCTCTGTGTCGGCACTCGGCAGCCCGTCCATAATTGTATATACCAGTGACCTAACCGTGGTTTTTTTTTCTTTCTTTATACATACATACTAGTTACGAGTATACTATCTCTTTATCAACCAGTCTATATATTAGCAGCAGACACAGTACAGTGCGGTAGTTCACGGCTGTGGCTACCTCTGTGTCGGCACTCGGCAGCCCGTCCATAATTGTATATACCACCTAACCGTGGTTTTTTTTCTTTCTTTATACATACATACTAGTTACGAGTATACTATCTCTTTATCAACCAGTCTATATATTAGCAGCAGACACAGTACAGTGCGGTAGTTCACGGCTGTGGCTACCTCTGTGTCGGCACTCGGCAGCCCGTCCATAATTGTATATACCACCTAACCGTGTTTTTTTTTTCTTTCTTTATACATACATACTAGTTACGAGTATACTATCTCTTTATCAACCAGTCTATATATTAGCAGCAGACACAGTACAGTGCGGTAGTTCACGGCTGTGGCTACCTCTGTGTCGGCACTCGGCAGCCCGTCCATAATTGTATATACCACCTAACCGTGGTTTTTTTTTCTTTCTTTATACATACATACTAGTTACGAGTATACTATCTCTTTATCAACCAGTCTATATATTAGCAGCAGACACAGTACAGTGCGGTAGTTCACGGCTGTGGCTACCTCTGTGTCGGCACTCGGCAGCCCGTCCATAATTGTATATACCACCTAACCGTGGTTTTTTTTTCTTTCTTTATACATACATACTAGTTACGAGTATACTATCTCTTTATCAACCAGTCTATATATTAGCAGCAGACACAGTACAGTGCGGTAGTTCACGGCTGTGGCTACCTCTGTGTCGGCACTCGGCAGCCCGTCCATAATTGTATATACCACCTAACCGTGGTTTTTTTTTCTTTCTTTATACATACATACTAGTTACGAGTATACTATCTCTTTATCAACCAGTCTATATATTAGCAGCAGACACAGTACAGTGCGGTAGTTCACGGCTTTGGCTACCTCTGTGTCGGCACTCGGCAGCCCGTCCATAATTGTATATACCACCTAACCGTGGTTTTTTTTTCTTTCTTTATACATACATACTAGTTACGAGTATACTATCTCTTTATCAACCAGTCTATATATTAGCAGCAGACACAGTACAGTGCGGTAGTTCACGGCTGTGGCTACCTCTGTGTCGGCACTCGGCAGCCCGTCCATAATTGTATATACCACCTAACCGTGGTTTTTTTTTCTTTCTTTATACATACATACTAGTTACGAGTATACTATCTCTTTATCAACCAGTCTATATATTAGCAGCAGACACAGTACAGTGCGGTAGTTCACGGCTGTGGCTACCTCTGTGTCGGCACTCGGCAGCCCGTCCATAATTGTATATACCACCTAACCGTGGTTTTTTTTCTTTCTTTATACATACATACTAGTTACGAGTATACTATCTCTTTATCAACCAGTCTATATATTAGCAGCAGACACAGTACAGTGCGGTAGTTCACGGCTGTGGCTACCTCTGTGTCGGCACTCGGCAGCCCGTCCATAATTGTATACTAGTATCCAATCCATCCATCTCCATTGTTTACCTGAGGTGCCTTTTAGTTGTGCCTATTAAAATATGGAGAACAAAAATGTTGAGGTTCCAAAATTAGGGAAAGATCAAGATCCACTTCCACCTCGTGCTGAAGCTGCTGCCACTAGTCATGGCCGAGACGATGAAATGCCAGCAACGTCGTCTGCCAAGGCCGATGCCCAATGGCATAGTACAGAGCATGTCAAAACCAAAACACCAAATATCAGTAAAAAAAGGACTCCAAAACCTAAAATAAAATTGTCGGAGGAGAAGCGTAAACTTGCCAATATGCCATTTACCACACGGAGTGGCAAGGAACGGCTGAGGCCCTGGCCTATGTTCATGGCTAGTGGTTCAGCTTCACATGAGGATGGAAGCACTCAGCCTCTCGCTAGAAAACTGAAAAGACTCAAGCTGGCAAAAGCACCGCAAAGAACTGTGCGTTCTTTGAAATCCCAAATCCACAAGGAGAGTCCAATTGTGTCGGTTGCGATGCCTGACCTTCCCAACACTGGACGTGAAGAGCATGCGCCTTCCACCATTTGCACGCCCCCTGCAAGTGCTGGAAGGAGCACCCGCAGTCCAGTTCCTGATAGTCAGATTGAAGATGTCAGTGTTGAAGTACACCAGGATGAGGAGGATATGGGTGTTGCTGGCGCTGGGGAGGAAATTGACCAGGAGGATTCTGATGGTGAGGTGGTTTGTTTAAGTCAGGCACCCGGGGAGACACCTGTTGTCCGTGGGAGGAATATGGCCGTTGACATGCCAGGTGAAAATACCAAAAAAATCAGCTCTTCGGTGTGGAGGTATTTCACCAGAAATGCGGACAACAGGTGTCAAGCCGTGTGTTCCCTTTGTCAAGCTGTAATAAGTAGGGGTAAGGACGTTAACCACCTCGGAACATCCTCCCTTATACGTCACCTGCAGCGCATTCATAATAAGTCAGTGACAAGTTCAAAAACTTTGGGTGACAGCGGAAGCAGTCCACTGACCAGTAAATCCCTTCCTCTTGTAACCAAGCTCACGCAAACCACCCCACCAACTCCCTCAGTGTCAATTTCCTCCTTCCCCAGGAATGCCAATAGTCCTGCAGGCCATGTCACTGGCAATTCTGACGAGTCCTCTCCTGCCTGGGATTCCTCCGATGCATCCTTGCGTGTAACGCCTACTGCTGCTGGCGCTGCTGTTGTTGCCGCTGGGAGTCGATGGTCATCCCAGAGGGGAAGTCGTAAGCCCACTTGTACTACTTCCAGACAGTAAGCAATTGACTGTTCAACAGTCCTTTGCGAGGAAGATGAAATATCACAGCAGTCATCCTACTGCAAAGCGGATAACTGAGTCCTTGACAACTATGTTGGTGTTAGACGTGCGTCCGGTATCCGCCGTTAGTTCACAGGGAACTAGACAATTTATTGAGGCAGTGTGCCCCCGTTACCAAATACCATCTAGGTTCCACTTCTCTAGGCAGGCGATACCGAGAATGTACACGGACGTCAGAAAAAGACTCACCAGTGTCCTAAAAAATGCAGTTGTACCCAATGTCCACTTAACCACGGACATGTGGACAAGTGGAGCAGGGCAGGGTCAGGACTATATGACTGTGACAGCCCACTGGGTAGATGTATGGACTCCCGCCGCAAGAACAGCAGCGGCGGCACCAGTAGCAGCATCTCGCAAACGCCAACTCTTTCCTAGGCAGGCTACGCTTTGTATCACCGCTTTCCAGAATACGCACACAGCTGAAAACCTCTTACGGCAACTGAGGAATATCATCGCGGAATGGCTTACCCCAATTGGACTCTCCTGTGGATTTGTGGCATCGGACAACGCCAGCAATATTGTGTGTGCATTAAATATGGGCAAATTCCAGCACGTCCCATGTTTTGCACATACCTTGAATTTGGTGGTGCAGAATTTTTTAAAAAACGACAGGGGCGTGCAAGAGATGCTGTCGGTGGCCAGAAAAATTGCGGGACACTTTCGGCGTACAGGCACCACGTACAGAAGACTGGAGCACCACCAAAAACTACTGAACCTGCCCTGCCATCATCTGAAGCAAGAAGTGGTAACGAGGTGGAATTCAACCCTCTATATGCTTCAGAGGTTGGAGGAGCAGCAAAAGGCCATTCAAGCCTATACAATTGAGCACGATATAGTAGGTGGAATGCACCTGTCTCAAGTGCAGTGGAGAATGATTTCAACGTTGTGCAAGGTTCTGATGCCCTTTGAACTTGCCACACGTGAAGTCAGTTCAGACACTGCCAGCCTGAGTCAGGTCATTCCCCTCATCAGGCTTTTGCAGAAGAAGCTGGAGGCATTGAAGAAGGAGCTAAAAGGGAGCGATTCCGCTAGGCATGTGGGTCTTGTGGATGCAGCCCTTAATTCGCTTAACAAGGATTCACGGGTGGTCAATCTGTTGAAATCAGAGCACTACATTTTGGCCACCGTGCTCGATCCTAGATTTAAAGCCTACCTTGGATCTCTCTTTCCGGCAGACACAGGTCTGCTGGGGTTGAAAGACCTGCTGGTGACAAAATTGTCAAGTCAAGCGGAACGCGACCTGTCAACATCTCCTCCTTCACATTCTCCCGCAACTGGGGGTGCGAGGAAAAGGCTCAGAATTCCGAGCCCACCCGCTGGCGGTGATGCAGGGCAGTCTGGAGCGACTGCTGATGCTGACATCTGGTCCGGACTGAAGGACCTGACAACGATTACGGACATGTCGTCTACTGTCACTGCATATGATTCTCTCAACATTGATAGAATGGTGGAGGATTATATGAGTGACCGCATCCAAGTAGGCACGTCACACAGTCCGTACTTATACTGGCAGGAAAAAGAGGCAATTTGGAGGCCCTTGCACAAACTGGCTTTATTCTACCTAAGTTGCCCTCCCACAAGTGTGTACTCCGAAAGAGTGTTTAGTGCCGCCGCTCACCTTGTCAGCAATCGGCGTACGAGGTTACATCCAGAAAATGTGGAGAAGATGATGTTCATTAAAATGAATTATAATCAATTCCTCCGCGGAGACATTGACCAGCAGCAATTGCCTCCACAAAGTACACAGGGAGCTGAGATGGTGGATTCCAGTGGGGACGAATTGATAATCTGTGAGGAGGGGGATGTACACGGTGATATATCGGAGGGTGAAGATGAGGTGGACATCTTGCCTCTGTAGAGCCAGTTTGTGCAAGGAGAGATTAATTGCTTCTTTTTTGGGGGGGGTCCAAACCAACCCGTCATATCAGTCACAGTCGTGTGGCAGACCCTGTCACTGAAATGATGGGTTGGTTAAAGTGTGCATGTCCTGTTTTGTTTATACAACATAAGGGTGGGTGGGAGGGCCCAAGGACAATTCCATCTTGCACCTTTTTTTTCTTTTCTTTTTCTTTGCATCATGTGCTGATTGGGGAGGGTTTTTTGGAAGGGACATCCTGCGTGACACTGCAGTGCCACTCCTAGATGGGCCCGGTGTTTGTGTCGGCCACTAGGGTCGCTTATCTTACTCACACAGCGACCTCGGTGCAAATTTTAGGACTAAAAATAATATTGTGAGGTGTGAGGTATTCAGAATAGACTGAAAATGAGTGGAAATTATGGTTTTTGAGGTTAATAATACTTTGGGATCAAAATGACCCCCAAATTCTATGATTTAAGCTGTTTTTTTGTGTTTTTGGAAAAAAACACCCGAATCCAAAACACACCCGAATCCGACAAAAAAAATTCGGTGAGGTTTTGCCAAAACGCGTTCGAACCCAAAACACGGCCGCGGAACCGAACCCAAAACCAAAACACAAAACCCGAAAAATTTCAGGCGCTCATCTCTAGTGGAATCTAGACGAGATTTGGTACAGGGGACATAGTACGTCAATTAACTGTCTAAATACCCAGGGCCAGCGCTACCATTAGGCAGCTTTAGGCAGCTGCCTAGAGCGCCGGCCGCTGGAGGGCGGCCACTACTGTCCCCCTACAACCCACAGAACCATTTTTTTTTTAAATATATATTTTTGCACGTTACGGAGGGCAGGGGGGATTGGAGAGGCAGAAGTCGCCCGCCCCCTCACCAGCAGCAGCCGCCCGCCCCCTCACCAGCAGCAGCACCAACCACGCGCTTATGGAGCTGGGGGCAGTAATAAGAGTAGTGCCTCCCCACCAGTAGGAACAGTGCTAACCCGGCGGCTGGCAGTGGCGTAACTACCACAGGTGCAGGGGATGCAGCTGCTATGGGGCCCGGCTAACTCCATGGCCCGCAGCTCCCCTGCACCCAGTCACACTGAGAACAAGAGACAGGCTGAGGCTGCTCAGGCACACTGTCCGCGGCAGTACTAGAAGAGAAGGGGAGAGCCGTATGAAGGGGGCGTGGCCATATGCAAAGCATTGCCTATTCACTGGCCAGATACTGTACCTGATGCTCCTCTGTAGTAGCCGCCTAAGCCCCGCCCACCCGTGGCTCCTGGTGCCCCCCCATTTTGGCTGAAGTCGGAGGACCTCCAGTAACTGTTGGGAACCCTGGGCACTGAAATTATGAGAAAAGGGCAGCTGCAGGGGCTGAGCTGCCTACAGGAGTACCAGAAATACCAGGAAGAAAAATGCATTGACACAGGGCAGCTGTCACCGTCTGTGAGGTGAACTCTGCATGCATCCTACAGGTCAGTGCAACGCCTGGAGCTGCCTCACACTCACACGCTGCCCCATAGCCTGACAAACACGCTGCCCCATAGCCTGACACACACACACACACACGCTGCCCCATAGCCTGACACACACATGCTGCCCCATAGCCTGACACACACACGCTTCCCCATAGCCTGACAAACACGCTGCCCCATAGCCTGACACACACACGCTGCCCCATAGCCTGACACACACACGCTGCCCCATAGCCTGACAAACACACGCTGCCCCATAGCCTGACACTCACACGCTGCCCCATAGCCTGACACACACACGCTGCCCCATAGCCTGACACACACACGCTGCCCCATAGCCTGACACACACACACTTTCCCATAGCCTGTGACACACACGCTGCCCCATAGCCTGACACACACACGCTGCCCCATAGCCTGTGACACACACGCTGCCCCATAGCCTGACACACACACGCTTCCCCATAGCTTGACAAACACGCTGCCCCATAGCCTGACACACACACGCTGCCCCATAGCCTGACAAACACGCTGCCCCATAGCCTGACACACACACGCTGCCCCATAGCCTGACACACACACGCTGCCCCATAGCCTGACATACACATGCTGCCCCACAGCCTGACACTCACACGCTGCCCCATAGCCTGACACACACACGCTGCCCCATAGCCTGACACACACACGCTGCCCCATAGACTCACACACACACGCTGCAAGCAGAAGAATTGGGTTCTTTAAAATGTGCGCAAGGCAGCTTTAACCAATAAAAAGTGTCTAGCAGGATGTCACCCCACCCCAAAAAGAAACAGAAACTTTCACAAGAAAAAGACAATTTTTCTCAGTATAAGCGCCAAAATATAAAAAATGGGTAATAGATATATATATACATCCCTTAAAGATGTTCACAATTGATTGTTCCTCAATTATTCACAGGACGTCCTCAGTTAGTATAGGAGATGACCAATGATTTTGATATGGAGACAAAAAAAAACAGACATACAATGTGTAGTATTGTTTTGCATACAGAGTTCTTTTCATACATAAAGTTAACCTAATCCCAATAGGAAAAAGTTAAAGTGGTAACATAAGGAGGGAGTCTATATATGGTGCGTACCCCGACTCACACTGAGAGGGGCAAATACGTGCACGGAAAGGTTTCTTTAAAAATTTCTTCACCCTCTTTGTGTATCCTTCACCATAAAGTATGCATGAAAGAGCATACCTAGACCATACCTCCCAACTGTCCCGATTTTCGCGTGACAGTCCCGTTTTTTGGGGACTGTCCCGCTGTCCCACCCGCGGGCCGCAGTGTCCCGCGGTGGGGGGGGGCAGTTGGGAGTCTCTGTCACCCGCTGCCCTGCTTAGCAGAGCAGCGGTGAATAGACGCTGTGCGCGTGCGCACAGCGTCTATTCAGTGCAGACAGAGGGAGAGGAGGCATGCCAGCGGCTCACAGAGTGCTGGGCATGCCCCCTCAGTGACGAAAACGGGGCCGTGACTCGCGATCGCGGGTCCTCCCGCGAAACCACGCCCCCTTTTCGTAGGTCACGCCCCCTTTTCGGGAGCGCGCGCGGCTTCGCCGCGCGAGTGTCCCGCTTCCCCGAAGAAGAAAGTTGGGAGGTATGCCTAGACTCACTTTAAAGTGAAAGCGAGTCAAATATATAAAGGTTTCTTTTTATCCTATTGCTGCTGTATCAGATGGAAATGCGTACCACACTCACAGGACAAGAAATGGAAACAATCCTATCAGGGTATCTTTAGGATCCAAACGGCACTTCACAACTTCTGAAAGTGGCTCAAAGAGATGTTTCCCAATGGGAGCAGTTCATACCCGGTGATTTTGTATGGAAGAAAGAAACAGACATACAATGTGTAGTGTTGTTGTATATCTAGTTTCCTTTTTAAATAGATGAAATTATCCTTATCCCATCAAGATAGAGGGGGACACTACTATAAACAGAAAATCTGTATATAATGCGTACCCCAACTCACAATAGGGGAGATAAATGTGTGCACAAAAAGGTTTCTTTAGAAATTCTTCACCCTCTTTGAGTGTCCTTCACCATATGGTACATATGACACACACACGCTGCCCCATAGCCTGACACTCACACGCTTCCCCATAGCCTGACACACACACACGCTGCCCCATAGCCTGACACACACACGCTGCCCCATAGCCTGAGACACTCACGCTGCCCCATAGCCTGACACACACACGCTGCCCCATAGCCTGACACACACACGCTGCCCCATAGCCTGACACACACATGCTGCCCCATAGCCTGACACACACACGCTGCCTCATAGCCTGACACTCACACGCTGCCCCATAGCCTGACACTCACACGCTGCCCCATAGCCTGATACACACACACGCTGCCCCATAGCCTGACACACACACGCTGCCCCATAGCCTGAGACACTCACGCTGCCCCATAGCCTGACACTCACACGCTGCCCCATAGCCTGACACACACACGCTGCCCCATAGCCTGACACACACATGCTGCCCCATAGCCTGACACTCACACGCTGCCCCATAGCCTGACACACACACGCTGCCCCATAGCCTGACACACACATGCTGCCCCATAGCCTGACACACACACGCTGCCTCATAGCCTGACACTCACACGCTGCCCCATAGCCTGACACTCACACGCTGCCCCATAGCCTGACACACACACACGCTGCCCCATAGCCTGACACACACACGCTGCCCCATAGCCTGAGACACTCACGCTGCCCCATAGCCTGACACACACACGCTGCCCCATAGCCTGACACTCACACGCTGCCCCATAGCCTGACACACACACGCTGCCCCATAGCCTGACACACACATGCTGCCCCATAGCCTGACACACACACGCTGCCTCATAGCCTGACACTCACACGCTGCCCCATAGCCTGACACTCACACGCTGCCCCATAGCCTGACACACACACACACGCTGCCCCATAGCCTGACACACACACACGCTGCCCCATAGCCTGACACACACACACGCTGCCCCATAGCCTGACACACACACACGCTGCCCGATAGCCTGACACACACACGCTGCCCCATAGCCTGACACACACACGCTTCCCCATAGCCTCACACACGGTGCCCGATAGCCTCACACACACACACACACGCTGCCCCATAGCCTGACACACACACACACTTCCCCATAGCCTCACACACACATGCTTCCACATAGCCTGACACACACACGCTTCCCCATAGCCTGACACACACACGCTTCCCCATAGCCTGACACACACACGCTTCCCCATAGCCTGACACACACACACTGCACCGTAGCCTGACACACGCACGCTGCCCCATTGCCTGACAAACACACATGCTGCCCCATAGTCTCATGTGATAGGTGTGGTCAGATTGTAAGGAGGTGTACAGTATTCAAATCAACAGGACATGGGTCAAAATAACTGAGGTACTAATTGTGAGGGTGGTTCAGAGCTGATCGTAGATAAGCTAAATTCAGATTCTCAGACATGTGGGGAGACATAGTAACATAGTAACATAGTAACATAGTATCTGAGGTTGAAAAAAGACAATTGTCCATCGAGTTCAACCTATTTGTGGTGTCCTATGCATGATGATTTGACTAAAATTTCTGACTGATGCTGCTGTCAGCCATTGCATTTTATCCCTATTTATAGTAACTATAATGCATGACTATGCACCATACCCCTGGATATCCTTATCCAATAGGAATTTATCTAACCCATTCTTAAAGGTGTTGACAGATTCCGCCATTACAACTCCCTCGGGCAGGGAATTCCAAACACGTATTGTCCTTACCGTGAAAAAGCCTTTACGCCGTATTGTGCGGAATCTCCTTTCCTCTAACCTGAGCGAGTGTCCACGAGTCCTCTGTGTTGATCTAACCAAAAACAGGTCCCGCGCAAGCTCTGTGTATTGTCCCCTTATATATTTGTAGATGTTGATCATATCCCCTCTTAGTCTCCGCTTTTCCAATGTAAACATGCCTAGTCTTTCAAGCCTTTCCTTGTATTCCATCGTCTCCATGCCCTTAATTAGTTTGGTCGCCCTCCTCTGTACCTTTTCAAGCTCCAGGATATCCTTTTTGTAGTACGGTGCCCAGAACTGTACACAGTATTCAAGGTGTGGCCTCACTAGTGATTTATATAACGGGAGTATAATACTCTCGTCCCTAGCATCAATACCCCGTTTTATGCATGCTAATATCTTATTAGCCTTCTTTGCTGCAGTCCTACTTTGGGTACTACTGCTTAGCTTGCTATCTATGAGGACACCTAAGTCCTTTTCCAGTACAGAATCCCCTAATTTTACCCCATTTAGTAGGTAGGTGTAATTTTTGTTCTTGTTACCACAGTGCATTACCTTACACTTGTCTGTGTTGAAGCGCATTCTCCATTTGGCTGCCCATGCTTCTAATTTAACTAAGTCGTTCTGAAGAGACTCGGCATCCTCCTCTGTATTTATAGCCTTACACAATTTGGTATCATCTGCAAAAATTGACACCATGCTCTCTAGACCTTCTGTTAGGTCGTTAATGAAAATATTGAACAATAGCGGTCCTAATACTGAGCCTTGCGGCACACCACTTAGCACTTCAGTCCAAGTTGAAAAAGATCCATTAACCACAACGCGCTGCTTCCTATTATCTAACCAGTTTTTGACCCAAGTGCATATTGTGCTTCCTAGCCCTGATTCTTGTAGCTTGTATATAAGTCTCATGTGTGGTACAGTATCGAACGCTTTGGCAAAGTCTAAAAAGATTACATCCACGTCTTTACCCTGGTCTAGGTTTGCGCTTAATGTTTCATAAAAGCCAAGTAAGTTGGTTTGACAGGATCTGTCCTTCATAAACCCATGTTGATTCCTTTTAATGACCTTATTTACTTCATGGAACTTCTGAACACTATCTCTTAGAATACCTTCCAATACTTTCCCCACTATAGATGTAAGACTAACTGGTCTATAATTACCTGGTTCAGCTTTACTTCCCTTTTTGAATATAGGCACTACTTCCGCTATATGCCAGTCTTTGGGAACCATACCTGATATAACTGAATCCTCAAAGATCAAAGATAGCGGTTTTGCCAGTTCAGAGTGAAGCTCCATTAGAATCCTTGGATGAATACCATCGGGCCCTGGTGATTTATTAATCTTTAAATGTTTTAATCGGTCACAGACTACTTCCTCGCTTAAATAAGTACCTATCAGTGTGATATTGTCATTATTGAGATTGTGTGTCAGTCCCTGAATTGGGTCCTCTCTAGTGAATACTGTTGAAAAAAAACTCATTTAGTGTGTCCGCTATGTCATTATCATTTTTGCTTAAGACTCCCAACTTGTCTTTCAAGGGGCCTATACTCTCCTTCTTTAATCTCTTGCTATTAATGTATTTAAAGAATTTTTGGGGATTCGCTTTGCTTTCCTTTGCTACTAGTTTTTCAGTTTCTACTTTAGCCGCTCTTATTTCCTTTTTGCAATTTTTGTTACATTCCTTATAGTGCTGAAATGACTCTGCTTCCCCGTCAGATTTGTATTTTTTAAATGCTCGCCTTTTCTTGCCCATAAGTTCCTTAATCTTTTTGTTAAGCCACATCGGTTTATGATTTTTATTCCCTTTTTTGCTACTCATAGGAATAGCACAGAGCTAGTCCGCCCCGCATGTCTGGCCCTATCCCCCCACAAGAGTGCAAAAGCATTGCACAGCGACGATGCTTTTGCACCTGCTGAGTAGCTCCCTGCCAGCTGTGCTGGCAGGCAGGTACCCGCCACGTCCCGGGTCACAGCGGCTGCGTGTGACGTATGGATGGAGGCAGTGTATGTATGTATGTATGTATGTATAGAAGCAGTGTGTGGATGTATATATGTATGTATGAATGCGGCAGTGTATGGATGTATGAATGAGGCAGTGTATCTATGTATGTATGTATGTATGGAGGCAGTGTATGTATGATAGAGGCAGTATATGGATGTATATATGTATGAAAGCGGCAGTGTATGTATGAGAGAGGCAGTGTATGTATGTATGTATATATGTATGAAAGGGGCAGTGTAATGTATGTATGATAGGGGCAGTGTATGGATGTATATATATATATATATATATATATATATATATGAAAGGGGCAGTGTATGGATTTATATATGTATGAAAGGGGCATTGCGTGTGTGTGTGTATGTATGTATGTATGTCTGATAGAGGCAGTGTGTGTGTGTGTGTGTGTGTGTGTGTGTGTGTGTGTGTGTGTATGATAGAGGCAGTGTGTGTGTGTGTGTGTGTGTGTGTGTGTGTGTGTGTGTGTATGTATGTATGATAGAGGCAGTGTGTGTGTGTGTGTGTGTGTGTGTGTGTGTGTGTGTGTGTGTGTGTGTGTGTGTGTGTGTGTGTATGATAGAGGCAGTGTGTGTATGTATGTATGTATGTATGTATGATAGAGGCAGTGTGTGTATGTATGTATGTATGTATGTATGATAGAGGCAGTGTGTGTGTGTGTGTGTGTGTGTGTGTGTGTGTGTGTGTGTATGATAGAGGCAGTGTGTGTGTGTGTGTGTGTGTGTGTGTGTGTGTGTGTGTGTGTGTGTGTGTATGATAGAGGCAGTGTGTGTGTGTGTGTGTGTGTGTGTGTGTGTGTGTGTGTGTGTGTGTGTGTGTGTATGATAGAGGCAGTGTGTGTGTGTATGTATGTATGTATGTTTGATAGAGGGGGTGTAGTATGAGTGACAGCTGGGTGAGTGCTAATGAGCCCCTTGCGGGCTCACTGCACTCGCCACGCTGCGGGCACGGTGGCGCGCTATGCTATTTATTCTCCCTCCAGGGGGGTCGTGGACCCCCAAGAGGGAGAATATGTGTCGGCATGCCGGCTGTCGGGATCCTGGCTGGCAGCATACTGAAGACCACCCTATAGAGGCAGTGTATGGATGGATGTATGGATTTAGAGAGACAGTGGATGCATGTAAGTATGAGAGAGGCAGTGTATGGATGACGTGTATATGATTATATGAGAGAGAGAGAGAATGAAATAGAAAGAAATAGGTTGCTGAGTAGGGTGCCAGGATCTGGTAAGGGGGTGCCACTGAGTGTACCTGTCAAATAATTAAGGATGTCTTAGAGAGATTCATCCTTGTCGTACTCATTGCAGCCAGACAGCTGGGAGATGTATAAGACACCGCCGTACAGTGTCTCAAAGCTTCACTTCCTGAGCCAGAAACTAGTACAGTGTTTGTAGTCACCAACTACTGTACCAAGGGTCACAGTGCCAGTAGCCTCCAAATATCCAGAGGCAGAAATTAGCACAGCACGGTACCCGTAATCACCATCCACCCAGCGCCAAGAACGAACATAGTGCCTGTAATCATCAACTACCCAGAATTAGGAACTAACTCAGTACCAGAGCCAGGAGGACTTACACATCCACTGACCTGTAGCCATGACGTAGCACAGTCACCAGCTACCCAGCATCAGGCACTAGCACATAGAGCCTCTGCATTTTCACCTTACTGACTGGGGAAATGGGTAATTGATGGTGTTGGGGGGCAGTAGGCAGACGTTTTGCCTAGGGTACCAAGTAACCTTGCACCGGCCCTGTAAATACCACTGCACTAATGGCGGATACTGGATGCACGTCTAACACCAGCATAGTTGTTATGGCCTCAATAATACGCTTTGCAACTGGGTGACTGCTGTCATACTTCATCTTCCTTGCAAAGGAGTGTTGAACAGTCAATTGTTTTGTTAAACTACAAGTAGTCTTCCTGGTCTCCTTCTGGGATGAAGACGATCGACTCCCAACAGCAACAGCAGCAGCAGTAGGCGTAGCACTCAAGGATCCTCTGGAGGAATTGGACACAGGACAACTTCCGATCCTGATTGAGAAGGAAAATGACGATGAGGGTGTTGGTGATGGGGATTGCAGGCGCTTGGATGCAACAGAGAAGAGGGAGCTAGGTGTTGCTGGACTGGTTGAGTTCTTAGCCAAAGTTTCTGAATGTGTCAGCAACTTGTGATGTATGTGCTGCAAGTGGCGTAACAGGGAGGAGGTTTCTAGGTGGTTACAGTCCCTACCTTTACTTTCAATGGCTTTACAAAGGCTACAGATGACTAGACAGTAATTGTCCGGGTTTGTGAAGAAATAATTCCACACAGAAGAGGTGGATTTTTTTGTCTTTTGCCCAGGCATGACAATGGGCTTTTTCATATGATGGGCAACAACTGTCTCTACTGGAGCCTTATTTAAACAAACCATCCCCATCATCAATATACTCATTGTCAACATTCTCATTAGCGCCAGTTTCATCAATATCCTCCTCATCCTGGTGTACTTCTACAGTGATATACTTAATCTCAATGTCAGCACCTTGACTGGCGCTGCTCTTCCCAACACTTGCAGAGGGAGTGCAAATGGTGGAAGGAGCCTGCTCTTCCCATACAGTATTGGAAAGGTCAGGATTATACATAGCAACTGCGGACACACTTGGACTCTCCTTGGGGATTGGTGATATTTCTGAACACGAAGTTGGTTCCTGTGCCTTAACAAGTTTCATTTTTTAAATTCTTCTACAGGGAGGAGGGCTTACATCTTCATTATGAGACGCAGAACCACCAGTCATAAACACAGACCAAGGCCGTCGCCTTTCCTTGCCACTTCGTGTAGTGAATCACATATTGGAAATTTTACATTTCTTGTCAGCTAATTTTACTTAAAAATTATCTCTGTAAAATATTTCTTTTTTTATTTTACATGCCCTCTACGCCATTGGGCAACGGACTTAGTAGATGATGTTGACAGACTTGCATTGTCAATGTCATGACTAGTGGCAGCAGCTTCAGCACTAGTAGTAGTAAGTGGTTCCTGATCTTTCAATTGTTTGTCCATTTCTATCAACACGAAGTGGGGTACAGCAACAGTGTCGCACAAATGAGTCAGAAATATGTATTATTATTTTTTATATCACACACAGGCAGTTACAGTGTCACACAAATGAGTCAGAAATATATATTTTTACACACTGCAGTTTAGCTTCACCAACAGCGTCGCACAATACGTGTATGAGTCAGAAATGGTGGTCGAACACTGCGGTTGACCTTCACCAACAGCGTCACACAATACGTGTATGAGTCAGAAATGGTAGTCGAACACTGCGGTTGACCTTCATCAACAGCATCGCACAATCCGTGCATGAGTCAGAAATGGTAGTCGAACACTGTGGTTGACTTTCACCAACAGCGTTGCATAATACGTGTATGAGACAGAAATGGTAGTTGAACACTGTGGTTGACCTTCACTAACAACATAGCATACTATGTTAATGAGTCAGAAATGGTAGTCGAACACTGCGGTTGACCTTCACGAACAGCGTCACACAATACATGTATGAGTAGGAAATGATATACTGCGGTCTGACCGGCAGTGTCACAGTACTTATGAAAATAAAATAAAAATTGTATAGTACACTGGGGTACAGCCAGGGCCGGCTGTAGCGCAATGGAATTTGCTGCACTATACAAGAAACTGTTATTTATACACATACTATATATAAATATTAGTGATGTGCACCGGACATTTTTCGGGTTTTGTGTTTTCGTTTTTGGATTCAGTTCCGCGGCCGTGTTTTGAATTCGGACGCGTTTTGGAAAAACCTCCCTGAAATTTTTTTGTCAGATTCGGGTGTGTTTTGGATTCGGGTTTTTTTTTACAAAAACCCCTCAAAAACAGCTTAAATCATAGAATTTGGGGGTCATTTTGATCCCATAGTATTATTAACCTCAATAACCATAATTTCCACTCATTTTCAGTCTATTCTGAACCCCTCACACCTCACAATATTATTTTTAGTCCTAAAATTTGCACCGAGGTCACTGGATGACTAAGCTAAGTGACCCAAGTGGCCGACACAAACACCTGGCCCATCTAGGAGTGGCACTGCAGTGTCAGACAGGATGGCACTTCAAAAAAATAGTCCCCAAACAGCACATGATGCAAAGAAAAAAAGAGGTGCACCAAGGTTGCTGGATGGCTAAGCTAAGCGACACAAGTGGCCGACACAAACACCTGGCCCATCTAGGAGTGGCACTGCAGTGTCAGACAGGATGGCACTTCAAAAAAATAGTCCCGAAACAGCACATGATGCAAAGAAAAAAAGAGGCGCAATGAGGTAGCTGTGTGACTAAGCTAAGCGACCCAAGTGGCCGACACAAACACCTGGCCCATCTAGGAGTGGCACTGCAGTGTCAGACAGGATGGCACTTCAAAAAAATAGTCCCCAAACAGCACATGATGCAAAGAAAAAAAGAGGTGCACCAAGGTCGCTGGATGGCTAAGCTAAGCGACACAAGTGGCCGACACAAACACCTGGCCCATCTAGGAGTGGCACTGCAGTGTCAGGCAGGATGGCACTTCAAAAAAATAGTCCCCAAACAGCACATGATGCAAAGAAAAATGAAAGAAAAAAGAGGTGCAAGATGGAATTGTCTTTGGGCCCTCCCACCCACCCCAGACCTCAGAAAAAGAGTCACCAGTGTCCTAAAAAATGCAGTTGTACCCAATGTCCACTTAACCACGGACATGTGGACAAGTGGAGCAGGGCAGACTCAGGACTATATGACTGTGACAGCCCAGTGGGTAGATGTATTGCCTCCTGCAGCAAGAACAGCAGCGGCGGCACAAGTAGCAGCATCTCGCAAACGCCAACTCGTTCCTAGGCAGGCTACGCTTTGTATCACCGCTTTCCAGAAGAGGCACACAGCTGACAACCTCTTACGGAAACTGAGGAATATCATCTCAGAATGGCTTACCCCAAATGGACTCTCCTGGGGATTTGTGACATCGGACAACGCCAGCAATATTGTGCGTGCATTACATCTGGGCAAATTCCAGCACGTCCCATGTTTTGCACATACATTGAATTTGGTGGTGCAGAATTCTTTAAAACCCACCCACCCTTATGTTGTATAAACAGGACATGTACACTTTAACAAACCCATCATTTCAGCGACAGGGTCTGCCACACAACTGTGACTGAAATGACTGGTTGGTTTGGGCCCCCATTAAAAAAGAAGCAATCAATCTCTCCTTGCACAAACTGGCTCTACAGAGGCAAGATGTCCACCTCCTCCTCATCGTCCAATTCCTCACCCCTTTCACTGTGTACATCCCCCTCCTCACAGATTATTAATTTGTCCCCACTGGAATCCACCATCTCAGGTCCCTGTGTACTTTCTGGAGGCAATTGCTGGTGAATGTCTCCACGGAGGAATTGATTATAATTCATTTTGATGAACATCATCTTCTCCACATTTTCTGGAAGTAACCTCGTACGCCGATTGCTGACAAGGTGAGCGGCTGCACTAAACACTCTTTCGGAGTACACACTGGAGGGTGGGCAACTTAGGTAAAATAAAGCCAGTTTCTGCAAGGGCCTCCAAATTGCCTCTTTTTCCTGCCAGTATACGTACGGACTGTCTGACGTGCCTACTTGGATGCGGTCACTCATATAATCCTCCACCATTCTTTCAATGGTGACAGAATCATATGCAGTGACAGTAGACGACATGTCAGTAATCGTTGGCAGGTCCTTCAGTCCGGACCAGATGTCAGCACTCGCTCCAGACTGCCCTGCATCACCGCCAGCGGGTGGGCTCGGAATTCTCAGCCTTTTCCTCGCACCCCCAGTTGCGGGAGAATGTGAAGGAGGAGCTGTTGACGGGTCACGTTCCGCTTGACTTGACAATTTTCTCACCAGCAGGTCTTTGAACCTCTGCAGACTTGTGTCTGCCGGATAGAGAGATCCAACGTAGGTTTTAAATCTAGGATCGAGCACGGTGGCCAAAATGTAGTGCTCTGATTTCAACAGATTGACCACCCGTTAAACCTGGTTAAGCGAATTAAGGGCTCCATCCACAAGTCCCACATGCCTAGCGGAATCGCTCTGTTTTAGCTCCTCCTTCAATGTCTCCAGCTTCTTCTGCAAAAGCCTGATGAGGGGAATGACCTGACTCAGGCTGGCAGTGTCAGAACTGACTTCACGTGTGGCAAGTTCAAAGGGTTGCAGAACCTTGCACAACGTTGAAATCATTCTCCACTGCGCTTGAGTCAGGTGCATTCCCCCTCCTTTGCCTATATCGTAGGCAGATGTATAGGCTAGAATGGCCTTTTGCTGCTCCTCCATCCTCTGAAGCATATAGAGGGTTGAATTCCACCTCGTTACCACCTCTTGCTTCAGATGATGGCAGGGCAGGTTCAGGACTATTTGCTGGTGCTCCAGTCTTCGGCACGTGGTGGCTGAATGCCGAAAGTGGCCCGCAATTCTTCGGGCCACGGACAGCATCTCTTGCACGCCCCTGTCGTTTTTTAAAGAATTCTGCACCACCAAATTCAATGTATGTGCAAAACATGGGACGTGCTGGAATTTGCCCAGATGTAATGCACGCACAATATTGCTGGCGTTGTCCGATGTCACAAATCCCCAGGAGAGTCCATTTGGGGTAAGCCATTCTGAGATGATATTCCTCAGTTTCCGTAAGAGGTTGTCAGCTGTGTGCCTCTTCTGGAAAGCGGTGATACAAAGCGTAGCCTGCCTAGGAACGAGTTGGCGTTTGCGAGATGCTGCTACTTGTGCCGCCGCTGCTGTTCTTGCTGCGGGAGGCAATACATCTACCCACTGGGCTGTCACAGTCATATAGTCCTGAGTCTGCCCTGCTCCACTTGTCCACATGTCCGTGGTTAAGTGGACATTGGGTACAACTGCCTTTTTTAGGACACTGGTGACTCTTTTTCTGAGGTCTGTGTACATTTTCGGTATCGCCTGCCTAGAGAAATGGAACCTAGATGGTATTTGGTACCGGGGACACAGTACCTCAATCAAGTCTTTAGTTGCCTGTGAATTAACGGTGGATAACGGAAACACGTTTCTCACCGCCCAGGCTGCCAAGGCCTGAGTTATCCGCTTTGCAGCAGGATGACTGCTGTGATATTTCATCTTCCTCGCAAAGGACTGTTGGACGGTCAATTGCTTACTGGAAGTAGTACAAGTGGTCTTCCGACTTCCCCTCTGGGATGACGATTGACTCCCAGCAGCAACAACAGCAGCGCCAGCAGCAGTAGGCGTTACACTCAAGGATGCATCGGAGGAATCCCATGCAGGAGAGGACTCGTCAGACTTGACAGTGACATGGCCTGCAGGACTATTGGCTTTCCTGTGTAAGGAGGAAATTGACACTGAGGGAGTTGGTGGTGTGGTTTGCAGGAGCTTGGTTACAAAAGGAAGGGATTTAGTGGTCAGTGGACTGCTTCCGCTGTCATCCAAAGTTTTTGAACTTGTCACTGACTTATGATGAATGCGCTGCAGGTGACGTATAAGGGAGGATGTTCCGAGGTGGATAACGTCCTTACTCCTACTTATTACAGCTTCACAAAGGCAACACACGGCTTGACACCTGTTGTCCGCATTTGTGTTAAAATAATTCCACACCGAAGAGGTGATTTTTTTTGTAATTAGACCAGGCATGTCAATGGCCATTTTGCTGGAAATGGTCAGCGCGCTCATTAGTGGAATGGAGAGATGAGAAAAGAGGTGTTGCGGAATGGGTGAGATCTATATATGTATATATGTTTGATTTTGCTTTCTTATGGATATGTATATAAGGCAATGATATATATAGGAGCAGGGCCGTTTCTTGGGGCAGGCGAGCAGTGCAACCGCACTGGGCGCCCGCCGCGGCACTAACTGTGGCTCCCTGCTCCCCCCTCCTATTTCTCCCCGAGTAACCCGCTCGGGGGGCGGAGTTTCACGGAATGACGCGGTTGCGTCGTTACGTCACGACGCAACCCCGTCACTCCGCGAAACTCCCCCCCCCCCCCCCCCCCGAGCGGACTACAGAGGGGGATCCAAGTTAGGAAGAGGGAAAGGCCGGCGCGCGTAGCGACTGGTGAGGCGAGCCGAAGAGCGGTAATCGCCTCTGTAAGTATTCTCTCTCTCTCTCTCTGTGTAAAATGGGGACACCTGCCGTAATGTGTGAAATGGGGACTCTTGCCTGCCGTAGTGTGGGATTTAATGTATTAAGGGCATTGCGGTGTGTGGCATAATATGGTGCAGGGGGCATTACTGTGTGGGGCTTAATATGGTAGAATTTTTTTTCCGGTCGTGATCTGTTGGAGCAGGGTCAAAAACTGGATTGTGAGGTAGTCTTTTCAGACGAGGCCACACCCATTTAGATGAGGTCACGCCCCCTTGCCGGGTGCGTGCACAAGGTTTCTTTTTTTTATCTAGGTGTGTGTGTGGGGGGGGGGGGGGCACATTTTTTTAATGTCATGGGGGTGCGCATTTTTAAATCTCGCACTGGGAGCCAAATTGGCTAGAAACAGCTCTGTATAGGAGGGGTGTTTAACACTCACTTTATTGTGTGTACAATATTCTGATACAGTGTGCAGGCTGCTTTTCTGTCAGCAACCTCCTTTTGATATGTTATTAGTTCTTAATTGTCCTTCGTTCACCGCTGTCAGGTGTGTCCTGCAGACTACCCTTTGCAAGGTATACCTTCCTAATGGTATACCAAAATGAACTCCAGCTCAGGTAAATGTCAGGTGTACCCTGCGGGTCACCTTTACCATAGGAGTGGTGATTGCCTATGTTCCCTCTGAAGCTGTGTCTTATGCAGTACTTGGGGTGTGTGATCAGTGCGGCGTCCCGCCTGTCAGTACCCTTTCATGTGCAGCACTGAGGTATGGGGTCGTTGGCTGAGTATCTTTCACTTACCGCCGGGGGCAGGTCTTGGCCTGCCGCCGGTGATTGCGTCTCTTCCTTCCCCACCTCAGGCTCTCAGTCCTCTTCCTTGGTGCCCTCCGTCTCCTTCGGTCCGCGCGCTGCCCAGCGGCCGCCGGTTTCCTCAGTCTCCTCCGTCTGCGTGTCCCGTCCGCTGCTTTCGGGTTGGCGCGTCACGTGCGATGTCACGTGAGCGCTCTGTCTGTCTGTGGTGAATACTGCTGCGTTCCCTTCTCCGGCCGGAGGGGGAAATCTGTAGATGAGTGTGGTGTCAGGGTTTTGCCCTAGACAAAGGCATCCGTGCTGAAACGCGTTGGGACTTGCTAATTGACACCACACTCATCTACAGATTTCCCCCTCCGGCCGGAGAAGGGAACGCAGCAGTATTCACCACAGACAGACAGAGCGCTCACGTGACATCGCACGTGACGCGCCAACCCGGAAGCAGCGGACGGGACACGCAGACGGAGGAGACGGAGGAAACCGGCGGCCGCTGGGCAGCGCGCGGACCGAAGGAGACGGAGGGCACCAAGGAAGAGGACTGAGAGCCTGAAGTGGGGAAGGAAGAGACGCAATCACCGGCGGCAGGCCAAGACCTGCCCCCGACGGTAAGTGAAAGATACTCAGCCCACGACCCCATACCTCAGTGCTGCACATGAAAGGGTACTGACAGGCGGGACGCCGCACTGATCACACACCCCAAGTACTGCATAAGACACAGCTTCAGAGGGAACATAGGCAATCACCACTCCTATGGTAAAGGTGACCCGCAGGGTACACCTGACATTTACCTGAGCTGGGGTTCATTTTGGTATACCATTAGGAAGGTATACCTTGCAAAGGGTAGTCTGCAGGACACACCTGACAGCGGTGAACAAAGGACAATTAAGAACTAATAACATATCAAAAGGAGGTTGCTGACAGAAAAGCAGCCTGCACACTGTATCAGAACATTGTACACACAATAAAGTGAGTGTTAAACACCCCTCCTATATATATCATTGCCTTATATACATATCCATAAGAAAGCAAAATCAAACATATATACATATATAGATCTCACCCATTCCGCAACACCTCTTTTCTCATCTCTCCATTCCACTAATGAGCGCGCTGACCATTTCCAGCAAAATTCCATTACAGGAGGTAGGACGCCTCCAGGTCTAGCAGCACTCATTAGCACCCCTTCCCCCTGTGAGCGCAGCCTCCATCCATTTGAAAATGTCAATGGCCATATTCGTCCCACGGACAACAGGTAAACCACCTCACCATCAGAATCCTCCTTGTCAATTTCCTCCTCAGCGCCAGCAACACCCATATCCTCATTCTGGTGTACTTCAACAGTGACATCTTCAATTTGACTATCAGGAACTGGACTGCGGGTGCTCCTTCCAGCACTTGCAGGGGGCGTGCAAATGGTGGAAGGCGCCACCTCTTCCCGTCCAGTGTTGGGAAGGTCAGGCATCGCAGCCGACACAATTGGACTCTCCTTGGGGATTTGTGATTTAGAAGAACGCACAGTTCTTTGCTGTGCTTTTGCCAGCTTAAGTCTTTTCATTTTTCTAGCGAGAGGCTGAGTGCTTCCATCCTCATGTGAAGCTGAACCACTAGCCATGAACATAGGCCAGGGCCTCAGCCGTTCCTTGCCACTCCGTGTCGTAAATGGCATATTGGCAAGTTTACGCTTCTCCTCAGGTGCTTTTAATTTTGATTTTTGGGTCATTTTACTGAACTTTTGTGTTTTGGATTTTACATGCTCTCTACTATGACATTGGGCATCGGCCTTGGCAGACGACGTTGATGTCATTTCATCGTCTCGGCCATGACTAGTGGCAGCAGCTTCAGCACGAGGTGGAAGTGGATCTTGATCTTTCCCTATTTTAACCTCCACATTTTTGTTCTCCATTTTTTAATGTGTGGAATTATATGCCAGTATCAATAGCAATGGCCTACTACTATATATACTGCGCACAACTGAAATGCACCACAGGTATGGATGGATAGTATACTTGACGACACAGAGGTAGGTAGAGCAGTGGCCTACTGTACCGTACTGCTATATATTATATACTGGTGGTCAGCAAACTGTGCAAAACTGAAATGCACCACAGGTATGGATGGATAGTATACTTGACGACACAGAGGTAGGTAGAGCAGTGGCCTACTGTACCGTACTGCTATATATTATATACTGGTGGTCAGCAAACTGTGCAAAACTGAAATGCACCATAGGTATGGATGGATAGTATACTTGACGACACAGAGGTAGGTAGAGCAGTGGCCTACTGTACCGTACTGCTATATATTATATACTGGTGGTCAGCAAACTGTGCAAAACTGAAATGCACCACAGGTATGGATGGATAGTATACTTGACGACACAGAGGTAGGTAGAGCAGTGGCCTACTGTACCGTACTGCTATATATTATATACTGGTGGTCAGCAAACTGTGCAAAACTGAAATGCACCACAGGTATGGATGGATAGTATACTTGACGACACAGAGGTAGGTAGAGCAGTCAGAGCCGGATTAAGGGGGGTGCCCCGGGGGTAAGTTACCCTGGGCCCCCCTGTTTAAAAGGGCCCCCCGACACAGTGGCACAGATCGGATCTCTTATAGATCCGATCTGCTGTGCACTGCTCCACTCCTGTGTCCAGCTCCTCACTGCACGCTGGCAGTACAGCGCCGAAGCTGTAAATCCGTATAGGGCAGCTGAGCGACGGCTCAGCTGTCCAATAACATTTGAAGCAGCAGCAGCCTGTGTGGAGGGAGGAGAAAGGATCCCTGGCAGCAGCGTCAGCGCGTGGAGCCGCCCGGCGCGCGGAGGATGTGTGCTGCTAGTTGGAGCTCTCCTGCTGTGTCCGTGGTCACAGCTCCCTGTCTGCTAGCCAGCCAGAGAGCATAAAGTAAGGTTGGCTATATTGCAACTTAATGAAATTAGAATGTTAGGCATGTATATGTATATATATATATATATATATATATATATATACTGTATGTTAATATATATATATATATATACTGTATGTGAATATATATGTGTGTGTGTGTGTGTGTGTGTGTGTGTGTGTGTGTGTGTGTGTGTGTGTGTGTGTGTGAGTGTGTGTGTGTGTGTGTGTGTGTGTGTATATATATATATATATATATATGTGTGTATATATGTATATATCTGTGTATATGTATGTAGATATATGTGTGTGTATATATACACACACACACACACACACATATATATATATATATATATATATATACACCAGTCAAAGATGGCAGTATATAATTCATATGATTCATCGGCCTGCCTCTTTATTAGGGGCCTGACGGTCTGAAGTGCCCCGGGCCCCCCATAGCCTTAATCCGGCTCTGAGAGCAGTGGCCTTCTGTACCGTACTCCTATATATTATATACTGGTGGTCAGCAAAATTATGCACTGTACTCCTACTATATACTACAATGCAGCACAGATATGGAGCGTTTTTCAGGCAGAGAACGTATACTGGTGGTCACTGATCAGCAAAACTCTGCACTGTACTCCTCCTATATAATACTGCTGGTCCCCAGTCCCCACAATAAAGCAGTGTGAGCACAGATATATGCAGCACACTGAGCACAGATATGGAGCGTTTTTCAGGCAGAGAACGTATAATACTGGTGGTCACTGGTCAGCAAAACTCTGCACTGTACTCCTCCTATATAATACTGCTGGTCCCCAGTCCCCACAATAAAGCAGTGTGAGCACAGATATATGCAGCACACTGAGCACAGATATGGAGCGTTTTTCAGGCAGAGAACGTATAATACTGGTGGTCACTGGTCAGCAAAACTCTGCACTGTACTCCTCCTATATAATTCTGCTGGGTCCCAGTCCCCACAATAAAAGCAGTGTGAGCACAGATATATGCAGCACACTGAGCACAGATATGGAGCATTTTTCAGGCAGAGAACGTATAATACTGGTGGTCACTGGTCAGCAAAACTCTGCACTGTACTCCTCCTATATAATACTGCTGGTCCCCAGAATAAAGATATTTGCAGCCACCTGAAAGTTCTGAAACAAAGTGAGAGGACGCCAGCCACGTTCTCTCACTATCATTTCCAATGCACGAGTGAAAAATGGCGGCGACGCGCGGCTCCTTATATAGAATCCGAATCTCGCGAGAATCCGACAGCGGGATGATGACGTTCGGGCGCGCTTGGGTCAACCAAGCAATACTGGAGTATCCGAGTATGCCTCGGACCCGTGTAAAATGGGTGAAGTTCGGGGGGGTTCGGATTCCGAGGAACCGAACCCGCTCATCACTAATAAATATGTATATCTTCTTCCTCCCCCACACACCACAGTCTGTGTCTCCCTCTATCTTTCCTCCCACACACACACCACAACTGCCTGCAACAGAGCTGTACTCAGAAGAGCGGGTGCACACTCATACTGCACAATCACTGTGTGTGAGAGGCTCTTGTCACTCCGAGGCTGCACCCACACTGCCTACAACTCGCTGCCCTATTTGGACAAGACAGCTCACAACCCTGCTGGGCACTAAGCTGCATATCCTTGGTGCCCCTCTGATCCTTGGGGCCCAGTACAGGTGTCACCTGTGTCCCCTTCCCCTGTTGCCGGCCCTTGGTATAGCTTGAACAAAAGAATTAAAAAAAAAAAATTTTAGGCTTTTTGTTTTTAGCTTTTATTATTTTAATTTTACACTGGGGCGGGCCCCTAGATGGATGGACAGATCACCCCCCCTTTCAGATACAGTAGACATAGAGAGCACCCCTTTGTCAGATACAGCAGACAGAGAGAGCACCCCTTTTTCAGATACAGCAGACAGAGAGAGAGCACCCCATTTTCAGATACAGCAGATAGAGAGAGAGCACCTCTTTTTCAGATACAGCAGACAGACAGAGCACCCCTTTCAGATACAGCAGACAGAGAGAACACCCCTTTCAGATACAGCGGACAGAGAGAGCACCCCTTTTTCAGATACAGCAGACAGAGAGAGAGTGCCCCTTTTTCAGATACAGCAGATAAAGAGAGAGTACCCCTTTTTCAGATACAGCAGACAAAGCACCCCTTTCAGACAGATACAGCAGACAGAGAGAGCACCCCTTTTTCAGATACAGCAGACAAAGAGCGCACCCCTTTGTCAGATACAGCAGACAGAGAGAGAGTGCACCCCTTTCACATACAGCAGACAGAGAGAGCACCCCTTTTTCAGATACAGCAGACAGAGAGAGCACCCCTTTCAGATACAGCAGACAGAGAGCACCCCGTTTTCAGATACAGCAGACAGAGAGAGCACCCCTTTCAGATACAGCAGACAAAGAGAGCACCCCTTTTTCAGATACATCAAAGCGCCCCTTTTTCAGATACAGCAGACAGAGAGTGCACCCCTTTCAGATACAGCAGACAGAGAGAGCACCCGTTTTTCAGATACAGCAGACAGAGAGCACCCATTTTCAGATACAGCAGACAGAGAGAGCACCTCTTTCAGATACAGCAGACAGAGAGAGCACCCCTTTGTCAGATACAGCAGATAGAGAGCGAGTACCCCTTTTTCAGATACAGCAGACAGAGAGAACACCCCTTTGTCAGATACAGCAGACAGAGGGCCAGATGTACTAAGCCTGAAAAGTGATAAATATCACAGTGATAAAGTACCAGCCAATCGGCTCCTAACTGTCATTTTTCAAACACAGCCTGTAACATGGCAGTTAGGAGCCGATTGGCTGGTGCTTTATCACAATGATATTTATCACTTTTCAGGCTTAGTACATCTCCCCCAGAGAGAGTACCCATTTTTCAGATACAACAGACAGAGGGGTACATTTACTAAGATTCGTATTTTCCAAATTCATGTCCAAGTTCAATCACGAATGACATCGACAGTGTAAAATTGCAACTTTTTGAATTGATTACGATGGATTTACTAAGCTGTCGTATTCGGGTTTTTCTTTTCTTCCGATGTCGATGTCATTCGTGGTTTTTTACCTATTTTTACGGCAGTGATTAGCAAAACACTGCCGACTTTTTTTACAATCAATCTCGGCCGGATCTGTGTGATCCGTGCTGGGGTTTTTTTTTTTTTTTTTTAATTAAACACTGTAAAATAATAAAAAAAAATGCGTGGGGTCCCCCCTCCTAAGCATAACCAGCCTCGGGCTCTTTGAGCCGATCCTGGTTGCAGAAATATGGGGGAAAAAATGACAGGGGTTCCCCCATATTTAAGCAACCAGCATCGGGCTCTGCGCCTGGTCCTGGTCCCAAAAATACGGGGGACAAAAAGAGTAGGGGTCCCCCGTATTTTTAAAACCAGCACCGGGCTCCACTAGCTGGACAGATAATGCCACAGCCGGGGGTCACTTTTATATAGTGCCCTGCGGCCGTGGCATCAAAAATCCAACTAGTCACCCCTGGCCGGGGTACCCTGGGGGAGTGGGGACCCCTTCAATCAAGGGGTCCCCCCCCCCCAGCCACCCAAGGGCCAGGGGTGAAGCCCGAGGCTGTCCCCCCCCCCATCCAATGGGCTGCGGATGGGGAGGCTGATAGCCTTTGTTGTAAAAGAAAAGATATTGTTTTTAGTAGCAGTACTACAAGGCCCAGCAAGCCTCCCCCGCATGCTGGTACTTGAAGAACCACAAGTACCAGCATGCGACGGAAAAACGGGCCCGCTGGTACCTGTAGTACTACTACTAAAAAAATACCCAAAAAAAGACAAGACACACACACCGTGAAAGTATAATTTTATTACATACATACACACATACATACATACTTACCTTAAGTTCCCACGCAGGTCGGTCCTCTTCTCCAGTAGAATCCAAGGGGTACCTGTTGAAGAAATTATACTCACGAGATCCAGGGGTCCAGGCTCCTCGGGAAATCCAGGGGTAATCCACGTACTTGACAAAAAAAACAAAACGGTGTCCCGAGCCACGAACTGAAAGGGGACCCATGTTTGCACATGGGTCACCTTTCCACGAATGCCAGAAAGCCACTCTGACTTCTGTCTAAGTGGGTTTCTTCAGCCAATCAGGGAGCGCCACGTTGTAGCACTCTCCTGATCAGCTGTGTGGTCCTGTCCTCACTGACAGGCAGCACACGGCAGTGTTACAATGTAGCGCCTATGCGCTACATTGTAACCAATGATGGGAACTTTCTGCCCTGCGGTTGACCTAAAGTGACGTCACCGCTGAGCAGAAAGTTCCCATCATTGGTTACAATGTAGCGCATAGGCGCTACATTGTAACACTGCCGTGTGCTGCCTGTCAGTGAGGACAGGACCACACAGCTGATCAGGAGAGTGCTACAATGTGGCGCTCCCTGATTGGCTGAAGAAACCCACTTAGACAGAAGTCAGAGTGGCTTTCTGGCATTCGTGGAAAGGTGACCCATGTGCAAACATGGGTCCCCTTTCAGTTCGTGGCTCGGGACACCGTTTTTTTTTTTTTGTCAAGTACGTGGATTACCCCTGGATTTCCCGAGGAGCCTGGACCCCTGGATCTCGTGAGTATAATTTCTTCAACAGGTACCCCTTGGATTCTACTGGAGAAGAGGACCGACCTGCGTGGGAACTTAAGGTAAGTATGTATGTATGTGTGTATGTATGTAATAAAATTATACTTTCACGGTGTGTGTGTGTCTTGTCTTTTTTTGGGTATTTTTTTAGTAGTAGTACTACAGGTACCAGCGGGCCCGTTTTTCCGTCGCATGCTGGTACTTGTGGTTCTCCAAGTACCAGCATGCGGGGGAGGCTTGCTGGGCCTTGTAGTACTGCTACTAAAAACAATATCTTTTCTTTTACAACAAAGGCTATCAGCCTCCCCATCCGCAGCCCATTGGATGGGGGGGGACAGCCTCGGGCTTCACCCCTGGCCCTTGGGTGGCTGGGGGGGGGGGGACCCCTTGATTGAAGGGGTCCCCACTCCCCCAGGGTACCCCGGCCAGGGGTGACTAGTTGGATTTTTGATGCCACGGCCGCAGGGCACTATATAAAAGTGACCCCCGGCTGTGGCATTATCTGTCCAGCTAGTGGAGCCCGGTGCTGGTTTTAAAAATACGGGGGACCCCTACTCTTTTTGTCCCCCGTATTTTTGGGACCAGGACCAGGTGCAGAGCCCGATGCTGGTTGCTTAAATATGGGGGAACCCCTGTCATTTTTTTTCCCATATTTCTGCAACCAGGATCGGCTCAAAGAGCCCGAGGCTGGTTATGCTTAGGAGGGGGGACCCCACGCAATTTTTTTAGAAAAAATAAGCACTTTCCCACCCCTTCCCACTGATATACATGCACGGATCTCATGGATCCGTGCATGCCTATCCAATCACGAATAAAAAAAAAAGGTCTGGTTTTTTTAGCACTTTTTTACGAGTTGTAATTTTTCACGGCAGTGTTTGTTCTTTTTTTGCTTTGCACTTCTTAGTAAATGACCGAGATTCATACTTAAACAGCCGCGTTTTGACCGATGGTGTATTCATTCGTAATTTTTTACCTGAACTTGCAAAAAATTACGAATGCCCTCATCACTGCCGTGATTAGTGCTTAGTAAATTACCGAGATGACACTTTGATGAAAAAACGGCATCTCGGTCAAAATCGGGAGCTTAGTAAATTTCCCCCAGAGAGAGCACCCCTTTCAGATACAGCACACATAGAGAGCACCCCTGTCAGATACAGCAGACAGAGAGAGCACCCCTTTCAGATACAGCAGACAGAGAGAGCACCCCTTTCAGATACCAGCAACATGAATAAAACTGAACTTATTATCTTTCCCCCAGCCAGAGCAACACCCCCTACAAACATCTCTATCACTGTTGACAACACTATCATCTCCCCCGATCCCCAACTCCGCTGCCTGGGCGTCACTCTTGACTCCTCCCTCTCCTTTGCACCCTACATCCAAGCTCTGGCGCAATCTTGTCGGTTCCAGCTACGCAACATTGCTCGCATCAGGCCATTTCTCTCCCAGAGTGCAACTAAACTTATCATCCACTTACTGGTCATCTCAGTGGCGGAACTAGCAAGCGGTGGGCCCAGGTGCGACAAAATGCTTTGCCCCCCCCCCCCTTCATCCCATCCAAGTCCACCCCCTCACCCCTTGAGAGGATCTGGTGAGGGGGACCTGCTCAGGGCCAGAGAAATGGATACCTAGCAACAGTGCCGTAACTAGACATTTTAGCACTGTGTGCAAGAAACGGCATCGGAGACCCACCCCTGCATGCAAAACAGGGGCAGTGCGCGCCGTAGGCGCGCGCAAAAATACATAGTGGCGTGGCTTCGCGGGGAAGGGGTGTGGCCACAAAGTAATACCAATTCCTAAAACGGTGCACAGTAGTCTCCATTCTTCAAATTACGCCGCACTGTAGCACCACTACACCAGGTAGAGACCCTTTTACACCTTACAGCGAACAGATTCCTCTTTTTACACATTACGGCAGACAGCGTCCCCTTTTTACACATTACGGCAGACAGCGTCCCCCTTTTTATACGTTACGGCAGACAGCGTCCCCTTTTTACACATAACGGCAGACAGCGTGCCCTTGTTACACATAGCGGCAGACAGCGTGCACTTTTTACACATTACGGCAGACAGCGTACACTTTTTACACATAACGGCAGACAGCGTGTCCTTGTTAAACATAGCGGCAGACAGCGTACACTTTTTACACATAACGGCAGACAGCGTCCCCCTTTTTACACATTACGGCAGACAGCGTCCCCTTTTTACACATTACGGCAGACAGCGTACACTTTTTACACATAACGGCAGACAACGTACACTTTTTACACATAGCGGCAGACAGCGTGCCCTTGTTACACATTACGGCAGACAGAGTGCCCTTGTTACACATTACGGCAGACAGCGTGCCCTTGTTACACATTACGGCAGACAGCGTGCCCTTGTTACACATTACGGCAGGCAGATTCCCCCTTTTTACACGTTGCGGCAGGCAGTCCCCCGTTTTACACATTGCGGCAGGTAGATTCCCCATTTTTACACATTACGGCAGGCAGATTCTCCCTTTTTACACATAGCGGCAGGCAGATTCCCCATTTTTACACATTGCGGCAGGCAGTCCCCCCTTTTTACACATTGCGGCAGGCAGTCCCCCATTTTTACACATAGCGGCAGGCAGTCCACCCTTTTTACACATTGCGGTAGGCAGTCCCCCATTTTTACACATAGCGGCAGGCAGTCCCAACAAATAAAGAAAGAAAGAGACAGAAAGAAAGAAAGAGACAGAAAGAAAGAAATAAAGAGAAAGAAAGTAGAATCATACTTACCCTCTCCGCTGGCTCAGGCTCCTCGTGCAGCTTGATGATTCCCGGGCAGTAGACGAGGTGGAGGAGGGAGCCGCAGTAGCGCTGTGTTATTGGTGGAGGCGCTGCTGCTGCTTCCCCCCTGCTTCACTATAGGCTGTTCTCGGAAGACAGCCTATAGTGAAGCAGAGGGGCAGCAGCAGCAGCGCCTCCACCAGTAACAAAGCGCTGCTGCGGCTCCCTCCTTCACCTCCGTCCTCCTCCTTCCCCCGTGCGTGCCGCTGCTCTTCTCCTCTGTGGGCGGCTGTGCGCTGCGGGCAGCGGTTGCCCGCAGCGCACATCGGCATGTAATGAGTCAGTTTGACTCATTACATGCTTGGGCCCCTGGACAGAGGCGGGCCCCAGTGCAACGCACTGCTTGCCCTGCCGGTAGTTCCACCTCTGGGTCATCTCACGACTTGACTACTGCAATGTGCTCCTCACTGGCCTCACTTGCTCCCACATCGCTCCCCTCCAATCTGTCCTCAACTCTGCAGCTAGGCTCATCTTCCTCTCCCGCCGCTCCACTTCTGCCACTCCCCTTCAACAAAATCTACACTGGCTCCCATTCCCCTACAGAATCTAGAGATGAGCGGGTTCGGTTCCTCGGAATCCGAACCCGCCCGAACTTCAGGTTTTTTTACACGGGTCCGAGCGACTCGGATCTTCCCGCCTTGCTCGGTTAACCCGAGCGCGCCCGAACGTCATCATCCCGCAGTCGGATTCTCGCGAGGCTCGGATTCTATCGCGAGTCTCGGATTCTATATAAGGAGCCGCGCGTCGCCGCCATTTTCACACGTGCATTGAGATTGATAGGGAGAGGACGTGGCTGGCGTCCTCTCCGTTTATAGAGAGTGAGACTACTAGAGTAGAGAGAGACACAGTATTATTTACTTTAGTAATTTTGGGGAGCATTAGGAGGAGTACTACTACTTGCTGAAGTGATAGTGTGACTGTATATCTGACTTGTGGGGGAGACAGTGGGGAGCAGTTAGAGTCTGAGAGCAGGAGTACATATTTTAACGTACAGTGCACACTTTTGCTGGCACTCTGCTGCCAGAGTGCAACACTGCCATTGTGACCACACTGACCACCAGTATATATTATGATTGTCTGCTTAGGAGTACTACTTGCAAGTTGCTGATAGTGTGACCAGTGACCTGACCACCAGTTTAATTAATCTTCACCAGTTTAATATATATATATATATATATATATATATATATAATTGTATATAATATATATATAATTGTATATGTATACCACCTACCCGTGTTTTTTTTTTTCTTTCTTCTTGATACATACTACTATAGTAGCTTACTGTAGCAGTCTGCGGTGCTGCTGAGCTGACAGTGTCCAGCAGGTCCGTCATCAGTCATTACATAATAAATATATATACCTGTCCGGCTGCAGTACTAGTGATATTATATATATATATATATATATATATATATTAATTTCATCTCATTATCATCCAGTCTATATTAGCAGCAGACACAGTACGGTAGTCCACGGCTGTAGCTACCTCTGTGTCGGCAGTCGCTGGTCCATCCATAATTGTATACCACCTACCCGTGGTTTTTTTTTTTCTCTTTCTTCTTGATACATACTACTATAGTAGCTTACTGTAGCAGTCTGCGGTGCTGCTGAGCTGACAGTGTCCAGCAGGTCCGTCATCAGTCATTACATAATAAATATATATACCTGTGCGGCTGCAGTACTAGTGATATTATATATATATATATATATATATATTAATTTCATCTCATTATCATCCAGTCTATATTAGCAGCAGACACAGTATGGTAGTCCACGGCTGTAGCTACCTCTGTGTCGGCAGTCGCTGGTCCATCCATAATTGTATACCACCTACCCGTGGTTTTTTTTTTTCTCTTTCTTCTTGATACATACTACTATAGTAGCTTACTGTAGCAGTCTGCGGTGCTGCTGAGCTGACAGTGTCCAGCAGGTCCGTCATCAGTCATTACATAATAAATATATATACCTGTCCGGCTGCAGTACTAGTGATATTATATATATATATATTAATTTCATCTCATTATCATCCAGTCTATATTAGCAGCAGACACAGTACGGTAGTCCACGGCTGTAGCTACCTCTGTGTCGGCAGTCGCTGGTCCATCCATAATTGTATACCACCTACCCGTGGTTTTTTTTTTCCTCTTTCTTCTTGATACATACTACTATAGTAGCTTACTGTAGCAGTCTGCGGTGCTGCTGAGCTGACAGTGTCCAGCAGGTCCGTCATCAGTCATTACATAATAAATATATATACCTGTCCGGCTGCAGTACTAGTGATATTATATATATATATATATATATATATATATATTAATTTCATCTCATTATCATCGAGTCTATATTAGCAGCAGACACAGTACGGTAGTCCACGGCTGTAGCTACCTCTGTGTCGGCAGTCGCTGGTCCATCCATAATTGTATACCACCTACCCGTGGTTTTTTTTTTTCTCTTTCTTCTTGATACATACTACTATAGTAGCTTACTGTAGCAGTCTGCGGTGCTGCTGAGCTGACAGTGTCCAGCAGGTCCGTCATCAGTCATTACATAATAAATATATATACCTGTCCGGCTGCAGTACTAGTGATATTATATATATATATATATATTAATTTCATCTCATTATCATCCAGTCTATATTAGCAGCAGACACAGTACGGTAGTCCACAGCTGTAGCTACCTCTGTGTCGGCAGTCGCTGGTCCATCCATAATTGTATACCACCTACCCGTGGTTTTTTTTTTTCTCTTTCTTCTTGATACATACTACTATAGTAGCTTACTGTAGCAGTCTGCGGTGCTGCTGAGCTGACAGTGTCCAGCAGGTCCGTCATCAGTCATTACATAATAAATATATATAGTATACCTGTCCGGCTGCAGTACTAGTGATATTATATATATATATATATATATTAATTTCATCTCATTATCATCCAGTCTATATTAGCAGCAGACACAGTACGGTAGTCCACGGCTGTAGCTACCTCTGTGTCTGCAGTCGCTGGTCCATCCATAATTGTATACCACCTACCCGTGGTTTTTTTTTTCTCTTTCTTCTTGATACATACTACTATAGTAGCTTACTGTAGCAGTCTGCGGTGCTGCTGAGCTGACAGTGTCCAGCAGGTCCGTCATCAGTCATTACATAATAAATATATATACCTGTGCGGCTGCAGTACTAGTGATATTATATATATATATATATATATATATATATTAATTTCATCTCATTATCATCCAGTCTATATTAGCAGCAGACACAGTACGGTAGTCCACGGCTGTAGCTACCTCTGTGTCGGCAGTCGCTGGTCCATCCATAATTGTATACCACCTACCCGTGGTTTTTTTTTTCTCTTTCTTCTTGATACATACTACTATAGTAGCTTACTGTAGCAGTCTGCGGTGCTGCTGAGCTGACAGTGTCCAGCAGGTCCGTCATCAGTCATTACATAATAAATATATATACCTGTGCGGCTGCAGTACTAGTGATATTATATATATATATATATATATATTAATTTCATCTCATTATCATCCAGTCTATATTAGCAGCAGACACAGTACGGTAGTCCACGGCTGTAGCTACCTCTGTGTCGGCAGTCGTTGGTCCATCCATAAGTATACTAGTATCCATCCATCTCCATTGTTTACCTGAGGTGCCTTTTAGTTGTGCCTATTAAAATATGGAGAACAAAAATGTTGAGGTTCCAAAATTAGGGAAAGATCAAGATTCACTTCCACCTCGTGCTGAAGCTGCTGCCACTAGTCATGGCCGAGACGATGAAATGCCAGCAACGTCGTCTGCCAAGGCCGATGCCCAATGTCATAGTACAGAGCATGTAAAATCCAAAACACCAAATATCAGTAAAAAAAAGGACTCCAAAATCTAAAATAAAATTGTCGGAGGAGAAGCGTAAACTTGCCAATATGCCATTTACCACACGGAGTGGCAAGGAACGGCTGAGGCCCTGGCCTATGTTCATGGCTAGTGGTTCAGCTTCACATGAGGATGGAAGCACTCAGCCTCTCGCTAGAAAAATGAAAAGACTCAAGCTGGCAAAAGCACCGCAAAGAACTGTGCGTTCTTCCAAATCCACAAGGAGAGTCCAATTGTGTCGGTTGCGATGCCTGACCTTCCCAACACTGGACGTGAAGAGCATGCGCCTTCCACCATTTGCACGCCCCCTGCAAGTGCTGGAAGGAGCACCCGCAGTCCAGTTCCTGATAGTCAGATTGAAGATGTCAGTGTTGAAGTACACCAGGATGAGGAGGATATGGGTGTTGCTGGCGCTGGGGAGGAAATTGACAAGGAGGATTCTGATGGTGAGGTGGTTTGTTTAAGTCAGGCACCCGGGGAGACACCTGTTGTCCGTGGGAGGAATAGGGCCGTTGATATGCCTGGTGAAAATACCAAAAAAATCAGCTCTTCGTGTGGAAGTATTTCACCAGAAATGCGGACAACATTTGTCAAGCCGTGTGTTGCCTTTGTCAAGCTGTAATAAGTAGGGGTAAGGACGTTAACCACCTCGGAACATCCTCCCTTATACGTCACCTGCAGCGCATTCATAATAAGTCAGTGACAAGTTCAAAAACTTTGGGCGACAGCGGAAGCAGTCCACTGACCAGTAAATCCCTTCCTCTTGTAACCAAGCTCACGCAAACCACCCCACCAACTCCCTCAGTGTCAATTTCCTCCTTCCCCAGGAATGCCAATAGTCCTGCAGGCCATGTCACTGGCAATTCTGACGAGTCCTCTCCTGCCTGGGATTCCTCCGATGCATCCTTGCGTGTAACGCCTACTGCTGCTGGCGCTGCTGTTGTTGCTGCTGGGAGTCGATGGTCATCCCAGAGGGGAAGTCGTAAGCCCACTTTTACTACTTCCACCAAGCAATTGACTGTCCAACAGTCCTTTGCGAGGAAGATGAAATATCACAGCAGTCATCCTGTTGCAAAGCGGATAACTGAGGCCTTGACAACTATGTTGGTGTTAGACGTGCGTCCGGTATCCGCCGTTAGTTCACAGGGAACTAGACAATTTCTTGAGGTAGTGTGCCCCCGTTACCAAATACCATCTAGGTTCCACTTCTCTAGGCAGGCGATACCGAGAATGTACACGGACGTCAGAAAAAGACTCACCAGTGTCCTAAAAAATGCAGTTGTACCCAATGTCCACTTAACCACGGACATGTGGACAAGTGGAGCAGGGCAGGGTCAGGACTATATGACTGTGACAGCCCACTGGGTAGATGTATGGACTCCCGCAGCAAGAACAGCAGCGGCGGCACCAGTAGCAGCATCTCGCAAACGCCAACTCTTTCCTAGGCAGGCTACGCTTTGTATCACCGGTTTCCAGAATACGCACACAGCTGAAAACCTCTTACGGCAACTGAGGAAGATCATCGCGGAATGGCTTACCCCAATTGGACTCTCCTGTGGATTTGTGGCATCGGACAACGCCAGCAACATTGTGTGTGCATTAAATATGGGCAAATTCCAGCACGTCCCATGTTTTGCACATACCTTGAATTTGGTGGTGCAGAATTTTTTAAAAAACGACAGGGGCGTGCAAGAGATGCTGTCGGTGGCCAGAAGAATTGCGGGACACTTTCGGCGTACAGGCACCACGTACAGAAGACTGGAGCACCACCAAAAACGCCTGAACCTGCCCTGCCATCATCTGAAGCAAGAAGTGGTAACGAGGTGGAATTCAACCCTATATATGCTTCAGAGGTTGGAGGAGCAGCAAAAGGCCATTCAAGCCTATACAATTGAGCACGATATAGGAGGTGGAATGTACCTGTCTCAAGCGCAGTGGAGAATGATTTCAATGTTGTGCAAGGTTCTGCAACCTTTTGACCTTGCCACACGTGAAGTCAGTTCAGACACTGCCAGCCTGAGTCAGGTCATTCCCCTCATCAGGCTTTTGCAGAAGAAGCTGGAGGCATTGAAGGAGGAGCTAAAAGGGAGCGATTCCGCTAGGCATGTGGGACTTGTGGATGGAGCCCTTAATTCGCTTAACAAGGATTCACGGGTGGTCAATCTGTTGAAATCAGAGCACTACATTTTGGCCACCGTGCTCGATCCTAGATTTAAAACCTACCTTGGATCTCTCTTTCCGGCAGACACAAGTCTGCTGGGGTTCAAAGACCTGCTGGTGACAAAATTGTCAAGTCAAGCGGAACGCGACCTGTCAACATCTCCTCCTTCACATTCTCCCGCAACTGGGGGTGCGAGGAAAAGGCTCAGAATTCCGAGCCCACCCGCTGGCGGTGATGCAGGGCAGTCTGGAGCGACTGCTGATGCTGACATCTGGTCCGGGCTGAAGGACCTGACAACGATTACGGACATGTCGTCTACTGTCACTGCATATGATTCTCTCCCCATTGAAAGAATGGTGGAGGATTATATGAGTGACCGCATCCAAGTAGGCACGTCAGACAGTCCGTACTTATACTGGCAGGAAAAAGAGGCAATTTGGAGGCCCTTGCACAAACTGGCTTTATTCTACCTAAGTTGCCCTCCCACAAGTGTGTACTCCGAAAGAGTGTTTAGTGCCGCCGCTCACCTTGTCAGCAATCGGCGTACGAGGTTACTTCCAGAAAATGTGGAGAAGATGATGTTCATTAAAATGAATTATAATCAATTCCTCCGTGGAGACATTGACCAGCAGCAATTGCCTCCACAAAGTACACAGGGAGCTGAGATGGTGGATTCCAGTGGGGACGAATTGATAATCTGTGAGGAGCGGGATGTACACGGTGATATATCGGAGGATGATGATGAGGTGGACATCTTGCCTCTGTAGAGCCAGTTTGTGCAAGGAGAGATTAATTGCTTCTTTTTCGGTGGGGGTCCAAACCAACCCGTCATTTCAGTCACAGTCGTGTGGCAGACCCTGTCACTGAAATGATGGGTTGGTTAAAGTGTGCATGTCCTGTTTATACAACATAAGGGTGGGTGGGAGGGCCCAAGGACAATTCCATCTTGCACCTCTTTTTTCTTTCATTTTTATTTGCGTCATGTGCTGTTTGGGGAGTGTTTTTTGGAAGGGCCATCCTGCGTGACACTGCAGTGCCACTCCTAGATGGGCCAGGTGTTTGTGTCGGCCACTAGGGTCGCTTAGCTTACTCACACAGCTACCTCATTGCGCCTCTTTTTTTCTTCTTTGCGTCATGTGCTGTTTGGGGAGTGTTTTTTGGAAGGGCCATCCTGCGTGACACTGCAGTGCCACTCCTAGATGGGCCAGGTGTTTGTGTCGGCCACTAGGGTCGCTTATCTTACTCACACAGCTACCTCATTGCGCCTCTTTTTTCTTCTTTGCGTCATGTGCTGTTTGAGGAGTGTTTTTTGGAAGGGCCATCCTGCGTGACACTGCAGTGCCACTCCTAGATGGGCCAGGTGTTTGTGTCGGCCACTAGGGTCGCTTATCTTACTCACACAGCTACCTCATTGCGCCTCTTTTTTTCTTCTTTGCGTCATGTGCTGTTTGGGGAGTGTTTTTTGGAAGGGCCATCCTGCGTGACACTGCAGTGCCACTCCTAGATGGGCCAGGTGTTTGTGTCGGCCACTAGGGTCGCTTATCTTACTCACACAGCTACCTCATTGCGCCTCTTTTTTTCTTCTTTGCGTCATGTGCTGTTTGGGGAGTGTTTTTTGGAAGGGTTATCCTGCGTGACACTGCAGTGCCACTCCTAGATGGGCCAGGTGTTTGTGTCGGCCACTAGGGTCGCTTAGCTTACTCACACAGCTACCTCATTGCGCCTCTTTTTTTCTTCTTTGCGTCATGTGCTGTTTGGGGAGTGTTTTTTGGAAGGGCCATCCTGCGTGACACTGCAGTGCCACTCCTAGATGGGCCAGGTGTTTGTGTCGGCCACTAGGGTCGCTTAGCTTAGTCATCCAGCGACCTCGGTGCAAATTTTAGGACTAAAAATAATATTGTGAGGTGTGAGGTGTTCAGAATAGACTGAAAATGAGTGGAAATTGTGGTTTTTGAGGTTAATAATACTTTGGGATCAAAATGACCCCCAAATTCTATGATTTAAGCTGTTTTTTAGTGTTTTTTGAAAAAAACACCCGAATCCAAAACACACCCGAATCCGACAAAAAAAATTCGGTGAGGTTTTGCCAAAACGCGGTCGAACCCAAAACACGGCCGCGGAACCGAACCCAAAACCAAAACACAAAACCCGAAAAATTTCAAGTGCACATCTCTAACAGAATCCTCTTCAAACTCCTCACCCTCACATACAAGGCCATCTCTAATTCCACTGCTCCCTACATCTCCAACCTCCTCTCCCTTCATACTCCCTCCCGCCCACTACGGTCGGCTGATGACCGTCGCCTCTCCTCTGCCTTGGTCACTGCTTCCCATGCACGAGTTCAGGATTTTGCCCGTGCTGCACCCCTTCAGTGGAATGCGCTCCCCCGCTCCATTAGACTCTCCCCGACCTTGCAAAGCTTCAAACGGGCATTGAAAACCCACCTATTTATCAAAGCGTACCGCTCCAATGCATAACCTAGTCCTTAGGCTGCTCCTCCATCCCCCTGCCCCATGCCTTAGACATCTCTGCTTTGCTCGCATACCACCATCAGGCTTCTACCTGCTTGTACCTCATGTCATCTGTCTGTTGCCCCTCCCCACTAGATTGTTAGCTCTTCAGAGCAGGGTCCTCTTTCCTCTTGTCTAAACCCTCTTCTTGACACATTTCACTCAGCGACCATCTTTACCTGCTTTCTCTCTGGTAAAGGCTCATCTCTATCTATGGCCGCCAGCCCCAAGTAGTACAATGATTACTCCTTCGCTACTTACATCTAAGCTGTATTATGTTTTGAGAATTGTGTTGCTCTTTGTTACCTGCACTCCATTTTTGTTATTTATTTACTGTTATGCTAAGTTTTGTCTCCCTGTACTGTCCTTTGTACGGCGCTGCGAAACACTTGTGGCGCCCTATAAATAAAATGTAATAATAATAATAATAATAATAACATAGAGAGCACCCCTGTCAGATACAGCAGACAGAGAGAGCACCCCTTTGTCAGATACAGCAGATAGAGAGCGAGTACCCCTTTTTCAGATACAGCTGACAGAGAGAGCACCCCTTTCAGATACAGCAGACAGAGAGCACCCCGTTTTCAGATACAGCATACAGAGCGCGCACCCCCTTCAGATACAGCAGACAGAGAGAACACCCCTTTGTCAGATACAGCAGACAGAGAGAGTACCCATTTTTCAGATACAACAGACAGAGAGAGCACCTCTTCCAGATACAGCAGACATAGAGAGCACCCCTTTCAGATACAGCAGACATAGAGAGCACCCCTGTCAGATACAGCAGACATAGAGAGCACCCCTGTCAGATACAGCAGACATAGAGAGCACCCCTGTCAGATACAGCAGACATAGAGAGCACCCCTGTCAGATACAACAGACATAGAGAGCACCCCTGTCAGATACAGCAGACATAGAGAGCACCCCTGTCAGATACAGCAGACATAGAGAGCACCCCTTTCAGATACAGCAGACAGAGAGAGCACCCCTTCCAGATACAGCAGACAGAGAGAGCACCCCTTTCAGATACAGCAGACAGAGAGAGCACCCCTTCCAGATACAGCAGACAGAGAGAGCACCCCTTCCAGATACAGCAGACATAGAGAGCACCCCTGTCAGATACAGCAGACATAGAGAGCACCCCTGTCAGATACAGCAGACATAGAGAGCACCCCTGTCAGATACAGCAAACATAGAGAGCACCCCTGTCAGATACAGCAGACATAGAGAGCACCCCTTTCAGATACCTTTCCCTTTCAGAGAAGATGGCGCCGATGCATGGGGATTTATATAGAATCGAAAACCCGTGATAATCCGACAGCGGGAATATGACGTTCGGCCTCGCTCTGGGATCCGAGTAAGACGGGAAGTCCAGAGCCGGACTTGGATCCCGTCTCAGATCTCAATGTTCGGGTGGGTTCAGTTCTCAGCTATCCCTTTCCCTACTGCTAACCCTAACCTCCCCCCTCCACAGCCTAACCCTAACCCTCCTGCCCACAGCCTAACCCGCAGCCTAACCCTAATGTCAACATTTTTACAGTGTCAACATCATAAATGTAGACATTCTGGTGTCAGCATTATGAATGTCATCATTGCCATTGTCGATCTTTTAACTGCATCCCTAAATGAAACACTGGGCGGGATGTAATGAAGTCTGAGTTTGGTGGCCGGTGTGAGATACTAAACCATACCTTGTACATGATTGCCCCTTTTAAGAAACGTCCGAGTTTGGCCGGCATCCCGCACGGCTGTCCAGTTACGTGTATTAGAGTCTTCTGGCAGCTGCTCACGGCTGGTCAGCACTGGCTGCCTCCTGTATTGATATGGGGCCTATTTACTAAACACATCCAGCCTAAATGTACTTTTCCAGCTCCCTTGTGACAGAGAAGTGACCATTAGAGGTGACCAAGGTTCTTGTGTAATAAGCATTGGGTACATAAGACTCAACAGTGCAAGCTGCCAAAGATACTAAACCTACCAGGAACAGGAGCGGATGCTGATTCCTGATCCGGGGTTTGTCCCGGCAGTAATAGAGTAGAGGGGGTGTCTCCTTGGTGCAGAGCTGTAGCATGCATATTATTCATAGCAAATATTTCCAAAAGAAGACATGGCCACGCCCCCTCTGGCAACAGGGATTATATTATGTATTAACACCACTGATCAAAGCCCGACATTTTTCATGGCAGTCTTGAGCCTGATTGGCCAACAATTCAAGCAGAGCAGTATCACTATAAGGGGATGTGGTTGTGTGAGCGGAGGTCAGGAGACCGCCGGTCACAACACCTCCTCCTACATCCCGCCCGCTGAAAATCCAGACTATACCGACTCGTGGGGGTCCACAGCACCCAGTCGCCACCGAGCCCGCAGCATGGCAAGCGCAGCCCGGCTGAGGTATTCTGGCGCATACCCAACCCACTGTCAGACATAACGCTTTGAGCACATGTAATTGCACCCAGTGAATTTTAGGTGGATGCAAGAACATTGCATAGTCCAATGGTTGGTGGGTTTGAATATAAATGCAATTTTGGGAAAAAGGATATCTCTATTGTCCTATTTTTGAACTGTATGTTTTTGGCCCCCTGACCATTATATAATTATATATTGTATTACATTCACTGGATTCTGATGAATGTTATAAAATACATAATCTTTCCTTTGTAAGATAAAAGCATGGTTAGCACATATGATACTTTACAAGCCTGACACAAGTCTACAGTCAGGGATGGATAACTACAGAGCACTAGAAGTTAATACTGACTTAGCACAATGATCTGTAATAGTCCTGGGGAAGCCAATCTCGCCCAATTTAAACTAATGAGATGCAAAGAATCATGTCAGAAAGGTAAAGTTCTATACTATTTTATTGCGTTATATGTAGTATTGACACTGAATTGTGCTGGACATTTTTGTGCACAGTAGTGGTGCAACCTGCAGTGTGGCACGTCTATTTTTTACAGTGACGGGTTGTCTATTCTAAGCACTACACTACAGCCTTGCACATAGGCGTGCGCAGGACATTTTATTAGGGGGTGCACGATTAGAAGGGCGTGTTTAGCACCGCCTATTGGGCATGTCTAACACCACCCAATGGGCGTGTCTAGCACCACCTATCAAGCGTAGCTACCACCACATATTGGCACTCAATGCAAACTAAATAATATAGAACACAGGTTCTCAAATGCGGTCCTCAGGACCCCACACGGTGCATGTTTTGCAGGTCTCCTCACAGAATCACAAGTGACATAATTAGCTCCACCTGTGGACCTTTTAAAATGTGTCAGTGAGTAATTAATACACCTGTGCACTTGCTGGGTTACCTGCAAAACATGCACCGTGTGGGGTCCTGAGGACCGAGTTTGAGAACCACTGATATAGAGAATTGATGCACAGATATATAAAATCTGTTTAATATATGTTAAATTTGTATATTTTATTACCATAGATTATATCCCAATCTCTCGAAATATATATTGATATTGAATTTGAACTTGTCCTCCTCCAAGAGGAACGCTGTATTCTGTGGCGTTGGCACATGATGAGGAGAGAGAGAGCATGGGTAGAAGCATGAGCGGGCATGCACGCGGCATGACATCATCACGACACATCCCACAGGTTAGAGGAACTGGGAGTAGGAGTACGTCAGTGATGCTGCACCCATAGAAATAAATGACAGCCAGACTGATCGGAGGGGGTGGCGGGCGCAATGGGCGGGAGAACAGAAATGAGCACACTCGGCGATCGCCGATACTGCAGCAGCAGCAGCAGCAGGTGTGTGTGAGGGGGTGACAGACATTAGGGGGTGCCTGTGCGCACCAGCCCCCCCCCCCCCCCCCCCTGCGCACGCCTATGGCCTTGCACCATTTGTAGGGTCAGGGTGCATACAGAATACTGCAACTTGCAGTGCTGCACAATCACATTCACTTTACAGTGATACTACAATAAAACTGTACAGGACCTGACTACTGCACTAGCACAAATTACCCTTTGTAGTGCTACACACTTATCCAACAGTGACATGTTGTCTAACGTTGGCACTATAGAGCAATTAATTGTGCCATTTGAAAGGACTATAATAGCATACACTACTTTCATAGAAATTATTTTTGTGTGGCATCCCCCAAAATGGATTTGTCCATTATATGGACAATATTGGTTTTTGGCTCTATTTTGAAGATATATACAGTATCAGATCACATTGAATGTAAGCAGTACACTTACTGGCACACAGTAGCGGATCTTGCCACGGGCAAGCAGGACTTTAGCCCGGGGCGCCGCCTTCCGGAGGGTGCCGACGCCATCCGGAGGGCGCCTCACCATGGCAAGATCCGCTACTGTGCCCCCCGCTGCCGCTGCGTCCCCCACTGGTCCCCCGCTGTGAAGGGAACTAGACGCTACCCGTCTAGTTTCCCTTCGTGGGGAGGACCTTTGCTGTGCGGTGCGCAATGACGTCATTGCGCACCGCACAGCATTGTGGGACTGGCACAGACGCTAGGGGTCATAATTGACCTCTAGTGTCTATGCAGTGCTATGGGAGAGACGTCATGACGTCTCTCCCATAGATCCGAGGAAAGGAGCGGCGCCGGCGGAGGTCTGTAGTGGTCGGGAATCAGGAGCAGGGATAGTAAGTATTCATTTATTTATTTTTTCTTTCAGCGGCGCTACTCTACAGGGGGCACAAATAGGGGCATAACTGACCACGCCCCCGTAGGAAGCCACGCCCCTCTTTTTTGCCCGGGGTGCCACAAGGGCTAGAACCGGCCCTGCTGGCACACTGTCTATTTGATCTACATACTGTAAGAACTGGGTTAGTATCGGTATCCCGGCGGCTGGAATGCCAGCTATCAAAATACTGACAACGGCATCCCGATGATTAAAAAAAACAACACTGGGGAATTTAGCAACCTAATCCTGATCTCTAACACCCCTATCCGTAACCCATCTTTCCCGCAGCCTAATCCTAACCCCCCTCCCCCCGGAGCCTAAACCTAACCCTCCCAGTGGTGCCTAACCCTAACCCCCCCTTCCCACAGCTTAACCCTAACCATCCCTCCCCCACAGCCTAACCCTCCCCCAGCAGCAGCCGGCCACACACTGACACACAGATGTTAACATACATACAGAGACACACACAGGCACTGACACACAGATGTTAACATACAGACACACAGACACTGACACACAGATGTTAACATACAGACACAGACACTGACCCACAGATGTTAACATACAGACACACAGACACTGACACACAGATGTTAACATACAGACACAGGCACTGACCCACAGATGTTAACATACAGACACACAGACACTGACACACAGATGTTAACATACAGACACAGACACTGACACACAGATGTTAACATACAGACACAGACACTGACACACAGATGTTAACATACAGACAGACACACAGACACTGACACAGATACTGACACACAGATGTTAACATACAGACACACAGACACTGACAAGGGCAAACGCAGGATTTAGTCTGTATGTATATGCGCAGGTGTGTGTAATAAATATATATATATATTGTCAAAGTCAGAAAAATATCTCTATGCACACTACCATATTTGCACCTCACACAGGTCCGTGCTGCGCATGCCTGCGCTCTCCCGTACGTGCGCATACTCACAGTCGCGGGCACCCGCAGGCGCACGGTATGCGTATTTACGGTAGAGTTTATGTGATCGTAGCGTGCGACTCAATCGTTACATATTTTCACTATATAATGTATTTTGTAGATCATGGTCCCTTTGATAGATTCTGAAAGTTTAGTTAACATAGCATGTTCCTGGACAGAGAGATCCCTCTTTGTATTGTACGAAGGGTCTAACAGGGGTCATACAGTGGTGTTTAGTACCCATCGGAAGAGTATTTAAATAGCAATATTCCGGTGTTGGTTTGGAGCGGATTAATCGCTCGTGCGAATAGTTATGGACATAAGAAGTTTATGTCCATTTACTATTATTTGTTCTTATTTAGTCATGCGGCGGGAAACCCAGTATCCCACCCACCTGAACAGTTGGAAGCAGTCACAGCCCACCTGTATGAATCAACCTATGACCTTTTGTTATAATGCGAAGCCGAATTCCTGTGTCCAATGAACAATGAGATTGTAGGGACCATTGAATTGCATTGTGTGTGGGGCATAAATAGGCAGGCCGACCATATCCAGTTCACTCTCTTCAACGGTTATCATTGCTGATAATCGGGAGCTGGATATCGAGGCGCATGCGATCGTTTCCCCTTGTGCGTAAGTGTTTCTCCGCAACTATATTGATCTTCTTGTTATTGTGGGCCAATTTCTCTCTCTCTCTCTCTCCTCCTCTTTTTCTCTTATTTTCCCTTAAATAGTAATTGTATTATATTTCCTGTGTAGTTATCTGGTTAGGTAGTCTATGTTATATTGTAGTGTATGATTTGTATTTGTATTAATTCTTTTGCAAGTATATCATTCAAAATATATATATATTAGGCGTTGGACCCTAAGCCCAGGTATCTGTGTATTTCTTATAGTGTTTAGTATTCTCAGAGCGTCGGTGACGCTCAAACAGCTTGTAAGTCAATAAGGTTACACTAGGTTGCATCTACACCCTATCTCTACACTAAGGTTTTACAGCATACTACATTGTTTATGGTTTAGATACAAAGGTTTAACATTGTGAGCGTCAGCGCCGCTGGTGATCTCCTCGTGGTCCCGAGCGTCCGCTACGCTATAGCGAATCATTACGTTAGTCGGCAGCCAATAGCGTGCCTGCCTGTGATCTCTTGGCCGTGAGCGAACGTGACGCTTGAGCGTCTCGACCACGGCTAAGCGATCGTTACGCAACGAGCGTACCCTTACGGTACTTCATACGTAAATAGCGTACAGTGTTCTTAGACCTCATAAAGGGTTTTATATAAGATAAATATTTAGCTTTGTCAATTGGCGGCTCGTCCTGTCCTTCACATATCTGCACTAGGTAATTTCAGCAGACATTATCCAGCAGCAAAGGGCGGGAGATCATATTCCTCGTAGTGCTGTTTGGATAAGCGTCTGCTTCTCTTAGTAAAGGGTGCTGAAGGAATCCGGGAACCGGAGGTAAGAACAACACGCTAGTCTCTTTTAAAACTGTTTATTTTTCTGTCTTGCGTACACACGCACGCATATCTGCATTTCTTTTTTTCATTTGTGTATTTTCGTATATCACTCTCCTGTTTGCCAGTTTTATAGTTGATAAACGTGCTAAGAGAGATTTGCCGCTATTTCATAGTTTAAGAGTAAAGGTAATATAGTTAAAATATAGACAAACACATAGCTGTGCCTGAAAGATAAGGCGAAGTCAGTGTGGTGCGCGGTAGATGATCAAGGATCATCTACATTGATAAACGTATAAATTGTGTTACGGTGGATCTTTGCTTTGCGTACACGTGTCTCTAACAAAGGACTTGCGTACGCAAACCAAAGGCCGACGCACGCAGCGTATATCACGCAGCGGAGCGTCCGGGTACGCCCACGTAACTCAAATCCCAAGTTTTTTTTCTCCTCTCAACGCGATAAGTAACGCAATGCGGTAAATAACGCAAGGCGATAAATCGCGCAAATCTATTTTAACATTCGAAATTTAAATTAATAGATCCTTCTCCTAATTTGTAACACATCTGGTCTAAAGAAAATTTCTGCGCAGAAATAGAAATAGAAACAAAAGTGTATATGTGGTGAGTGAGTGTTTGTTTTTACAATTTTTTGAGGTTGAACCACAAGAAAAGTCGAGTTCTCGTGAGGTACATGCGTGTAAGTGACGTACATGGTGGCTAGGGAGGCATCCCTGGTTAAAACATACAATTTGAGCATTAGAGTGTAGCAGACCAGGAGGTCATACTGTAACAGACCAGGAGGTCATAGCAGACCAGCAGGTTCAGGTACAGCAGACAAGGAAGTCCGCTATACAGTCCACAGGCACAACACCAAGAAAGGGTTGGTGCAACACCCATATAGGCCATACAAGCTCTGGCTGAAGGAATTCGCAGCCGCAATTTTCGATTCCACTGGTCGTTCCGTACATAAGATTAGTTGCTTATGTGCTGAACGATTGTACCGCACGTAATTGTGTGCATTAGTAAACCTGACCGGTACTATTTGTGTACGAAGGTCATAAACGCTATTTGTACATTCTAACGTGATTTGTGTAATTTTTTTTATTTTAAGGGAGGTTCGCTGCTCACTCAGGAACTATCCAACAACCAATAGTTACTGGAAAGAGTAAGTGTTCTTCGGATCACCCTCACAGGTTCCAGTAAATAGAGGTTCAGGTCGCAGGGGCCCTAGGTCGAGTACGCCAGCACCATATCGGTGTGATCAGGTCGTATTGGTCGGCGTGGGCGAGTGAGTGGGGTACTCGGTAAACCGCCACCGTCAGCCTATTTTGAACATTTTGGTTTATGTAAGGGTTGGTTGAATAAAGCAACACCTTCGAACTATGGGGGCCACTTGTTCAGGTAGGGGGCGATCAACCTCGGTTCGGGTTGATTCAGTGAACCGACCAGTCGGGTCGGCAAGATACGTAATGTGTGAGAAATACGGAAGTCACACAGAAGCTTTATGTGATGAATGGGAGAGAATGACAATACATGACGGGGAGAAATTCCCAAGAGTAGGTAGCTTCAGCACAGAAGTGTTAACAAATTTAAGGAGAAGGATATGTCTCATTAAATCAGCCAAGAGACGAATCAAACATTATGATTATTTACAGTTGTGGCAACAGGAGGGTGACATACAGAGAGGATTGGCTCAGGCGGCGGGATCTGGCTCGATCAGAAAACTGATAGCCACGGCCCCACCGCCACCATATATATCGGGAGAAAAATTGGTTGCGGAGAATGACGCACTAAGGTGTAACACACAAACACTTAGCAACTGTGTAAATGTCAAAGATAATGTTAACCAATTAACCAATGCAAGTATTAACCCGTGCAAGTTGTACCCTGTTTTGAACTTTCCTCAGGAGTGTGATCAAGAGGACGAATCGGCAACAATTTCAGCGCTCTCTCTAGCAGCCACCATAGCAGAGACCACTGTAGGCACAGCTCAACCCCCGAGATTAGTAACGAAAGCCCCTAGCGGAGGGATAGGTGAGGTCGTATCAACGGGTAAGTACGGCACCATACACTATGCTGAAACTATTTCACCACAGCCTGTAGAATCTACACAGGATGAGGTTGTTAGAGTTAATCCTGTTAAGGTAATAGTAGTTCCAAATGGGAAAACAGACACTTCAGGAGTCACTCCTGTTAGGAACATTGCCATGTACAGCCCATTTTCCCGAATGGAATTAAGGACCATAGTGTCGGAATTCCCTGACCCTAGAAAAGACTTAGTTGCCAGCCAAAAATACATCAGAGACCTAGGTAACACCGTAGAGCCCAACAATAAAGACTGGCAGATATTGCTGAGAGCATGTTTACCCTCCAATGTCGACGCAGCTCAATTTTTAGCTGACTGTGGATTAGATCAGGATGTACCTCTTACCGAAGTGTACAACAAAGACAATGTAAAAAGAATAAGTTTACAGTTAAAGGAGTATTTCCCAGCCGTAGTTAAATGGAACAAAATATTCTCCATTAAACAGAAGGAGTCAGAAACTGCTGCAGAATATTTTCACAGAGCATTATCAGAAATGGCAAAATACACAGGCATAGAGGACATTAAAACAAACATAAACCATCGAGAAGTAGCAGTATCGGTACTGATGGACGGTTTAAAAGAGTCATTGAAGACTAGGGTACAGACCACACAACCATGTTGGCGAGGTCTGTCTGTGGCTACTTTGAGAGAGGCTGCTATTGATCACGATAGGAACATCACCAGACACAGGGAACAACAAAGTGATAAGTTAATGGCAGTAAGTATACAGGCCCTGACCACAAGGCAGCCTTTGTTTACATCACCAAACCCTGTGGGTAAGTCAAATGTGGTTACTTGTTATTCTTGTCATAAACAGGGACACATGGCACGAGATTGTAGAATGAAGAATTCACGAAACTCATACCAACCCCCTAGACAACGACACGACACACGACATTGGGAGCAGGGTCCGCAGAAACGGAGTTATGAGCCACATACAGGGGAAACAAAAAGATACCCCCCGAACCGAGACTGGCAAGCCTCTGGTAGCTCCCAATTAACTCCATCACAAGTAGTTGCTGCCAGCGGGATTCAGGGAGGTCACCATACCCAATAGGGGTGTGGCCATACCTGTAATCTGCAGCCAGTAAAACTGATTGCAAGTCTTGGAAGTGAACCAGAAATTGCAATCAATGTAGCTGGTAAATCATTAAACTTTCTTGTAGACACAGGGGCGGCCAAATTAGTGATAAATTCGACAGTGGGCATGAGAACCACTGGTAAGACAATTCCAGCCATAGGGGTAACGGGAGTAGTCCAGCACTACCCTGTTAGCAAACCAGCCGAGATTACAGTAGGGCCTTTACATACCAAGCATTCCTTTTTGCTGGCTGCATCGGCACCGACTAATCTCCTGGGAAGAGACTTACTGTGTAAAATGGGGTGCGTCATTTATTGTACTCCTGAAGGTGTATTCTTGGACATACCTGAGAATCACGCTCAGGAAGTGCGAGACATGTTAGACTCCCCGTCAAAATTAATGTCACATACCATTATGACAAATAGGACTCCCTCCCAAGTAGAAGAAATGACATCTCAGATACCAGAGTCACTTTGGACTAAAGATGGACAGGACACTGGATTAATGGCAAACGTAGCTCCGGTAGTTGTACAAGTAAAAGATGGTAGGATAGCTCCAAAAATCCCACAGTACCCTCTGAAGCCAGAGGTGGAGTTAGGAGTGTATCCCGTAATAGAGCGCTTGCTACAACAGGGCATTCTGGTAAGAACGTCCAGCACTGCCAATAGTCCCATCTTCCCTGTTAAAAAGAGTGGGGGGAGGGGTTACCGGCTAGTGCAGGATCTAAGGGGGATTAACAAAATAGTTGAGAGTCAGTTCCCCGTAGTGCCAAATCCAGCTGTCATCCTAATGCAAATCCCTCCCACTGCGAAATTTTTCACTGTTATTGACCTCTGCTCCGCTTTCTTTTCGGTACCTCTGCACCCTGACAGTCAATATTTGTTTGCATTCACATACAGAGGAGTCCAATACACATGGACTCGATTACCACAAGGATTCATAGATAGTCCAAGTATCTTTTCCCAGGCTTTGCATGATTGTTTACAGTCTTTCCAACCAGTGAGTGGATCAGTATTAATACAGTACGTGGATGATCTACTACTGTGTTCTGATTCATTGGAAGCATCCCTGAAGGATACGAAACAGCTCCTGTTTCATCTTTCAGACACAGGACACAAGGTTTCCAAAGACAAGTTGCAATTATGCCAAACTAAGGTAAAATATTTGGGACACTGTTTAACACAAGGACTGAGACACCTGACCGCTGATAGAATTCAAGCAATTAGAGACATGACTCTGCCACAAACCCAGCAACAGATCAGAACATTTTTAGGAATGTGTGGGTATTGCCGTAACTGGATCCCAGGGTTTTCCATCCTAGCGTTACCCTTGCAGGAGATGGTCTCCTCAAACAAACCTGATCGGATTTCGCATACAGACGAGTCTGAAACAGCATTTGAGAGACTTAAACAGTGCCTAACGCAGGCACCAGCATTAGGTATGCCTGACTATGGGAAACCCTTTGAACTATACGGAACAGAAAGTGCTGGTTGCGCGGCAGGCGTACTAACCCAAAAGCACGGTGATGCCAGCAGGCCGGTAGCATATTACAGCGCTCAGCTAGATACGGTAGCGCGATCCCTCCCCACATGCTTGCGAAGCGTTGCTGCGATAGCATTGCTAGTAACGAAAAGCGAAGACGTCGTGCTAGGTCACAACCTCACAATTCATACACCACATGCAGTGTCAGCCTTGTTAAATTCTGCCCAAACCAGGCACGTCTCATCAGCGCGGTTTACAAGATGGGAATTGGCACTAATGGCCCCCGTAAACATCACCATAAGGAGATGCAGTGCATTAAATCCTGCAACATATCTCCCAGGTGTGCCTGGACAGGCACAAAGGGTGGAGGATGAGAGTGGTGGGGAAGGAGAATTTAACACAAAGGAAGACACTCATGATTGTATGGAATATTTGACCCAAAATTTTACCGCAAGGCCTGACATCAGTGACAACCCACTGGAAGATGTAGAACTTACGTTCTACACGGACGGTAGTTGTCATAGACAGTCAGACTCGGGAGACTTGTGTACTGGATACGCAGTCGTAGATGACCAAGGCACCATAGAAGCGGAACCGCTAGGCCCACCTCACTCAGCCCAGGTTGCTGAACTGGTCGCCCTAACCAGAGCATGTGAATTGGCTAAGGGCAAATCAGCCAATATCTACACCGACTCTAGATACGCATTCGGGGTAGTCCATGATTTCGGAGCCCTATGGCGCCTCAGAAATTTCATGACGGCAGCTGGTACACCGGTAGCGCATGCAGCTCACATAAAAAGGCTTCTAACAGCGATACAGGAACCCGACAGAGTGGCTGTTATCAAATGTAAAGCACACACATATAGCCAAGACCCAGTATCACTTGGTAACAGCCGAGCAGACGAAGCTGCTAAATTAGCAGCTGCTACCCCCAGACAGACAGACACCACACAACTGATGGTATTTAATACCATCAACACACAGAAGTTGTGTGAGATGCAAAATTTGTGTTCCACACAGGAAAAGGCAGTCTGGAAGGCAAAAGGATATGGTCAGGAGTCCTCAGGACTCTGGACGGATGGACACGGTAAACCAGTGGCCCCCAAAGCATACCTTCCATGCTTAGCTGAGGCAGCTCACGGGCTGACTCATCTGGGCAAGGAAGGGATGTGCAAGTTGGTAAGAGCATATTGGTGTGCCCCAGGATTTTCTTCTCATGCGAGTAAAATGGCAATGTCATGCCTTACCAGTCTGAGAGAGAACATCGGAAAGGCAATACCTACAGAACCATCTCATATCCCACCTGCCGGCGGCCCTTTCCAGGTAATACAGATTGACTTTATTCAATTACCCCCTTGTCGAAATTTGAAATATGTACTTGTTTGTATAGATGTTTTTTCAAATTGGGTCGAAGCATTTCCGGCGGCCACAAATACCGCTATGTTTACTGCTAAGAAAATTGTGCAGGAATTTGTATGTAGATACGGTATCCCTAGAATTATCGAAAGTGATAGGGGTACCCATTTTACAGGTGATGTCTTTCAAGGAATGTGTAAATTGATGGGAATTGATAGCAAGCTGCACACTCCATACCGTCCACAGGCGAGTGCGAAAGTGGAAAGAGTGAACAGCACTATTAAAAATAAACTGAGTAAAGTGATGGCAGAGACAGGATTGACATGGCCAGAAGCTTTACCCATTGTACTGTACAGCATCAGAACCACTCCCAGGTCCCCTCTTAATCTGTCTCCCTTTGAAATCTTGTTTGGTCGACAACCGCATGTTATGATTAACCCTCAGGATGATTTGAAGTGTAACAATGAAGTGACTGTAAAATACTTGATTAACATGAGTAAACAGTTAAGGAATCAAAATGATAATCTGAAGTTAGTGATTCCTGATTTACCAGATAGTAATTGTCATGACATTGAACCTGGGGATTATGTAATGATACGGAATTTTCTACGCTCAGGTTGCCTTATTGACAGATGGGAAGGACCATACCAGGTCTTATTGACTAGCACTACAGCATTGAAGGTTGCTGAGAGAGAGACTTGGGTTCATTCGTCCCACTGTAAGAAGGTTGCTGATCCAGAGAGGTCCCGTGATAAGGAACAGACGGTAGAGGTTGTATCACTGGAGTGTCTGTTCCAGGAGGATTGAGGCGGCACCTGAGCATTGAAAATCACAAGACCAAAAGCAGTTGTCGATCCCCTGTTCCCTTTTATTGTTTTTCTCCAACTTCCCATCCCCTCTCCCCCAAATTATTTTTTTTCCCCCTTCTCATTCTTCTCCGTTTCCTCCTACAAGATGGACTTGCCCCAAGAGACTGTGATCCGGATTTTCCTGTTGACCATGATGTTGACCAGAGCAGTCTGTTCCGGCGAGAGTACCATGGAGGTCGAGAGAGGTTCTGGAATGGGTTCTGATGACAGAGATGGAGGCGTAGTCTTCCAAGAACAACATAATCAACAAGCAAAGGCGAGTATCAGAAAACGATCCGATAGCATTGACCATAGAAGGAATTGTGAAGGATTGTTAGCTGAAGAAAACTGTATCTGTCGGCTCTGTAACAATGTCATTGAGGATGGGTGCATAAAGAAATGCCAATCCAGTTTTAATATCCATATGGACCGGCATCCATTGAGTGACTATCACTCCTTAGTGGGTAGTGTGTTAAATAAAACAGATTGTTGGGTATGCTCTCAAGTACCTCAAGGTCATAGCAAATCAGGGCTAGTACCATTTCCTTTAACGTTAGGGGAGGTACTTGAGTTAAGTGGTGGGAGACCGGTGGACAGGAGGTTTAATATCTCCAGCCCTCCTAGTTTGAAGCTCCACCAATACCATGTGGATAGGTCCCTATTATGTTTTAACATCTCCAATCCCCGAAAGCCGGGAAATTGGGAAGTGTCATGGAGTAATCAAACCATGACCTTTTCACATAGAGCAGATAGAATGCCTACAGATACAGAGCTTATACGCCACATAGCCAGTAGAGGAAAATCTTTCCGGTATAGGTATACCTTAGGAAATAGGATTACGAGAGTTGGAGAGGTATCACCAGGATACTGTGCACATATCGTACAACCTGATACGTGTACTAAGCAGATGGAAGAATTAGGGTCAGGAGATTTCACATGGAAGGTGTGTAATATGGTTATGTCCTACTCCGTCCCATATGTTCTCCCCGATGATGCATATTTCATATGCGGGAGAAAGGCGTATAAGTGGCTTGCCCCAAACTCTGAAGGATTGTGTTATATTGGAAAAGTACTGCCTGAAGTAATGACTGTATCACATGACAAAATGAAAGACATACACCGTGTTGCACAAACTCCTTATACTCACACCCATTACGAGCACGTAGTTAAACGACACCTGATAGAAAGAACAGAGCATCCGGCCTCTGACATGATCCATGAATCCACCGGGATTCAGTTTCTAATCGCGTTAGATATCACTCGCACCGCTAGAGGAGTGTTGAATTATAAATACATATCTGCGCTCGCCAATTTGTTAGATAATATCACTGAAATGTATGATGACACGTTTAGGTATACTGGAAGAGAACTTCAGGCTTATAAAACAGAACTGGTACAGCATAGAATGGTTCTTAATTACCTCACAGCAGTGACAGGCGGATATTGTGTCACACTGGCAACACAATACGGCGTGAAATGTTGCACATATATTACGAATAGCACCGAGGACCCGGTCGAGGTCATAGACCAAAAGATGGACGATATTCTCCAACTGAAGTGGGAATTTCGCAGGAGACACAATCTCACTCTTGCTGCTGTAGGTAATGAGCTGACTGGTTGGGTGTCATGGTTGAACCCGCGAAATTGGTTCTCTGGTTTAGGAGACTGGGCTCAAGGAGTCATAATGGATGTTGGGAAGTTTCTCCTATGTATCTTAGGTGTTATCATAACGATTGGTTTGATATTTAGATGCGGTCAGGCTTTAATGAGGTGCAATCGTCGTACTAAGGTAATGAGTTTAAGGAGTGAGGAAACTGTAATTCCAATGGACTTGATTTATGACCCAAATGTAGAAACAATGATGTGATGAAAATGCGATTTCTACGGTCCGTTTCTTTCACCTGTTTTTCCGTTTCCTCCAAGGTAAAAAGACCCACTTGGACGAGGAATTTGTTGAGCCGATATACAGACAACAGAGGGATTAAAGAAGAAGTTTTGACAACCTGATACACAGATTTTTGATGAACTATGCCATGGATCCCCAGTTTCCCTAGAAATTTTAAAATTACGCTAGCCCAACACTTTTGTAAATCTATGGACATTGACAGCTTTTGCTCGCACCTTATGGGCAAAAGCACAAAGAAGACTACATTCAACAGACACCAAACAAGACCTCAATCGACGAATGTACATTTACCTGACATAGAATACCACCGCATTTACCGTAATTATGTCTTTTCTTCATTTCTACAACCCTCAGGTAATGACACACATAGTCGATAGGGAATACAGGCACAGATATCAGCAATCACATATCTTCCCCATTCATGTATCATCAACTAAAATGTGCTCCCCCATTTTGTTACAACTAAAGCCGAAAAGAGCTCGGTAAAGTTTGACAGCCCATCCACAGACCCGTACCACGGGATAAGAAGGAATTCAAATGTATACTTCGCAATACCTCGAAGCTTGATTTAAAACACGTACGGCACGATGATACATGACCCCCAAGCACGGATTCATACACACATGCTTCTGCTATCTCACTAGGTCATACCCTTTTCCTACCTTCTCCTCTCCTCCCCTACCCAACCATGTAAATGTATTAACCCCTGACATATATTTTTCTCTTTTTTTGAAACGTTTTAGAAGGTGGCAGTTATTGTTGACTGCCAAAGGGTGGACTGTCAAAGTCAGAAAAATATCTCTATGCACACTACCATATTTGCACCTCACACAGGTCCGTGCTGCGCATGCGTGCGCTCTCCCGTACGTGCGCATACTCACAGTCGCGGGCACCCGCAGGCGCACGGTATGCGTATTTACGGTAGAGTTTATGTGATCGTAGCGTGCGACTCAATCGTTACATATTTTCACTATATAATGTATTTTGTAGATCATGGTCCCTTTGATAGATTCTGAAAGTTTAGTTAACATAGCATGTTCCTGGACAGAGAGATCCCTCTTTGTATTGTACGAAGGGTCTAACAGGGGTCATACAGTGGTGTTTAGTACCCATCGGAAGAGTATTTAAATAGCAATATTCCGGTGTTGGTTTGGAGCGGATTAATCGCTCGTGCGAATAGTTATGGACATAAGAAGTTTATGTCCATTTACTATTATTTGTTCTTATTTAGTCATGCGGCGGGAAACCCAGTATCCCACCCACCTGAACAGTTGGAAGCAGTCACAGCCCACCTGTATGAATCAACCTATGACCTTTTGTTATAATGCGAAGCCGAATTCCTGTGTCCAATGAACAATGAGATTGTAGGGACCATTGAATTGCATTGTGTGTGGGGCATAAATAGGCAGGCCGACCATATCCAGTTCACTCTCTTCAACGGTTATCATTGCTGATAATCGGGAGCTGGATATCGAGGCGCATGCGATCGTTTCCCCTTGTGCGTAAGTGTTTCTCCGCAACTATATTGATCTTCTTGTTATTGTGGGCCAATTTCTCTCTCTCTCTCTCTCCTCCTCTTTTTCTCTTATTTTCCCTTAAATAGTAATTGTATTATATTTCCTGTGTAGTTATCTGGTTAGGTAGTCTATGTTATATTGTAGTGTATGATTTGTATTTGTATTAATTCTTTTGCAAGTATATCATTCAAAATATATATATATTAGGCGTTGGACCCTAAGCCCAGGTATCTGTGTATTTCTTATAGTGTTTAGTATTCTCAGAGCGTCGGTGACGCTCAAACAGCTTGTAAGTCAATAAGGTTACACTAGGTTGCATCTACACCCTATCTCTACACTAAGGTTTTACATTGGTTTAACATTGTGAGCGTCAGCGCCGCTGGTGATCTCCTCGTGGTCCCGAGCGTCCGCTACGCTATAGCGAATCATTACGTTAGTCGGCAGCCAATAGCGTGCCTGCCTGTGATCTCTTGGCCGTGAGCGAACGTGACGCTTGAGCGTCTCGACCACGGCTAAGCGATCGTTACGCAACGAGCGTACCCTTACGGTACTTCATACGTAAATAGCGTACAGTGTTCTTAGACCTCATAAAGGGTTTTATATAAGATAAATATTTAGCTTTGTCAATATATATATATATATATATATATATATGGGATCCGGTCAAGATGCCGCCGGACGGAATCCCGGCGGTCGAAATACCGACGCCGGAATCCCGACCGCCACAATCCCGACATATTCTCCCTCCGTGGGTGTCCACGACACCCATAGAGGGAGAATATAATAGTGTGCCGAGCGTAGCGAGGCACCGTGCCCGCAGCGTGGCGAGCGAAGCGAGCCCGCAAGGGGCTGCGTTCCGCTCGCCACCCCTGTCGGCATTGTGTGGTCGGGATTCCGGCGTCGGTATTTCGACCGCCGGGATTCCGACCAGCGGCATTTAGTACTGATCCCATATATATATACACACACACACACACACACACACACATACATACATACATACATACATACATACATACATTACAATGATACATACATACATATATATGTACGGAGGCAGGACGGCACTCATAGAGACTGGTAAACCATAGAAAATCAGCACAGGACGCTGTAGCTGCTTGTCAACATATCAGAGTTAGACTCCTTTAAAAGAAATGTTGACAAACAGCTACAGCGTCCTGTGCTGATTTTCTATGGTTTACCAGTTTCTATGAGTGCCATCCTGCCTCCGTAGAGTGCCGTCCTGCCTCTGTACATATTATCTGATTCTGACGGGCACCGGAGCATGATGTGCGGTACTAGTAAGGCGTGCCATTCATAATTTGCAGATATATATATATATATATATATATATATCGGTGTATCGGACTGGCACTCCCCCACAATAATCAATTATGCTCCGGTGCCCTCTGTCAGAAATTAGCATAAAGTACTTAAAGAAAGCGGCACTCGGAGACTGAAAAATCAAAGTGCCCCCGCAGCCCTCGTGGTGGCTTGGAGGCGCAGGTCTGTGGGGGCACCGCCATTGATTTAGCGCAGATTGACATGCGGACGAGCCGTCCGCATGTCAATCTGCTGTCTCCTCTCCCTCCTTCCCTCCGCTGCTGTGATGGAGGGACACGGAGGGCACAGCGTGCGCCTCTCATGTGTTCCTCCTGCGTCTCCGGCGGGTCTATTAAATGAAGTGCCATTCGTGAGCTCTGATTGGCTCACGAACCGGCACTTCATTTAACAGACCCGCCGGAGACGCAGGAGGGACACAGGAGAGGCGTGCACTGTGCCCTCCGTGTCCCTCCATCACAAAACAGCGGGGAGCGGGGGGAGTTTAACTGGCACTGGGGGATCATATTCGGCACAGGGGGAGGCATAATGTATCACGGACATTGCGGTGTGTGTCATAATGTGTCACAGGCATTACGGTGTGTGGCATACTATATCACGGGCATTGTGATATGTGGTATAATGTCTCAGGGGCATTGCAGTGTGGCATAATGTATAAGGGCATTGCGGTGTGTGGCATAGGTTATAACGGGCATTGCGGTATGTGTCACAGGCATTACGGTGTGTTGTATACTATATCACGGGCATTGTGGTATGTGGTATAATGTCTCAGGGTCATTGCGGTGTGTGTCATAATGTGTCACAGGCATTGTATGTGCTATAATGTATCAGGGGCATTGCAGTGTGTAGCATAATGTATAACGGGCATTGCGATTCCTGTCATAATGTGTCACAGGCATTACGGTGTGTGGCATAATGTGTCTGGGGCATTACAGTGTGTGCATATTGTGTCATGTGCATTATTGTGTGTGGAATAATGTCTAAGGGCCATTGCAGTATGTGGCATAATGTATACTGGGCATTACTATAAGGAGGAAAAATGACAAATAATGTAAGGGGCATGAATCAGGATTATTTTTCTTTCCTGTGGTGGCTAACGTCTGGGCGTGCAGGTTGCAAAACTGGGGTATAAGGTAGTCTTTTCCTGCAATGTCACGCCCCTTTATGCGAAGCCACGCCCATTCCAACAAAGCCACACCCCTTATTTGTGGCGCGCGCAGATTCCTCGCTTCACTAGTCCCAATTATGGAGGGGGGGGGGCGCAAGAGAATTTTTTGCCTTGGGGGAGAAAAATTTCTGGTTACGCCACTGTTTAAAACTTATATATATACATTGTTCTACTGTATGCACTACACTAGGGCTGGGAGCAGAGGGGCGGCCACAGCAGTGTCGCAGCCAGCAGCTCCCCCGTCCCCCGGACATTCTGTAAGCAGAGAGCTGCATAGCTTTCTGCTGTTGCTGCAGCTCCGCGGCTGCGATCGCAATTGCGGTCGCAGCTTTTGCTGAGACGGAGACACAGCTCTCTCTGTCTCATAAAAAATTGGGCCATCAGGGGTGTTTCCAGGTACTCGGAAGCCCCCCCCTGTTTGCACCACTGACTGACACACAGATGTTGACACACTGACACACAGATGGATGTTGACATACAGATGGACACTGACACAGACAGATGCTGACATACAGATAGACGACGACACACTGACACACAAATGCTGACACACAGACACTGTCAGACAGACACTGACACATGCTGACAACCTTAATCGTCACCCACTCACCTGGAGCCCAACCCCCACCACACGCCACACAAAGCACAGCTTGTTGCGGGCACCGCCTTACCTGCATCTGTCAGGATTGTCAGGACTCGGGGCAGACTGCAAAGAATGAGAATGTGTCTCCTGGCTAGATCTCAAGCCCCATAGGAAATACAGTAACTAGGAGGCGCTGTGCCCTAGCCCTGCAGCTTCCCCTAGCCCTAGAGTAAGCCAGCCGGCAGCCCCGCTGTATCTGTTTGAGAGGGAGGCAGCTGCAGCGTCATTGACAGCTCCTCCACCCCAAACCCCCCCCTTCCTCCAAAGATACTAAAAAACAAAAGATTAGTCACTACGGTGATGGATTGGCGGCAAGGGATTGCTGCTCTTGCGGCAGCTGTTATTGTATTTTTTTATATATTTTGTTGTTAGGTATATATGTAAATTTATTTTTACACAAGCTCGTGCAACGCTTTTCAGTTGCTCGAGTGATCGTAGTGTGATTGACAGGAAGTGGGTGTTTCTGGGCGGCAACTCAGCGTTTTCAGGGAGTGTGCTAAAAAACGCAGGCGTGCCAGCTTAAAACGCAGGAGTGGGAGGAGAAACGGGGGAGTGGCTGGCCGAACGCAGGGCGTGTTTGAGACGTCAAACCAGGAACTAAACAGACTGCAGTCATCGCAAGCTAGGAGTAAGTCTTGAGCCACTCTGAAACTGCATGAAATTTTTTAGTAGCAGTTCTGCTAACCTTTCGAACGCACTTCTGCTAAACTATGATACACTCCCAGAGGGCGGCGGCTTAGCGTGTGCACTGCTGCTAAAAGCAGCTAGCGAGCGATCAACTCGGAATGAGGGCCCATATGCCATCTTGAATGGAGTGTAAATGGGTAGGACATGCACATACTGCCCCTCTAAGCTGTCCTACTTAGTAAATATGTATACATAATTAAAATGTTATAGTTAGTGTTGTTTTTTAGTTATTAAGTTGGCTATCATCAATTGAGGGCTTATTAACAATCAGTAAAAATAATCAAATTAGGCAGGCGGGGGGCGGTCTTTACTGTTGTGCCTAGGGGCGGCCTCTCCCCTAAATCGTCCCCTGGATGTTGTATCACTCTGAAATGGCGCACAAAGTATGATATAGTTGTAACGACAGTATCAGATAAAACCAAAAGTAATGGCTAAAGCACAATATACATCTCTCACACCTCTGCACATTAATAAAAATAGAACAGTCCGCATACTGGGATTTAGGAGACGTAGGGACATAATAGTGCCACCCAATACTGTCCTGTCCTTAAGATCATAAGTTACCGGTATATATTACAGTAATCACGCTCCAAGTCTGCCACCGCATAGCACTAATCTGCCCTAATCCTCTGTCCAGTCACTAACCTTATGCCAGTATCTCCTCCTTCCACTTAGCGTTGTGTTGCCTGGACCCTGGATGTGAATGAGTGAGAGAGCAACAGCACAGCCCTGATCTAGGCAGTCACCATTATGTCATCACGGCATGACATCACAGACCACACCAGGCAGGCCAGGACTGGTTACTTATGGTTTGAGGCCTATTATAGCCTATTATGACTGACCTGAGGGAAATATGATTTCACTCCTTATTTAAAACAATTACATTCAGAATATTATTCTTTTTATGGCAGATTTTGCTATTCATCTTTGGCTCTATGATGCTTTCTATGAGCCCAATTTTCACCGTGGTTATGTTGTTGTTGTTTTTTTATGATCAGTGATCACCTCAGTTAAGGATAAAACACTTCATGACACTGACCCCCCCCCCCCCTCAGAAGTATTGGGATACTTTTAATTTAACAACATGTTTGCCATAAAATTCAACATCACATTCTCTCCCTTACCCATTAGGATTCTGCAGAGCAATTATGGAAAGTGTTGTCCAAATGTCAAGTAGAAGCTTGTGTCTAAAACTACAAAGTTTTGTGTGAAAGTACTTAGCGCATGTGCGCTGCGTACCATGCGGATGCGCATAAATGCCGTTTTTTTTTCAACAGATCGCTGCGCTGCGAAAATCGTCAGCGAGCGATCAACTAAGAATGAGGGCCATGGTACGGTACAATGGAAATATGTTGCAGTTACCGGTACTTTTTAGGCTGACAGTACCAACACAAGCATCCAAGTGCTGCCCCCAAACAAGTGCCACCCCTAGGCATGTGCCTCAAGTGCCTAGTGGGAAATATGCTACTGACACCTTCTGGAGACCTATTGGAGCTGCATTTGCAAGCAGTAACCGGGGGCTGCTGCAGCTATCTAGATCCCCGAAGATACATTTAGGAGTTACTTAATATTGCGGATATCACACAGATAGTAATTGATAAATAGTACCTAAAATGTAAGAAATATTTGTGCTTTAGCATCTGATATACATGTGTCGCAGCACACAAGGGGCCTGATACAGAGTTCAACACACGCCTGTTGGTTTAGCAGATCTTGCACTTTTTTGCACTGCGCAAGTCCCGGGACCAAGTGTACACACACATCTTTACTTATGGCTGAAGAGGTGCAACTGGGCTGTAACGGGGTATTCCCACTGTGAATGCCAAATTGCTTTCTCACAAATATTTAAAATGCCCACTCTAATATATACTGCAGACGCCAGGCGCATCTTATTACCATATACGATAAAAGTGCGCTGGACATCGCAAAACACTGCATCCCATAAGAGAAAACAATACACCCACACATTATCTGAGTTTCCAATGCTCGAATGCTCATTGATGTATATATATTTGTTATTAAAAGGATATGGATTCAATATATTACAATATACAGTATACCTATAGTTCCAACTCATACAGTAAGCAGTTAATACATACAGTTACATACAGTTACAGTTACAGGCCAGCAATACAATACCATTCCCTCAATGCATCTTATGTCTCTCTCTCTCTCTCTCTGTAAATAAATACAGGAACTGATCTGCCAGCAACTCCTTCATCCTCTGAGAAAAAAACAGGAACTGCCCTCCTGTGTGATCAGCAATGTGTTATCTAGTTTTTGGGGGAGGGAACTTACTCATTCATGATGAGTCACTAGTCTCTTTGTATATGCTAATCAGGTTCAGCCTTGGGGACATCCAAAGGGCTGGCCTGAGCTTCCTGTCCACTAACTGTTTGGAATATCTATTGTTCTAATAAAAGTGATTTTAGCTTTTATACATTTAATCATTTGTTGCAATGTCCAACAACTTAATAACAAGTATCAAATGAATCTACACATTAATCTGCTTGCTTTAATACCAAATATGACATGTGTATCTGGTTTCGTTCAAATAATACACATACATGACATTACTTCATTATATAATTTTAAATCATCATGATGTCTGGCGCTTGATATTATTATAATTATGTACTGTATGAAATAAGTGTTGAATCCATCTCTGTGGCATGTCCGTGTAAATGCATGTGTTACCATATATTGCTGTGCTCGCTGCGCGTATTTGCAAGTATAGCGACTTATATGTGTGTAGTTTGTATGTTCTTTTTATGTAATATTTTTGACTTCGACAGTCCACCCTTTGGCAGTAAACAATAACTGCCATCAATTATTAACATAAGAAAAAAAATATTTCATACAATAATCGGTGACCTAGACACAAGTATGTATTAACTTTGCAAATCAGACACTTGACTATATTTGGGGAAGACAGGGAGGAGGACGAGACATCCTCTATATGCACTCGGCGGTCACGGGACCACTGGTTGGATGTGGGACAACATTCAACCTATAGAGTATGCTGGGACAGTGCTTTGGCCTATAATGTCTGATTTGCGACGAACATTTCACACATACATGTACCTACGTCCTTGTACACTGATGTTTGGATTCGATTGAGGTTCTGCTGGGTAAATGAAGAAGACACAAACAAATCGTGACAGTGACATATAAAATTTTCATGATCTACATATTCCTATCATTTTCTGAACATTGTCTCCATTTCTGGAACGTATGCTAGGTCTGTTTAATCATTGAACAGGGGTTTTAAGTAGTGTCCTTCCTAAATAACATAAACCTTCGGAGTTCGGGGAGAGCCACTCATAAACCTTTCTTCCACATATATTAATGAGCTCTTTATCTGCAATGTGTGAATAGCCATTGTCTGATTGTTCCTGATTACCTCCGAACTCCATAACTACTAGAACTTTAATTTTTCTCTGACTTTAACAAACTGATCGGCTAATCCTGGGATCCTATAAGGAAATCACTCCTTCCTCCAGAACCAGTTCCAGTCCCGAACTCGACTACTCATAAAAAAACCTCACAAAAATAGAATATCCTGAATAAAAATGTTTGTCAGCGGGAAAGAAAGAAAAGAGAAATAGAACAAAACAACTCTTGTTCATAACAAATCAATTACAATGACTGGTCTTTCTGCAATCCTTTAGTACGCTCAGGTAGTGTTCAACAGTGCTGCCTCTCAGTCTTCACGGAACAGAGTCTCTGGTGATACTTTTACGATCTCACTCCATTTACGAGTTCCTTCCGGACTACCGACTTTCCTGCAATGGGAATCGTGGACCCAAGTCTCTCTCTCAGCTACTTTCACTGGAATAGTGCTGTCAACAAAACTTAGTATGGTCCTTCCCACCTGTCTATTAGGCAACCTGAGCGTAAGAACAATCACACAGTCTCTTGGTTCACAATCAAGACAGTTAGCATTTGGCATACCAGCAATCAGCAGTTTCAAGTTCTTTTGTCAAGTTCTCAAATGCTGGCTCATCTCAATAAGGTACTGTACTGTCACCTCATTGGTGTATTTCTGATCATTGTGCGGATCAATCATGACATGAAGTTGTCTTCCAAAAACAACCCAAAAAGACACAAATACCAAAACAAAAACAAATTTCGAAGAGGGTGATTCGTTGAGTTAAGATCTGGGAGCGGTTCCGGAGCTACATAAACCTAGTGGCAGTATTTATGATCACAATAGTACAATTTCAAGCTTTGCTCCTACTTCTAGGGGTACCATTATCTACACACAAATTTCTGCGCAATTTTTCTTTGCGGTAAACACAGCAGCATCCGTGGCGGCAGGAAATGCCTCTACCCAGTTTGAGAAAACATCAGTGCACACCAATACATAACAATAATTCCTAAAGGGTGTTAACTGTACGAAGTTGATTTGTATTTCCTGAAAAGATCCGTCTGCAGGAGGGATATGGGATGGCTCTGTTGGTATTGCTTTACCAATATTCTTCCTCAAGCAAGCAAGACAGGTCATTGCTCTCTTACCTGCATGAGAATAGAATCCTGGCGCACATCAGTAGGCTCTCATCAGCCTGCACCCACTCTATTTGCCTAGATGAGTCAGAACGTGTGCCACTTCAGCTAGACTTGGAAGGTATGCTCTGGGGGCTACTGGCTTACCGTGTCCACCTGTCGACAGTCCTGAGGACTCCTGGCCATACCCCTTTGTCCTCCAGACTGCCTTTTCCTGTAGGGAACACACATTTATCTTAATTTAACTATCGTGTGTTTGCAATGTAGAGTACCATGAGCATAAATAACTAAAAAAAAGAAAAAAAAAAAGAAAAACATCTCTAGAGGAGAGAAAGAAGAAGAAAATGAAAAAGAAAATGTCAGGTTTGCCATTCACCAACAGGCATATCAGTGTCTAAACAAAACTTCCCTTCACCAGCATTCCCATTCTCCACCCTTTGTGCATGACAAGGCACACTGCAGTAATACTGGTGTTATCATGCTGTTGAGATATACTTGGTTTGGGCAAAACTCTGAAGGACCTAGGCATGTGGAGTTTGAACTGTACTTGGGTCCATGTATTGTACCACCCTGTGTGAACGCAAAAGATGAAGAGGAAACTGTAGAGCAGGGGTGGGGTACCTCCGGACCGCGGGCCGTATAAGGCTCGCAAAGCCGTTTGCTCCGGCCCACCCGCTTCTCCCAGTGAGACACGCCACCGCTCAGTCTGGCGGCAGCGTGTTTCAGCTGTCAGTGTCAGGACAGGGAGGAGAGCGCGGCGGCGTGTAGAACTTGAAACCAGTTGCCGGTTCATGAGCCAATCAGAGCTCGCGGACCTGCAGCCAATCAGGAGCCGCGGCTGCCGGTCCGCGAGCTCTGATTGGCTCTCGAACCGGCGGCTGGTTTCAAGTCCTACACGCCGCCGCCCAACATAGCCGCGCTCTCCTCCGTGTCCCGCCGAAAGGAGCGGTAAGTAGCACGGAAGGGGGTGCACTGTGGGGGCATCTGTATACCTGGCACTGTGGGGAGCATTTGTATACCTGGCACTGTGGGGGGCATCTGTATACCTGGCACTGTGGGGGCATTTGTATACCTGGCACTGCGGGGGCATCTGTATACCTGGTACTGTGGGGGGCATTTGTATACCTGGCACTGTGGGGGCATCTGTATACCTGGCACTGTGGGGGGCATCTGTATACCTAGCACTGTGGGGGCATCTGTATAACTGGCACTGTGGGGGCATCTGTATACCTGGCACTGTGAGGGGCATTTGTATACCTGGCACTGTGGGGGCATCTGTATACCTGGCACTGTGGGGTCATCTGTATACCTGGCACTGTGGGGGCATTTGTATACCTGGCACTGTGGGGACATCTGTATACCTGGCACTGTGGGGACATCTGTATACCTGGCACTGTGAGGGGCATTTGTATACCTGGCACTGTGAGGGGCATCTGTATACTTGGCACTGTGGGGGCATTTGTATACCTGGCACTGTGGGGGCATTTGTATACCTGGCACTGTGGGGGCATCTGTATACCTGACACTGTGGGGACATCTGTATACCTGGCACTGTGAGGGGCATTTGTACACCTGGCACTGTGAGGGGCATTTGTATACTTGGCACTGTGGGGGCATTTGTATACCTGGCACTGTGAGGGCATCTGTATACCTGGCACGGTGAGGGGCATCTGTATACCTGGCACTGTGGGGGCATCTGTATACCTGGCACTGTGGGGGCATCTGTATACCTGGCACTGTGATGGGCATTTGTACACCTGGCACTGTGAGGGGCATTTGTATACTTGGCACTATGGGGGCATTTGTATACCTGGCACTGTGAGGGGCATTTGTATACCTGGCACTGTGGAGGCAATTGTGGATCTGGCACTGCACTACTGGGGGCATATGTGTATCACGTCCCATTTTAACTGGCCACACCCAGACCTGCTGGGGGGTAGGGTAATTTTTTAAGTTGAGAATATTTGTATGGCCCCCGAAGGATTTTATAAATATCCAAATGGCCCTCGGTAGAAAAAAGGTTCCCCACCCCTGCTGTAGAGAAACAGAATAGAGGTTGGTGACAGATGAGTTTGTAGAGGTGGAGAAGATTTTATAAAAATTTGACAACTGGATTGGGCACTACGGGGAAGTGATTCTCTACTTGGTCTACTCCCCTTAAAAAAAATATTCTGTGTTTGTCGTATCGCTATTGGGACTATCCCTGCCATCAATCCAGTGTCCTGGCCATCCTAAGTTCATAGGGAACCCGGTATCTGTGAGATAATTTCCTCTACCTGTGATGGACATGCATCTAGAACAGTAGAATGCTACATTAGTCTTCGTGGGTGTCTAACATACTTTGTACTTCCTGAGCGGGAGCATAGTATATGTATATCATATCTAACAAAATTAAGTTAATCAGGGGCCATTTTTGCTATGATAAAGAAGCAAAAGTTTAGAGGCCCCATCTTAACCCCAGCAAGTTTTGTCAAAGGGTAATGTTGCATTTATTTTGTTCTTCCCATTAGCCGAATCTGTGTTTTCTATATGGCTTATGATTCCTTACTATATGTCCCTTGGTCCCGTCTATGTGTTTAATAATGTGGCTTGTGTTTTCTGTCTAGGGGATCTATATGGACTATGTGTCCTACTACTCCTTCAATCTCTGGCAAAATGCCCTTCCTTCCTACAAGTGTAACATATTATTGACCATTAGGGATCTGGGGTTTGGACTGATGGGTCTTTGCTGTATGTGCCAGTATACTTACCGTCCTCAACCTCTCCACCTGTTGTTCTCTGCGCCTAGCACTATTCTTGTGATGTTCAATAGCACACTATCTAAGATTAGCTACTGTGACCCCTTTCCAATTTTGCAAAGAAGTCTGCACCCTGACACTCAATGCCTTATTGAGCCCGTCCATTTGCACAGAGACAGCCACCTAACATTTGCCGAATTAGTGTTTACCAGTGGTCTTATCCAGATGGAGAGTTTTCTATTACTGCAAGAGACAAAAACAGAAAAAAAGTTTAACAAGCTTCTAGGTCATGCGAAGTCTTCATTCAATCCTTCTCATCCCGTATTAAGGGTCTGTACATGGTCCAACAAACATTTCCGAGCTCATCTTGACTAGGGGCATTACTAGGAATGAATACTTCTTATATGGTAACTGAAAGAAATACCCGGGGGTTACCTTGTCTCTGTCCGCTTTCCTACTGGCAAATACTAATGTGCGGACAGGCTTTTCTCCATTTCTGACGTTACTTTCTTGATTATTTTTTTTTGAGTTTTACTATATATGTACACGAATGATACCATACTTACCTGTTCCACTGGTCTCAGCTACTTCCCCCACAGGCTACTGCTCTTCTTTTACCGGTTGGATACTCCTCTGGGTGCATGAGAAATGGCTGAAACCAATCAGGTCACCTTCTCCTCCTAAATAAAACTTCAACATTCATTAGTACATATATAGGTTACAGTCATATTTTTCATATTTTTATTATTTTCTATAGTTTGTATGCTGACCGTAACTGCTTCCACATCTACATATGGCGGTGTACTTGCATTCTCTTTTTTTTTCCTACTTGTTTATTGTTGCTACAAGTTCAAACAGTTCTTATATTTCCATTCTTGTCTTATATGACTTTGGTTAGACATACCACCTGCAATACCTTAGGATCAAACTCACCAACCCCTCTTGCTGCCACAGGTTTAAACACTTTGTATGTCTGACCCTTTGTTTTCTGGATTTTATCAGACATATCCTTATCCTTAAGTTCTGCAATACCTCCGGTTCAAAGCTGCCCACCCTAGGGAATGGTACCCTATCTTTGTCAGTCATACGTTACCAGTCATTGCAAAAAGCCTCCGTGTGTGAACCATACTTTTCACACATAATAAACCTTGCTGACCCTCTCGGTCGCAATTCTGACCTTCTCGGTCCCAACTCTTCTTCAGCCTGAACCCTAGCTACCAAATGCCCACTGCTTGTGCAATTGGATCCCATCGCGGACTTTTTGCCAATAAACACAATCCCCAATGCACACGCAGATAGACGGTGAAAGACACCTAGCTCTTTCACTCGCTCCTTCTCCGCTGAGTACCACGACTCACTCCAATAGTGAACACCGCGTACCCAGTGAGGCCCTATTGGTTTCTATTTACTGGAAGTGTTAGGAGTGACTTACCTTTTCCAGTAAATATCTGCCGCTGGAGATTTTCCTGAGAGAGACCAGCGAAAACTCCCTATACACTTATACACAAATCACGCTTGCGTATGCTCTATACAGCACTAATGATACCGCGATTCTACGCAAAAAGCTCGTAAAAAGGGTATCAAGTTGCGCTATCGCACCCACAAACGCGAGGTCCAATCGCACAGCGTATAGGTACTTGTTACCTATCTGCCGTACAACCATGGGTCGGTGTACAAACTGCGACCCTCAGCTCGGAGCGTAACAAAAAACCTTCTTACTTCAATACTACACAATGCACAATTCCCTATTACGCTCCTCTGCAAATCTCCTCACGATTTGCGTATTTCAATCTATGGATATATTTGTTTAAAGTGCGCTATAAATGTTAGAAAGGCAGCCGTCACATATCCCAAAAGGGAACACCTTATCCCTAAATGTTAGAGCTGCCAGAAGAATAGATGAATATGTGCAAAAAGGCGCCTAAATAACAAAGATGAATAATATTTTTATGGATAAAAACATATATCTTTATTTATCACAATGTAAGAAAAAAATACCATAAAAATAACAATAACAATAAAAATACCATATAAAACAAAGTGTATACTATTGCACTGTCCCAAAATGTTTCTCACCCTCTTTTGGATTTGCGGTGGGCCGAGAGCTTTTTTAGCATAAAAGCATTCCGGTCCTGATGGATTTAGTAGATGCACCACCGCAAAAAGCTTTCGGAGTAAGCACTCCTTTTCCAAGCTTGAAAAAGGAGTGCTTACTCCGAAACGCGTTGCTTTGGATGACATGGACATTATCTTTTGAGTGTACGTTAGTCTTTTGAGTGTACGTTACTGGGCTCCCTACTCAACCTCCAAAGGAAAAAAGCTTTTTGCGGTATTTGTATTTTTCTCTTAAATTGTGATAAATAAAGATATATGTTTTTATCCATAAACATATTATTCATCTTTGTTATTTAGGCGCCTTTTTGCACATATTCATCTATTCTTCTGGTATTTCAATCTATATTAACGTGAGTCAGCCGCCTCACGTCACCATGCCTCCACTTACTTGGTGTACCACGGGACCTGATTTCCGGGGTTCAAATCCACTCACTCAAATACACTTTGGTTTTTCTGTACAGAAAATTTCAATTCATTCAGATAGGCAGCTTTACCCCAGAGGCAATACAGTTTAAACAAAAGTTTTATACTAATCTGCTTTAGAAACCGGGTAGTTTTGTGCTATTGTATTAAATGTCTACTATCCCACCTTTGAACTAAATGACACTATTGTGTAATTTGTACTTAGCGCCCGCATTCTTATGCACTTTGCGTAAAATCGCGACCGTGCGTGTCTCTTACGCTGCGTGCGCAGTCGTTTACTTTGTCCGAGACGCGTGTACAAAACCCTGCATCCACAATAAAACAAATCACACAGCTCTATAAATGTGAGCAATACTAAGCATGGCTATTGCCCACTAGACACAACTTGTTCTGTATAAACTTTTATGCAGACCTGCGTTTGTGTCCTTACACTTACTTCCTTAAAATACTGTTATTTAAAATTTACCTATATAGCAACAAATGTATCCTATTTTACACAGATCTAAATGAATCTAGCAATAATCAATAATTTAAATGATATGATTCAAATTGGATAGCTATCTTGCAGAACATACACTGATATAAATATACACATAATTATAATAATATTATATATATGTACCATTCACTGGTCTCCTATGAGACTCATTTACCCATTCAGTGCTTCTAATTTGCATATCAAAGCTATGTGCTTTTGCCTGCCTGTAAAAGTGGTTTTCACTGCTAAGAAAAAGCAGTTACACAGGTTAATTTGCACCTCAATGGCCATCCTATAGCAAACAGAGTTAACTAAATCCTGGGAAAGAAGAAGGAAAAAAAAGTATTTTTTACTTTTCTTTTTTTGTGTGCAATTTCTCAAACCAAGCCAAGCATCTATCTCACCATTTACTCTCACTAGGCCCAATTAAAACTATTTGTAATTGACAATGGCATGGGTTAAATAAATGCATTGGTAACTCATAAATTGTGCTTGATGTGACCAAGGAAACTGATAATTCTGAGCAGACTGAAAATCAGCTATTTAGAAAATGACCTTCCTAAAATGGCCACTGCTCCTCCCCCTTCCACATCCATGAGATTTACACAAAATGGTGGACAGGCCATGTGGTTAGTCCAAAATGGAGGACAGAATATGCGGCTTCCTTTGTCACAAAGAAATCACACATTGGCCCTCATTCCGAGTTGATCGGTCGCAAGGCGAATGTAGCAGAGTTACACACGCTAAGCCGCCGCCTACTGGGAGTGTATCTTAGCATCTTAAAATTGCGACCGATGTATTCGCAATATTGCGATTACTAACTACTTAGCAGTTTCAGAGTAGCTCCAGACTTACTCTGCCTGTGCGATCAGTTCAGTGCTTGTCGTTCCTGGTTGACGTCACAAACACACCCAGCGTTCGCCCAGGCACTCCCACCGTTTCCCCGGCCACTCCTGCGTTTTTTCCGGAAACGGTAGCGTTTTCAGCAACACGCCCCTGAAACGCCGTGTTTCCGCCCAGTAACACCCATTTCCTGTCAATCACATTACGATCGCCGGAGCGAAGAAAAAGCCGTGAGTAAAAATACTATCTTCATAGTAAAGTTACTTGGCGCAGTCGCAGTGCGAACATTGCGCATGCGTACTAAGCGGATTTTCACTGCGATGCGATGAAAAATACCGAGCGAACAACTCGGAATGAGGGCCATTATACAAGCACCTGAAGTTATTTTAGGCCTGAGTTAAAAAAAACGATATCAAGGTTATGCAGCAACATTTAAATGTACTTTTAAACCTACTTAAACAGATAAACAATCCAATCTGAATCAAACACAATATGACTTATTTGAACTTTGTTTGGCAACAATAAAAATACATTTTAGCATCTTAAATATTATGAGAAACGCATTGTCCCTTGAAATTTCATATGAACAACAAAAACCAGGTTGCGCTTGACAATCGAAAAAATATGAAAATTTATTGTAATAAAAGTATTTACAACAATTCTCCCGGGAGTATAATAAAAACAATTCAATATGACATAATAATCTGCTCAAATAGAATACCCCTGAGCTTTGGTAATTAATTAATTAGAAGGTGCTTTCTATGCAAAGAGTGCTTAATGCTGTTTGATGCGGACTACCAATGATTAGAAAGGAATCGGTAACATTAATAGTGAACTAAAAAGTGAACTGCAGGTCTGTATACAGAAAAATAAAAATGAACTCACTTAATCCGTGGAAACAAAGTCCCAAAAAAAGGTCTTACATCTATAGCAGCACGTGACAGTTCCAATGATCTTTAATTGATGTGGAATCTTGAATAAGTAAATAAACAGTGTCCGAGTGATATAGAATGAGACTGTGCAAATACACAATTACCCACTGTGATGATGACAGCAGAGAGAGCCCGGAGTGATGTCTTCTCGGTCAACCGCTATGCCCCTGCATGGGGACGGGAGAGCAGGGTCCGCACTAAGCCGCCGGGCCAAGATGGAATGCAGCCCTAAACGCTGGCGGCTGATGCTGGTAATTCCCGGACGGCTAAGCTGTTACCTGTGCGGCCCGATGTCAGCGGACTCTCACCAATATCGGCATGACGGGACTCCCACGGGCAGCTCAGAAGGAGCCTCTCTGTTGTTCACCTGTGCAAAGGTGAGATGATGATGGAGTCACAGGGTGTCTGCAGTGTTTGTAAACTGCAGTCAAACACACTGGTAGTGATGCTGTGGTGACTGAAATTTCACACAGAGCTCCAGGTGGATTTTGCTAAGGAGCACAGCTGCCGTAATGAGATGACTCCAATAGTCGGTGTCTAGCTGTGGTTAGTCCAGAATGAAGGACAGAATATGCGGCTTCCTTTGTCACAAAGAAATCACACATTATACAAGCACCTGAAGTTATTTTAGGCCTGAGTTAAAAAAAACTATATCAAGGCTATGCAGCAACATTTAAATGTACTTTTAAACCTACTTAAACAGATAAACAATCCAATCTGAATCAAACACAATATGACTTATCTGAACTTTGTTTTGCAACAATAAAAATACATTTTAGCATCTTAAATATTATGAGAAACGCATTGTCCCTTGAAATTTTATATCATTGGCTTACTGATATCACAACAATACACGTGGATGTTATTTTCATCAGCGTCGCGATGCGTCCATCGGAGCCGGTCAATTACAGCCGCATTTGTAATGTACAGTGCATCATTAAGACCCTGATATCGCGGACCAGCCCACATCTGTGAATGCCAAATTGCTTTCTCACAAATATTTAAAATGCCCACTCTAATATATACTGCAGATGCCAGGTGCATCTTATTACCATATACGATAAAAGTGCGCTGTACACCGCAAAACACTGCATCCCATAAGAGAAAACAATGCACCCACACATTATCTGAGTTTCCAAAGCTCATTGATGTATATATTTGTTATTAAAAGGATATGGATTCAATATATTACAATATACAGTATACCTATAGTTACAACTCATACAGTAAGCAGTTAATACATACAGTTACATACAGTTACATACAGTTACAGTTACAGTCCAGCAATACAATACCATTCCCTCAATGCATCTTATGTCTCTCTCTCTCTCTCTCTCTCTCTCTCTCTCTCTCTCTCTCTCTCTGTAAATAAATACAGGAACTGATCTGCCAGCAACTCCTTTATCCTCAGAGAAAAAAACAGGAACTGCTCTCCTGTGTGATCAGCAATGTGTTATCTAGTTTTTGGGGGAGGGAACTTACTCATTCATGATGAGTCACTAGTCTCTTTGTATATGCTAATCAGGTTCAGCCTTGGGGACGTCCAAAGGGCTGGCCTGAGCTTCATGTCCACTACCTGTTTGGAATATCTATTGTTCTAATAAAAGTGATTTTAGCTTTTATACATTTAATCATAATTATTTGTTGCAATGTCCTACAACTTAATAACAAGTATCAAATGAATCTACGCATTAATCTGCTTGCTTTAATACCAAATATGACATTCATTATATAATTTTAAATCATCATGATGTCTGGCGCTTGATATTATTATAATTATGTACTGTATGAAATGTGTCGAATCCATCTCTGTGGCATGTCCGTTTAAATGCGTGTGTTACCATATATTGCTGTGCTCGCTGCACGTATTTGCAAGTATAGCGACTTATATGTGTGTAGTTTGTATGTTCTTTTTATGTAATATTTTTGACTTCGACACCACATACATAAAGCTCAGTGCAGGCGTGCTGACAGGACTGCGGGCCACAGGGTTGTTTGTAGGTGTAAACACAAGTTTAGGCTGATATGATTGTAGCACACTAAGCATACGGAGAGGAGACAGGCACAGCACAAGATGTATATAACTCTGCATACAGGGGAATATACACTTTTTTGGAATACATATAAAGTGGGAGCAATGTGCTCAATTTCTGTCCAACTTAGCATCACACCCTGGGGGAGATCTGACCCTCTATTACAACCAAAACTATCTAAAATGAATATACAAATGTGAGCGATGGCACTGGTCACAAACCAAAACAAGTCATAAAGGGTAGGATTAATATATATAGTTAATAAAGTCCCACTCTATATGTAATAACAAACAAGAATATTACTGTACTGACTTGGCATAAAAACATTTAAACTTTAACAAACAATCTGCTATCTGAGTAATAGCGTCCATCTTATATTGGTACAGGGAATAATAAATCCATCCCATTTAAAATCAGACTCCAGTTCTCAGGGTCGGCCCAAGCTTAATTTTTTTGGTAAGCGAATATAGATTTTGGCACCATTCCCATACTTTAGAAAGGGATAGCGTGCAATTTTGCTGAAAAAAGTGGTGTGTTCTCAAAAGGAAGGGTCGTGGCCACACAATAATATCCCTAATTAAAATTATACCATGCACAATATCACAAACAAAATGCTCACAGTAGTTATGCCCCTTACACACAGTGTCCACAGTATTGCCGCTTACACATAATGCCCACAATTGTAGTGCCACTTACACATTTAATGCCCACAGTAGTTGTGCCCATTGCACATAATGCCCACAGCAGTAGTGCTGCTTGCACATTTTATGTCCACAGTAGTTGTGCACATTACACATAATGACCATCGTACTAGTGCGGCTTACACATTTAATGCCAGTGATAGTTGTGACCATTACACATAATGCCTACAGTAATGTCTCTTACACATAATGCCCACAGTATTAGTGCCCCTTACACAATACCCACAGTAGTTTCGCCTCTTCACAGTGCCCACAGTGATAGTGCCCCTTACACAATGCCCACAGTGGCAGTGCACTTGCACACAATGCCCACCATAGTAGTGTCACTTACACACAATGCCCATAGTAGCAGTGCCCCTTACACATATTGCCAGGGCCAGCGCTACCACTAGGCAGATATAAGCAGCTGCCTATGGGCGGTGGCCATTGGAGGGCGGTACCTCATGCTGCTGAAAAATGCTTGCTGATTGCCTTAGCTGCGCTCCTCTTCCTTTACGAGAAGAGCAGAGATGCCGCAGCCGCCCGGAAGCACTGACGGTGTAAGTGTGATAGCCGGGCAGCGGCAAGTCCATCAGTCATTTTTAAAAAGCATTGCACACCAGGCCGTCTCATCACATAAGCAAGCAGTTTATTCACAGTTCAGACAGGGTTTTTACGACAGTAACATTTAACTTCTTTTTCTTTTCTCCAGCACAATATTCATATGGGTTACATCAGATTACATCTCCTTTCATTTGCTTCACTGGCAATAACAGCATTTACAGTGATGTGGCAGCATTACAGTACAGTACATACCAGCGCAGTCTCTGGGAATCAGTAGTGCGGCTTCCGCAAACAGATTCATTTCAGTGTGCTCTCCCCCATTCGCTAGGGGCTCTATCTAAACGGGATTTCTCATGGACACGTTACTGGGGGCCTTCCGCCAAACGTGGTTGCCTACCACTCACCCAGCTCATCCTCTCCCGAAGAATCACACCTCCCGTCCTGCTTCTTGGGTACGCCTGAAGGTCCTTTGTTCCTGGTTCCTTCCACTGTACTCTGCATACTGTGGCTCTCACACTGCACTCTCCATCTCTCACTGAAGCTGCTGGCTCTCCTGTTACACTGCAGATATGGGCTCTCCCTCTCTTCATAGCAACACCCACACGCTGCTCGTCTCTCCATCATGCCAGGGAACTGTGGAGTGCCATTCTTGTTCCACAGTCCCCAGACTGCGTTTCTCCTGGACACTAGCCTGTGCCCTCCATCCTCAATCCTCAGCTCACACTGCACTCTCCTGTGCTTTGTTCCTTTTGCTAAAATCCCCCTGCACTTCCTGTCCTAACCCCCTAGATGTGGCAGGGTCTGCCAGAACTGGTTTGGGGCCATAAAACTCCCCCACTCACTGATAAGAATTAAATGGCTTTTGGAACTTTCCAATATCTCTTGTCTCCTAACATTCCAGTATGCCACATAAGTAACCCATCGGCAGCTGCTCGCATAAAGTAAGTTTTGTGCTGCCAGCTATTGAACTACACTTACTACACTTGTACTGTAGTAAGTGACTGCTCCCACCGCGACAACACCTGATCTTCCCACACCGCTCCACAGCAGAGTCCCATAATGTCACCCTGCATGATACCCGCCCACCCCCCGCGAATGCATCCCGATCCTGCACATACAGTACCCCCCCACGATTGCATCATGATCCCGCACATACAGTATCCTCTCCCCCAACCCCCGCGATTGCATCCCAATCCCGCACATACAGTACCCTCTGCTCCCCCCCTCCCCCACCCGCGATTGCTTCCCGCAAATACAGTATAGTACTGTATGTGCAGGACGCAATCGCAAAGGAGTAAGAGGATGTAATACTGTCAGTATTACATCCTCTCTCCCCCAGCGATGACATCCCGCACATACAGCCCCCCGTGATTGCATATCACAACACCCTCCCCCCCGCCGCAATACTTCCCGCCCGCCCTGTGATCGCATACCCCGCAGGAAGGTGGAAAGAGTACACTGTATTATATATATTATATATGTTCTACTTGCTGGTGTGCCCTCCTAGGACTTGTAGAGGTCCAATATATGTTAAAAGAAAATCAGGCAGCACTCCACAGACTCACAATGTATAATATTTATATATATATATATATATATATTATATGTATGTATGTATATATACACACAGTGTGTGCATGTGTGTGTGTGTGTGTGTGTGTGTGTGTGTGTGTGTGTATATATATATATATTCACTGTAAGAACAAAGAGCAAAGGATGCTGATTACTTTGTAAGTCTGTGGAGTGCTGCCTGATTTTTATTTTTTTACATATATTGGACCTCTACAAGTCCTAGGAGGGCACACCAGCAAGTAGAACACCGCATGTCGTGGAGTGCCGGGCTTTTATATATATATATATATATATATATATGTATGTAAAAACAAGAATTATTACTGCGCCACATGCGAGATGAAACAAATATGTTGTGTAATAGCTAGCTTATATGACACTCCCCTATGCTGCTAATGGGGCGTCAGCTGTTTCCCTCAATAAATACAGGGGTGGTAATTCCCTGAGAGTAATGTAAGAGAAAGGAGGGGATGAGGTATAAATAGCGACCAAGGTGTCAATAAAATAAGTTGCCAGTTAAAGTATTAAAAATATAGCTATTTATTATAAAAATGAACATAGAAGAAACACAAAAAATAGGGACAACAATATATACACAATTGAAGTAAAAGCACTAAATGAAAATATGCACTAGAATAAAAACAAAAATAAATTCTTATCTTAGAATGAGGTAGGTACAGGTCACCCAACGCGTTTCGTCTGATGAGACTTCTTCAAGACCCCTTTTTTTTTTTTTATTATAGTGCATATATTCATGTAGTGCTTTTAGTTCAGTTCATTAGGAGAATGAAAAGTAAAAGAAGAAACAAGAAAGAAGCAAAAGACAAAACAAGAAAAGAAGAAAAGAAAAAGTAAAATTAGAAGAAAAAAAGAAACAAGAAAGAAGAAAAATAATAAGACTAAGAATAAGAAGAGAAAAGAAGAAAGAATGAAGCATGAAGAAGAAAGAAAAAGAAGAAACAAGAAAGAAGAAGAAAGAAGAATACACAGTAAAGAAAAATAATACTTAAGAAAAAGAAGTGGTAGAGGCTAAGACAGTAGATCAATTTAAACATGCATGTGATAAACAGAAGAAAAAAGAAATAAGAAAAAGGAGAAACAAGACAGAAGAAAAAAAGAAGACATAGAAACAAGAAAGAAACAAAACGAAGAAAAATGACAGAAGAAAAAGAAAAATAAGACAAAAAAGAAGAAAGAAGAAAAAAGATGAAGAAAAAGAAGAAACAAGAAAGAAGAAAAAGCAGAAGAAGAAGAAAAATAATGAGAACTAAAACCAGAAATAAGTAAGAAAAAACAAGAAAAATCAAGAAAGAAAAAGAAGTAATAAGAAATAAGAAACAAGAAATCCTCCCATCAGAGTAGAGCAACATAAACATGCATGGGATAGACATAAAGATAGCCTTACAAAAAATAAGGAACAGATAAGGTTTGAGGTAAAATATAGTAAAAAGGGGGGATAAGAAAGGGAAAAAAAGAAGGGAAGAAGAAGAAACAAGAAATCCTCCCATCAGAGGTGGTAGAGGCTAAGACAGCTGAGTAGAGCAATTTAAACATGCATGTGATAGACATAAAAAAAGAAGAAAAAGAAGGAAAAACAAGACAGAAGAAAAAAATAATTAGAAACAAGAAAGAACAAAAAAGAGAAAAAAGATGACAGAAAAATAAAAATAAGAGAAAAAATATGAAGAAGAAACAGGAACAAAGAAGAAGAGGGAGAAAGAAAACCAGAAATAAGAAAGAAGACAGAAGAAAAATCAAGAAAGAAAAAGAAGAAACAAGAAAGCCTCCCATTAGAGGTGGTACTGTAGAGGCTAACACACTAGAGCAATATAAAAAAAATAAGGATCAGATAAGGTTTGAGGTAAAATATGGTAAAAAGGGGGATATGAAAGAAGAAACAGAAGAAAAAAAAGAAAGAAAAAAAGAAAGAACACAAAACAAGAAAGAAAAAGCCTCCCATCAGAGTGTAAGAGGCTTAGACAGTAGAGCAATTTAAACATACATGAGATATACATAAGGATAAACTTACAGAGAAATAACGTTCAAATAAGGTTTGAGGTTAAAAAAAAGGTAAAAAAAGGGGCAGACTAGATGGGCCAAGTGATTCTTATCTGCCATCAAATTCTATGTTTCTAAGAAGAAGACAAATAAGAAAAAATAGAAGGAAAAGATGACTAAACAGAAAGATGAAGAAAAAGAAAAATTAGAAGTAGAATCAAGAAATAAAAATGGAAAATGAAAAAGAAGAAGAAAAAGAAAAACAAGAAGAAACAAGAAAGAAGAAGAATAAGGAGCAAGAAAAAGAAGAAAAAACAAAAAGAAAAAGAAGAAAGAAACTAGAAAGCCTCCTATCAGAAGTGGTAGAGGCTAAAGACAGTAGAGCAATTTAAACATGCATGTGACAGACTTACGAAAAATAGTAAGAAAAAGAAAATAGAAGACAGAATAAAATTAATATGAAACTAGAAAAAAGAAATAAAGAAAAAAAGATAAAGAAAAGTAAGACGGAAAAGAAGAAACAAGAAAGAAGAAAAAGAAAAAATAAGAAGACAGAAAAAGAAGAAGAAACAGGAAAGAAGAAGAAGAAAGGGAGAAAGAAAACCAGAAATAAGAAAGAAGAAACAGAAGAAAAATCAAGAAAGAAAAAGAAGAACCAAGAATGCCTCCCATCAGAGGTGGTACTGTAGAGGCTAACACACCAGAGCAATATAAAAAAATAAGGATCAGATAAGGTTTGAGGTAAAATATGGTAAAAAGGGGGATATGAAAGAATAAACAGAAGAAAAACAAGAAAGAAAAAAAGAAAGAACAAGAAACAAGAAAGAAAAAAGCCTCCCATCAGAGTGTAAGAGGCTAAGACAGTAGATCAATTTAAACATACATGAGATAGACATAAGAATAAACTTACAGAGAAATAACTATCAAATAAGGTTTGAGGTAAAAAAAATATGGTAAAAAGGGGCAGACTAGATGGCCAAGTGATTCTTATCTGCCATCAAATTCTATGCTTCTAAGAAGAAGAAAAATAAGAAGAAATAGAAGGAAAAGATGACTAAACAGAAAGATTAAGAAAAAGAAAAATTAGAAGTAGAATCAAGAAATAAAAATGGAAAATGAAAAATAAGAAGAAAAAGAAAAACAAGAAGAAACAAGAAAGAAGAAGAATAAGGAGCAAGAAAAAGAAGAAAAAACAAAAAGAAAAAGAAGAAAGAAACTAGAAAGCCTCCTATCAGAAGTGGTAGAGGCTAAGACAGTAGAGCAATTTAAACATGCATGTGACAGACATAAGAAAAATAGTATGAAAAAGAAGAAAGAAGAAAGAATAAAAATAATATGAAACTAGAAACAAAAAAGAAAAAAAAGATCAGGAAAAGTAAGACGAAAAAGAAGAAAGAAGAAAAAGAAAAAAATAAGAAGAAATAAACTAAAGAAGAAACATCAGAGTGTAAGAGGTTAAGACAGTAGAGCAATTTAAACATACATGAGATAGACATAAGGATAAGCTTACAGAGAAATAATGATCAAATAAGGTTTGAGGTAAAAAAAAAATTGGTAAAAAGGGGCAGACCAGATGGGCAAAGTGATTCTTATCTGCCGTCAAATTCTATGTTTCTAAGAAGACAAAGAAAAAGAAGGAAAGATGAAGAAAGAAGAAAGAGGAAGAAAAAGAACAATTAGAAAAATCAGGAAAAATGAAAAATAAGAAGAAAGAAAAATAAATATAAGAGGAAACAAGAAAGAAGAAGAATAAACAAGAAAGCCTCCCATCAGAGGTGGTAAAGGCTAAGACAGTAGAGCAATTTAAACATGCATGGGATAGACTTAAGGATATACTTACAATGAAATAGGATCAAATAAGGTTTCCATCAAATTCTATGTTTCTAAGAAGACAAAGAAAAACAAAAAGAAGAAACAAGACAGAAGATAAAAGAAAAAGAAGAAACAAGAAAGAAAGAATGAAAGAAGAATAAGAAACAAGAAAGAAGAAACAAGAAGATAGAAGAAAAATAACATGAAAAAGAAAAAGAAACAGGAGAATAAAGAAATAAGAAAGAAGTAGAAAAACAAGAAAGAAGAAACAAAAAAAAGAAGAAACAAGAAAGAAGATGAAAAAAGAAAGAAGAAACAAGAAATAAAAAGAAAATAAGACAAAGATAAACGATAAGAAGAAACAAGAAAGAAGATAAGGATGATGATGATGATGATGATGATGATGATGATGATGATGATGAAAAGAAAGATGAAACAAAGCAGAAAGAAGAAACAAAAAAAGAAGAAACAAGAACAAACAGAAACAAGAAAAAAGATGAAAAAGAAACACAAAATAAGAAGAGACAAGAAAGAAGAAGAGAGAAGAAACAAGAAATAAATATCTGACCGAAAAATAAAAATAAATATACATTAAAAACCTAGATTAATTGTGATACTCAAGACAATGTTAAATGCATATTCTGAATAGCAAAGAATATTTATATGAAGCCCACATGGATTGCTGACACTTCAGGGGGGATGTGATTACTTTGGGCTATGGTAAGGGTTCCAATGACATAGACTTTGTTTTGCTGCAATATAAACAAATGCAAGTGCTATGAGACCATATAAACATATATTAATATTCTAGACACAGAGCGCAGAGTTACTATACAGTTCTAATTTAACTTTCACATAAAAACCAATATAAATAGAAAACAATAGATATGTGGTTGTATATTAGCATAAGCGCTGTAGCTCCTATGCATATAAGAGACATTCATTTCATAAGTTACATAACCCACATGAACGGTATTAGTCAGGCAGCCATTTTGGGCACACTACATGGGATACCCTGGGTGAAATAGGCAATGTCTAGAAGAGACGACACAAAATGGGGAAGTTGCTGTGTACTAAAGCTAGAAGCAGAACCTTTACATAACCATCAGTTCCAAGTGTTTTTCTTCCCACCCACAGGAGTACCAGGTGATGCATCCATTATGGGTGAAATACAAAGGTTACAATGTGTGAGATAATCCATACAAGAAACTAAGACATATATGGTTGACTAAAACATGTGTAGTATGAATGGATAGATCCACATGTTGTGCATCCTGCCAAAGAAACCATCTGAGGCGTCCATGTGGGGCGCAGTGTGTGGGTTACATCTGACAGGGTGCGCAGGGTGTGTAGGTTACATCTGACAGGCAGGAAACAGCAGCATTAAAACAATGGTGACAGCACTATAAAAACTGTGGTAGTTAACAAAAAACTAAATATAATGAAGTAAACTGGAAGAAGCCTAACGACTCCCTCGCTCGAATGTGCAGTCTTGTTGCTTCCATCAGTTTGTTGAGTGAGAATGGGCCGTGGAACGAGACTGCCCCTGAACCAAGTCTCTGAAGTACATAGTGACAATAGAAAAATAACCAAGGTGACAAAAGTAACCATTAGTGAGGGAGGGAGGGGGGGGGGGGGTGAGAGTAATACCATAATACAATGATTCTGAGCTGTTTCAGTATCTAATTAACAGAGAGGGTGTTGCATTGCAGACAGGATCACGGCATACTTGCCTACCAGTTAATTGATAAGAAAGGTGTTTCACCACAGGTGAAGGCAATCATACATTACCAGGAAAGACCAGGAACAGAGCATTTTCTCCCTCATGGAGAGGGTCAGGTAGGCAAGTATGGATCACAGTTGTAGACAGACAAACTTTTTGGGGTTTGGAAAGTGTAGCCAGAGAGAGAGATGGAAAACTTAGATTTAAACTTAGGTTGCCTAAATTCTTGAGAGGAGCAAAAAGGGATTATTAATGGCTTTTATCCACCATAAAGTCATTTACCATGGATACCTGAGTGGGACTTTTAACAACTTTATATCCCCCCTCTCATATTGGAATACCTGTACACATTAATTACGTTCAGGTTGGGACTATTATTGATCCTTATTATGTGCAATTGCCTTGGTTACATATTGTATCCTTCAGTGGTTACTCATTAATGCGGTTTCGCTTTATTACAATTTATTAGTGTTAATAGATTTCAACTATTGTTTTTAAGTGTCATAATAAACTGTGTATTTTTCTTAAAAACGTATATGCGCTCTCTCCTACTGTCTATATAGTATAGACAACATCTACCACTGAAAAAGGCCCTTTGAACTTGATTAAAGGACAGCAAAAAAAGATAGTAAATGAACAGTCTACCCTGCGTCATTAGTATTCTGAGTCGCACGCTGCTGTGACTGCTTTAGTGCCTTTTGCTGTAGACGCGCCTCTGACTTTATTTTACTGCTAGTAAAAGCCCATCCCCTGATGAACAAGTATGCATCTGATTGTGCAAGAAATGGGACGCCCAGCCTACGCTACAATCCCACTTGGTGCAGTTTTAGAAGCTACTATCAGATACTCTGTCGAAATGAGCTCCATGCCAGGTGCAGAGTGTGCATCAGAGTATGGCATCCAATCAGTGCTGTAACTAGACATTTTTAGCGCTGTGTGCAAGAAACAGCATCGGCCTCCCCCCCCCCCCCCCCAACAAATATAAAACAGGGCCAATGCGCAACGTAGGCACGCGGCAAAAATATAGGGGCATGGCTTCATGGGCTGGGGCTTGGCTACATAGCTCCCTTTTACACAGTACGGCAGGCAGAGATCCCTTTTATACAATACGGCAGTTAGAGTCCCCTATTACACATTAGACAGGTAGAGTCCCCCTTTTACACAGTACAGCAGGCAGAGTCCCCCTTTCACACAGTACAGCAGGCAGAGTCCCCCTTTTACACAGTACAGCAGGCGGAGTCCCCCTTTTACACAGTACAGCAGGCAGAGTCCCCCTTTTACACAGTACGGCAGGCAGAGTCCCCCTTTTACACAGTATGGCAGGTAGAGTCCCATTTTACACATTACGGGTGGTGTGTGTGTGTGTGTGTGTGGGGTATGACCTGTACCAACGCTCCAGCAGCAGCGGCTCTCACAGGCGTTGGGCCTCATGACCACTCACACCGTCGCCTCATTCACGGGACCCGTACCGCTCCCTTTCCACTGCAGGGGCGCATGGGCTCAATAAGTAGGGCAGTGGCAACTCACTCACAGGACCTGGCACCTGCACTAGCGCTCCTTCTCCAGTAGAGCGGCAGCTCTCACAGGCAGAATTACCAGCGGCGGCTCACTCACAGGACCTGGTGACTGCACTAGCACTCCGTCTCCAGTACAGCGGCGGCTCTCACAGGTGGAATTACCAGCGGCGGCTCACTCACGGGACCTGGCGCCTGCCCTAGCGCTCCATCTCCAGTATAGTGGCGGCTCTCACAGGCAGTATTACCGCACCATGCTGTGTCACACTGAATGCTGCCTGCGGCACCGCTCCCAGACCTTACAGAGGCGGCGGCGGGACACAGGCGCCGGCGGACGCGGAACTTTCACCACTACTTCACGAAATATAACAGCCATACGTCGGAGTGTGCTGCCAGATGGTGCGCCTCCACTGCAGTTGCGCTGTGGGCAAGGCACCATCGGCACACACCTAGTTACGGCCCTGCATCCAATATGAGCTATTTAGTGCCTAAGTTCACAACCAGTTATGCGACACGGCTGTGGCACTCCCATTACACACCCACATCCCTGTAAATACCCAGTAGCATCTCATATATTTCCAATACATTTCTGAGGCCGCGTGTCTCAATCGCTACTAAGGGGTGTATTCAATAAGAGTCGGAGCTGCCGTCTTGTCGGAAAGACAGCAGCCTCCGACTGATTGAGGTCGGAAGGGGTTCCGACCTATTCATTACCGGCTGCTTTTTTGCGACAAGTTGGGAAATCCGACTTGACGGAAGACTGTCAGAATACACCCAGATCGGTGGCTTCAGCCGCCGAGCCGCGTGTACTGTCGGAAGCAACAGGTTTTAGCCCTGTTTCTGACAATGTCAATCCGACTTTTAAAAAATATATACTAACATAAAATAAATATGTATACTTGTTTTGCATACTATGTCAATATGGTGCAATTGCGATTCTTTATTTAGAAGCACAGAATGCCGCCTGACTAGGAAGTGCAGTGAGAAATGTAATCGTAGGGTCTACAGGGAGATCAGCAGACTTACCTCCACCTGGTGCACTAGGCTGATTACATGTATATTGGACACATGAAAATAAATACAGCCAGGAAGTGCTGAATTACTTTCATTCCGCTTGTTCTCTACTTAGTATAACTGAGGATATTGTAAAAAAAAATATTCCAACTGTGGAAACAGCAAGATGTGCAGTATCCCATCTGGAATTTGGAAACCAATTTATTTTTGATGTTAATGCAGTCGGATTGTCTGAGACTTATTTGCCCAAACTGCAGAGAATATATATTTAATGTGATGTTACTGGCATAGCACTGTGTTATCTGCAGATCAATCTTAAGACAATGACTTTATTACATATTGATTAGTATTTTTTATGAGATAAGAGCCAACTGTGAGACTGCAGTGTTGATTAGAGAATAAACAGTACAAATGTAATTTTGCTATCATTGCAGTTGCAGAAATGATTATACACTCTATACTGTAGAGATGAGCGCCTGAAATTTTTCGGGTTTTGTGTTTTGCTTTTGGGTTCGGTTCCGCGGCCGTGTTTTGGGTTCGAACGCGTTTTGGCAAAACCTCACCGAATTTTTTTTGTCGGATTCGGGTGTGTTTTGGATTCGGGTGTTTTTTTCCAAAAACACTAAAAAACAGCTTAAATCATAGAATTTGGGGGTCATTTTGATCCCAAAGTATTATTAACCTCAAAAACCATAATTTACACTCATTTTCAGTCTATTCTGAATACCTCACACCTCACAATATTATTTTTAGTCCTAAAATTTGCACCGAGGTCGCTGTGTGAGTAAGATAAGCGACCCTAGTGGCCGACACAAACACCGGGCCCATCTAGGAGTGGCACTGCAGTGTCACGCAGGATGTCCCTTCCAAAAAACCCTCCCCAAACAGCACATGACGCAAAGAAAAAAAGAGGCGCAATGAGGTAGCTGTGTGAGTAAGATTAGCGACCCTAGTGGCCGACACAAACACCGGGCCCATCTAGGAGTGGCACTGCAGTGTCACGCAGGATGTCCCTTCCAAAAAACCCTCCCCAAACAGCACATGACGCAAAGAAAAAAAGAGGCGCAATGAGGTAGCTGTGTGAGTAAGATTAGCGACCCTAGTGGCCGACACAAACACCGGGCCCATCTAGGAGTGGCACTGCAGTGTCACGCAGGATGTCCCTTCCAAAAAACCCTCCCCAAACAGCACATGACGCAAAGAAAAAAAGAGGCGCAATGAGGTAGCTGTGTGAGTAAGATTAGCGACCCTAGTGGCCGACACAAACACCGGGCCCATCTAGGAGTGGCACTGCAGTGTCACGCAGGATGTCCCTTCCAAAAAACCCTCCCCAAACAGCACATGACGCAAAGAAAAAAAGAGGCGCAATGAGGTAGCTGTGTGAGTAAGATTAGCGACCCTAGTGGCCGACACAAACACCGGGCCCATCTAGGAGTGGCACTGCAGTGTCACGCAGGATGTCCCTTCCAAAAAACCCTCCCCAAACAGCACATGACGCAAAGAAAAAAAGAGGCGCAATGAGGTAGCTGTGTGAGTAAGATTAGCGACCCTAGTGGCCGACACAAACACCGGGCCCATCTAGGAGTGGCACTGCAGTGTCACGCAGGATGTCCCTTCCAAAAAACCCTCCCCAAACAGCACATGACGCAAAGAAAAAAAGAGGCGCAATGAGGTAGCTGACTGTGTGAGTAAGATTAGCGACCCTAGTGGCCGACACAAACACCGGGCCCATCTAGGAGTGGCACTGCAGTGTCACGCAGGATGTCCCTTCCAAAAAAACCTCCCCAATCAGCACATGATGCAAAGAAAAAGAAAAGAAAAAAGAGGTGCAAGATGGAATTGTCCTTGGGCCCTCCCACCCACCCTTATGTTGTATAAACAAAACAGGACATGCACACTTTAACCAACCCATCATTTCAGTGACAGGGTCTGCCACACGACTGTGACTGATATGACGGGTTGGTTTGGACCCCCCCCCAAAAAGAAGCAATTAATCTCTCCTTGCACAAACTGGCTCTACAGAGGCAAGATGTCCACCTCATCTTCACCCTCCGATATATCACCGTGTACATCCCCCTCCTCACAGATTATCAATTCGTCCCCACTGGAATCCACCATCTCAGCTCCCTGTGTACTTTGTGGAGGCAATTGCTGCTGGTCAATGTCTCCGCGGAGGAATTGATTATAATTCATTTTAATGAACATCATCTTCTCCACATTTTCTGGATGTAACCTCGTACGCCGATTGCTGACAAGGTGAGCGGCGGCACTAAACACTCTTTCGGAGTACACACTTGTGGGAGGGCAACTTAGGTAGAATAAAGCCAGTTTGTGCAAGGGCCTCCAAATTGCCTCTTTTTCCTGCCAGTATAAGTACGGACTGTGTGACGTGCCTACTTGGATGCGGTCACTCATATAATCCTCCACCATTCTATCAATGTTGAGAGAATCATATGCAGTGACAGTAGACGACATGTCCGTAATCGTTGTCAGGTCCTTCAGTCCGGACCAGATGTCAGCATCAGCAGTCGCTCCAGACTGCCCTGCATCACCGCCAGCGGGTGGGCTCGGAATTCTGAGCCTTTTCCTCGCACCCCCAGTTGCGGGAGAATGTGAAGGAGGAGATGTTGACAGGTCGCGTTCCGCTTGACTTGACAATTTTGTCACCAGCAGGTCTTTCAACCCCAGCAGACCTGTGTCTGCCGGAAAGAGAGATCCAAGGTAGGCTTTAAATCTAGGATCGAGCACGGTGGCCAAAATGTAGTGCTCTGATTTCAACAGATTGACCACCCGTGAATCCTTGTTAAGCGAATTAAGGGCTGCATCCACAAGTCCCACATGCCTAGCGGAATCGCTCCCTTTTAGCTCCTTCTTCAATGCCTCCAGCTTCTTCTGCAAAAGCCTGATGAGGGGAATGACCTGACTCAGGCTGGCAGTGTCTGAACTGACTTCACGTGTGGCAAGTTCAAAGGGCATCAGAACCTTGCACAACGTTGAAATCATTCTCCACTGCACTTGAGACAGGTGCATTCCACCTACTATATCGTGCTCAATTGTATAGGCTTGAATGGCCTTTTGCTGCTCCTCCAACCTCTGAAGCATATAGAGGGTTGAATTCCACCTCGTTACCACTTCTTGCTTCAGATGATGGCAGGGCAGGTTCAGTAGTTTTTGGTGGTGCTCCAGTCTTCTGTACGTGGTGCCTGTACGCCGAAAGTGTCCCGCAATTTTTCTGGCCACCGACAGCATCTCTTGCACGCCCCTGTCGTTTTTTAAAAAATTCTGCACCACCAAATTCAAGGTATGTGCAAAACATGGGACGTGCTGGAATTTGCCCATATTTAATGCACACACAATATTGCTGGCGTTGTCCGATGCCACAAATCCACAGGAGAGTCCAATTGGGGTAAGCCATTCCGCGATGATCTTCCTCAGTTGCCGTAAGAGGTTTTCAGCTGTGTGCGTATTCTGGAAAGCGGTGATACAAAGCGTAGCCTGCCTAGGAAAGAGTTGGCGTTTGCGAGATGCTGCTACTGGTGCCGCCGCTGCTGTTCTTGCGGCGGGAGTCCATACATCTACCCAGTGGGCTGTCACAGTCATATAGTCCTGACCCTGCCCTGCTCCACTTGTCCACATGTCCGTGGTTAAGTGGACATTGGGTACAACTGCATTTTTTAGGACACTGGTGAGTCTTTTTCTGACGTCCGTGTACATTCTCGGTATCGCCTGCCTAGAGAAGTGGAACCTAGATGGTATTTGGTAACGGGGGCACACTGCCTCAATAAATTGTCTAGTTCCCTGTGAACTAACGGCGGATACCGGACGCACGTCTAACACCAACATAGTTGTCAAGGACTCAGTTATCCGCTTTGCAGTAGGATGACTGCTGTGATATTTCATCTTCCTCGCAAAGGACTGTTGAACAGTCAATTGCTTACTGGAAGTAGTACAAGTGGGCTTACGACTTCCCCTCTGGGATGACCATCGACTCCCAGCGGCAACAACAGCAGCGCCAGCAGCAGTAGGCGTTACACGCAAGGATGCATCGGAGGAATCCCAGGCAGGAGAGGACTCGTCAGAATTGCCAGTGACATGGCCTGCAGGACTATTGGCATTCCCGGGGAAGGAGGAAATTGACACTGAGGGAGTTGGTGGGGTGGTTTGCGTGAGCTTGGTTACAAGAGGAAGGGATTTACTGGTCAGTGGACTGCTTCCGCTGTCACCCAAAGTTTTTGAACTTGTCACTGACTTATTATGAATGCGCTGCAGGTGACGTATAAGGGAGGATGTTCCGAGGTGGTTAACGTCCTTACCCCTACTTATTACAGCTTGACAAAGGGAACACACGGCTTGACACCTGTTGTCCGCATTTCTGGTGAAATACCTCCACACCGAAGAGCTGATTTTTTTGGTATTTTCACCTGGCATGTCAACGGCCATATTCCTCCCACGGACAACAGGTGTCTCCCCGGGTGCCTGACTTAAACAAACCACCTCACCATCAGAATCCTCCTGGTCAATTTCCTCCCCAGCGCCAGCAACACCCATATCCTCCTCATCCTGGTGTACTTCAACACTGACATCTTCAATCTGACTATCAGGAACTGGACTGCGGGTGCTCCTTCCAGCACTTGCAGGGGGCGTGCAAATGGTGGAAGGCGCATGCTCTTCACGTCCAGTGTTGGGAAGGTCAGGCATCGCAACCGACACAATTGGACTCTCCTTGTGGATTTGGGATTTCAAAGAACGCACAGTTCTTTGCGGTGCTTTTGCCAGCTTGAGTCTTTTCAGTTTTCTAGCGAGAGGCTGAGTGCTTCCATCCTCATGTGAAGCTGAACCACTAGCCATGAACATAGGCCAGGGCCTCAGCCGTTCCTTGCCACTCCGTGTGGTAAATGGCATATTGGCAAGTTTACGCTTCTCCTCCGACAATTTTATTTTAGGTTTTGGAGTCCTTTTTTTACTGATATTTGGTGTTTTGGTTTTGACATGCTCTGTACTATGCCATTGGGCATCGGCCTTGGCAGACGACGTTGCTGGCATTTCATCGTCTCGGTCATGACTAGTGGCAGCAGCTTCAGCACGAGGTGGAAGTGGATCTTGATCTTTCCCTAATTTTGGAACCTCAACATTTTTGTTCTCCATATTTTAATAGGCACAACTAAAAGGCACCTCAGGTAAACAATGGAGATGGATGGATTGGATACTAGTATACAACTATGGACGGGCTGCCGAGTGCCGACACAGAGGTAGCCACAGCCGTGAACTACCGCACTGTACTGTGTCTGCTGCTAATATATAGACTGGTTGATAAAGAGATAGTATACTCGTAACTAGTATGTATGTATAAAGAAAGAAAAAAAAACCACGGTTAGGTGGTATATACAATTATGGACGGGCTGCCGAGTGCCGACACAGAGGTAGCCACAGCCGTGAACTACCGCACTGTACTGTGTCTGCTGCTAATATAGACTGGTTGATAAAGAGATAGTATACTCGTAACTAGTATGTATGTATAAAGAAAGAAAAAAAAACCACGGTTAGGTGGTATATACAATTATGGACGGGCTGCCGAGTGCCGACACAGAGGTAGCCACAGCCGTGAACTACCGCACTGTACTGTGTCTGCTGCTAATATATAGACTGGTTGATAAAGAGATAGTATACTCGTAACTAGTATGTATGTATAAAGAAAGAAAAAAAAACCACGGTTAGGTGGTATATACAATTATGGACGGGCTGCCGAGTGCCGACACAGAGGTAGCCACAGCCGTGAACTACCGCACTGTACTGTGTCTGCTGCTAATATATAGACTGGTTGATAAAGAGATAGTATACTCGTAACTAGTATGTATGTATAAAGAAAGAAAGAAAAACCACGGTTAGGTGGTATATACAATTATGGACGGGCTGCCGAGTGCCGACACAGAGGTAGCCACAGCCGTGAACTACCGCACTGTACTGTGTCTGCTGCTAATATATAGACTGGTTGATAAAGAGATAGTATACTCGTAACTAGTATGTATGTATAAAGAAAGAAAAAAAAACCACGGTTAGGTGGTATATACAATTATGGACGGGCTGCCGAGTGCCGACACAGAGGTAGCCACAGCCGTGAACTACCGCACTGTACTGTGTCTGCTGCTAATATATAGACTGGTTGATAAAGAGATAGTATACTCGTAACTAGTATGTATGTATAAAGAAAGAAAAGAAAAAACACGGTTAGGTGGTATATACAATTATGGACGGGCTGCCGAGTGCCGACACAGAGGTAGCCACAGCCGTGAACTACCGCACTGTACTGTGTCTGCTGCTAATATATAGACTGGTTGATAAAGAGATAGTATACTCGTAACTAGTATGTATGTATAAAGAAAGAAAAAAAAACCACGGTTAGGTGGTATATACAATTATGGACGGGCTGCCGAGTGCCGACACAGAGGTAGCCACAGCCGTGAACTACCGCACTGTACTGTGTCTGCTGCTAATATATAGACTGGTTGATAAAGAGATAGTATACTCGTAACTAGTATGTATGTATAAAGAAAGAAAAAAAAACCACGGTTAGGTGGTATATACAATTATGGACGGGCTGCCGAGTGCCGACACAGAGGTAGCCACAGCCGTGAACTACCGCACTGTACTGTGTCTGCTGCTAATATATAGACTGGTTGATAAAGAGATAGTATACTCGTAACTAGTATGTATGTATAAAGAAAGAAAAAAAAACCACGGTTAGGTGGTATATACAATTATGGACGGGCTGCCGAGTGCCGACACAGAGGTAGCCACAGCCGTGAACTACCGCACTGTACTGTGTCTGCTGCTAATATATAGACTGGTTGATAAAGAGATAGTATACTCGTAACTAGTATGTATGTATAAAGAAAGAAAAAAAAACCACGGTTAGGTGGTATATACAATTATGGACGGGCTGCCGAGTGCCGACACAGAGGTAGCCACAGCCGTGAACTACCGCACTGTACTGTGTCTGCTGCTAATATAGACTGGTTGATAAAGAGATAGTATACTCGTAACTAGTATGTATGTATAAAGAAAGAAAAAAAAACCACGGTTAGGTGGTATATACAATTATGGACGGGCTGCCGAGTGCCGACACAGAGGTAGCCACAGCCGTGAACTACCGCACTGTACTGTGTCTGCTGCTAATATAGACTGGTTGATAAAGAGATAGTATACTTCTAATATTATATATACTGGTGGTCAGGTCACTGGTCACTAGTCACACTGGCAGTGGCACTCCTGCAGCAAAAGTGTGCACTGTTTTAATATAATATTATGTACTCCTGGCTCCTGCTATAACCTATAACTGGCACTGCAGTAGTGCTCCCCAGTCTCCCCCACAATTATAAGCTGTGTGAGCTGAGCAGTCAGACAGATATATAATATATATAGATGATGCAGCACACTGGCCTGAGCCTGAGCAGTGCACACAGATATGGTATGTGACTGACTGAGTCACTGTGTGTATCGCTTTTTTCAGGCAGAGAACGGATATATTAAATAAACTGCACTGTGTGTCTGGTGGTCACTCACTATATAATATTAGAGATGAGCGCCTGAAATTTTTCGGGTTTTGTGTTTTGGTTTTGGGTTCGGTTCCGCGGCCGTGTTTTGGGTTCGAACGCGTTTTGGCAAAACCTCACCGAATTATTTTTGTCGGATTCGGGTGTGTTTTGGATTCGGGTGTTTTTTTCCAAAAACACTAAAAAACAGCTTAAATCATAGAATTTGGGGGTCATTTTGATCCCAAAGTATTATTAACCTCAAAAACCATAATTTACACTCATTTTCAGTCTATTCTGAATACCTCACACCTCACAATATTATTTTTAGTCCTAAAATTTGCACCGAGGTCGCTGTGTGAGTAAGATAAGCGACCCTAGTGGCCGACACAAACACCGGGCCCATCTAGGAGTGGCACTGCAGTGTCACGCAGGATGTCCCTTCCAAAAAACCCTCCCCAAACAGCACATGACGCAAAGAAAAAAAGAGGCGCAATGAGGTAGCTGTGTGAGTAAGATTAGCGACCCTAGTGGCCGACACAAACACCGGGCCCATCTAGGAGTGGCACTGCAGTGTCACGCAGGATGTCCCTTCCAAAAAACCCTCCCCAAACAGCACATGACGCAAAGAAAAAAAGAGGCGCAATGAGGTAGCTGACTGTGTGAGTAAGATTAGCGACCCTAGTGGCCGACACAAACACCGGGCCCATTTAGGAGTGGCACTGCAGTGTCACGCAGGATGTCCCTTCCAAAAAACCCTCCCCAATCAGCACATGATGCAAAGAAAAAGAAAAGAAAAAAGAGGTGCAAGATGGAATTATCCTTGGGCCCTCCCACCCACCCTTATGTTGTATAAACAAAACAGGACATGCACACTTTAACCAACCCATCATTTCAGTGACAGGGTCTGCCACACGACTGTGACTGATATGACGGGTTGGTTTGGACCCCCCCCAAAAAAGAAGCAATTAATCTCTCCTTGCACAAACTGGCTCTACAGAGGCAAGATGTCCACCTCATCTTCACCCTCCGATATATCACCGTGTACATCCCCCTCCTCACAGATTATCAATTCGTCCCCACTGGAATCCACCATCTCAGCTCCCTGTGTACTTTGTGGAGGCAATTGCTGCTGGTCAATGTCTCCGCGGAGGAATTGATTATAATTCATTTTAATGAACATCATCTTCTCCACATTTTCTGGATGTAACCTCGTACGCCGATTGCTGACAAGGTGAGCGGCGGCACTAAACACTCTTTCGGAGTACACACTTGTGGGAGGGCAACTTAGGTAGAATAAAGCCAGTTTGTGCAAGGGCCTCCAAATTGCCTCTTTTTCCTGCCAGTATAAGTACGGACTGTGTGACGTGCCTACTTGGATGCGGTCACTCATATAATCCTCCACCATTCTATCAATGTTGAGAGAATCATATGCAGTGACAGTAGACGACATGTCCGTAATCGTTGTCAGGTCCTTCAGTCCGGACCAGATGTCAGCATCAGCAGTCGCTCCAGACTGCCCTGCATCACCGCCAGCGGGTGGGCTCGGAATTCTGAGCCTTTTCCTCGCACCCCTAGTTGCGGGAGAATGTGAAGGAGGAGATGTTGACAGGTCGCGTTCCGCTTGACTTGACAATTTTGTCACCAGCAGGTCTTTCAACCCCAGCAGACCTGTGTCTGCCGGAAAGAGAGATCCAAGGTAGGCTTTAAATCTAGGATCGAGCACGGTGGCCAAAATGTAGTGCTCTGATTTCAACAGATTGACCACCCGTGAATCCTTGTTAAGCGAATTAAGGGCTGCATCCACAAGTCCCACATGCCTAGCGGAATCGCTCCCTTTTAGCTCCTTCTTCAATGCCTCCAGCTTCTTCTGCAAAAGCCTGATGAGGGGAATGACCTGACTCAGGCTGGCAGTGTCTGAACTGACTTCACGTGTGGCAAGTTCAAAGGGCATCAGAACCTTGCACAACGTTGAAATCATTCTCCACTGCACTTGAGACAGGTGCATTCCATCTCCTATATCGTGCTCAATTGTATAGGCTTGAATGGCCTTTTGCTGCTCCTCCAACCTCTGAAGCATATAGAGGGTTGAATTCCACCTCGTTACCACTTCTTGCTTCAGATGATGGCAGGGCAGGTTCAGTAGTTTTTGGTGGTGCTCCAGTCTTCTGTACGTGGTGCCTGTACGCCGAAAGTGTCCCGCAATTTTTCTGGCCACCGACAGCATCTCTTGCACGCCCCTGTCGTTTTTTAAAAAATTCTGCACCACCAAATTCAAGGTATGTGCAAAACATGGGACGTGCTGGAATTTGCCCATATTTAATGCACACACAATATTGCTGGCGTTGTCCGATGCCACAAATCCACAGGAGAGTCCAATTGGGGTAAGCCATTCCGCGATGATCTTCCTCAGTTGCCGTAAGAGGTTTTCAGCTGTGTGCGTATTCTGGAAAGCGGTGATACAAAGCGTAGCCTGCCTAGGAAAGAGTTGGCGTTTGCGAGATGCTGCTACTGGTGCCGCCGCTGCTGTTCTTGCGGCGGGAGTCCATACATCTACCCAGTGGGCTGTCACAGTCATATAGTCCTGACCCTGCCCTGCTCCACTTGTCCACATGTCCGTGGTTAAGTGGACATTGGGTACAACTGCATTTTTTAGGAGACTGGTGAGTCTTTTTCTGACGTCCGTGTACATTCTCGGTATCGCCTGCCTAGAGAAGTGGAACCTAGATGGTATTTGGTAACGGGGGCACACTGCCTCAATAAATTGTCTAGTTCCCTGTGAACTAACGGCGGATACCGGACGCACGTCTAACACCAACATAGTTGTCAAGGACTCAGTTATCCGCTTTGCAGTAGGATGACTGCTGTGATATTTCATCTTCCTCGCAAAGGACTGTTGAACAGTCAATTGCTTACTGGAAGTAGTACAAGTGGGCTTACGACTTCCCCTCTGGGATGACCATCGACTCCCAGCGGCAACAACAGCAGCGCCAGCAGCAGTAGGCGTTACACGCAAGGATGCATCGGAGGAATCCCAGGCAGGAGAGGACTCGTCAGACTTGCCAGTGACATGGCCTGCAGGACTATTGGCATTCCTGGGGAAGGAAGAAATTGACACTGAGGGAGTTGGTGGGGTGGTTTGCGTGAGCTTGGTTACAAGAGGAAGGGATTTACTGGTCAGTGGACTGCTTCCGCTGTCACCCAAAGTTTTTGAACTTGTCACTGACTTATTATGAATGCGCTGCAGGTGACGTATAAGGGAGGATGTTCCGAGGTGGTTAACGTCCTTACCCCTACTTATTACAGCTTGACAAAGGGAACACACGGCTTGACACCTGTTGTCCGCATTTCTGGTGAAATACCTCCACACCGAAGAGCTGATTTTTTTGGTATTTTCACCTGGCATGTCAACGGCCATATTCCTCCCACGGACAACAGGTGTCTCCCCGGGTGCCTGACTTAAACAAACCACCTCACCATCAGAATCCTCCTGGTCAATTTCCTCCCCAGCGCCAGCAACACCCATATCCTCCTCATCCTGGTGTACTTCAACACTGACATCTTCAATCTGACTATCAGGAACTGGACTGCGGGTGCTCCTTCCAGCACTTGCAGGGGGCGTGCAAATGGTGGAAGGCGCATGCTCTTCACGTCCAGTGTTGGGAAGGTCAGGCATCGCAACCGACACAATTGGACTCTCCTTGTGGATTTGGGATTTCAAAGAACGCACAGTTCTTTGCGGTGCTTTTGCCAGCTTGAGTCTTTTCAGTTTTCTAGCGAGAGGCTGAGTGCTTCCATCCTCATGTGAAGCTGAACCACTAGCCATGAACATAGGCCAGGGCCTCAGCCGTTCCTTGCCACTCCGTGTGGTAAATGGCATATTGGCAAGTTTACGCTTCTCCTCCGACAATTTTATTTTAGGTTTTGGAGTCCTTTTTTTACTGATATTTGGTGTTTTGGTTTTGACATGCTCTGTACTATGCCATTGGGCATCGGCCTTGGCAGACGACGTTGCTGGCATTTCATCGTCTCGGCCATGACTAGTGGCAGCAGCTTCAGCACGAGGTGGAAGTGGATCTTGATCTTTCCCTAATTTTGGAACCTCAACATTTTTGTTCTCCATATTTTAATAGGCACAACTAAAAGGCACCTCAGGTAAACAATGCAGATGGATGGATTGGATACTAGTATACAATTATGGACGGGCTGCCGAGTGCCGACACAGAGGTAGCCACAGCCGTGAACTACCGCACTGTACTGTGTCTGCTGCTAATATATAGACTGGTTGATAAAGAGATAGTATACTCGTAACTAGTATGTATGTATAAAGAAAGAAAAAAAACCACGGTTAGGTCACTGGTATATACAATTATGGACGGGCTGCCGAGTGCCGACACAGAGGTAGCCACAGCCGTGAACTACCGCACTGTACTGTGTCTGCTGCTAATATATAGACTGGTTGATAAAGAGATAGTATACTCGTAACTAGTATGTATGTATAAAGAAAGAAAAAAAAACCACGGTTAGGTCACTGGTATATACAATTATGGACGGGCTGCCGAGTGCCGACACAGAGGTAGCCACAGCCGTGAACTACCGCACTGTACTGTGTCTGCTGCTAATATATAGACTGGTTGATAAAGAGATAGTATACTCGTAACTAGTATGTATGTATAAAGAAAGAAAAAAAAACCACGGTTAGGTCACTGGTATATACAATTATGGACGGGCTGCGGAGTGCCGACACAGAGGTAGCCACAGCCGTGAACTACCGCACTGTACTGTGTCTGCTGCTAATATATAGACTGGTTGATAAAGAGATAGTATACTCGTAACTAGTATGTATGTATAAAGAAAGAAAAAAAAACCACGGTTAGGTGGTATATACAATTATGGACGGGCTGCCGAGTGCCGACACAGAGGTAGCCACAGCCGTGAACTACCGCACTGTACTGTGTCTGCTGCTAATATATAGACTGGTTGATAAAGAGATAGTATACTCGTAACTAGTATGTATGTATAAAGAAAGAAAAAAAAACCACGGTTAGGTCACTGGTATATACAATTATGGACGGGCTGCCGAGTGCCGACACAGAGGTAGCCACAGCCGTGAACTACCGCACTGTACACTGGTTGATAAAGAGATAGTAGTATACTCGTAACAACTAGTATGACGACGGTATAAAGAATGAAAAAAAAACCACGGTTAGGTGGTATATAATACAATTATGGTTGGACGGACTGCCTGCCGAGTGCCGACACAGAGGTAGCCACAGCCGTGAACTACCGCACTGTACACTGGTTGATAAAGAGAAAGTAGTATACTCGTAACAACTAGTATGACGACGGTATAAAGAATGAAAAAAAAACCACGGTTAGGTGGTATATAATACAATTATGGTTGGACGGACTGCCTGCCGAGTGCCGACACAGAGGTAGCCACAGCCGTGAACTACCGCACTGTACACTGGTTGATAAAGAGATAGTAGTATACTCGTAACAACTAGTATGACGACGGTATAAAGAACGAAAAAAAAAACACGGTTAGGTGGTATATATTATAATACAATTATGGATGGACGGACTGCCTGCCGAGTTCCGACACAGAGGTAGCCACAGCCGTGAACTACCGCACTGTACACTGGTTGATAAAGAGATAGTAGTATACTCGTAACAACTAGTATGACGACGGTATAAAGAACGGAAAAAAAACCACGGTTAGGTGGTATATATTATAATACAATTATGGATGGACGGACTGCCTGCCGAGTTCCGACACAGAGGTAGCCACAGCCGTGAACTACCGCACTGTACACTGGTTGATAAAGAGATAGTAGTATACTCGTAACAACTAGTATGACTATGACGACGGTATAAAGAAAGAAAAAAAAAACCACGGTTAGGTGGTATATAATACAATTATGGATGGACGGACTGCCTGCCGAGTGCCGACACAGAGGTAGCCACAGCCGTGAACTACCGCACTGTACTGTGTCTGCTGCTAATATAGACTGGTTGATAAAGAGATAGTATACAATACTACTAATATACTGGTGGTCAGGCACTGGTCACCACTAGTCACACTGGCAGTGGCACTCCTGCAGCAAAAGTGTGCACTGTTTAATTTTAATATAATATTATTTATCATGTACTCCTGGCTCCTGCTATAACAACCTGCAGTGCTCCCCAGTCTCCCCCACAATTATAAGCTTTATATACAATACATTGATGTGCAGCACACTGGGCTGAGCAGTGCACACAGACTGAGTCACTGTGTGACTGTGTATCGTTTTTTTCAGGCAGAGAACGGATATATTAAATAAAACAAACAACTGCACTGTCTCTGGTGGTCACTGGTCACTGTGGTCGTCAGTCACTAAACTCTGTCTGCACTCTGCACTCTCTTCTAATCTACAGTATCACAGCAATCTCTCTCTCTCTTCTAAATCTAATCTAAATGGAGAGGACGCCAGCCACGTCCTCTCCCTATCAATCTCAATGCACGTGTGAAAATGGCGGCGACGCGCGGCTCCTTATATAGAATCCGAGTCTCGCGAGAATCCGACAGCGTCATGATGACGTTCGGGCGCGCTCGGGTTAACCGAGCAAGGCGGGAAGATCCGAGTCGCTCGGACCCGTGAAAAAAAAAGTGAAGTTCGTGCGGGTTCGGATTCAAAGAAACCGAACCCGCTCATCTCTATATAATATATTATGTACTCCTGGCTCCTGCTATAACCTATAACTGGCACTGCAGTAGTGCTCCCCAGTCTCCCCCACAATTATAAGCTGTGTGAGCTGAGCAGTCAGACAGATAATCAGATATATATAATATTATATATAGATAATAGATGATGCAGCACACTGGCCTGAGCCTGAGCAGTGCACACAGATATGGTATGTGACTGAGTCACTGTGTGCTGTGTATCGCTTTTTTCAGGCAGAGAACGGATTATAAATAAAACTGGTGGTCACTATCAGCAAAACTCTGCACTGTACTGAGTACTCCTAATGCTCCCCAAAATTAGTAAATCAAGTGTCTCTCTAATCTATTCTAAACGGAGAGGACGCCAGCCACGTCCTCTCCCTATCAATCTCAATGCACGTGTGAAAATGGCGGCGACGCGCGGCTCCTTATATAGAATCCGAGTCTCGCGATAGAATCCGAGCCTCGCGAGAATCCGACAGCGTCATGATGACGTTCGGGCGCGCTCGGGTTAACCGAGCAAGGCGGGAAGATCCGAGTCGCTCGGACCCGTGAAAAAAAACATGAAGTTCGTGCGGGTTCGGATTCAGAGAAACCGAACCCGCTCATCTCTACTATACTGACGCCCATAGTACAGACAGATACAAGTTAGTTGTGCTAGGGCTCCTGTGGATCCTATGTTGTTACCATAGAGTTTTTGGATCTTGAAATCTTAAGGGCCCCATACACTAGAGGGATAATGTCCGATTTCATCCGAAATAATCCGACTGACAGTTTGAAAACATTTAAACTCTTCGCTGTCATTGCAGTGCTAAGACTTCATACATACTAATTACATGACTTATTATAATCATTTTTACACTAGTCTGGCGCATGTGAATGGGTCGAACAAAACATCTATTTGTTTATTATGATCTCATACACAGTTGTGTTTTTGCTACCGTTCAGGTCCATTGCATTGCACTTTCTTGAATGCATGTTGTAGCATTCGTTTGCGTTTACCATTAGTAAACACACTGGGAAAGTCTAAAGTGACCTTCAATGACCTCATAATCCTAGTATGAAACGCATTTGCTTTTAACACGCATTTTCAGTCACTCTATTCATTGCACGTATTTTCTAATGTCTTAGGCGGAGATTTAGATTTCAATGATAAAGATGTATCCTTGTGCATGGGCAAATACATTTCAAAACACGTATTCAACAGTCTGTATTTTGAGTTACATGCGTCTTAAGATACATACACCCATAACATACATACAAGTTTAAATTTAGCTTATTGATGTTTCCAATATGTTCCAATTATCATTAACTCTGCACCTATCTTGTACAAGAGCAGAATTTACACTTGGTTAGTTGCTTTTTTCAAAGATACATTTAATTTAAAATAAGATGCATCTCAGGGGGTCATGCTTAGCTTGCTTCTGCTTGCCCTTTACTACGCTTGTACATGGTTGCTCCGATCTGTCACAAGAGGCTGCAATACTGGTGCAAGCTGTGCGTGTACACAACGTGACAAATGTTACATGATATATTAAAATTAGAATACCTAATAGCACTAGTGTCCATTTAAATCACCTCCTTGTTTTAACAAATAATTACAAACCCGCAATCACGTCATTGTGGCCCCAACACTGCAATTCCTTGGGTTACAAAGCGGGTAATGGGGCCATAGTGACATTATTCAACGTGAGCACTGTCCTACTTTTCCCAAGTCCTACAGAGCCACCTGCTATTAAGGAGTTTCCCCAAACATTTATGGAAAATAGGTAGTTAACCTTGACATCTTTCTTCCATCCCACTCTTAACCTTGCCATCTTTCTCCCACCATCCCACTTTTGCTTTGTGCCCCCAGCTCCCCTATGTCATCCATTTGTCTCCCCCTTCCCTTTAACATGTAAGTTTTAATGAGCAGGGCCTTCCTTCCTCCTGTCTCATCATCAACTACTCTTGCTCATCAATTACACTCTTCACCTCGTCCTTGGGCTCTCTGCCCCAGACTCTACCCCTTCTTTGTCTTTGGCCTGCAGTGGCACTAAACCTGTTAACTATGCCCATCCCTATGGGTACAAGTCTCAACTTGCACTGAATATTCCGCCTTGTACCATTAGCTGTGTTGAGAGTTGTAGTATTGTTTGTTGATTTATGTACTGTATTGCACTATTTACTGTATTGTACTGTCTTGTTGTTTCCTCTCTGTACGGTGCTTTGGACCCCACGTGGCACCCTTTTAATAAAGTCTAATAATAATAATAATCCTTGTTTGTACAAACTAATACAGCCACAGTAATTGTGTCCTCTAAGCTCTTTTAAATGAATCGGGAAAGAAGGCTGACAATCTTTTCATTCTCACTTGAAACATGCTGCATCAACTCAAATCTCCAGCACATACACTTAGAAAACTACTTAAGCATAAGCTTATTTTCCCACCAGAATCTGGAAAATGAATAAGAATTGTCCACAGCAGGCTGTAAATTAAATTGTGTTGATTTCCTTAGAAAATAAATAATTTTAGTTTTCTGAAATAACCACCGGAATGAAAACATGAGACAGTGGTAATTCAGTAAGGGAACCTTTTGCATTCTTTCAGAGTTTACAACTTCTGAGGACTAAACTGATGACTTGTGATGGCTGCAGCCAAACTGACTCCTACTCTGTGCTTCAGCTGAAAAGGCAGCTCCTAGCATTACAGATCACATCTTATCCTGGAGATCTGACATGGGCTGTCTGTAAAGGGGGGTCCATGACATTTATCAGCAATGGGAATACTTAGACACCAAAGAGCGGACAAAACAGATTGATTCCTTTATGTCTGCAGAGTGAAGACCGAGATTAGGTCACAGCAGAAGGTTTCATCACAGCCCATCATATTTAATCAAAAGTAAATGGATACAGGTAATTGTTACAGAATGGGAGGGAAAATAAAGAATATACAAAATTATGGCTCCAGCTTTTGAAAGCGGTCGTTTATGTTAACGATCAGAAGTTTTAGAAAAGAACATAGGGTTTAATCAAGCTATACAAAACCTGATGTTGACAATAAAGGCATTTCTACCAGCCCTTACCGGGATATTTAAGATGTCAAAGTATCTTAAAACCAAAACTATTAACAAAGGAGCCCGTCTATGTAAAGGAACTGTATATTTGTTGTGTGCAGATGGTTCACCGCTAGTACAAAGAGTAGACTAAATAGGAGGGTTGTGTGTCTGCTAAGAAATAGTCTAATGCAGTGGTTCCCAAACTTTTTTGAATCATGGCACCCTAGAGTTTCAGAATTTTTTCACGTCACCCCTAGGCCAAAAGTTTCTTATTGAGAATTTTAGAAATCAATAAGTAAATTATGTTTATGTGTCATCCTTAGTTACTTTAGTGTGTTGCGGGACAATATTTGCTTCTGTTTGTCCTCATATTTTATAATTGCCAGCCACAAGCTCTGTTTTTGTCTATTACTTTGACCAAAAATAGTTTGAATTGGTCCTGGACCACCAATCCAAGGCACCCCTGCTAGTTTCCTAAGGCACCCCAGGGTGCCTAGGCGCACAGTTTGGAAACCATTGATCTAATGCCCTTGATGGTAGATGGGACAGCAGTCAGACAAGAAGCTACACTAGCTCGAACACAGCTCACCGATGGAAGGAAATTAGTGCCAGAGACATCGCTCCTCTATGATAGTTTTACACTTTTCTCTGCTGTTTGAATGTCATTTATTACCTGTCTCCAAAAGTGTCAAATGTTCTTAAACTTGATTTTTATTACAAGCCATTAAATATAAAGTGCTACAGCTTGTTCCCTGTAAGCTGATACTCTGCAGTTTCCTCTGTTTAGCTTTATGAGAAGGCCCCGGAGATAGGATGAGAAGTGGAGCTGGATTCTTAGCTCTGGGCCTTGATAATTAATGGCCTACAAAATGTGTAGGTGTAAGTACTGTAGGGGAAATTGTGCTGGGTCCAGCATTACACATGTAATAATGGAGTCTGGGCTGGTTAGTAATCAGTGCTGAACACTTCATCATTGGGCCCATTCTCTGGTAGCTAGTATACAACAGAGACCTTTGTCTTATAGCTAATGTACGATAGTGAGCCCATTCACAGGTAGCTAGCGTACTATAGAAAACCCATTCACAGGTAGCTAGTGTACTATAGAGAGCCCATTCTCTGGTAGCTAGTGTACTATAGAAAACCCATTCTCTGGTAGTTAATATACAATAGAGAGACCATTCTCTGGTAGTTAGTGTACAATGGAGAGCCCATTGTTTGGTAGCTAATGTGCTATAGAATGCCCATTCACAGGTAGCTAGTGTACCATAGACAGCCCATTCTTTGGAAGCAAGTGTACTATAGAGCGACCATTCTCTGGTAGTTAGTGTACAATAGAGAGTCCATTCTCTGGTAGATAGTGTACAATAGAGAGTCCATTCTCTGGTAGCTAGTGTACAACAGAGAGTCCATTTTCTTGTAGTTAGTGTACAATAGAGAGTCCATTCTCTGGTAGATAGTGTACAATAGAGAGTCCATTCTCTGGTAGCTAGTATACAACAGAGAGTCCATTCTCTTGTAGTTAGTGTACAGTAGAGAGACCATTTTCTGGTAGCTAAACTAATATAAAGAGTCCATTCTCTGGTAGCTAGTGTACAATTCTCTGATAGCTAGTGTACAATAGGGATCCCATTCTTTGGTAGCTAGTGTACAATAGAGAGTCAATTCTCTGGTAGCTAGTGTACAATAGAGAGTGCATTCTCTGGTAGATAGTGTACAATAGAGAGTCCATTGGCTTGTAGTTAGTGTACAATAAAAAGTCTATTCTCTGGTAGCTAGTGTACAATAGACAACAACTTTGAGCCCATTCTCTGGTGGTTTTGGTAAAATACAGAGTCAGTTCTCATGGCAACCATAATATGCAATACTGAACATACCTCCCCTTTCATTCTATTTAAAAATTATAATGTATTATGGTTTCCAGAGCTACCATCAATAAGAGGTATTATTGAGTGGTAGCCATGCTTCCTGGCATGCATTTATCTCCAACAGCCAATCAAATTTAGATAAATACATGCATTCATCTTGCGGACACTGATGCTACAGAGGCAACTTGACCAGTCATGGGTATGTGGCCACTTCCACTTGCAAAATGATGCCCTGTGAATAATCTGTATGCACATAGGGTTGATATGGCTATGGCTGGTGCAGACCCCCACCGGGCCCCCATAAAATCTTTGATAATCTGCCCTTTGCATAACAGTAGGAAATGCAGTGGTATCAGCCAATACAATAGCATAATACAGGTTGAGTATCCCTTATCCAAAATTCGAAATCCCACATTTTTGGGTCCCCTACTGAGATAATGACATATATATTATACACTGCTCAAAAAAATAAAGGGAACACTTAAACAACACAATGTAACTCCAAGTCAATCACACTTCTGTGAAATCAAACTGTCCACTTAGGAAGCAACACTGATTGACAATCAATTTCACATGCTGTTGTGCAAATGGAATAGACAACTGGTGGAAATTATAGGCAATTAACAAGACACCCCCAATAAAGGAGTTGTTCTGTAGGTGGTGACCACAGACCACTTATCAGCTCCTATGCTTTCTGGCTGATGTTTTGGTCACTTTTGAAAGCTGGCGGTGCTTTCACTCTAGTGGTAGCATGAGACGGAGTCTACAACCCACACAAGTGGCTCAGGTAGTGCAGCTCATCCAGGATGGCACATCAATGCGAGCTGTGGCAAGTAGGTTTGCTGTGTCTGTCATCGTAGTGTCTAGAGCATGGAGGCGCTACCAGGAGACAGGCCAGTACATCAGGAGACGTGGAGGAGGCCGTAGGAGGGCGACAACCCAGCAGCAGGACCGCTACCTCCGCCTTTGTGCAAGGAAGAACAGGAGGAGCACTGCCAGAGCCATGCAAAATGACCTCCAGCAAGCCACAAATGTGCATGTGTCTACTCAAACGATCAGAAACAGACTCCATGAGGGTGGTATGATGGCCCGACGTCCACAGGTGGGGGTTGTGCTTACAGCCCAACACCGTGCAGGACATTTGGTATTTGCCAGAGAACACCAAGATTTGCAAATTCACCACTGGCGCCCTGTGCTCTTCACAGATGAAAGCAGATTCTCACTGAGCACATGTGACAGACGTGACAGAGTCTGGAGACGCCAAGGAGAACGTTCTGCTGCCTGCAACATCCTCCAGCATGACCGGTTTGGCAGTGGGTCAGTAATGGTGTGGGGTGGCATTTCTTTGGGGGGCCGCACAGCCCTCCATGTGCTCGCCAGAGGTAGCCTGACTACCATTAGGTCCCGAGATGAGATCCTCAGACCCCTTGTGAGACCATATGCTGGTGCGGTTGGCCCTGGGTTCCTCCTAATACAAGACAATGCTAGACCTCATGTGGCTGGAGTGTGTCAGCAGTTCCTGCAAGACGAAGGCATTGATGCTATGGACTGGCCCGCCCATTCCCCAGACCTGAATCCAATTGAACACATCTGGGACATCATGTCTCGCTCCATCCACTAACACCACGTTGCACCACAGACTGTCCAGGAGTTGGTGGATGCTTTAGTCCAGGTCTGGGAGGAGATCCCTCAGGAGACCATCCACCACCTCATCAGGAGCATGCCCAGGTGTTGTAGGGAGGTCATACAGGCACGTGGAGGCCACACACACTACTGAGCCTCATTTTGACTTGTTTTAAGGACATTACATCAAAGTTGGATCAGCCTGTAGTGGGTTTTTCCACTTTAATTTTGAGTGTGACTCCAAATCCAGACCTCCATGGGTTAATAAATTTGATTTCCTTTGATAATTTTTGTGTGATTTTGTTGTCAGCACATTCAACTATGTAAAGAACAAAGTATTTAATAAGAATATTTCATTCATTCAGATCTAGGATGTGTTACTTTAGTGTTCCCTTTATTTTTTTGAGCAGTGTATATTATGTGTATATATAGATATATTATATAATATATATATATATACATATATATATATATATATATATATATATATATGCGTCATTATCTCAGTAGGGGACCCAAAAATGTGGGATTTTGAATTTTGGATAAGGGATACTCAACCTGTATCAGGCTGGCTGTAGAACCACTACATGCTATTGCTCCTTAGGATGGTGGAGATGGTGGAGACTTCAAAGTAGTTTGTAATTTCAGGTTGATTAAATTTTTTCTTCAACTATTGTCTACCATGCCTCTATAATACTACTGTCATCAACATAGCAAAGGGAACAGTAATCAACTTGTGAAAAATTGCACAAAGTGTGTCACTCACAGTTTGTGGTGTAACAGGGATGTCCCCATTACTATCACTGAAACTTGTAGGCTACACATAAATATACCTCTTTTCATACTCGTCTACTTTTGTCCCATCCAGAAGTTGTAGAGGGGACCTTCCATGAGGTAGGTGTAGCACCATCAATTGTATCACCATGGCTCTGCTGCCCACTGTACAATGGCAGATTCATGGCAAATGCACAGTGGGCCACGATGACTCTATTCACCACAAATCGTGCCATCAAGAAGTGGAGGAGATCTGGGAGGCTGGACGAACGTTTCAGGAGTTCCGGAGACCTCCACGTAATTAGTGAGTCACAAAGACATTCAGGCAAGTATGCCACATTTCTGTAACCACCATAAACTGAGCGAAAAAAGGTGTATATATATATATATATATATATATTAGAGATGAGCGCCTGAAATTTTTCGGGTTTTGTGTTTTGGTTTTGGGTTCGGTTCCGCGGCCGTGTTTTGGGTTCGAACGCGTTTTGGCAAAACCTCACCGAATTTTTTTTGTCGGATTCGGGTGTGTTTTGGATTCGGGTGTTTTTTTCCAAAAACACTAAAAAACAGCTTAAATCATAGAATTTGGGGGTCATTTTGATCCCAAAGTATTATTAACCTCAAAAACCATAATTTACACTCATTTTCAGTCTATTCTGAATACCTCACACCTCACAATATTATTTTTAGTCCTAAAATTTGCACCGAGGTCGCTGTGTGAGTAAGATAAGCGACCCTAGTGGCCGACACAAACACCGGGCCCATCTAGGAGTGGCACTGCAGTGTCACGCAGGATGTCCCTTCCAAAAAACCCTCCCCAAACAGCACATGACGCAAAGAAAAAAAGAGGCGCAATGAGGTAGCTGTGTGAGTAAGATTAGCGACCCTAGTGGCCGACACAAACACCGGGCCCATCTAGGAGTGGCACTGCAGTGTCACGCAGGATGGCCCTTCCAAAAAACCCTCCCCAAACAGCACATGACGCAAAGAAAAAAAGAGGCGCAATGAGGTAGCTGTGTGAGTAAGATTAGCGACCCTAGTGGCCGACACAAACACCGGGCCCATCTAGGAGTGGCACTGCAGTGTCACGCAGGATGTCCCTTCCAAAAAACCCTCCCCAAACAGCACATGACGCAAAGAAAAAAAGAGGCGCAATGAGGTAGCTGACTGTGTGAGTAAGATTAGCGACCCTAGTGGCCGTCACAAACACCGGGCCCATCTAGGAGTGGCACTGCAGTGTCACGCAGGATGTCCCTTCCAAAAAAACCCTCCCCAATCAGCACATGATGCAAAGAAAAAGAAAAGAAAAAAGAGGTGCAAGATGGAATTGTCCTTGGGCCCTACCACCCACCCTTATGTTGTATAAACAAAACAGGACATGCACACTTTAACCAACCCATCATTTCAGTGACAGGGTCTGCCACACGACTGTGACTGATATGACGGGTTGGTTTGGACCCCCCCCAAAAAAGAAGCAATTAATCTCTCCTTGCACAAACTGGCTCTACAGAGGCAAGATGTCCACCTCATCTTCACCCTCCGATATATCACCGTGTACATCCCCCTCCTCACAGATTATCAATTCGTCCCCACTGGAATCCACCATCTCAGCTCCCTGTGTACTTTGTGGAGGCAATTGCTGCTGGTCAATGTCTCCGCGGAGGAATTGATTATAATTCATTTTAATGAACATCATCTTCTCCACATTTTCTGGATGTAACCTCGTACGCCGATTGCTGACAAGGTGAGCGGCGGCACTAAACACTCTTTCGGAGTACACACTTGTGGGAGGGCAACTTAGGTAGAATAAAGCCAGTTTGTGCAAGGGCCTCCAAATTGCCTCTTTTTCCTGCCAGTATAAGTACGGACTGTGTGACGTGCCTACTTGGATGCGGTCACTCATATAATCCTCCACCATTCTATCAATGTTGAGAGAATCATATGCAGTGACAGTAGACGACATGTCCGTAATCGTTGTCAGGTCCTTCAGTCCGGACCAGATGTCAGCATCAGCAGTCGCTCCAGACTGCCCTGCATCACCGCCAGCGGGTGGGCTCGGAATTCTGAGCCTTTTCCTCGCACCCCCAGTTGCGGGAGAATGTGAAGGAGGAGATGTTGACAGGTCGCGTTCCGCTTGACTTGACAATTTTGTCACCAGCAGGTCTTTCAACCCCAGCAGACCTGTGTCTGCCGGAAAGAGAGATCCAAGGTAGGCTTTAAATCTAGGATCGAGCACGGTGGCCAAAATGTAGTGCTCTGATTTCAACAGATTGACCACCCGTGAATCCTTGTTAAGCGAATTAAGGGCTGCATCCACAAGTCCCACATGCCTAGCGGAATCGCTCCCTTTTAGCTCCTTCTTCAATGCCTCCAGCTTCTTCTGCAAAAGCCTGATGAGGGGAATGACCTGACTCAGGCTGGCAGTGTCTGAACTGACTTCACGTGTGGCAAGTTCAAAGGGCATCAGAACCTTGCACAACGTTGAAATCATTCTCCACTGCACTTGAGACAGGTGCATTCCATCTCCTATATCGTGCTCAATTGTATAGGCTTGAATGGCCTTTTGCTGCTCCTCCAACCTCTGAAGCATATAGAGGGTTGAATTCCACCTCGTTACCACTTCTTGCTTCAGATGATGGCAGGGCAGGTTCAGTAGTTTTTGGTGGTGCTCCAGTCTTCTGTACGTGGTGCCTGTACGCCGAAAGTGTCCCGCAATTTTTCTGGCCACCGACAGCATCTCTTGCACGCCCCTGTCGTTTTTTAAAAAATTCTGCACCACCAAATTCAAGGTATGTGCAAAACATGGGACGTGCTGGAATTTGCCCATATTTAATGCACACACAATATTGCTGGCGTTGTCCGATGCCACAAATCCACAGGAGAGTCCAATTGGGGTAAGCCATTCCGCGATGATCTTCCTCAGTTGCCGTAAGAGGTTTTCAGCTGTGTGCGTATTCTGGAAAGCGGTGATACAAAGCGTAGCCTGCCTAGGAAAGAGTTGGCGTTTGCGAGATGCTGCTACTGGTGCCGCCGCTGCTGTTCTTGCGGCGGGAGTCCATACATCTACCCAGTGGGCTGTCACAGTCATATAGTCCTGACCCTGCCCTGCTCCACTTGTCCACATGTCCGTGGTTAAGTGGACATTGGGTACAACTGCATTTTTTAGGAGACTGGTGAGTCTTTTTCTGACGTCCGTGTACATTCTCGGTATCGCCTGCCTAGAGAAGTGGAACCTAGATGGTATTTGGTAACGGGGGCACACTGCCTCAATAAATTGTCTAGTTCCCTGTGAACTAACGGCGGATACCGGACGCACGTCTAACACCAACATAGTTGTCAAGGACTCAGTTATCCGCTTTGCAGTAGGATGACTGCTGTGATATTTCATCTTCCTCGCAAAGGACTGTTGAACAGTCAATTGCTTACTGGAAGTAGTACAAGTGGGCTTACGACTTCCCCTCTGGGATGACCATCGACTCCCAGCGGCAACAACAGCAGCGCCACCAGCAGTAGGCGTTACACGCAAGGATGCATCGGAGGAATCCCAGGCAGGAGAGGACTCGTCAGACTTGCCAGTGACATGGCCTGCAGGACTATTGGCATTCCTGGGGAAGGAGGAAATTGACACTGAGGGAGTTGGTGGGGTGGTTTGCGTGAGCTTGGTTACAAGAGGAAGGGATTTACTGGTCAGTGGACTGCTTCCGCTGTCACCCAAAGTTTTTGAACTTGTCACTGACTTATTATGAATGCGCTGCAGGTGACGTATAAGGGAGGATGTTCCGAGGTGGTTAACGTCCTTACCCCTACTTATTACAGCTTGACAAAGGGAACACACGGCTTGACACCTGTTGTCCGCATTTCTGGTGAAATACCTCCACACCGAAGAGCTGATTTTTTTGGTATTTTCACCTGGCATGTCAACGGCCATATTCCTCCCATGGACAACAGGTGTCTCCCCGGGTGCCTGACTTAAACAAACCACCTCACCATCAGAATCCTCCTGGTAAATTTCCTCCCCAGCGCCAGCAACACCCATATCCTCCTCATCCTGGTGTACTTCAACACTGACATCTTCAATCTGACTATCAGGAACTGGACTGCGGGTGCTCCTTCCAGCACTTGCAGGGGGCGTGCAAATGGTGGAAGGCGCATGCTCTTCACGTCCAGTGTTGGGAAGGTCAGGCATCGCAACCGACACAATTGGACTCTCCTTGTGGATTTGGGATTTCAAAGAACGCACAGTTCTTTGCGGTGCTTTTGCCAGCTTGAGTCTTTTCAGTTTTCTAGCGAGAGGCTGAGTGCTTCCATCCTCATGTGAAGCTGAACCACTAGCCATGAACATAGGCCAGGGCCTCAGCCGTTCCTTGCCACTCCGTGTGGCAAATGGCATATTGGCAAGTTTACGCTTCTCCTCCGACAATTTTATTTTAGGTTTTGGAGTCCTTTTTTTACTGATATTTGGTGTTTTGGTTTTGACATGCTCTGTACTATGCCATTGGGCATCGGCCTTGGCAGACGACGTTGCTGGCATTTCATCGTCTCGGCCATGACTAGTGGCAGCAGCTTCAGCACGAGGTGGAAGTGGATCTTGATCTTTCCCTAATTTTGGAACCTCAACATTTTTGTTCTCCATATTTTAATAGGCACAACTAAAAGGCACCTCAGGTAAACAATGGAGATGGATGGATTGGATACTAGTATACAATTATGGACGGGCTGCCGAGTGCCGACACAGAGGTAGCCACAGCCGTGAACTACCGCACTGTACTGTGTCTGCTGCTAATATATAGACTGGTTGATAAAGAGATAGTATACTCGTAACTAGTATGTATGTATAAAGAAAGAAAAAAAAACCACGGTTAGGTGGTATATACAATTATGGACGGGCTGCCGAGTGCCGACACAGAGGTAGCCACAGCCGTGAACTACCGCACTGTACTGTGTCTGCTGCTAATATATAGACTGGTTGATAAAGAGATAGTATACTCGTAACTAGTATGTATGTATAAAGAAAGAAAAAAAAACCACGGTTAGGTGGTATATACAATTATGGACGGGCTGCCGAGTGCCGACACAGAGGTAGCCACAGCCGTGAACTACCGCACTGTACTGTGTCTGCTGCTAATATATAGACTGGTTGATAAAGAGATAGTATACTCGTAACTAGTATGTATGTATAAAGAAAGAAAAAAAAACCACGGTTAGGTGGTATATACAATTATGGACGGGCTGCCGAGTGCCGACACAGAGGTAGCCACAGCCGTGAACTACCGCACTGTACTGTGTCTGCTGCTAATATATAGACTGGTTGATAAAGAGATAGTATACTCGTAACTAGTATGTATGTATAAAGAAAGAAAAAAAAACCACGGTTAGGTGGTATATACAATTATGGACGGGCTGCCGAGTGCCGACACAGAGGTAGCCACAGCCGTGAACTACCGCACTGTACTGTGTCTGCTGCTAATATATAGACTGGTTGATAAAGAGATAGTATACTCGTAACTAGTATGTATGTATAAAGAAAGAAAAAAAAACCACGGTTAGGTGGTATATACAATTATGGACGGGCTGCCGAGTGCCGACACAGAGGTAGCCACAGCCGTGAACTACCGCACTGTACTGTGTCTGCTGCTAATATATAGACTGGTTGATAAAGAGATAGTATACTCGTAACTAGTATGTATGTATAAAGAAAGAAAAAAAAACCACGGTTAGGTGGTATATACAATTATGGACGGGCTGCCGAGTGCCGACACAGAGGTAGCCACAGCCGTGAACTACCGCACTGTACTGTGTCTGCTGCTAATATATAGACTGGTTGATAAAGAGATAGTATACTCGTAACTAGTATGTATGTATAAAGAAAGAAAAAAAAACCACGGTTAGGTGGTATATACAATTATGGACGGGCTGCCGAGTGCCGACACAGAGGTAGCCACAGCCGTGAACTACCGCACTGTACTGTGTCTGCTGCTAATATATAGACTGGTTGATAAAGAGATAGTATACTCGTAACTAGTATGTATGTATAAAGAAAGAAAAAAAAACCACGGTTAGGTGGTATATACAATTATGGACGGGCTGCCGAGTACCGACACAGAGGTAGCCACAGCCGTGAACTACCGCACTGTACTGTGTCTGCTGCTAATATATAGACTGGTTGATAAAGAGATAGTATACTCGTAACTAGTATGTATGTATAAAGAAAGAAAAAAAAACCACGGTTAGGTCACTGGTATATACAATTATGGACGGGCTGCCGAGTGCCGACACAGAGGTAGCCACAGCCGTGAACTACCGCACTGTACTGTGTCTGCTGCTAATATAGACTGGTTGATAAAGAGATAGTATACTACTAATATTATATACTGGTGGTCAGGTCACTGGTCACTAGTCACACTGGCAGTGGCACTCCTGCAGCAAAAGTGTGCACTGTTTAATTTTAATATAATATTATGTACTCCTGGCTCCTGCTATAACCTATAACTGGCACTGCAGTAGTGCTCCCCAGTCTCCCCCACAATTATAAGCTGTGTGAGCTGAGCAGTCAGACAGATATATAATATATATAGATGATGCAGCACACTGGCCTCAGCCTGAGCAGTGCACACAGATATGGTATGTGACTGAGTCACTGTGTGCTGTGTATCGCTTTTTTCAGGCAGAGAACGGATTATAAATAAAAGTGGTGGTCACTGGTCACTATCAGCAAAACTCTGCACTGTACACTACTGAGTACTCCTAATGCTCCCCAAAATTAGTAAATCAAGTGTCTCTCTAATCTATTCTAATTCTAAACGGAGAGGACGCCAGCCACGTCCTCTCCCTATCAATCTCAATGCACGTGTGAAAATGGCGGCGACGCGCGGCTCCTTATATAGAATCCGAGTCTCGCGATAGAATCCGAGCCTCGCGAGAATCCGACAGCGTCATGATGACGTTCGGGCGCGCTCGGGTTAACCGAGCAAGGCGGGAAGATCCGAGTCGCTCGGACCCGTGAAAAAAAACATGAAGTTCTGGCGGGTTCGGATTCAGAGAAACCGAACCCGCTCATCTCTAATATATATATATATAAGCATTACACTCATAGCAGGGCACTGGTGTAGGGACACTCGCACTTATGTTTTGAGGACTGCAACCGGGATTTATATATTTTTACACTGAGTTTTTTAAATAAAACCCTGTAGATACAGCAGTTAATGTTGGGACAGCTGTCCATTAAATATAACCTTGGCAACGAGTAATCACCACGCTTGCAGTCCCCTCAAAACATGTGTGTAATACACCCCTCTTAATGTTATTCCTTTTCCATGCTCTTGCATCACAGCTAGTTTATGTTAGTGTATTTATTAGGTCAAGTTTGATCACCTAATTATAGCATGGATGCTCCGTATTTTAACATTTCAATATTTTGTCACATTTCACTTGTTTGTTTCCCTATCTGACAGCCCCGGCCAGCGCGATCCGACGCGGCGGCTGCTACTATGGCAACCCGACGCATGGACGCGTGACGTCATCCGTAGCGGACCCCGGAAGTCCAGGGAGCGCAGCGGAGACGGAGTGGCCGGAGGCATCCGTCCTCATCACTCTTGGCGGGTTCTCTCACGGGACATAAGGTAAGCTCACTGCACCCATCACATACACCTTAAAAAAGGGGCTACGGGCCCCGAAACGTCGGTCACAGTTTGTATTTTGTGATGTTTTAATACACATCTTTATTACTTTGAAGTCCTGGAGTGCCGCTGATTTTTCTTTATCTATTGTTGCATTATCCTGGAGGGCACCCGGGCCTGTTATTGGACATACTCAGGGAGTGCCGGGCTGTTCCACTATATATATTTATATATATATATATATATATATATATATATATATATATATTTGTTTTCATCCACAGCAGCAACTCTGTAAAACATGCTGGCCTCTTGAGGTTTCCCAATAGACATGACTTGAACATTCACTCGGTGGCATTCTATATTCACACTTGGAGACATACAGGATGCAAACACAGTTCAAGGAAAGGAGTTAGCGGGAGAGACTGCATTGTAATCCTACAATATCAGGCACAAGTGATAGATTTTGCCAGGAATAAATCACAGGGCTTCTGTGCAACATATGGAGGGGTCCCATGTCTGCTTTGGCCAGGAGTTCATTATCATCTGGCCTGAACATTACATAGCGACTGAGGTATTTGTCGAAGACACCTTGGGGCCAATAGGAGCAGCACCAGTTTCTAGATTGAATTACTGTACTGGCCTATTACAAGTTCCAGTGGATGGATACCTGCCAATAGAGAGTGCAGGTTCTCGTTTGGAAGTTACACATATCTACTTGTCATGTTGTCATAGGAGGAAATCTCTGAATGGCTATAAATAAATTCCCTTTGGACCCCACGGGAAGAGCAGCTGCAAAATGAAGGAATATTTCTATGAAAAGCAGAGGGACATCTACATTAAGGGCAATGTGTGCTGTCTATAGAACACTGAACACTATTGCTTCACCAAGTACAAAGTTATTTCCCTCTTCAGGAGAAATAAATCTGTTTTAGGGTGAGTTGCAGTTGGACACGAATGCATTTTACTAAATATGCCTCACTTGTCTTGCCTAGCACGCGCACATCTGGTAACAGTCCTTTGAGCTGCACGTATGTGCCACTTGTTGCCCCTTGTGCATGGAGAGGTGGGTTATTGCATTCACATGCAAGTGCAACACTAAAGGGCACTAAGCTATAAAACCTCTTAAAGGAATCAGGGTTGTTACTAGAGGTGTGTGAGTGGTGCCATCACCCAGTGTGTAGGGTCCTGGGGGGTGGCACATTCATTGACTTATGCCACCTGAATTTGGCTTTCAAGGTGCCTGAAACGGGCACCCTACAGTCTGTACAGCTGCCAAGAGCATCTTGCTGTACTATCCAAGGGATCGGTATGTGATCCCGGCTAACAGCATACCCTTTTCGATAACGGCAACCACACCCAATAAGTGTGACATCATGATGTCACATGTTCAGGGGTGGGGCCGGCACAGGGCAAAAACCACCCTGCTCCGGCACTGTTAGAAATTCACAGTACTAGCAGAAAGTCAGACACATGAGAGTGCAACGAATTCTTTCATGTATCTTTTTTTTTTAATTAAAACTATTTTTATAGCACTAAAGAATATGTAAAACAATATATTTTATTGCAGCATACCAAGAGCAACAGATTTAATAAATCCCTTATTTAAACTGTCATAAGAGAAACATGATACATGTAGATTCAGCACAGCTGCCAAAACGCACACATTTTCCCAAATAAACATTAATTTCCATTTGGTTTCCTTCCATATAAACAGCGTTTTCCATTGGGACATGTATCTATGTAACCCATAAGAATATTACATTAGATAGAGATTTTATACTACATGTGTATATATATATATATATATATATATATGCTATACATAGGTGACTCTTTATTTTTAAATATTGCTATTTAATAAAAGTGAAAAATTACAATTTTATACAGTATACTGGTTGTATGGAAGTGTATACAGTATATAGGGGCAGATGTATTCAGCCCGGAGAAGAGATAAAGCAGTGATAAGTGCAAGGTGATAACACACCAGCCAATCATTACGAGTTTGAAAAATGACAGTCAAGAGCTGATTGGCTGGTGCGTTATCACCTTTCACTTATTACTACTTTATCACTTCTCCGGGTATAATATATTGTGTGTGGATCATTGGGTCGACAGTAACTAGGTCGACAGTCATTAGGTCGACCACTATTGGTCGACAGTGACTAGGTCGACACCTGAAATATGTCGACGCATCATCGGTCAAAAGGTTGACATGGAAAAAGGTCGACATGAGTTTTTTTTTTTTTATTGTATTGTTTTCTTTGCAAAGTGACCGGGAACCCCAATTAGTGCACCGTGTCCCCTCGCTTGGCTTGCTTCGCTCGCCAAGGTTCGGGCAAGGTTACTATTCCCAATCGTAGTCCACGTGGATAGTAAAGTATGAAAAAGTAAAAAAAAATGTGAAAAACTCATGTCGATCTTTTCGTGTGTCGACCTTTGCCATGTTGGCCTAGTGACCATATCGTTCTAATAACCACGTCAACCTAATGCATGTCAACTAATAGTGGATGACCTAATGAGTGTTGCCCTAAGTGTTGTCGACTTAAAGACTGGATACCAATATATCTGCCCCAAGATTTGACGTTCTCAATGGCATTTACGCTATATCATTTATATCATTTGGAAATTCAAAATAATACTTGTACAGTGATGTCAGTATCTCACCAATACTAGTCATTTAATTTCAGAAAAAGGCTTTGTTTCAAAATATCCTGGAACACCACAACAGAATGTACTTGTAGGTTCATAAATGATTTCACCCACCAAACCTTCCCCCACCCCACACAGAAACCCATCCCTTGAATGCGCCATAACATAACTACCTGTCAGCCTGTGTACCAGGTTCCTTCTCCAGTGCATTCCTAGGCATATGAATTAACCTAGAAATGTTATTCTTTTTATAAACGCAGAGTAAGAGGGATGATATCTTGGAAAAGGGTGTTTTTCTAACAGAAAAATAGTATAGGGAGAGAAAAATTAAATTAAAACCACCCCATTTTTAGCTGAAGCAAAATTATTCGGGCTAATTGGATACCCCCCATAATGTGCAAAAAATGTAATTAAATACTACATTTGCAAAACCATTCTGCAATATCAAAAAAACATTATATATATATATATACACTGCTCAAAAAAATAAAGGGAACACTAAAATTACACATCCTAGATCTGAATGAATGAAATATTCTTATTAAATACTTTGTTCTTTACATAGTTGAATGTGCTGACAACAAAATCACACAAAAATTATCAATGGAAATCAAATTTATTAACCCATGGAGGTCTGGATTTGGAGTCACACTCAAAATTAAAGTGGAAAAACCCACTACAGGCTGATCCAACTTTGATGTAATGTCCTTAAAACAAGTCAGAATGAGGCTCAGTAGTGTGTGGGGCCTCCACGTGCCTGTATGACCTCCCTACAACGCCTGGGCATGCTCCTGATGAGGTGGCGGATGGTGTCCTGAGGGATCTCCTCCCAGACCTGGACTAAAGCATCCGCCAACTCCTGGACAGTCTGTGGTGCAACGTGGTGTTGGTGGATGGAGCGAGACATGATGTCCCAGATGTGTTCAATTGGATTCAGGTCTGGGGAATGGGCGGGCCAGTCCATAGCATCAATGCCTTCGTCTTGCAGGAACTGCTGACACACTCCAGCCACATGAGGTCTAGCATTGTCTTGCATTAGGAGGAACCCAGGGCCAACCGCACCAGCATATGGTCTCACAAGGGGTCTGAGGATCTCATCTCGGTACCTAATGGCAGTCAGGCTACCTCTGGCGAGCACATGGAGGGCTGTGCGGCCCCCCAAAGAAATGCCACCCCACACCATTACTGACCCACTGCCAAACTGGTCATGCTGGAGGATGTTGCAGGCAGCAGAAAGTTCTCTATGGCGTCTCCATACTCTGTCATGTCTGTCACATGTGCTCAGTGAGAACCTGCTTTCATCTGTGAAGAGCACAGGGCGCCAGTGGCGAATTTGCCATTCTTGGTGTTCTCTGGCAAATGACAAACGTCCTGCACGGTGTTCGGCTGTAAGCACAACCCCCACCTATGGACGTCGGGCCCTCATACCACCCTCATGGAGTCTGTTTCTGATCGTTTGAGTAGACACATGCACATTTGTGGCTTGCTGGAGGTCATTTTGCAGGGCTCTTGCAGTGCTCCTCCTGTTCCTCCTTGCACAAAGGCGGAGGTAGCGGTCCTGCTGCTGGGTTGTTGCCCTCCTACGGCCTCCTCCACATCTCCTGATGTACTGGCCTGTCTCCTGGTAGCGCCTCCATGCTCTGGACACTACGCTGACAGACACAGCAAACCTGCTTGCCACAGCTCACATTGATGTGCCATCCTGGATGAGCTGCACTACCTGAGCCACTTGTGTGGGTTGTAGACTCCGTCTCATGCTACCACTCGAGTGAAAGCACTGCCAGCTTTCAAAAGTGACCAAAACATCAGACAGAAAGCATAGGAGCTGAGAAGTGGTCTGTGGTCACCACCTGCAGAACAACTCCTTTATTGGGGGTGTCTTGCTAATTGCCTATAATTTCCACCTGTTGTCTATTCCATTTGCACAACAGCATGTGAAATTGAGTGTCAATCAGTGTTGCTTCATAAGTGGACAGTTTGATTTCACAGAAGTGTGATTGACTTGGAGTTACATTGTGTTGTTTAAGTGTTCCCTTTATTTTTTTGAGCAGTGTGTATATGTATATATATATATATATATATATATATATATATATCATACATATCTCACATACACATGTAATGTTATATCTAAATGAATAAAAAAAAAAACTTTCTACCAATAGTAGATCAGCTGCAATTAAAAATATGGCGCCACTGCGACTGCAGACACGTGTATCCTGCGTATGCATGGGTCAGCCGGAATTGCCGATGGTGCTTGATTTCTGAGTATGCATCGCCATCAGGCCTGGTGAAAGGGGGGGTCAAAGGGGACACCCGTACCGTGCCCCAACGTTGTAAGGGGCCCCCAAGGTTCTGGGGTAACCATGAATGCGGCAGTGTGGTGGCGGCGTGGATGCAGAGGCAGTGCGGCGCAATACATGTATTAAAATGTATATGGATCTTGCCTAGCCGCCTGGCTGCTGCAATCGCACGAGGCGCCTCTGACCCTATGCTGTGAGGGAAAGTTAGTTGCTGGGCAACTAACAGCTGTCAATCATTACATCAGGGCCTCCTGTCACGCGCCCGCCATCACATGCTGCTACTTCTCCTCTCTACTTCCGAGTGACAGCCGCGGCTTCCTGGACCGTCTGTCTTCAGTTTGGCGGGAAGTTATCGAGCTGACCTTGACTTGCTGGCTGCTGCTCCCCGCTGCTGGTTTCTGACTCCAGACCTTGTCCTGCCTGTGTCACCGGAGTATTCCCCTCTGCTTGGAGCATACAGCTGCCACAGCTCCCTCCTGCTGTGTGCCTGGAAATGCTTCACGCTGCAGCACTCTGCCTGTGCGGTTCTACGGCGTCCCAGACACCTCTCCAGGGACCTTTCAGCCTCCCTGGCCAGCTGGAAAGCGGCAGTGGAGACATCACCTGGACACTGCAGCCTCAGTGACCCCTGGGTGATTCCTCCTGTTATAGTTGGGCATTACTTCCCAGTCTCCTTGTTGGGCTGTGTGGCTCTTTAGCACACAATAGAGGGATTTCTGCCAACTACATTACCTGTGACCCCAGCTCACCCATACTGCTGTCCTCAATTAAAGTAATTCTCAAAGCCTTTCCTGGCTATGCCCCTAGCAGTAAGGCCACACACCCTTTTTGCAGTGTGACCTCACTCAGTGGGGGGGGAGGAGGGGGGGGGCATTTATATTGCTCTCACTGCTAGCAATATTGTCTAGAAACGGCCGGGGACCCCCCCCCCCCCACCGCCCCACGCCACCAGGTCCCCTGTCTGCATATCCCTGTGTGTACAAAGGTGCAGATTTTGGGACCACTGTGCTAGGTGCTCAGCCGTAGTGCAACATATTTTTATTACATTGCATAGCAAATATTATCTGTTTTATACATTATGCAGTGTAATAAAAATACACTGCATTACTGCTGAGCACATAGCTAGTACTATCTGCACTTGGAATAGAACTTCTCTATATGGTAGTGACATTAGTGGCAGTGACAGTAGTGGCCGGGAGGGGGCCCACAGAGATATCAGTGTACCGGGGCCCCAAAATTTCTGTTGCCGGCCCTGATCGCAGTTATGCGAATGCATACGCAAATTTGCAAATGCATCATGGGCGTCTTTTTTTTAGCAGAAGCAGTTCTGAGAAAATCGCGATTTCTGTCTCAACAGTGATCCAAGCTGATTAAGTCCCTAAGTTCGTATTGGTGGTCGTCTCCCACTCCTACTGTGGGAAGCCCCTGGGCACACTTATACTCCTGTACAGCTTAAGGTTTTTGTATTACCGTTCTTAGAGTAAGTTGACGGCAGTTCTTGATTGATTGTATATCTTATACATCCTTCACGTCATTTTGACGTGATCTTCATGTGTGATATAATAATGTTATTTACTCATTGGTCTTCAGACCATTCTCGATTTCAGTTATTATATCAATACTGTCAGAGGCTGGCTGGGCAGGGGGCAGGGTGCTATCTGTCCCCCGTGCCAGTGCAATCTAAGTGTTGCAGGGCCACCTGACTGACGATTCCCCGTGAAAAGCTGGGCCACTTGCTTGAGTCTGCCCCCCAGGCAGAAAGTTGCCAGCCAGCCCCTGAGTACTGTGATCTTGTGTTTTGTCATATGATGTTGTACTTCAATAAAAATACTTTAAAAAAAAAAGATTCAGAACCTGATGTAGAGACATAACCTGGCTCCTATATGGGAAACAAAGTTAAGAACCTGTAGTATACCTCTTATACAGGCTCGGCGCTACCCGCTCAGCCATACCTCCCAACTGTCCCGATGTTCGCGGGACAGTCCCGTTTTTTTGGGACTGTCCTGCTGTCCCATCCACGGGCCGCAGTGTCCCGCGGTGGGGGGGACAGTCGGGAGGCTCCTGTCATCGCTGCCCTGCTTAGCAGAGCAGTGGTGAATAGATGCTGTGCATATGCGCACAGCGTCTTTTCACTGGAGACAGGAGGAGAGGGGGCATGCCAGCAGCTCACAGAGCGCTGGGCATGCCCCCTCAGTGATGAAAACGAGGGCATGGCTCGTGATATCGGGCCCTCCAGTGAAGCCACGCCCCTTTTCATAGACCACGCCCCTTTTGGGAGCACGCGCGTGTGTCCCTCTTTGTAAAGTAAGAAAGTTTGGAGGTATGCGCTCAGCAAAGGGATGCAGTTCAGGTAGGTACCAGGATGGAGAGGCGCTCTGCCTGCCCTGCATCCCCACTGCTGCTGCTGCCGGCACACTGTGACAGGCAGCGGCGCCGGCAGCTTTAAGCGTCCTCTCCCCCTCCCTGACTACTAAGGGGGCATTTTGTGTAAGTGGCACTACTACAGGGTGTGATTTTGTGTAAGCGGCACTACTACAGGGGGGATTTTGTGTAAGTGGCACTACTACAGGGGGGATTTTGTGTAAGTGGCACTACTACAGGGGGGATTTTGTGTAAGTGGCACTACTACAGGGATGATTTTGTGTAAGCGGCACTACTACAGGGGGAATTTTGTGTAAGCAGCACTACTACAGGGTGTGATTTTGTGTAAGCGGCACTACTACAGGGGGGATTTTGTGTAAGCAGCACTACTACAGGGGGGATTTTGTGTAAGTGGCACTACTACAGGGATGATTTTGTGTAAGCGGCACTACTACAGGGGGGATTTTGTGTAAGCGGCACTACTACAGGGGGGATTTTGTGTAAGCAGCACTACTACAGGGGGGATTTTGTGTAAGTGGCACTACTAAGGGGGCATTTTGTGTAAGCAGCACTACTACAGGGTGTGATTTTGTGTAAGCGGCACTACTACAGGGGGGATTTTGTGTAAGCGGCACTACTACAGGGATGATTTTGTGTAAGCGGCACTACTACAGGGTGTGATTTTGTGTAAGCGGCACTACTACAGGGATGATTTTGTGTAAGCGGCACTACTACAGGGATGATTTTGTGTAAGCGGCACTACTACAGGGATGATTTTGTGTAAGCGGCACTACTACAGGGATGATTTTGTGTAAGCGGCACTACTACAGGGATGATTTTGTGTAAGCGGCACTACTACAGGGATGATTTTGTGTAAGCGGCACTACTACAGGGGGGATTTTGTGTAAGTGGCACTACTAAGGGGACATTTTGTGTAAGCAGCACTACTACAGGGGGGATTTTGTGTAAGCGGCACTACTACAGGGGGGATTTTGTGTAAGCGGCACTACTACAGGGGGGATTTTGTGTAAGCGGCACTACTACAGGGGGGATTTTGTGTAAGTGGCACTACTACAGGGGGGATTTTGTGTAAGCGGCACTACTACAGGGGGGATTTTGTGTAAGTGGCACTACTACAGGGGGGATTTTGTGTAAGCGGCACTACTACAGGGGGGATTTTGTGTAAACGGCACTACTACAGGGGGGATTTTGTGTAAGCGGCACTACTACAGGGGGGATTTTGTGTAAGCGGCACTACTACAGGGATGATTTTGTGTAAGCCGCACTACTACAGGGATGATTTTGTGTAAGCGGCACTACTACAGGGATGATTTTGTGTAAGCGGCACTACTACAGGGATGATTTTGTGTAAGCGGCACTACTACAGGGATGATTTTGTGTAAGCGGCAGTACTACAGGGATGATTTTTTGTAAGCGGCACTACTACAGGGGGGATTTTGTGTAAGTGGCACTACTAAGGGGGCATTTTGTGTAAGCAGCACTACTACAGGGGGGATTTTGTGTAAGCGGCACTACTACAGGGGTGATTTTGTGTAAGTGGCACTACTACAGGGGGGATTTTGTGTAAGCGGCACTACTACAGGGGGGATTTTGTGTAAGTGGCACTACTACAGGGGGGATTTTGTGTAAGCGGCACTACTACAGGGGGGATTTTGTGTAAGCAGCACTACTACAGGGGGGATTTTGTGTAAGTGGCACTACTAAGGGGGCATTTTGTGTAAGCAGCACTACTACAGGGTGTGATTTTGTGTAAGCGGCACTACTACAGGGGGGATTTTGTGTAAGTGGCACTACTACAGGGATGATTTTGTGTAAGCGGCACTACTACAGGGATGATTTTGTGTAAGCGCCACTACTACAGGGGGGATTTTGTGTAAGTGGCACTACTACAGGGGGGATTTTGTGTAAGTGGCACTACTAAGGGGGCATTTTGTGTAAGCAGCACTACTACAGGGTGTGATTTTGTGTAAGCGGCACTACTACAGGGGGGATTTTGTGTAAGCGGCACTACTACAGGGATGATTTTGTGTAAGCGGCACTACTACAGGGTGTGATTTTGTGTAAGCGGCACTACTACAGGGATGATTTTGTGTAAGCGGCACTACTACAGGGATGATTTTGTGTAAGCCGCACTACTACAGGGATGATTTTGTGTAAGCGGCACTACTACAGGGATGATTTTGTGTAAGCGGCACTACTACAGGGATGATTTTGTGTAAGCGGCACTACTACAGGGATGATTTTGTGTAAGCGGCACTACTACAGGGATGATTTTGTGTAAGCGGCACTACTACAGGGGGGATTTTGTGTAAGTGGCCCTACTAAGGGGGCATTTTGTGTAAGCAGCACTACTACAAGGGGGATTTTGTGTAAGCGGCACTACTACAGGGGGGATTTTGTGTAAGTGGCACTACTACAGGGGGGATTTTGTGTAAGCGGCACTACTACAGGGGGGATTTTGTGTAAGTGGCACTACTACAGGGGGGATTTTGTGTAAGCGGCACTACTACAGGGGGGATTTTGTGTAAGTTGCACTACTACAGGGGGGATTTTGTGTAAGCGGCACTACTACAGGGGGGATTTTGTGTAAGCGGCACTACTACAGGGATGATTTTGTGTAAGCCGCACTACTACAGGGATGATTTTGTGTAAGCGGCACTACTACAGGGACGATTTTGTGTAAGCGGCACTACTACAGGGATGATTTTGTGTAAGCGGCACTACTACAGGGATGATTTTGTGTAAGCGGCAGTACTACAGGGATGATTTTGTGTAAGCGGCACTACTACAGGGGGGATTTTGTGTAAGTGGCACTACTAAGGGGGCATTTTGTGTAAGCAGCACTACTACAGGGGGGATTTTGTGTAAGCGGCACTACTACAGGGGGGATTTTGTGTAAGTGGCACTACTACAGGGGGGATTTTGTGTAAGCGGCACTACTACAGGGGGGATTTTGTGTAAGTGGCACTACTACAGGGGGGATTTTGTGTAAGCGGCACTACTACAGGGGGGATTTTGTGTAAGTGGCACTACTACAGGGGGGATTTTGTGTAAGCGGCACTACTACAGGGGGGATTTTGTGTAAGCAGCACTACTACAGGGGGGATTTTGTGTAAGTGGCACTACTAAGGGGGCATTTTGTGTAAGCAGCACTACTACAGGGTGTGATTTTGTGTAAGCGGCACTACTACAGGGGGGATTTTGTGTAAGTGGCACTACTACAGGGATGATTTTGTGTAAGCGGCACTACTACAGGGTGTGATTTTGTGTAAGCGGCACTACTACAGGGATGATTTTGTGTAAGCGGCACTACTACAGGGATGATTTTGTGTAAGCCGCACTACTACAGGGATGATTTTGTGTAAGCGGCACTACTACAGGGATGATTTTGTGTAAGCGGCACTACTACAGGGATGATTTTGTGTAAGCGGCACTACTACAGGGATGTTTTTGTGTAAGCGGCACTACTACAGGGATGAATTTGTGTAAGCGGCACTACTACAGGGATGATTTTGTGTAAGCCGCACTACTACAGGGATGATTTTGTGTAAGCCGCACTACTACAGGGGTAATTTGGTGTAAGCGGCACTACTACAGGGGTAATTTGGTGTAAGCGGCACTACTACAGGGGGGATTTTGGGTATAAGAAGCACTACTACGTGCGGTTTTATGTGAATAAGATTGTGTTACTGTGGTGTAATTTGAAATGGGGGTACTATTGTGTGGCCTTGACCCTTCCGTGTAAGACCACACACCTTTTTTGGTGTGCACCAAAGGCGTGCGCTGTCCCTTTGTAAAGTATGGGAGGGCGCAAATTTATAGTTTGCAGGGTGGTGCCGAACACCCTAGCATCGGCCCTGCTCAATTATATAATTGCAAATACACCACTGAGAAGGAAAGTGCAAGTAAGTGCTAGCAGTTGGGTTGCACTACCTCTGACAACCTGCACTGGTGGTGGCGCTGTATGTTAATAGTTGGTTGCTAGCTGCCAATCATTATTAATATTAAATCAACTTGAAGATGAAAAAGAACAAAGGCCCTCATTCCGAGTTGATCGGTCGCAAGGCGAATTTAGCAGAGTTACACACGCTAAGCCGCCGCCTACTGGGAGTGTATCTTAGCATCTTAAAATTGCGACCAATGTATTCGCAATATTGCGCTCACAAACTACTTAGCAGTTTTAGAGTAGCTCCAGACTTACTCTGCCTGTGCGATCAGTTCAGTGCTTGTCGTTCCTGGTTTGACGTCACAAACACACCCAGCGTTCGCCCAACCTCTCCCCCGTTTCTCCGGCCACTCCTGCGTTTTTTCCGGAAACCGTAGCGTTTTCAGCCACACTCCCATAAAACGGCCTGTTTCCGCCCAGTAACACCCATTTCCTGTCAATCACATTACGATCGCCGGAGCGATGAAAAAGCCGTGAGTAAAAATACTATCTTCATAGCAAAGATACTTGGCGCAGTCGCAGTGCGAATATTGCGCATGCGCACTCAGCGGAATTTCACTGCGATGCGATGAAAAATACCGAGCGAACGACTCGGAATGAGGGCCAATATACAATAACATGTTTTATAAGAGAAAATTATGTTTTCCCTTTAAAGCAATAGTACATACTGTAGTAGAGTTTGTTGCATTAAATAGGTGAATGACTTAAAAACACAGATATTTTATTGCAGAGATACTGTTGGTGCTGCAAATGAAAATACAAATTACTGCTATAAGTACACTATGTTTCATATTCAATTCAATCATGCAATGTGTGCAATCCAGAATTGTAAAATATGACAGTAATAGAGTGACATTTTCTTACATTTGAATATAATAAAATGTTCACAATTATATAGAAAAAAATCTTATTTACAAATCAAATGTCTTTTGTGTCATTCAATGTATGTAACATTGCTGAAGCTGCAATTTCAGCCCCTGCAGTATGTTTTATAAAGTGATAATATGAATATCCACATGAAACGGTCTTGTAGGCTGGTTACAGCCATAAGCTGCTATTCATTTACCACGTTTTAACCCTTTATACCCCGAGTAAATGATTTTCGGGGTGATTTACTAAATCCTCGCAGCTAAAGGAAGTAGGAGATTGCTATTAATTTATATAGGAGGTTGTAAAATGTATTATGCAAATCAGAATTTAAGACCAACCTCCAACAATACCCTTCTTTAATGGTAAATAATTTGACATCTTCAAAATGGACGTGGTAGAAAAATATATTTACATAATGAAACACACAACAAAGTGGTTTGAAATGGGAGTTTTATTAACTCTTTGGGGTATATGTACTATCCAGTCGGGTTTGTCAGTGCCCCCAATCATCAGCAGTTATGTTTTAAAATAACAAAATAAATGATAAATCAGGTTTGCTTAGCATGAATTCTATTTGCTGTTTTAATACTATCTGTCATGATCAGATCACAATGGAAGGAAATACTTCTTAATGATACTCATCGTGTCTTTTCACTTTTAGGGGTAGATGTACTAAGCAGTGAAAGGGATGGATAAGTGAGCCAGTGGAGAAGTTACCCATGGCAACCATTCAGCATTGAAGTAACATTTATAATTTGCATACTATGAAATTGTACAGAGCAGCTGATTGGTTGCCATGGGCAACTTCTCCACTGGCTCACTTCTCCACTCTTTTCACTGCTTAGGAAATCTCTCCCTTAGAAGCTTTAGTAAATTTACCCCTGAGAGTTCAGTGCCTAATGTTATATAATAATAATAATAATAATAATAATAATTTTATTTATATAGCGCTCTTTCTCCAACAGGACTCAAGGCGCTTTACAGATATCAAAAACAATGCACATAATACAGAGGATTTGAGTAATACAGCAATAGATAAGCCACACAGCCATAAAAGAAAACCTTAAGCACACAAAAAGCATAATGCATGATTGGTGTAGGCATTTTGGGTAATAACTTCCAAGGGTTGTGTATTCCACCCTCACAAGGTACCAGGTGTAGCAGCCATCTTGGGCGCACAGCGTAGGATTACCCAGGGTGGAATAGTCTACTCCTAGAAGAGATGACACAAAATGGGGGTGATTTCAGAGTCCTACAGTTCAGAATAGGGTTCCATCAAAACCACCAGGACCATGTATTTTTCATCCCATCCACAAGTGTACCATATGGGGCAGCCATGTTGGGCGCACTTCAAAGGTTACACTGTGGGAGGTGAGCCATACAAGGGCCAAGTGCATATATGGGAAAACTGACACCTATGTAGTAGTATGATGTACCCAGTATGTAGGGCGCAATGGCAGGGTGTGCAATCAGTGGAGGTAAACATTACAGGAAAAGCACCCGGTGGGGTGGAAGAAAGGGGAAAAAAAACAGGGGGGGATATAAACAATAGCAGGCAACCAGTGGCAGAAGGCAAATTGAGTACAGGTGGGTATGAGAATGTGTGGGGCACACTCAGGAGCAATGGGGATGTCCCTGCTGAGCCTGGTCCTAGTGCTCTCCCCCCACAGTACCCTGCTCATCTTGAGGGTTTGGCCCAGGGGCAGACTTGATGTTCTCAGCCGTAGAGGTGGTAAGCCTGGTCCTTGAGATCTCATGGTAGAGGTGAAGAAAGGCCACATAATGATCCTGAGTTTTGTGGTTGGTACGCCGTCCTTCTGTTATATTGTTGGTTTGTTTGCCTTCTGTTTTCCGAATAAAACTTTAGCAAGGCAGTTGAATATATGTTACATACATCTTACATGCAATGACATACACAATAGAAATGTTACAATATTTATTATGGTGTCATTTAGAGGATGTAGGGGTGACTCCAGGTGAGTGGACTCTCTACTTAGATATATTTAGTATGTGCTATTATCATATAGGATAACAATAAGCAATTACAGGTTGAGTATCCCATATCCGAAATGCTTGGGACCAGAAGTATTTTGGATATTGGATTTTTCCGTATTCTGGAATAATTACATACCATAATGAGATATCCTGGCAATAGGACCTAAGTCTAAGCACAGAATGCATTTATGTTTCATTATCATATACACCTTGGGGGTCATTCCGAGTTGTTCGCTCGTTATTTTTTTCTCGCAACGGAGCGATTAGTCGCTAATGCGCATGCGCAATGTCCGCAGTGCGACTGCGCCAAGTAAATTTGCTATGCAGTTAGGAATTTTACTCACGGTATTACAAGGTTTTTTCTTCTTTCTGGTGATCGTAATGTGATTGACAGGAAGTGGGTGTTTCTGGGCGGAAACAGGCTGTTTTATGGGAGTGTGTGAAAAAACGCTACCGTTTTTGGGAAAAACGCGGGAGTGGCTGGAGAAATGGAGGAGTGTCTGGGCGAACGCTGGGTGTGTTTGTGACGTCAAATCAGGAACGACAAGCACTGAACTGATCGCACTGGAAGAGTAAGTCTCGAGCTACTCAGAAACTGCACAGAGAAGACTTTTCGCAATATTGCGAATCTTTCGTTCGCAATTTTGATATGCTAAGATTCACTCCCAGTAGGCGGCGGCTTAGCGTGTGCAAAGCTGCTAAAAGCAGCTTGCGAGCGAACAACTCGGAATGAGGGCCCTTATACACACAGCCTGATGGTAATTTTAGCTAAAAAAAATTTTATAACTTTGTGCATTAAACATATGTACATAAACACAATTCATTTATTTTTCATATACACCTTATACACACAGCCTGAAGGTCATTTAATACAATATTTTTAATAACTTTGTGTATTAAACAAAGTTTGTGTACATTGAGCCATCAGAAAACAAAGGTTTCACTATCTCACTCAGAAAAATTCTGTATTTCGGAATATTTCGTATTTTGGAATATTTGGATATGGGATACTCAACCTGTATATGACCCAGTGTGGGAGCTATTATCATGTAGCGTTAGGAACAGGGCCGGTTCCGGGGCTTCTGGCGCCCCGGGCGGCATTAGGGGGCGTGGCTTCATACAGGGGGCGTGGTCAGTTACGCCCCCCTGTACTGTTGTAGGATGTGCGGTGCGCGATGACGTCATCGCGCACCGCACAGCAAAGGTCCTCTCCACGAAGGTAAACTAGACGCTAAGCGTCTAGTTCCCTTCGTGGAGAGGACCTTTGCTGTGCGGTGCGCGATGACGTCAACGGTGCGGCCCGGGCGAAAGTCCTGCTTGCCCGTGGCAAGATCCGCTACTGTTTAGGAACCACCAGTATCAGAGAAGCCTTGATGTAGCCTGGTTGCTTAACCATATTTTTGCAAATAAATGCAACTAAAGGTGTGTACACATGGTGAGATCCTTACTATGTCCGATTTTGACTATGCGATTTCTCTTGAACTCCCCCAGAGACCAGATAGCACAGATTTTGACTATCTGTGCTTGAGATTTTGTCTATGTACGATTTTGACTAAGTGCCAATTTTGACTATACTTTGTACTAGATAGTACACTAGATAGTCAAGATTGACTTTCCTGCATAGTCTATCTAGCCTTACGATACCGACCCCACAGGAGCGCGCATCAGGATCGAATCTGTATCGCAACCTGCCTAACACCTTGAGATATGCACTGGATCGAATCTGTATTGCAAGCTGCCTAACACCTTGAGATATGCACTAACTTTTTATAAGATTTTGACTATATTGTCAAAATCTTACAGATTTATCTCACCGTGTGTACACACCTTTAGATCTCTGAATTTTTTTTATATCATGTAGTATTCAAGTATTATGCTGCTCTTTCATGGTGTGCTGGGGGAAAACTTTTCTCTTTTTCTTGAAATTACAGCAATGAGTCAAGGTCAGGGTGAAATAGGATTCACTAGCAGCCCAAGCCACACTAAATTCTGCCCAAAGAGGATACAAAGGGTACTATAGAAGGTAAATGGATATCAAACCTTCAATATAAAACACATACTGTAAAATAAAATGAATGGTCATAAAGTAAATGATTGGTGTACAGATGTGTCTAGGTACAAAAAGTGCAATGTATCTGCTGCCTAATATACATGCTGTACCAATCGCAGCCAGAATGTAAATAGTGATGTACAGAATGTAAATAGTGATAGAATACGCTGATCAAATGACGTACAAATAAACATATTACACTTATTTGTACTTCAGTTGATCAGCGTAATCCATCATTACATTCTGTACATTTTCAGATTGGCTAGGATTGGTATATATTAGGCAGCAGATACATTCCACTTTTTGCATTAGATGCACCTGTGTACCGATCATTTATGTTCTGACCATTCATTTTATTCTAAGTGTTTTATGTTGAAGGTTCAGCACCTTTGGGGGTATACAATTGGCTCAGTTTTTTTCCGCCTAGGTGAAAAAATTTAGCTTTTCACTATTTTTAGGGCAAATGCGGATTCGCCCTATGCAATAGCAGTACCGGATTATTTGACTAGGTGGAAAATACGGCAAGGGAGGATATAGTAAACCTCTTACAGTACTTTTCATCATGAAGTGTTTATAATTTTAGAGCGAATATTATTTTTTTTGCATTGTACCAACATTGTGACATTGGTAATATTTACACTTACCAAGGCCCAGATTTATCAAGCCTTGGAGAGCGATAAATTGTACAGTGATAAAGTACCAGCCAATCAGCTCCTACCTGTCATTTTTCAAATGAGAAAGTAATTTATCACTCTCCAAGGTTTGTATGCATGGATACTAGAGACGTGCGGTGCGGTTTTCATGAAATGTGAACACACCCATACTTAGGGGTTTCGAGTAAGTTCAGCATTCGGATTGAAAACCATAAAATTACATGATTTTAGCTGGTTTTTTTATCAATGTTTATCGATTTTTATAGATTTTAAAGGAATCCAAAACCAAATCTGAACCAAACCACTTGGGTGGTTTTGCCAAAACCAAAACGCGATGATGAATTACAACCAAAACCAAAACACGAGGGTCTGCGCACATCTCGAATGAATACTTACCCATAGGTACAGCTCTTCTGAGTCTGAGCTGTACCAGTGAAGTTCTGACTTCCGGGTGTATGACCGAGGCGTCCTATTGTACACGAACAGCCCTCAATCAATGCATGCGCAAGCAATGAGGGGATGGAGAGGGATTCTTTATATCCCGCTTTGGGGACTTCTTCCGAAAAGAAGCACATAGGCTTCTATAGGCCATGCCATTTATAGATGGTCTTGCTTATTGGGTTGATATGCTCCACTTTCTGGAGCCTCCTGCATATGGAAAAAGTAACAATTATATGTATTTATCTAGAGATGGGTCCAGCTCCGCTACAGCAGCATACTTTATGTGCCAGGGTTACCCCAGTAAAAAAATATTTGCCTATGTGTCTGGCTTATGTAAGAAGATGTGAAGAGATGTGGCAAGTAGGTGTAAGTAGTAAATGCTAAAGTCACATTACCCAATTTGTACACAATATAATACTGTAATGACGTCTCCTAATACATAAGCTAGAATAGAGTCTGGAGAGTATTATTAATAAATGCAAACGTTGCATTTGCCATGTAAACTACAATTAAATGCAAAGGACTACTAAAGAGCAGCCGGGATTGGTGAAAGCACAGTGGGGAGACCAGTAGTGTGGATGTCCCCCCCCCCCCTCCCCCCCCCCCACCATATTCCACCAACACTAAGACAACTGGCACCAGGGTTGGGTTTCCTAGGGGAGTTGGGTCTGCAAAACATCAAGAACCCCTCCTAAATATACCCAGCCCCAGTGCTATTATCCCACACCATACTTGCTGACTCTCACACATCAGGAGGTATGATACGATGTACGCGGGCAGTGCTTGGGAATAACGGCATGATCACGCTGTGGCCCCACCCCACTATACAATGGCAAGCTTACCAGCACTGTAAAGCTGCCCAGATCGCCCAATTTGCTCAGAAACTGGCAGGCTCCGGGCGACTTGAATACTCTTCTTCTTTGTGGTCACTGCATTAATGGTCAGCGAGAGTACATAAGAGACACTGCAGCCAGACTTACTGTTTCTGCATACAGACATATATAAAACCATGTACCAGTGCAATGAGAGTAGCCACCAGAATCACTGTTTCCAGATGCAAATCCTTTTGCAGGCTCTTTTCTCAGCTTGTTGATATTGCGCATGAAGTAGAATGGAAATGAGCAGAAGCATTTGCCACAGGGAATAATTTGTTCACTGTACTATTTATTAACACATATTTCTATAGCACCAACATATTACAAAGCAATTTATAGGGATGATGTAGTCATTCACATTCTATCCCTTGTAGAGTTTATGGGGTTGATGTATGAGCAGTGAAAAAGGTGGAGAAGGGACCAGTGAAGTTGCCAATAGCAACCGATCAGATTTGAGGGAGCATTTATCAAGTACATTCTATAATATGATAGGTAGAAGCTAACTGACTGCTATAAGCAGATTTGAGCCTCTTGGAGGAAACCTGGGAGGTACATACAGACTCCACACAGATATTGCACAGAGTGCTGTGCTCTCCCTGAGCGTACTGCTCCCACAGCACACATAATGCTGAGATCCGTCAAAAGTTTACAGCACACAGGTAATTGCAGCATGACAGCAGCTGTTCCTTCTGTGTACAGTAGAATGCCTTTGCCAACATTTTTCTTCACCATGTCTCCCTTGCCTCATAACATTGTACATTGTACTGCATTGCCTCTAAATATCAGGGAATACTGGGACTTGTAGTCCCGTCATATTGTTAAACCATAGTCTTATTCACAAGCTTAATTGCACAATATAATATTTCAAAGGGATGGTACTGTTATCGCCACCTGCTGGTCGTAAGTGCTATGCAGCTGCAGTGTTGTGGTTTTTCTTAGCCTATTTGGGATATTCCCAGACAGCAATTCTCCCTGATGCTGATTACTTTCACACTTTTGGGCTGGGTCCCCCTCATTGCTTTTTCAGCACCTCGTTTTCCACCATCTTGGGTCTGATTTATCAAATTGCATGTTTTCCAACTTGCAGCTGTTCAGCAATTTTCTTTAGCAAATGTATTAAAGGCAAAGTCACTACTAAATAATTCAGGCTCACTGTGGGGGAGATGTTTGTATGAAAAATGACAGTTAAGAGCTGATTGGTTGGTACATTATCTCTCTCCAAGCAATAGTTTTACATAACACAGTACGAATGTGTGCTCGTGTACATGTGGTAAGGAATATAGGGGCAGATGTATTAAGCCTGGAGAAGTGATAAAGCAGTGATAAGTGCAAGGTGATAACGCACCAGCCAATCTGCTCCAATATGTAAATTGGCAGTTAGGAGCTGATTGGCTGGTGCATTATCACCTTGTACTTATCACTGCTTTATCACTTCTCCAGGCTTAATACATCTGCCCCATAGATTTTAAGCTCCACTGGGGCAGCGACTGATGTGAATGGTCAAATAGTGGGGCAGATGTATTAACCTGGAAAAGGCATAAAGAAGTGATAAACCAGTGATATGTGCAAGGTGATAAACACACCAGCCAATCAGCTCCCATATGTAAATTAACAGTTAGGAGCTGACTGGCTGGTGCATTATCACCTTGCACTTAACACTGCTTTATCACTGCTTTATCACTTCCTTATGCCATCTACAGGTTAATACATCTACCCCTGTGTCTGTAAAAGCGCTGCGGAATATATGGGCGCTACATAAATAACTGGTAATAATAAATAATAAATAACACTGTATGCAGCTAATTGTAGCCAAAGTGACTTTTTCAAGATCAAAAACAATTTAAACTGGGGACCAAACTGTACCTCTAGCAAGATTCTTAGGGTGTGTACACACGGTGAGATCCCTGCTATGTTCGATTTTGACTATGCGATTTCCCTTGAACTCCCCCAGAGCCCAGATTGTACAGATTTTGACTATCTGTGCTTGAGATTTTGTCTATGTACGATTTTGACGAAGTGCCAATTTTGACTATACTTTGTACTAGATTGTACACTAGATAGTCAAGATTGACTTGCCTGCACAGTCTATCTAGCCTTACGATACCGACCCCACGGGAGCGCGCATCGGGATCGAATCTGTATCGCAAGCTGCCTAGCACCGTGAGATATGCACTAACTTTTCATAAGATTTTGACTATATAGTCAAAATCTTACAGATTTATCTCACCGTGTGTACACACCCTTAGTATCACTATTAATTACAAGCTTGACAAAATTTTAATGGGATCTTCCAGGAGATCACGGAGGGAGGGTGATCTTGGTGTGAGGTGCTTGTTGAATCATGTCATTGCAACCCTGTCCTCAATTTGCGGCATTGTGCAGTGGAGAGTGTGGACACGATAAAACGTTTCATGGCAAATTCTGACGTCAAGCTCCAGGACCGACCTCTTCCCTGGTAATCCACAAGGCTGAAGAAGAACTTCTAGAAACTCAAGTGTTTCCCTGATATTTCAGGAGAGTAGGCAAGTGTGCTTAATTAGGGATGCAGTTAGCATCCCGGCACTGAGGATGCCGGTGGTCATGTGACCGACGCCGGAAGCTCCACACCACTTGGAATCCCGGAACACGGACATCCTGAGGGTAAGAATTGGGCCTACTGTTAGGTTATGACCCGGGGGGGGGGGGTTAAGGGGTAGGGTTAGGTTCTGGGGGGGGGGGGGGGTAATCCTAGCCGCTACCCCCGGAGTCTTAGCATTGGCCGCCACTCCCACTATCTTAGCCCTAGTCACCACACCAGGTGGGTTAGGGTTAGGGTAGGAGGCAGGGGAGGGGTAAAATAATTACTCCGTCCCCTGTCGACATTCTCAAGGTCGGGATGCCGGTGCGGTCATGTGACCGTCAGCATCCCGACCACCGGGATCTCATATCATACCCCGTAATTCATTTATTTAACTTCTGGGCTACTCCTCTCAATGATTTGAAGGGTACAGGAGATATGGGCGGGGGGGGGGGGATAAGTATTATTTTTAAAAAGGTTTAATCACCATTCACTAACCTCTAGAGAGAAGCAATGGTGATTGCAGGAGAACCCTCTGTTTTACATCCTTTCTAATTTTGTAGTTGTGAGGGAAAGTGTGAGCATGGGAACAAGGGAAACGGTGAGCATGCTCAGATCATCATCGTATTCCCAATTAGGCAGGATCAAAAATGTTAGTGTCAAATTAAATAGGGTGTAATGAGGGGATACAGTCATTAGGGCGACACACTTAGGTCGACAGTCATTAGGTCAACCACTATTGGTCGATATGCATTAGGTCGACATGGTCACAAGGTTGACACGATCACTAGGTCGACATGTACTAGGTCGACAGAAAAATGTCAACATGGGTTTTAAAATATATATATATTTTGTACTTTTTCATACTTTACGATCTACATGGACTACGGCTGGGAATAGTAACCTGGCGAAGCGAGCCATGCGAGGGGACACGGTGCACTAATTGGGGTTCCCCGTCACTTTACAAAGAAAACGACACCAAAAAAAGTTTAAAAAACTCAAGTCGACCTTTTCCCATGGCAACCTTGTTCGTGTCGACCTAATGACCACGTTGACTTAGTGACCATGTCGACCTAATGCATGTCGACCAATAGTGGTCGACCTAAGTGTGGTCGACCTAATGACCCATACTCGTAATAAGGGGGTGTACTACGATATACCTGCGCTCGGGATCCTGGCGCCCAGCATACCGGCGCCGGAATCCCAACCACCGGAATGCCGGCAGCGGGGTGAGCGCGAAAGAGCCCCTTGCAGGCTACGCGGGCCACTCTATTTATTCTCCCTCCAGGGGTGTCGTGGATACCCCAAGAGGAAGAATAGTTGTCGGTATCCCGGTGGCGGTATGCATGAAGTGCTGTGGGGGTTGGACATACATGGTGTAAATGTCCTCATGCAGTTCTAATATAACGCCTGGCCCAGATTTGCAAACACTATTCCCCCTAGGTTGTGGGCCCCAGAACTCTGGAGGTGCCTTACCCCTTTTTCGATGCCTCCACCTTGCACCAGCAGGCAAATGCTTCTGGTAGTCCCGGATTTTCCTGGAATAGTGGGTAGTCCTCCAGCATCCCACTCATTTCCAGCTGAACGTGGTGAATTCTGGGGGAACTGACGGGGCCAATATGAGAATCATGTGGCCCATCTCCTCTTCATAAAGGGGTAATCTGTGGCAGTCCTGTCCCCATCAGCTGCCACCTGTGTCTTCTCTCTAGGCATCTCTTGGAGAGGAGACTATTAAAATCAACCAGAATGGATTGCAGCCTCCTGATACCCTCATTGCCAGCATAGCCTTCCTTACAGGTTTAGTTCCAGTTTAGTGCCATGACTGCTTTGTACGGGAGGCACTTTATATACTGGCTGTCAGGATCCCGGCGCTCAGCATACCGGCGCTGAGGTCCCGACTGCAGGGATACCTACAACCATTCTCCTTCTTGGGGTGTCCACGACACACCTGGAGGGAGAATAAATAGCATGGCACGCATAGCGTGCCACCATACCCGCAGCGTGGTGAGTGCAGCGTGGTGAGCGCAGCGAGTCCGCAAGGGGCTCTTTTGCACTCGCCCCACTGCTGGCATTCTGGCGGTTAGGATAGCGGCGCCGGTATGCTGAGCGTCGGGATCCCGACCGCCGGCCAATCGTAGTAGACCCCTTTGTACAACCGTATTTAATGCAAGGAGCATATTGTCATATCTGTTGCCTACACTAATGTGCAGAGTCATATATGTCCAGGGCAAAGACAGAAATTCTAGAGGGGGGTTTCCATGCCATCAGAGTGGCAAGACCACCATGCTTGGCTAACCTCCCACCATATGGGAGATTAATTGGTATATTCATGAAGCAGTGAAAAGAGTGGAGAAGTGAGCCAGTGGTGAAGTTGCCCATGGAAACTAATTTCATGAATAGACCCCTATATGCAAGACCCCTTGTCCAAAAAATGGGTGTGGCCTTTGGGAGTTTCCATTACTTTGGGGGAGTGTCCAGCATTCCAGGAGATACTGGGCTGATGCAAGGCTTTCCCCACACTATGTAGATCCACCCGCTGCACATCATATCTAAGCAAGTGGGTGCACTTCAAGTCCAGTGGGAACGCTTCGGAGGGGACCTTTCATCCATGCACCAGCAGGAACGTGCCACTGGGAGGCAGGAACCATAGCATCACAGTTAGGAATGGAGTAATACACCCATTAAAAGCCTCTGCTGTACTATACACTACACACACACCTCATTACACCATATTTAATTTTACACTAACTGATTTGAGCATGCTCGTTTCCCTTGTTCCCATGCTCACACTTTCCCTCACAACTACAAAATTGGGATGTAAAACAAAGGGATCTCCTGCAATCACCATTGCTTCTCTCTAGAAGTTGGTGAATGGTGATTAAACCTTTTTAAAAATAATACTTATCCCCCCGCCTCCCACGGGGGCCCCTTGAACTCGCCTAAAAGTGGAACTGTCCCACCCAAAGTGCTATAGTGAATATGTGCAATGTGCCTGTCTATAAAAAGCCAGTGCTAGGCCGCTCTCCAAACACCTTCCCATCCACTTTAAATACACCGATAATTATTATTATTATTTTTATTATTATTAATAATAATAATTAATGCTGGGTACACTACTGTTGGGTGCAAGCAGATCCAGTTAAAGTAACCCAAAGCAGGGCCGAAACTAGGATTGCTCTCACCCGGGGCAAGACAGTAAATTCCCCCCCCCCCCCCCCCAAAAAAAAAATTTGATTGCAATTAAAATACAAATATATATATAATTCCAAACGTTACACCATAGAGGAGCTACTTAAACATGTTACACCACAGTACAGCCGCTTATAAGTGTTAAACCACAGTACAACAGCTTATACACATTACACCGCAGAGGAGACACTTATGCACATTACAGCACAGAGGAGCCGCGTATACACATTACATAGATTGTATAGGGGGCACACTGACACACATATGGTGCAGGTCCCAGGGGAACACTGACACCTACACACAAACAAGGAGCACACTGACATAAAAATAGATTGTATATGAACACACTGACACACACACATGTTATAGGAACCAGATGCACACTGACACACACACACTGTATGCGGACCAGATGCACACTGACAAACACACACACTGTATACGGATCAGATGCACACTGACAAACACACACACACACACACACACACACTGTATAGGGACCAGATGCACACTGACAAACACACACACACACACACACACACACACTGTATAGGGACCAGATGCACACTGCCACACACACACGTACACTGTATAGGGACCAGATGCACACTGACACACACACATACACACACACACACACACAAACCCTGTATACGGATCAGATACACACTGACAAACACACACACACTGTGTAGGGAGCAGATGCACACTGACACACACACACACACACACACACACACACACACACAGTGTATAGGGACCAGATGCACACTGACACACAAACACACTGTATAGGGACCAGATGCACACTGACACACACACACACACACACACACACACACACACACACTGCATAGGGACCAGATGCACACTGACACACATACTGTATAGGGGACAGATGCACACTGACACACACACTGTATAGGGACCAGATGCACACTGACACACACATACTGTATAGGGACCAGATGCACACTGAAACACACACTGTATAGGGACCAGATGTACACTGACACACACATACTGTATAGGGACCAGATGCACACTGACACACACATACTGTATAGGGACCAGATGCACACTGACACACACACTGTATAGGGACCAGATGCACACTGACACACACATACTGTATAGGGACCAGATGCACACTGACACACACACTGTATAGGGACCAGATGTACACTGACACACACACACACACACACACACACACACACACTGTATAGGGAACAGATGCACACTGACACACACACTGTATAGGGGCCAGATGCACACTGACACACACACACACACACACACACACACACACACACACACACACACACACACACACAGTATAGGGACCAGATGCACACTGACACACACTGTATAGGGACCAGATGCACACTGACACACACACACACACACACACACACACACACACTGTATAGGGACCAGATGCACACTGACACACACTGTATAGGGACCAGATGCACACTGACACACACATTGTATAGGGACCAGATGCACACTGACACACACACACACACACACACACACACACTGTATAGGGACCAGATGCACACTGACACACACATGCACACTGACACACACACACACAAACCCTGTATATGGATCAGATACACACTGACACACACACACACACACACACTGTGTAGGGACCAGATGCACACTGACACACACACACACACACACACACACACACACACAGTGTATAGGGACCAGATGCACACTGACACACAAACTAGTGATGAGCGGGTTTTGTTTCTCGGAAACCGAACCCCCCCGAACTTCACCCTTTTTACACGGGTCCGAGCCATACTCGGATTCTCCCGTATGGCTCGGGTAACCCGAGCGCGCCCGAACGTCATCATCCCGCTGTCGGATTCTCGCGAGATTCGGATTCTATATAAGCAGCCGCGCGTCGCCGCCATTTTCACTCGTGCATTGGAAATGTTAGGGAGAGGACGTGGCTGGCGTCCTCTCCGTTATTGTCGAACTTGATTGTGCTGTGCACTATTGCTTAATTGTGGGGAGGGCTGGGGAGCAGCTGTAAATAGGAGGAGTACAGTGCAGAGTTTTGCTGTTCAGTGACCACCAGTTATCCGTTCTCCGCCTGAAAAAAACACTCCATATCTGTGCTGTGTGCTGCATATATCTGTGCTCACACTGCTTAATTGTGGGGACTGGGGAGCAGCTGTATTATATAGCAGGAGTACAGTGCAGAGTTTTGCTGACAGTGACCACCAGTATACGTTGTCTGCCTGAAAAACACTCCATATCTGTGCTCAGTGTGCTGCTTTATTGTGGGGACTGGGGACCACCAGTATATAATATATAGCATAATATATAGCATTACGGTACAGTAGGCCACTGCTGTACCTACCTCTGTGTCGTCATTAAGTATACTATCCATCTACATTCTATACCTGTGGTGCATTTTAGTTTTGCAGTTTGCTGACACAGTGACCACCAGTATACTATATATAGCAGTACGGAAGGCCACTGCTGTACCTACCTCTGTGTCGTCATTAAGTATACTATCCATCTACATTCTATACCTGTGGTGCATTTTAGTTTTGCAGTTTGCTGACACAGTGACCACCAGTATACTATATATAGCAGTACGGAAGGCCACTGCTGTACTACCTCTGTGTTGTCATTCATTAAGTATACTATCCATCTACATTCTATACCTGTGGTGCATTTTAGTTTTGCAGTTTGCTGACACAGTGACCACCAGTATACTATATATAGCAGTACGGTACGGAAGGCCACTGCTGTACCTACCTCTGTGTCATCATTCATTAAGTATACTATCCATCTACATTCTATACCTGTGGTGCATTTTAGTTTTGCAGTTTGCTGACACAGTGACCACCAGTATACTATATATAGTAGTACGGAAGGCCACTGCTGTACCTACCTCTGTGTCGTCATTCAGTAAGTATACTATCCATCTACATTCTATACCTGTGGTGCATTTTAGTTTTGCAGTTTGCTGACACAGTGACCACCAGTATACTATATATAGCAGTACGGAAGGCCACTGCTGTACCTACCTCTGTGTCGTCATTCATTAAGTATACTATCCATCTACATTCTATACCTGTGGTGCATTTTAGTTTTGCAGTTTGCTGACACAGTGACCACCAGTATACTATATATAGCAGTACGGAAGGCCACTGCTGTACCTATCTCTGTGTCGTCATTCATTAAGTATACTATCCATCTACATTCTATACCTGTGGTGCATTTTAGTTTTGCAGTTTGCTGACACAGTGACCACCAGTATACTATATATAGCAGTACGGTACGGAAGGCCACTGCTGTACCTACCTCTGTGTCGTCATTCATTAAGTATACTATCCATCTACATTCTATACCTGTGGTGCATTTTAGTTTTGCAGTTTGCTGACACAGTGACCACCAGTATACTATATATAGCAGTACGGAAGGCCACTGCTGTACCTACCTCTGTGTCGTCATTCATTAAGTATACTATCCATCTACATTCTATACCTGTGGTGCATTTTAGTTTTGCAGTTTGCTGACACAGTGACCACCAGTATACTATATATAGCAGTACGGAAGGCCACTGCTGTACCTACCTCTGTGTCGTCATTCATTAAGTATACTATCCATCTACATTCTATACCTGTGGTGCATTTTAGTTTTGCAGTTTGCTGACACAGTGACCACCAGTATACTATATATAGCAGTACGGAAGGCCACTGCTGTACCTACCTCTGTGTCGTCATTCATTAAGTATACTATCCATCTCTTTTATCCGCCTCTTTTTTTCTTTGCATCATGTGCTGTTTGGGGACTATTTTTTTGAAGTGCCATCCTGCCTGACACTGAAGTGCCACTCCTAGATGGGCCAGGTGTTTGTGTCGGCCACTTGTGTCGCTTAGCTTAGTCACACAGCGACCTTGGTGCGCCTCTTTTTTTCTTTGCATCATGTGCTGTTTGGGGACAATTTTTTTGAAGTGCCATCCTGCCTGACACTGCAGTGCCACTCCTAGATGGGCCAGGTGTTTGTGTCGGCCACTTGTGTCGCTTGGCTTAGTCTCACAGCGACCTTGGTGCGCCTCTTTTTTTCTTTGCATCATGTGCTGTTTGGGGACAATTTTTTTGAAGTGCCATCCTGCCTGACACTGCAGTGCCACTCCTAGATGGTCCAGGTGTTTGTGTCGGCCACTTGTGTCGCTTAGCTTAGCCATCCAGCGACCTCGGTGCAAATTTTAGGACTAAAAATAATATTGTGAGGTGTGAGGTGTTCAGAATAGACTGGAAATGAGTGGAAATTATGGTTATTGAGGTTAATAATACTATGGGATCAAAATGACCCCCACATTCTATGATTTAAGCTGTTTTTTAGGGTTTTTTGTAAAAAACACCCGAATCCAAAACACACCCGAATCCGACAAAAAAATTTCGGTGAGGTTTTGCCAAAACGCGTCCGAATCCAAAACACGGCCGCGGAACCGAATCCAAAACCAAAATACAAAACCCGAAAAATGTCCGGTGCACATCACTAACACAAACACACTGTATAGGGACCAGATGCACACACACACACACACACACACACACACACACACACACACACACACACACACACACACACACACTGCATAGGGACCAGATGCACACTGACACACACATACTGTATAGGAGCCAGATGCATACTGACACACACACTGTATAGAGACCAGATGCACACAGACACACACATACTGTATAGGGACCAGATGCACACTGACACACACACTGTATAGGGACCAGATGTACACTGACACACACACACACACACACACACACACACAAACACACACTGTATAGGGAACAGATGCACACTGATACACACACACTGTATAGGAACCAGATGCACACTGACACACACACACACACACACACTGTATAGGGACCAGATGCACACTGACACACACACACACACACACACACACACACACACACTGTATAGGGACCAGATGCACACTGACACACACACACACACACACACACACACACAGTATAGGGACCAGATGCACACTGACACACACTGTATAGGGACCAGATGCACACTGACACACACACACATTTTATAGGGACCAGATGCACACTGACACACACACACACACACACACTGTATAGGGACCAGATACACACTGACACACACACACACACACACACACACACACACTGTATAGGGACCAGATGCACACTGACACACACACACACACACACACACACACACACACACTGTATAGGGACCAGATGCACACTGACACACACACACTGTATAGGGACCAGATGCACACTGACACACACACATTGTATAGGGACCAGATGCACACTGACACACACACACACACACACACACTGTATAGGGACCAGATGCACACTGACACACACACACACACACACACACACACTGTATAGGGACCAGATGCACACTGACACACACACACTGTATAGGGACCAGATGCACACTGACACACACACACTGTATAGGGACCAGATGCACACTGACACACACACACGTTGTAGAGGGGGAGCTGTCTGCCAGGCAGAGAAACATACCTCGTAAATCTCCACTCTCTGTCACAGCTCCAGCTCCTCCTTGTTCAGAGTCCACGCTGCTGCACTGTGTCCCTCCCCCTGTTCCCAGGCATGGGGAAGGGCCGTGTGCACTGCTCAGGGCTGCCGGAGACTGCCGCGGAAGTTCCCCTGTCAGAGGAGCCTGCCAAGGGGAGACCCACAGACACCCGTTCAGCGGTCGGACCCCGAGTCCAGCGTCAGGCGGGGGGAGCAGGAGCAGCGAGCGGAAGTGAGCCGGGCGGAAGCTGTGGTCGGTGGAAGGGAGCCGGGCGGAAGCCATGGTGTGTGGAAGGGAGCCGGGCGGAAGGTGCGGCGGGTGGAAGGGAGCTGTGCGGAAGCCGCGACGGGCAAAGTGGATGGAAGGAGTGCGCCGTCTCATCGACCTCTCAAATCCGGCGCCAGGGTCACGTGCCCCCCCCGCGCCCCCCAGTTACGGCCATGCCCAAAGTCGTGACTACACTACCAGAATCGGGACAGTTGGCAGACCTTCCTGCTCTCTTCTTCCAGTCCTTCCACTACCTGCTGCTGCTGCATGGGGCATAACATTAATTAGGGCATTACTATGGGGCATAATATTAACTAAGGCACTACTATGGTTCAGAAAATAAACCAGGGCACTACTATGGGGCATAAAATGAGCAACTGTTGCAGAGAAGTGTCTCTCTAGGAGCACTGGGACGGGCCTCCTCTAAACTGTTGCTATGGGGCCCACAAAGTTCTGGCTACACCCCTGTTCCCACATGTATTATGTGGTCACCAGGGTTGTGAGGGGAACAGAGGGAAGCAACTAGCAATAAGATGGCTGGTCCCAGGGAAGGGACGAGCCTTAAAATCAAGTTTCCACCCCATTTCCAGGCTGGGAGGTTCTGGCAAATGGCAACTTCCCTAAATGCATTCCTGATCCGGTCTTGAGATTAAGGTGTAGACCCATATCTGTTGCCAATAATGATATGCATAGCTACTGTATATCTGTATGCATAGCTACTGTATATCTGTGCTAGGGGTATTACTTATATGTTCATATATGTATGTTTAGTTTTCCTTGAAGCTTTTCATTTATAAAAAAAAACAAAAACTTTTTTTAAAGTTTTTTCTCTGTAATGATTTCTACTACATCAGCAGAGATTGCATTGTCACGTGAATAAATGTATTGAGAGCTCCCACAGCCAAGCTGCAGTGTGATGTTCATGGAGACACCTCTCTCCTTCCGCTACCCTGGGTCAGCGCACTTTTATCAAGCCTGAGAGATGAAGTGGGCAAAGATAAAGTACCAACCAATCAGCATCAGTCATATTTCAAGCACAGCCTGTAAAATGACAGTTAATAGCTGATTGGTTGGTATTTTAGCTCTCAGCTTTATCTCTCCTCAAGGCTTGATACATCTCCCCCTAAACATGCCAATCTGGCCATCTCTACTTCTCCTACTGTTCTTCAATAAAGACATTTATACAGAGCTTGTTTATGAAGAATGCTGGGAAAACCCAAGGAAGCAAAGGGTTTCCCATAATCACCGACATTGGGGGTAATTCAGACTTGATCGTAGATTTAGCTAAATTTAGCACATCTACGATTAGTTTCTCTGACATGCGGGGGGACGCCCAGCAAAGGGCTAGTCCGCCCCGCATGTCTGGCTCTGCCCCCTCCCCCGCAAAGGTACCACAGCATCGCACGGCGGCGATGCTTTTGTATCTGAAGAGTAGGTCCCCACCAGCGCAGATTCTGCGCACTGGCAGGGATCTATCCGTCGCTCTCCGAGTCGCAGCGGCTGCGTTTGATGTCATGCAGACACCGTGGCCCACCCCTGCATGGTCCGGCCATGCCTGCATTGCCTGGATCACGCCCCCAAGTGGCGTTGCTCGCCCCCTCCCACCCAGCAAACGCCTCCGCCTGTCAGTCAGGCAGAGGCGATCGCTGGGCTGAGATGCCAATCGCATCTATGGTGTGCGCCGGCGCACTGAATTGAGGGGAGTCATGATGATCTGGTTGGGGGAACATGTCCCACTGTGGATGGGGTAAGTTAGAGAGAGGTACTGCACGCTTATGGCTACTATTGGTTTATTAAAGGGACTGGCTTCTCTTATCTTGACTTCATCAGGTCCAGGTGTATAGGGAGCATGTGGTATAGAAGATCTACACTGTCTAGATAGACAGCCATTTGGTCGACCCCATACGGTCCACATGCATTAGGTCGACACGGAGTAAGGTCAACATGGCAATGGTTAACAGAAAAAAGGTTGCCACTAGTTTTTTTTGTGTCAGTTTGGATGTTTAACCATATCTAAGCACAATCAGTGTAAACGTGTACCCTCACGGGCTAGCTTCGCTCGCCACACTTTGGGCAAGGTGGCTCGCTCCGATACCGTTGTACTCGCCACAGGTTACCATTCCCAATCATAGTCCACGTGGATAGTAAATGAAGCAAAAGTTTGAAAAGCATGAAAAAAAAACAACGAAAACTTGTGTCGACTATTTGTGTGACGCCCATTGTCATGTAACTTTTTGAACATGCAGTGCAGTGACACTAGGTCATAGTCCCATCTGAAATGTAGTGGGGGGCTTCTCCCAATTTACAGGGACCAATTACTGGTATGGCCATAAGACAAACTTTATGCCACCCCTTATCTAATCAATAATAATAATAATAATAATAATAATCATTTTGCCATATTCTTATGGTTCATTCAAATTATTTCCTTAAATAATTCAAATTTGCTCAATATTTAAATATAGTCTGTAAAGTATTTCTATTTTACCTAAATTCTCACATTTTAAACTGATTATTATCATTTTGTGTGCTTACTAGCCTAATTTTACCGCTTTACAGATGCACACTGGTATATTGTAAACGTCACTGGGCTAGATGCATCATCGCATGGAGAGTGATAAAATGGAGAGAGATAAAGTACCAGTCAATCTGCTCCCAACTGCCACATCACGGGCCCTGTTTGAAAAATGACAGTTAGGAGCTGGTTGGCTGGTACTTTATCACTTTCTATTTTATCACTCTCCAATCTACTTTCTACACTAATTTAAAAAACAGGGATGCATCAAACTTATAATACTGAAGTGTTGTACAAATGAAATCTGCATACATGAAAGGTAACGCAGTTAGGAAACTTGTGGACCTGTTGTGTAGTACTACAAGTCCCTGCATGTCCCGCAACAGCTGTAACACCACAGGCTGCCTAATCCTATTCTACATGGTACATTACATGTAATGGTGACCTTAACGCTGCATTATTAATTTATTACCTAAAGTGGGTAAAACCATTTTAAAGTGGTTGTAGAGTGGCGGGGGGGGGGGGGTTGGGGGGAGCCGGAGAGCCAATGAGGCCAGCAAGGTCCATGATTGTCTTTTCATTGGTCCACAAACTCAACCCCCCCTCCCCTCCAAAACACTATACCGGTCCAGTTTTCAGCCTGGGCTGTGAGACTGACCATGGTGCATGGGGTAAGTGACAGGTGGTAGAGCAGCTTTCAAAAAACGCAATGCAATATTATCTTATTAATCGCACAATAATAATCGTTCCTGTTTTAATTAACATTTTAGAATCACCAATCAGTGATTAATTGCTCATCACATCAAACTCTATGGAGATTAATAGCCTGATGTTTGAGTGAGACAATTAAATTCTGCCATTGTGCGATGGTTGGAGAACATCGCACTACGAAGGGATTAAGGGGAATATTTAGTAATTATGGTGTTTTAGGCCCAATAGTTAGAATTTCCTATGGCCGCTACTTCGGAAGCTGGGGCAATTCTGTGCATGCATGGTAAGTCACTGCTGTGGCTGCAGTCGGAAGTGGAGAGACTGCATCAGACAGTACTGTAACAGGGTCCCACTGTCAGTAGCGGATCTTGTCACGGGCAAGCAGGACTTTTGCCCGGGGCGCCGCCTTCCGGAGCGCACTGGCGCCATCCGGAGGGCGCCGCACCATGGCAAGATCCGCCACTGCTGTGCCCTCCGCTGCCCGCTGTGTCCCCCGGCTCTGCGGCTGTGGTCCCCCGTGAAGGGAACTAGACGCGTCTAGTTTCCCTTCGCGGAGAAGACCTTTGCTGAGTGGTGCGCGATGACGTTATTGCGCACCGCACAGCAAAGGTCCTCTCCGCGAAGGGAACTAGACGCTACGCTACGCACCGCTCAGCATTTAAGCGGCGCTTCTACTGTACAGGGGGCGTAACTGGTCACGCCCCCTGTATTAAGCCATGCCCCCATTCCCTGCCCGGGGCGCCGAGGGCCCTCGAACCGGCCCTGCCCCACTGTGCCCTGTGCCGGCCCCTCTGAGCACATGATGTCATGAAGTCGCACAGAGGAGGTGGTGCTGACAGCACCGGGAATTGCAGCACTGCCTGGCACATCCTCAGAATGCTCTGGACGGCTGTACACCCTGCAACTGCAACAGCGATACCACCTATTTGTTGTCCAAGAACCCTGCTAGCCAGAAGCAAGGGCCCCTAGAGCCCTGCCCCCTTAGAGCCCTGTGGTTCTCTGTGACGGCCCTGGAAGCAAATATTGGAGCCATCTCCTGTGGTCACTTGTAAATACAATGGGGGGATACATAATATTAATGACCATCCCCAAAAATGGGTGTTTTCTGTGGGGTTACGGTCATTAGGTCGACAGCACTTAGGTCGACCACTATTAGTCGACATGCATTAGGTCGACGTGGTCGATAGGTCGACATGGAAAGAGGTCGACATGAGCTTTTCACTGTTTTTTGTTTTGTTTTTTTAACTTTTTCATACTTTACGATCCACGTGGACTACAATTGGGAACGGTAACCTTGCCCAAAGCATTACGAGCGAAGGGGACGCGGTGTACTAATTGGGGGTCCCTGTCAACTTTATGAAGAAAACAACACCAAAAACAGTAGAAAAAATCATGTCGACCTTTTTCCACGTAGACCTATTGACCATGTCGACCTATTGACCATGTAGACCTACTGCATGTTGACCAATAGTGGTCGACCTAATGACTGTTGACCTAAGTGTGGTCCACCTAATGACCCATACCCTTTCTTTGAATATTCAATTATACAGTATATAGGAGGTAATTCAGAGTTGATCGCAGTAGCAAATTTGTTAGCAGTTGGGCAAAACCATGGTGGTCATTCCGAGTTGTTCGCTCAGAAAATTTCTTCGCATCGCAGCGATTTCCCACTTAGTGCGCATGCGCAATGTTCGCACTGCGACTGCGCCAAGTAAATTTGCTATGAAGTTAGGTATTTTACTCACGGCTTTTTCTTCGTTCAGGCAATCGGAGTGTTATTGACAGGAAGTGGGTGTTACTGGGCGGAAACAGGCCGTTTTATGGGCGTGTGGGAAAAAACGCTACCGTTTCTGGGAAAAACGCGGGAGTGGCTGGAGAAACGGAGGAGTGTCTGGGCGAACGCTGGGTGTGTTTGACGTCAAACCAGGAACGACAAGCACTGAACTGATCGCACTGGCAGAGTAAGTCTCGAGCTACTCAGAAACTGCACAGAGATGTCTTATCGCAATATTGCGAATCTTTCGTTCGCAATTTTAAGAAGCTAAGATTCACTCCCAGTAGGCGGCGGCTTAGCGTGTGCAATGCTGCTAAAATCGGCTTGCGAGCGAACAACTCGGAATGACCACCCATGTGCACTGCAGGGGAGGCTGATATAACATGTGCAGAGAGAGTTAGATTTGGGTGGGTTATATTGTTTCTGTGCAGGGTAAATACTGTCTGCTTTATTTTTACACTGTAATTTAGATTTCAGTTTGAACACACCCCACCCAAATCTAACTCTCTCTGCACATGTTATATCTGCCACACCTGCAGTGCACATGGTTTTGCCCATTTGCTAACAAATTTGCTGCTGCGATCAACTCTGAATTACCCCCATAGGCCCTAAACGTTACTTTGGTAACAGCGTAAATAGGGAAAAATGGTAAATAATAAGCAATCTATGTTATGATTTTAATCTTTTATCTCTTATTACTAAAACTGGGTTTGAAGCCTAGCCCTAAAATAGTAAACAAAAAAATAAAATAATCAGACTTCAAACTTAGGGCATACTTACCTACTCTCCTGGAATGGCCGGGAGGCTCCCGAAAATCGGGGGGTGCTCCCGGCCACCAGGAAGAGTTGGCAAGTCTCCCGACAGGGAGCCGAGCACCCGCACCCCCTGGGGAAACACTCAAGTATCCCCCACAGTGGGTTTGCCAATGATGCGATTTGCGTCATTGTGACCCCGCCCCCTGCCCCACTATGTCGGTAATCTCTGCATAGTGTAGCGGGTTGGGGCCATGATGATGCAATCACATGGCCTGCCCCCTGCTCCCCCCCCCCCCACACATTACGCCTCCCTGTGCCGCACCACGCCCCATGCTGAGCCGACCTGGCAGCCTCCTCCCAGAGGAGGCAGCCAGAATGTCAGCTTCTATAACTTGGGGCCTGATTCATGTTTGTAAGTAAAGTAAAGAAGCAAGCAACTGGGCAACACCATGTCGTAGTGCAGGTGGGGCAGATGCATACTTGCCGACTATCTGGCTGGAGTGAGCAGCCAGGTCGGCTCACCAGGGGGCAGGTCTCGGCAAAAGGGGGCGGTCAGGGGGCATGGAGGCGCAAATGCATCATAGCAGTCCCACCCCCGCTATGCAATGTCCGGCATTACTGGCATTGCAAAGTGGGTGGCGGGGCTACGATGATGCGATTCAGTGTCAATTGCTTCATCACCCTGCCCACTTTCCCTCTCGCGGCAGGTGGGTGCGGCTGTTTCCAGGAGCCTCTCGGTCATTCCGGGGGAGTAGGCAAGTATGGGCAAACTGAAAGTGTCGCAGCGTAAAAATATAGAAGTTCAACATATGTGGAGTACATGCAAAAGCAGTCAGTATTTACCCTGCAACATGGTTTGTTCTAGACACAAAGGGGTCTATTTACTAATCCTTGGACGGATATAAACTGCATGGAGATAAAGTACCAGCCAATCAGCTCCTAACTGCCTTGTTACAGGCTGCGTTTGAAAAATGACAGTTAGGAGCTGATTGGTTGGTACTAGAGATGAGTGAGTTCGGATTTACTCGGATTTATTCGGATCTCAAAACAGCATCTTATTGGCTAACAGATGTCATGTGTTTTGGATAGCCAATAAGAAAAATCCAGATAAAACCGAACTGGTGTTAATTCTGGCGTTAAATCCAAACCCGCTCATCTCTAGCTGGTACTATATCTCCATGCACTTTATCTCCATCCAAGGCTTAGTAAATAGACCCCAAAGTTACTGGCTTTTTTTTTTTTTTACTTTACTTACAAACATGAATCAGGCTTTTTGTTGGCTGAATCCTCAGGATTTGGACAAACTGATTCTTGTAACAATTGTAAAGCAATTTATCATGCTGGATGTCATAGAATGCAAAAAACTGTATTATATTATGTATGATGCAGTAATATTTAATACAAAGGATGAGATTTATCAGATCTAGGTCAGAGATAAAGTGGAGAGAGATAAAGTACCCACCAGTCAGCTCCAAACTGTCATTTTTCTAGCACAGCCGGTAACATGGCAGTAAGAAGCTGATTGATTAGTAGGTTTTCTCTCTGCAAAATTGTACAACTCTCACCCTATGGGGTATATGCAATTGCGGTCAAATTCCCGAAAATGTCGAAACGGGACATTTTCGCCAAAAAAAAAAAATTTGACAATGCAATTCAGTACTTTTCGTCAAAAAAACAGACTTTCCAAAGTCGACTTTTTGAAATTCGACATTTGTCAAATTCGACATTTCTGCAATGGTACAAATGCGGCAATTCGACAAAAGTATATTCAATTGAAGTTTGTAAATTCGACAACAGTGCTTTTAGACAGTAAATTCGTCATTTTCAATCCGCCACACTTTGATGGCGGAATCTAATAAAAAAATTTAAAAACATGTTTTTTTTGTGTTTTTTTTTATTGGTAATAGCATATCTATTTATATTAGAAGGGAATAGGTACTTGGTTTGTCTATTTTGGAGGCACAAGTATTATTTATATATTTTGAAAAATATTATTATTATTATTATTATTATTTTTAAATGGAATGTTAAAAATCTGAAAAAAAATTGCGTGGGGTCCCCCCTCCTAAGCATAACCAGCCTTGGGCTCTTCGAGACGGTCCTGGTTCTAAACATCCGGGGAAAAAACTGACAGGGGATCCCCCGTATTTTTAAAACCAGCACCGGGCTCTGCGCCTGGTGCAAAAAATACGGGGGACAAAAAGCGTAGGGGTCCCCCGTATATTTTACACCAGCATCGGGCTCCACTAGCTGGACAGATAATGCTACAGCCGGGGATCACTTTTATACAGCATCCTGCGGCCGTGGCATTAAATATCCAACTAGTCACCCCTGGCCGGGGTACCCTGGGGGAGTGGGGACCCCTTCAATCAAGGGGTCCCCCCTCCCAGCCACCCAAGGGCCAGGGGTGAAGCCCGAGGCTGTCCCCCCCATCCAAGGGCTGTGAATGGGGGGCTGATAGCCTTGAGTAAAATGATAGAATATTGTTTTTTCCAGAAGAACTACAAGTCCCAGCAAGCCTCCCCCGCAAGCTGGTACTTGGAGAACCACAAGTACCAGCATGTATGTGGAAAAACGGGCCCGCTGGTACCTGTAGTTCTACTGGGAAAAAAATACCCAAATAAAAACAGGACACGCATGCATTAAAGTGTTCCCAACTATTTCCAAAAAAGTATAGTTTGGAGCAGAGAAGGGAAAGGGGGGACATTATAGAAACTTTCAAATATATCACGGGTTTTAATATAGTCCAGGAGGGAAACATTGTCCAAATGAAGAGAAGCAATAGGACACGAGGACATGCACTGAGACTGGAGGGGGGGAGGTTCAGGAGAAATGTGAGGAAAAATGACTTCACAGAAAGGGTAGTGGACAAGTGGAATAGCCTCCCATCAGAGGTGGTAGAGGCTAAGACAGTAGAGCAATTTAATCATGCATGGGATAGACATAAGGATATCCTTACACAAAAATAAGGATCAAATAAGTTTTGAAATAAAAATATGGTTAAAAAAAAAAGGGCAGACTAGATGGGCCAAGTGGTTCTTATCTGCCGTCAAATTCTATTAAAATGTCAGCTAAACAAAAGTAGAAGATGACAATACTCATAATCAATGAAACTAAATAATATGTTAATTTGAGATTCGATTTCTACAAATAATTACAGAACTATAATGGAATACTTCAGTGGTGGAATAGAAGGAATGACAGTTCTTCGTACGAAGTTCCCATACATTACTTTTAATGTAAATTAAACTACCGGTACATTTGGTTTAAACTGAGGTGGCAAAAAGATGTAATAATATTTTTAATTTTGGGGGGGGGGGGGGGGGGGGGTTGGGGGGGGGGGGAGTTTACACACAGCTGTGTAAAATTCATACAAACTTTTGCTGGATGTCATTAGTAAAACATTTTGTGTGCCAGACAAAAAAAGTTCTATACAATCCCCTCCCCTGGGCGTGTCGTTACTCCTCTCCCCCCTTGTATCCTCAGACAGCAATCTTGCAGTCATTCAGGCGAAGTACTGTAGCAAGGACACCAAATAGCAGCCTGTTCCTGAGCCCCTCTCTTCTCCCTCCTGTGCACTATGCTGGACTGTCTGGTACTACATGGGCGAATGCTAAGAACTTTTCTCCCTATGGTGAATGGTAGTGCAGACTCCAGGGCTAGTTTTCTGGAATATCAAGTCTAGGAGCTGGAAATAGGAATTTGGGATTTTGTGTGTGCAGAGTAAGAGGGAACACGGCAAAGACTGCTTCTTAAGACAAACATGCATCTTGCCTTTTGGCTACTGGGATTACTAATATTACTACAAAGCATCTTGAATGTAACATCAGCAGCAAGACCCAAAGTTCACCCAAGGCAAGGTAACGGTTGGAGTTCTCTAAATTCTGCAGAGCCATCTAGGGAGAATAAGCACTTCTATGAATGAGAGAATGAGAAGACATGGTCTATGAGACAAGAAACTATATATATATATATATATATATAGTTTTTTTATAATATACATATTTTAAATAAATATAAATATATATATACACACATAAATACATACCACACACACACACACACACACACACACACACACACACACACACACACACATAAATACATACCACACACACACACACACACACACACACACACACACACACACACACACACACACACACACACATAAATACATACCACACACACACACACACACACACACACACACACACACACACATTTTGAATTTTATTTGTATTACCAATCCCACAGTAACTTTACTATTGCACTTGCTTGCAAGCCCCTGCCTAGTTCTTGTGTCTTTTTAAGGCTATGTTCCAATAACTGTGCCTGTGTGTGTGTGTTACTGTTGCAGCTAAGCTCCTGGAAAGCCTGGGTGAGTATGAGATAGTGACTCCCACAAGAGTGAATGAGTTTGGAGAAGTTTTCCCCAACAATATGCACTTCAAACGGCAGAAGAGGAGCGTCAGCCCCCATCCAGAACCTGACCTCTGGGCCAACACTACCACTCATTTTAACCTCTCCGCCTTTGGACAGAAGTTCTTGTTCAACCTTACTGCCAACTCTGGATTTATGGCACCAGTGCTGACTGTCAGCTTCTTTGGCCAGCCTGAGGAGAATGTGACTCACTACTACGATCAGGGCACAGACTTTGGGCATTGCTTCTACACGGGGCATGTCAATGCCAGGAGAGAACACGTTGCAGTTATCAGCCTGTGCTCAGGAATGGTGAGTCCAACTGCTGTGCACTTATAACAGCTGTCAGGCAGAGCGTCTAACTGAATGTAGTAATAATAATAATAATAATAGACATTTGCTGTTTATTGCTAATGATCATTCGCCTGTGTGATTTATGTTACTGCAGATCACTATCCTCATTCATTCTATAATAATGTGTACAGCTAATTTAACATGAAGAAGATGCATAAGAAGTAATAACAAGTAGCATCCCTGGGGTCTGGCTCTCAGTCAGGGTCTCCGGAGGAGGCTGCAGCGGGGGATTCTCACCCAGCTGGTGTCCCTGGGTGCATGCACACATTGCAGTCACACAGTAACTGGCCAGCCAGAGGACTTAGTGCCCTCGGGAGGGGGAGCAGGCAGTGGTGACGTCATGCTGATAGGAAGCCGGGGGCTGGACACTCAGGAGGGGTGGGGGAGGGAGGTGCTGGGGGTATGGGGTCTGATCCATGAAATACATTTGTGAGCTTGGTGACTTCTGGCTACACATTGGGAATGTTTAAGGTGGAATACCTTCTGAGTACCTGCAAGCTGCTAGAAGTTACTGATTGCAGAATACAGTAGTACAGTTACCAGGGGATCCTAATGACTGCAAAAAAGCTGTTGTTATATTGTTATTGTTACTCCATGTAATCGTTACTCTCCTCTAGAACATTGTAATAATGATAATAATACTTTACTACTAATAATAATAATATTTTAATAATACTAATAATACATTATTATTATTATTATTATTATTATTATTATTATTATTATTAATAATAATAATAATAATAATAATAATAATTATTATTATTATTATTATTACTGCAGTGATTTAGAAGAGAATAATGATTACATGGAGTAACAAACTTCCAGAACTGTAACATTAACGCTGCAGAACAAAGGTGCAGAGTTTCCTGTTTATGGATGAGACTTGAGCAGATTACCATAATACACCCTTGTTGATTTGTTACAGACAAAGGAAATTTACTACATGACATTTATTTTGTTTATTCATTAGCAGTTACTTATATAGCTCCGGCATACCTAATATTACAATGTGATATTGTCATCAGTAGACTGTAAACAAGAGTTGGACATCAAAGCAGTTTTTTTTTTAGTTCTTTTTGCTATTTGGGAGGCTCTCCAGCTGTAGGTCTCAGGGCAGTCTGATTCGCAGGGGATCTCTGTGCCAGCCTGTCTAAGCTCATGCCATCGCAATGCCCATCCAATACTTACCAGCAGGCAGCAGATGCTGTGCACAATCCACGGAAGCCATGAAAGCAATTCCTCCCCGCAGCAGCACGTTGTATAATCCTCAGCGCAGCAGCCTTCCAGGGAAACCACAGGCGCAAATCCATAGTTTCTTTAGGAATGAACTTTCCCTGCAGCCCAGTAAGCGGAGAGTCCCAGCTCAGGCTGAGCAGCTCACTGCTCTGGCTGCACTGAGGACTCTGGTTGTCATTTGTTTCGTAGGTGGAGTCTGCACAAGCTGGAGTCTCACTTAAGGGTCCAGCAAAGAGTCTGCCAAGAGCTATGGAAGAAAAAGTCCCAAAATTATTTTTTTCTTTTAGTTTGTCTTTGTGCTCGAGACCTTCATGATAACCGTTCTTATCAAACCCATGTCCTCAGGCGTACCACAGTCTGTTTCCAAAGGAGACGTCGGTCATTTACCAATACCACCTTAAGGGCTTCAGCCTGCATTTTGCAATTGTTTTGAATTGCGAGGAACTATGGAGAATAGGGGATCCAGGCTATAGAGGCGAACTATGGAGAATAGGGGATCCGGGCTATAGAGACGAACTATGGAGAATAGGGGATCGGGGCTATAAAGACGAACTATGGAGAATAGGGGATCCAGGCTATAGAGAAAAACTATGGAGAATAGGGGATCCGGGCTATAAAGACAAACTATGGAGAATAGGGGATTCGGGCTATAGAGACGAACTATGGAGAATAGGGGATTCGGGCTATAGAGACGAACTATGGAGAATAGGGGATCCGGGATATAGAGACGAACTATGGAGAATAGGGGATTCGGGCTATAGAGACTAACTATGGAGAATAAGGGATCCAGGCTATAGAGACGAACTATGGAGAATAGGGGATCCGGGATATAGAGACGAACTATGGAGAATAGGGGATTCGGGCTATAGAGACTAACTATGGAGAATAAGGGATCCAGGCTATAGAGACGAACTATGGAGAATAGGGGATCCGGGATATAGAGACGAACTATGGAGAATAGGGGATTCGGGCTATAGAGACGAACTATGGAGAATAGGGGATCCGGGATATAGAGACGAACTATGGAGAATAGGGGATCCGGGCTATGGAGACGAACTATGGAGAATAGGGGATCCGGGATATAGAGACGAACTATGGAGAATAGGGGATCCGGTATATAGAGACGAACTATGGAGAATAGGGGATCCGGGCTATAGAGACGAACTATGGAGAATAGGGGATCCGGGCTATAGAGACGAACTATGGAGAATAGGGGATCCGGGCTATACAGACGAACTATGGAGAATAGGGGATCCGGTATATAGAGACGAACTATGGAGAATAGGGGATCCGGGCTATGGAGACGAACTATGGAGAATAGGGGATCCGGGATATAGAGACGAACTATGGAGAATAGGGGATCCGGTATATAGAGACGAACTATGGAGAATAGGGGATCCGGGCTATAGAGACGAACTATGGAGAATAGGGGATCCGGGCTATAGAGACGAACTATGGAGAATAGGGGATCCGGGCTATACAGACGAACTATGGAGAATAGGGGATCCGGTATATAGAGACGAACTATGGAGAATAGGGGATCCGGGCTATAGAGACGAACTATGGAGAATAGGGGATCCGGGCTATAGAGACGAACTATGGAGAATAGGGGATCCGGGCTATAGAGACGAACTATGGAGAATAGGGGATCCGGGATATAGAGACGAACTATGGAGAATAGGGGATCCGGGCTATAGAGACGAACTATGGAGAATAGGGGATCCGGGCTATAGAGACGAACTATGGAGAATAGGGGATCCGGGCTATAGAGATGAACTATGGAGAATAGGGGATCCGGACTATTGCTCTACAATGTCTAGGGCGACAGTCAATAGGTAGACACTATATGGTTGAAATGTATTGGGTCGACATTGACAAAAGGTCGACATGGACAAAATGTTGACACTGGAAAAAGGTTGATGTGGATAAAAGATCGACAGGTTCAAATGGTCAACACGGCAATGGTCGACACGCATATTGGAGGTCATTCCGAGTCGTTCGCGCGGAAAATTTCTTCGCATCGCAGCGTTTTTCCGCTTAGTGCGCATGCGCAATGTCCGCACTGCGACTGCGCCAAGTAAATTTGCTATGAAGTTTGGATTTTTACTCACGGCTTTTTCTTCGCTCAGGCGATCGTAGTGTGATTGACAGGAAATGGGTGTTACTGGGCGGAAACAGGCCGTTTTATGGGCGTGTGGGAAAAAACGCTACCGTTTCCGGAAAAAACGCGGGAGTGGCTGGAGAAACGGAGGAGTGTCTGGGCGAACGCTGGGTGTGTTTGTGACGTCAAACCAGGAACGATAAGCACTGAACTGATCGCAGATGCAGAGTAAGTCTGAAGCTACTCTGAAACTGCTACGATATGTGTAATCGCAATATTGCGAATCTTTCGTTCGCAATTTTAAGAAGCTAAGATTCACTCCCAGTAGGCGGCGGCTTAGCGTGTGCAATACTGCTAAAATCGCCTTGCGAGCGAACAACTCGGAATGAGGGCCATTGTCAACACATGTTTTTTGGTTGGGTTTTTTTTTCATGTTTTGGGACTTTTTCCATCCTTGACTATCCATGTCACAAATCATAACCTTTAGTAACCTTGTGTCTGGAAAAGTGGAGCGGGCGAAGCAAGCCCGCAAGGGGGTGCATTTTTACAAATGGTGGTCCCAGATGGAAAACTATCCCCAAAAATGCAAAATAATAATAATGTTTTGATAATTTTTGTGTTGCGTATTTCCATGTCGACCTTTTCACCGTGTCGACCTTTTGTTAATGTCAACCTGTTGTCAGTGTCGAATTAATGCATGTCGACCATATGGGATTGAACCTTGAATTGTAGATCTTTACACATCCTGTAATTTGCAGGACATAATGGGAGACATTCCGAGTTGATTGCTCGTTGACGTTTTTCGCAGTGCAGCGAACAGGTTACTACTGCGCATGCACCACAATGCGCAGGCACGTCATACGGGTACAAAGCGAATCGTTGCTGGGCGATGGATTTAACGAAGATTCCATTCGCACAGCCGATTGCAAGGAGAGTGACAGGAAGAGGGCATTTGTGGGTGTCAACTGACCGTTTACTGGGAGTGTTTGGAAACACACAGGCGTGTCCAGGCGTTTGCAGGGCGGGTGTCTGACGTCAGTTCCGGGACCGGACAGGCTGAAGTGATCGCAGCGGCTGAGTAAGTCCAGAGCTACTTAGAAACTGCAAAAAAAAAATTGTCCCGCTCGGCTACACACGTGTTCGCACACTTGCAAAGCCAAAATAAACTCCCCCGTGGGCGGCGACTATGCATTTGCACGGCTGCTAAAAGTAGCTAGCGAGCGATCAACTCGGAATAACCCCCAATGTTCATGGCATACAAATGAAAGACAAACCTTTGTTTATAACTCCATTTATTAATAATAATAATAATAATTATATATGATGATAATGGTGATTATAAAACTGGAGCCTGATATAAATCATGTCATCATGCACATGTGTGATGTCACGTCACGTTCACATCACACCTGACAAGCACTGTGTGCACTCCAGAACCCACTGGTGAGATAAGAGAGGGGCAGAGCAGCTGAGGCAATCTGGCAGATGCAGGTCCATACACACTATATATATATATATATATATATATATACTGTATATATATATATAATTTATTTATTTATTTATTTATTTTGGCGGGGGGGGGGGGGGGCTTCTTATTTTGCGAGTCCCGGGCCCAGAATTTCTGATGGCAGCCCTGGGCCCATGTGCGCCGCACACCTTGCGTCCGCTATAGATACGTCAGTGAGCTCTAGACTTTTCTTTGCTCACTCGCTCACAGTCAGTGACTGATCCTTCCTGTCCGCTCTTCGCATGCACGGGATCATTGAGTGCTGTTGTTAATAATTGTCCCATTTTGTTGTAGCATTATCTCGCTGCTCAGTTTTTTCCCCAGTACTGTTTGTTTGGACCTTTTTATATTGTTTGTTTATACTGTTGTATTTCATATATGGTCCTATGGACACTTGGTGGCGCCATACAAATAAAAGACAAGATTATTGGATTACAACTTTAGAGCATTTAGGGGCCTTTTTTTAAAAGTATTATTTGCATTATATCCTTTGAAAAACCTGTTTTTGTGGGGTCACCACCCATATTAATTATCCCCCAAATGTAATATGGAGGGTCCGCATATCTGCTATGATCCCTCCATTTCTGACAGCAGAAGTAGACCTCCTAGTTTACTATAGGGGCTGCTAGGCTGTGCTTGGCCCCGGCAGATGCTAGTTGCTGTAGCCTATGGGCTACACTCCACAGAAAATACCTGGAGAGGGATCTCTAGGAACCCTCCCTGCAGTGGCCGCCACACATGCGCAGCTAGCAGACTGTGAATGTGCAGTAGCGCTGTAGAGTTCCGAAAGAGAAGTGAAGTGATCGCTTTATTTTTACATGTCGCCGGGAGTGGGACGGGCTCCTACATCTTTGCTAATCTTAGGGCCTAATTCAGATCTGATCGCAGCAGCAAATTTGTTAGCTAATGGGCAAAACCATGGGGGTCATTCCGAGTTGTTCTCTCGCTAGCAGTTTTTAGCAGCCGTGCAAACGCATTGTTGCCGCCCACTGGGGAGTGTATTTTCGCTTTGCAGAAGTGCGAACGCCTGTGCAGCAGAGCGCCTGCAAAATCATTTTGTGCAGAACAAGACCAGCCCTGGACTTACTCTTCGTGTGCGTTGATTCTAACGTTAGAGGGTTGGCTTTTGACGTCACACACCCGCCCAGCGTTCGCCCAGACACGCCTTCGTTTTCCCCGGCACACCTGCGTTTTTCCAAACACTCACTGAAAACGGTCAGTTGACACCCAGAAACGCCCACTTCCTGTCAATCTTCTTGCGTTGTGCCGTGCGACTGAAAGCTTTGCTAGAACCTGTGCAAAACCACAAAGGACTTTGTACCCGTACGACGCACGTGCGCATTGCGGTGCATACGCATGCGCAGAAACACAGATTTTTAGCCTGATCGCTGCGCTGCGAACAACGGCAGCTAGCGATCAACTCGGAATGACCCCCCGTGTGCACTGCAGGGGGGGCAGATGTAACATGTGCGGAGAGAGTTAGATTTGGGTGGGGTGTGTTCAAACTGAAATCTAAATTGCAGTGTAAAAATAAAACAGTCAGTATTTGCCCTGCACAGAAACAAAATAACCCTCCCAAATCTAACTCTCTCTGCACATGTTACATCTGCCCCCCCCCCCCCCTCCCCCCTGCAGTGCCCATGGTTTTGCCCATTTGCTAACAAATTTGCTTCTATGATTAGATATGAATTAGGCCCTTAATTTGTTAATACCGTAAATGGGTGGTATTCATGTGACCAGCGGTCTGGAGACCGACGGTCACATGGCCTCCACCGTCATCCCAGGACAGGGACTTTTGGCAGTCATGGGTGTCCACGACACCCATAGAGTGGGAATAGAACCCGTGGCGACCGCAGCACCGAGCCCGCACCGAGCCCGCAGTGTGGTAAAGGTAGCAAGCCCGCAAGGGGATCCCGGCGTCGGTATGCTGCCGGGATCCCGGCGTCAGTATGTTGACCGGCGGTCTCCTGACCGCCGGCCAGACATACTACACCGCCGTGAATAGTGTCGGTAACAAAATATAACCATTGTGTCTAAGACCTGATAAATAAATATGCCCTTTACGGTTTTGGTGTAAAATCTTCTGTATAGTAGATAGTATCACAGAATGTTTTTGTGGCACAGTAATACAGTTTATTGTGTGGCAGATGGCACAGTGCATCGGAACTGAGCGTGGATAAACAGCACAAGGTATTGTGGGGCAGGAGAGACTATTATCTGAGCTCAAGGACACCTCTCCTCCCCATGACTATTTTGACCTTGGCATATATATGTCTTTCTAACAATTTTTAAAAAGATTTGCAAGACAGTAAAAGGAGGGGCACTTCCTACATAGCAGAGGCAGAATATGTGTTGGCTAAACCAATGTTCAGTCTATTAATTCACATAATATCTGTTTTCATTATAGATGTATTCCTGTGATAAATATACAGTATGCAATCCTTAAACCACCAAGGGCTTGTAAACGGATGGCGGTCATTAGGTCGACATGAGTTAGGTCGACACATATAGGGTTGACCACATTTGGTCGACATGCATTAGGTCGACGTGATCACTAGGTCGACATGGGAAAAGGTCGACATGATTTTTTTTTTTTTTTAAATGTAAAAAAAATGTCATACTTAACGATCCACGTGGACTACAATTGGGAATGGTAACCTGTGCCAAGCGCAGCGAGGGGTCACGGTGCACTAATTAGGTTTCACCGGCACTTTTCGAAGAAAACGACACCAAAAAAAGTAAAAAGACTAATTTCAACCTTTTTCCATGTCGACCTAGCACATGTCTAACTAATGACCGTCGACCTAGTAATCATGTCAACCTAATGCATGTCGACCAAACGTGGTCGACCCAATGTGTGTCGACCTAACTCATGTCGACCTAATGAACCACACCCCTTGGAAACATCTCTCTCTTAACCCGCCTACAGGGTGGAGCCGCTGCTTTCCAAGGATATTAGTCATGCTAGCTTATTATCCCCTGATGCAGTGCTGCATTGGGATCAGACAGGAGCTTGGCACACAGGGGGGCCAGAGGGGTCCGGATCTTGGTGCATGGTTGGTGCTGCTGTATTATTAGGCTAGGGCGGTAGGAATCCTTAATCGGGATGTCTCGAAGGGTTGGGTTCGATATGCCGGCGGTGGAGTTGCTAGCGGTCAAAATACCGACCGTAGCATCCCGATGTTGAGAATACCGATAGAGGCAAGGTAAGAACACTCCCCTTTCCCCAATGCCCCCCTAACCCTCTCTTCCCGCAGCCTAAACCTAACCTTCTCCCCCCCTTCCCGCAGCCTAATCTATCCCCTGTGGTGCCTAAACCTAACCCCCCCTTCCTGCAGCCTAAACCTAACCCCACCAGCAGACTAACCCTAACCCTCCCTGTGGTGCATAACCCTAACCCCCCTCCCCACACCTTAACCCTAACCCTCCTGCAGCCTAACCCTAAACCGCCCCATCTGTGGCTTACCTCTTCTGTGGCAAACACTCATTCGGGGTCCTGGTGGTAGGGATTCTGGGCAGGTATTGTGTTCCTAGTCGGGATGCTGGCGCCGGCATTCTGAGCAGTGTCGGGATTCCGGCGTCTGTATATCGACTGCCGGGATCGTGACCACCGAGATCCTGACCGGATCCCGTTTCAAAATATTTATTTAGAAAATTTGTGGGCAGTTTAGGTAAGTGTCCCATGAAGGTGAAATCTGTGTCATTTATGCTTAGAACACAAAGAGAATGACACGAACAGTGGCAGGTACAGTCCCAGGGTTAGAACCTATTGATGAGGTTGGGATATGTCCATGTGCACAGGCGCAATAACAGTCATCTCCTAATCACATTTACCAATAATAATGATTCATTTGGTCAAAATATTATCGACCATTGTGGTACTTCTTGGATTAAGTTAGAGGTTCTCAAATGCGGTCCTCAAGGCACCCCGACGGTCCAGGTGTTAGGTATATCCATGGTTCAGCACAGATGGTGGAATCCAATTGGCTGAGGTTCTAATTAAGTCTCCTGTGGCCAAGCATGGATAAACTTAAAACCTGGACTGTTGGGGTTCCTTGAGGACCACGTTTGAGAACCTCTGGATTAAGTGCTTGATTTGCGGAAGATATTGGAGTGTGTGTTGCTAACTTTACATTGTGGGGGATCTAATAGTCATTACACAGCAGCATCAATTATTTACTCTTGCATCCAGTGATACAAGTGTCATGCGACCTTCGGCAGTCAAGCAACTCTTTCCAATACTATTAATCTGAGTTAGGTTTAAGAGTTGTTTTAACATACCTACCAGTCCAAAATGAAGAAAAATGTGTTCAACTTTGCATAAAGGGGTAATGGTCAGGTCCTAACTAGGGCCTTATCTGAGCAACATGGGGCCATGTCGCTGGGGGCATAGCACTTCCAAAGTGCTATGTTGATTCTGACACTAAGGGGCCACTGCATAGCTGCCTGCAAGTCAGCCGTAATTGCATATTCAGTGCGTGCAATTAAGTAAATGCAGGTCCTTGCCTGTAACAAAACCAGTTGAATATGTACTTTTTAATCCCAAATGTCCTCCATAGCATGTCCCTGCTCACCCCCATACTGTGTTTGAACCACAGTAACAGTGATCTGGAACCATGTAGCTTCATATTTGGTGGCAAACAGTGGTGTCACTCAAGTTACAAGCATGGAAGACAGATTGCTGAGCAGAATGAAGACAGCAGCACATGCAGAAAGCCCACTAAGGGGTTCTGAAAAGGCACAAACGAGGTGCCATGGTACTGGCTGGAGTAGTGGTCGCTTGCACCTCAGCAGTATCAGGAGGAGTCTGAGAGCCACATTGCTAGGGGCCAAGCTTTGAAACAAGCAGATTGCCGGTGGGTATTAGCCCCACGGCAAATATGGCACCACGTAAGCGGAGAGGGCACCACATAGACCCTATGAAAGTAGAAATAGTGGATAAAGGAGCCCCGTTATGCCTCCAGCATCCTGAATGGTTCTAAGCGTATGAGGTGGAGTAGATTCCATACTCTTGGGAGTCCTTTGAGGCCGCTTGGGTAGATATCTAAATTAAACGGTGGGCAGATCAGTTGGTGCAGATGGTGAAGCTAACAGATGCTTTTGTTGAATGCCTAAGGCATGCTCAGAGCCGGCCCTAGGCATAGGCAAACTAGGCAATTGCCTAGGGCATCTGGTATGTCAAGGGGCACAAGCAGCTTCTGCTGATTAAAATGATATGCGGCATGCCTATATTCTGTGTGTAGCATTTCGTATGAAGGTACAACCACAGTCGCACACAGTATATAGGAATGCTGCATATCATTTTAATCAGCAGAAGCTGCTTGTGCATCCTAGCCACATAGCAATGCAAATAAGATACATTTTCATAAAAAATAGGCACCCGACGTTAGCAGAGCTGCCAGTTGACTCACGCCAGGAACTAAATGTGTCTTTTTGTGTATAAGGACATTAATAATGTGTAACATATGTGTAAGGGGCACTATGTGTGTCATTATGTGTATAAGGGCACTAATAATGTGCGGCATATGTGTTAGGGAAATTATGTGTATAAGGGCAGTAATAAGGGTTGGCATAATGTGCAAGGCGCATTATGTTTATAAGGACATTAATAATGTGTGTCATATGTATAAGGGGCATTACTGTGTGGTATTATGTGTATAAATGCATTACCAATGTGTGGCATTATGTGTATAAGGTGCTCTACTGTGTGGCGTAATGTATAGAAAGGGCACTACTGTGTGGTCTAATGTGAATTAAGAGCAATATGGTGTGGTGTAATGTGAATAAGGAGCAATATGGTGTGGTGTAATGAGAATAAAGAGCAATATGGTGTGGTGTAATGTGAATAAGGAGCAATATGGTGTGGTGTAATGAGAATAAAGAGCAATATGGTGTGGTGTAATGTGAATAAGGAGCAATTCAGTATGATGTTATGTGAATGAGGGGCACTACTGTGAGGAGTAACGTATATAAGGTAAAGTGGTACGACTGTGTGATGTAATGTGAATAAGGGACACTAACGCATGATAAATTGTGAATAAAGTTGCACTACTGTGAGGCATAATTTGAATTGGGGGTACTATTGTGTGGCCATGCCTCTTGCCAACAAAAACACATACCTTTTTGGGCTGCGCCGAATGTGCACACTGTTCTTATTTAAATTACAGGGGGAAGGAAAAAAAAAGGACTGCTATGTGTGGGGGGTGATGGTCCTGGTATAGGGGTGCAGGGTCAGAGGCGGAACTAGCGGTGGTGCTAGGGGGCACCAGACAAAATCTTGCCTAGGGCATCATATTGGTTAGGACCGGCTCTGGGCATGCTAGAGTTCAAGGTGTGAACCAATGCCCAGCCTGGAAGTCAATAGAATCCTGGTACACCAAGAGATATTGCGATTAGCCCGAGAGGTCTATGAACAGAGGGCCAGAGAAGAAGCAACAAGTACAGAGATTTCCCTTCCATCAAGCCAGATGGTGCCTGCATACATTTTGCCCTTCACTGATCTTCCAGATGTGGACATGGGGGATTATTCACTAAGCCTTGGGTGGAGATAAAGTAGACGGAGATAAAGTACCAGCCAATCAGCATCTAACTGCCATGTCACAGGCTGGGTTTGAAAAATGACAGTTAGGAGCTGATTGGCTGGTACTTTATCTCCATCCAAGGTTTAGTATGTAAACCCCTAATTAGTGAGAGAGTGCCAAGAACCATCTGCCCAGTATGTTACACTGGGGTAGGCTGATCTTGACCAGGTGGATGCTTGGAAGCACTGCCTGCAACCCCTTCTCTCCTCCCTGGGGGAATGTCACAGCGAACAGCCTGCACTGTGATACAACTGCCCGGTCGCTGATTTGGAGGATATGGAAATCATCCCACGAGATTATGTTATGTTATCAATTACACTGTATGTGTGTTATTCCTGTTAGCATTAGAGCTTTCTATTGCTTACTTATGCTAAGGGAATAAATATATGCGCATTCTAGATCTGTGGAAACCATACATTAGATTATCAGGTCAGGTAGACCCGACTTTTATCCAAAAGAAACAATCTTTGTTTACTACATATTGTCTAACAGTGAGCTATGCCAAACAGCCAGAAGTCAGTCCCAGCTGGGTGTCACCTGAAAGATGACACTTATGGGAGGTAGTGGGGGCTAGATATAGCAAAGACACCATTAATCTGATCCTTTTGTAACTCCCCTGGGCAGGGCATTCCCATATGGGGGGGGGATTAGGAGGGTGATAAAGGAGGGTTACTCTGTGGGCTGGAGAGATGAGTCACTGACCCTAGGCTAAGAGGTGATACTCTGCCAGGGATTCACTGTGGAAACTGTCGTGGTGGATTATATTACAGAAGTGTGCTGTGCTGTTTACCACCCATTCTGTTCAATAAACCGCCATTGGTTATCAACTACTGCAATGCCCAAGTGATCTGGTACCCAGTATCTTCACACTGGCCATAGGAAGTCCCTATCCATCTGCTTATGGAAATAGCCAACAGCACTATCAGAGTGCACTTGCACTAGCCCTATACCTGGTACAAGAGACTAGTGTCGGTCTGAGGTATGAAGGACCAACTGGGAGAATGCAGTGGTGGGGCCCATGTTTAATGGGTGTGGCCAGTTACCACAGGATGAGACCAGCCCATACACTGGCTTGAAAAGCTATTAGAGACCATGTAATGGCCTTCCAATAGGGTAAAAATACATAATTTGAGTGCACTGTCTGAAACCTGACATTAACATAGAAACATAGAAACATAGAATTTGACGGCAGATAAGAACCACTTGGCCCATGTAGTCTGCCCATTTTTTTTTTATCCTTTAGGTAATCGCAACCCTTTTTGAACCTTAATTCTTTGTAAGGATATTCATATGCCTAGAGGAAGGCTTCAGGCAGTGGGGCCCATCAGGGGTTTCCCCTCTGCCACGGTGGGCCAGTCCGACCCTGCAAGAGATGCCTCTATTTAGCGGCAAGGGGAGATGAGATTGAGATGCGTATGACCAGGGCCGCCTAGACTCCTGTCGGGCTTGGGTGCTGGGAGGTAGTCACGGGTGGTGGCACGGCTTTGGCTCGCTGTCCCTTAGATCTCTTCATTTGTATTTGTTGTGCGCTACCATTGAGTGGCACTTGCTCATAGTTGCATGAGCTTTGCACTGTTGCATGCGCAGTGCTAAAAATCACATGATCCATCCGCAAAATAAAGTTATTTACAACTCCGTATATTGGGGGTCATTTTGAGTTGATCGCTAGCTGCTTTCGTTCGCTGCGCAGTGATCAGGCAAAAAAAGGCACTGCTGCGCATGCGTATGCGGCGCAATGCGCACGCGTGTCATACTATTACAGCGAACTATGTAGTTTCACACAAGGTCTAGCGAAGCTTTTCAGTCGCACTGCTGGCCGCAGAGTGATTGACAGGAAGAGGGCGTTTCTGGGTGTCAACTGACCGTTTTCAGGGAGTGTTCGGAAAAATGCAGGCGTGGCTTGGTGAATGCAGGGCGTGTTTGTGACATCAAAACAGGAACAGAATAGTCTGAAGTCATCGCAAGCGCTGAGTAGGTCTGAAGCTACTCTGAAACTGCCCAAAATTATTTTGTAGCCGCTCTGCAATCCTTTTGTTCGCACTTCTGCTAAGCTAAAATACACTCCCAGTGGGAGGCGGCATAGCGTTTGCACGGCTGTTAAAAACTGCTAGCGAGCGAACAACTCGGAATGACCCCCATCATCCTCTAAGCAATTAGGCCCAATTTTAGTGAGTTTAAGACTTAAGTTATTTCCTGTTCATGGCCTACTATAATTTGTGTCTATATACATTGTTTTTGTTCTTTCTGGCTTCTGTGCATATAGACATATATTTATGTTATCAGTTATTTCTTTCTTTTCGTTTGCCCTAGGGCAGGACAAAGCTCTGTAGCCACTAAAAATAATCAATGTGAAATACTATGCGCCGCGCCTCTTCACCGCGCTGCAAAGGTGGACATTTGTCCCGCTCAACGGCTGGCCTGAGAATACGCCGGGTTCCTCCAGCCAACATGGGCCCTGGTAATTGGTAGCCGTCCTGCTCACATATTAAAATCTGTCACAATTAAATAAGTGTGTGATGTTTGACGAGTGAGTATGAGAAGTGACGTTCGATGAGTGACGAGCTTAGAGTGACAAGCGGCTAGTCAATAAGAATGATCATTGAGCAAACAGAGATGAATGGCAAATAAAGACCAATCAGCTACAAGTGTCTGAGCTAGACATAACAAGTTATGATGGTTGAGTGATGAATAATGAGGGAGGATTTATAAGACACTGACAGTCAGAATGATGATAGATGTATGATGCTATGGGGCTATTTATTCATTATTGGGTTTTGCGCCTGAAAATGATCATTTGTTATGGACACTTTTTGCAGCGATAAGAGATTATGGATTTTCAGGATGTATTAAAATAAACATGCGGGGGCAGTAAAGTAAAGCTTTGTATTCCAGAGCTTTACTAAGCATGTGAGGTGTCTGCTGCGGTCTCCCCGTACATACCTTCAGGGTATCCTTAATATTCTATGTACCACCCAAAAACCCATGAGCACAAATAAGTGTTACATTAAAGAGAAGTACTGTATATAATAATGGATTCTATGTTTCAATGCTAGTTTTTCTATCATGTAAAATGCATTTCCAGACTTTATAAGGAAGACAATTCAAGAACTTGGCAAATGCATCATTGTGATCTTTTTGAAAGTTGATTGTCTGGAGAGCAAATTTAGCAAAATACCATCCAATAGATTGTAAGTTTGCAAGCAGGGCCGGGCTCTCTTACCACTGTCTGTCTATTACTACCACTGTACGCAGTCTTACTGTTTTATTACAGTTCTGTTCCCAGTTGTATAGAGCAACTGAATATGCTGGCTCTATATAAGTAACTGTTAACAACTAAAAATGAAATAATGTACAGGTAGAATTACTGTGTATAAAACTAGTTCTTGTGAAACATGCATTATACATGTTGGTTGTGTGAGCACTCACTAGCGCCATCTATTGGAGCAAACAGTTGTATTTTAAAAATACATTTTATGTCATGCATGATGTGGTTAGGATCATACGTAGGGCCCAATTCAGACCCTGTCGCAAGTGTGCAAAGATCGATATGAAGCGACTTTTGCACATGTGCGCATGCGCCTACACCGGTACGCGCCTGTGCAAGGTCCTTAACTGCGTTCTCCTCAGAACGCAGTTGAAGACCTGAAGGGGGGGGAATGGGGCATTGACACTGCATTTTGTGGGCGTCCATTTAAGGGGTGCGGTCTGGACAGCGCAGGCGTGTCCGGACCTTTGCTGGGGCAGGTCGCGTCGGCTGCGTGACATCACACTCAGCCGCTGCGACTCAAAACATGGCGGGTAGCCATCTGCGTAGGCAGAGGGCTACTCGAACTATGCTTTCGCATGTCTACACACCCCGCAGCCTAACCCTAACCCTCCTCTCCCGCAGCCTAACCCTAACACACACACCCTACAGCCTAATCCTAACCCTCCCCTCCCGCACCCTAACCTTAACCCTCCCTGGCATACTTACGTTCGTGATTCTGGCTTTCAGGATTTAGGCATTGGGATTCTCAGTGGTGTCAAGATTCCGGTGCCGGTGTTCTCTCCGCCGGTATCTTGAACGTTGGTATAGCAACTGCAGCCCCTGTTAAGTACCCCTAGCTGCTTGTTAACCCAAGGTGTAAAGTAATGCAGACATGGTCAAGAGATTCAGTTGTTGTACAGCCAAATATCATACTAGGCAAGAAATGTCAAATTGACCGTGGCAAAAGTTGTTGCCTGGGGAGGGGGGGGGGGGGGGGGGTGTTGATATCTCTGCAGCTGCTCATATCCTGGCATTTTTGCACAAAGTCTCTTGTGTTTACAGAAAATAGAGCGCATAGTAAGAAAACAGCTAGTGAGCGGCAGTTCTGTGGGCAAACATGCCTTGTTAATTAAAGAGGGCAGAGGAGAAGGCCAGACTTCTTCAAGTTGAAAAGAAGGAGATAACACATCAAATAGCCATACCTTACAACAGTGTTCAGGCTTTTCCAGGGGCACACAGAGGTCCTCCCCAGTACTAGAAAGGTGCGCAAGTGGCCACTGACTGTATGTATCCTTTATGCAAACTGAGAAGATGTTCTCTGGTTTTAATATAACGGACTGGAAAAGTGGAAATGCATTTACATGGTAAACATTACCATTGATGAGTACTTTATATTGACACATACTGTTCTTGTTAATTTTAACCACTTAACTGTATGTATCGCACAAATATCCCGGTATCGGCACGGCATACTGCCGTGTCGAAAAAGGGTCAGTGTGCGATGTGAAGGCACTTTAGCCGAATTAGCGGGTCGCCTGACCCGGTAATTCAACCCGGTATAAAAGAAGGGTTATACCCGGGTTGAATACCGGGTCAGGAGCAGTGTGAATGGGAGCCGCGTCGATGCGACACAGCTCCCATTCACAGCATAGGGAGAGGCTGCGCAGGAGATGAGCTTATGTCTCAGCGCCGCCTCCTCCCCTGCCCCTGCTGCCGCTGCGCCCTCCCCCCTGCTGCTATGGCGAGCGACCCGGTATATTGCCGGGTCGGAAAGCCACCATAGCAGAGCAAATGCCGGATCCCACCCGGTAAGGACACATTTCTCTTACCGGGTGGGATCCGGCATTTGCGATCTGAAAGCGGTATAACTGATGATTTTTTCCTTCAAAAGCGTTAACATTGTTTTTTAAAATGTATTTTATTTAATAAAGTTGAAGAAGTATTTTTTAAAATATTAAAACATTATATTATGCACATCTGCAGAACGGATCTCCTTGTCAAAAACTTGGGGACGGGGTGGGATGGCGCAGTTGCATGAAATCTGACCATGCCAGTTAAGTGGTTAAAGTCAAACTTATGTGTGATGTATGATGCGGTAAACTACAAAGCATCATACGTCACTCATTATGCTGATTCCTAGTAAACTTATCATGAGTTATCAATCACCACTCATCTGTCACCAACCATCCCTATTACCCAACCCTCATAACGTGCCCCTCATCTCTTGTCATTGATCATTTGCTCTTCATTACTCTGCACTTGTTTCTGACATTTGACAACATCCGCTCTAACTTTGATGTATGACTCTGCTGAATGATCATTTTTGTAGGAAACAAAAGTGACATACAGATTATTAAACAACTGAAGTCGCCCCAAGCATAATAATATTGGAAGGGTAACCTACAGTTACTAATGGTTCGGGTGTTCCATAACAGTGAGCAGTCACAAGGCTCAATTCCATTCCGTGCAACGGAAGCAGAACTCCGCACGCGGCCCAATCTCATCCCGGACTTGCTGATTTTTGTACTCAGTCTTATGGCATATAGCCACCCTTACTCGTAGGCCAGTGGTTCCCAAACTTTTTTGAATCATGGCGCCCTAGAGTATCAGAATTGTTTTCACAGCACCCCCAGGCCAAAAGTTTCTTATTGAGAAATATTAAATGAAGTAAATTGTGTCTATACGTATGTCATCCTTAGGTTCAAATGTGTGGTGAGGGACAATATTTCCTTCTATTTGCCCACACACTTTATATTTGGCAGCCACCAGCACTGGTTTTGCCTATTACATTGACCATAAATAATTTGAATTGGTCCTGGACTATCAATCCAAGGCACCCCTGCAAGTGCCCCGAGGCACCCCAGGGTGCCACGGCACACAGTTTGAGAACCACTGTCGTAGGGGGATGAGAACATTGTCTCCTGATTGAACTGATACCACAGAGTCTATTCAGCTGGAAAACCACCTTATTGGTGCTCTAATATACAGTATATATATATATATATATATATATTTATATATATCAGTGGCGTGCGGTGAGGTCAGTGGCTGGTGAGGCACTACAGCCATAATGTACGCCGCATCCTGCCGATGACCCCTACCGCCTCCGAGCCAATGCCCGCTGCCACCGCCAATGGCTTACAAAACTTTCCAACCATCAACTGACCCAGCCCTCCGACACTAATTTGCATCTCAGTCCGATGCCGCCAATGCCCGCTGCCTGCCTGCTCATCATACTTGTTGTATATTGTACATTTTTATAGAAAAATAAATAAAAATAGTGTTTGGGACTGGGAAGGGAGTGGGAGGAGGGCATGAATGCAATTTTTTTGTCCAGGGCTTCCATTAACTTAATGGAGAAGGGTCTGAATGGGTTAAAAAAATGTAAAAAAAAAATGCGTGAGGTCCCCCCTCCTAAGTATAACCAGCCTCGGGCTCTTTGAGCCGGTCCTGGTTGTTTAAATACTGGGGAAAAAATTGGACAGGGGTTCCCCGTATTTAGACAACCAGCACCGGGCTCTTAGTCCGGTCCTGGTTCCAAAAATACGGGGAACAAAAGATGTAGGGGTCCCCCGTATATTTAAAACCAGTACCGGGCTCCACTAGCCAGGGACATAATGCCACAGCCGGGGGACACATTTATGTAGGTCCCTGCGGCCGTGGCATTACCCCCCCAACTAGTCACCCCTGGCCGGGGTTCCCTGGAGGAGTGGGGACCCCTTAAATCAAGGGGTCACCCCCCTTTCAGGCACCCAAGGGCCAGGGGTGAAGCCCGAGGCTGTCCCCAGCACCCCTGGGCGGTGGGTGCCGGGCTGATAGTCATGTGTGTAAAAAAAAGAATATTGTTTTTTGTTGTGGAACTACAAGGCCCAGCAAGCCTCCCCCGCTTGCTGGTACTTGGAGAACCTCAAGTACCAGCATGCAGGGAAATAACGGGCCCGCTGGTACCTGTAGTTCTACAACAACAAAAAATACCCAAATAAAAACCCAACTCACACACCGTGAAAGTAAAAATTTATTAAAACACACTTACACACTCACACATACTTACCTACATCCCACGCCGGTCACGTCCACTTGTCCAGTAGAATCCAATAGGGGTACCTGTAAAAATGAGAGACAGATTACTTACCTACATCCCACACCGATCACGTCCACTTGTCCAGTAGAATCCAATAGGGTAGGGGTACCTGTAAAAATGAACATTATACTTACAAACTGAGAGAGAGAGAGAGAGAGAGTGTGAGGGCGGGATGTACTAAGCAGTAATATAGCGGTAAAACCTGTTACCGGCCCGATGTCTTTTCCCCGTATGTTCTATTAATCCTCAGCCTACTGCGCTGTCAGTTGCTTCTGCATCTCCTGTTACACGTGACTTCTTCGGCGCGGTACCTGCTGTCATAGGTAGCCTATTGTTCCACCACGGGCACCGTATGTACGAACGTACAGGACCTGTCACCTCCAGGCATATGTGCCATCGTTTAATGATCGGAGGTGATGGGTCCCATACGTTCGTACATACGGTGCCCGCGGTGGACCAATAGGCTACCTATGAGAGCAGGTATCGTGCAGAAGTCACGTGTAACAGGTGCAAGTGACAGCGTGGCAGGCTGGGGGTTAATTAAATACGGGGAAAAGATATTGAGCTGGTAGGACACACACACCCCCCTACCTGCTGCTAGGTAGAGCCGCACGAGACCGACACACACACACACACCCCTAACTGCTGCTGCACACACACACCCCTACCTGCTGCTGCACCCCCCCCCCTCCCCCCTACCTGCTGCTGCTGGACCCCCCCCCACACACACACACACACACACACACACCTGCTGCTGCTGGACACACACACACACACACACACACACACACACTACCTCTGCTGCTGCTGCTGGACGACCCCCCCCCCCCCCCGCCCCTACCGGCTGCTGCTGGACACACACACACACAACACACACAAACACTACCTCTGCTGCTGCTGGACCCCCCCCCCCCCCACACACACACACACACACACCTGCTGCTGGACACACACACACACACACTACCTCTGCTGCTGCTGCTGGACGACCCACCCCCCTACCTGCTGCTGCTGGACACACACACACAACACACACAAACACTACCTCTGCTGCTGCTGGAACCCCCCCCCCCCCCCACACACACACACACACCTGCTACTGCTGGACACACACACAAACACACACACACACTACCTCTGCTGCTGCTGCTGGACGACCCCCCCACCCCTCCCTACCTGCTGCTGCTGCTGCTGGACACACACACACACAACACACACAGACAGTACCTCTGCTGCTGCTGGGGAGAGCCGCTCCGGTCAGCGGGAGGGTGGAGGAGGGGGAGAGCCGCACATCACGGCGCTTTGGTCAGCAGGAAGACGGAGGAGGTCGGGGGAGAGCCGCACTCCCGCCTACCTCCAGCGACACTCACCGCCGGGTGGTGTCCCTGTCAGCGAGGCACTTGTATAAGTGCCGCTTCCCCATCTGTTTTGAATGGGCTTTTACAGCCCAGTGCTTGGCCCCGCCCCCCGCTCAGTCCCGTTTCAATTCTGTATGAAAGGCACCTGCTGTCAGTGCCTCGCAAGCACATTAAACCGCAAAAATTATTAGAATTAATTAAAGAAGATACTTATGACACAGAATATGTGTCATAAGTATCTTCTTTATATTATTTTAATAATTAATCACAGGGGAGGCACTGCCTCCCCTGACTGCACTTTCCCTGATATATAAGAGATTATTAGGGAGATTTTTCAAATTTCTAGAGAGAACAAGTGGAGGTGCTGCTCATAGCAACCAATTAGGTTCTAGCCAGGAACGTATGTTCATACCAGGCACCCGAAGGCAAAGTACTGTAGGTGGTGATGCCCCCCCCCCCCCTCCCCTCTCCCGGTCGATGGAATAAAGCTGCAAGGAAGGGAGGGATGTGCCAGTAATTCTGCCAGTTTGTATACTCTCCAGCCACTCTCCCCCAGCCTAAGTTTTCTTCAGCCTCATGTGCCCTTGTGTCTCTCCAGCCTCATTCCTCCTGTCTCCAGCCCTGCAGTGCTTCTCCAGAACCATCCAGCCCCCTTCTGTCACTCAGCAACAATAGTGTCTCTCCAGATCCAGCCTTCCATTTTATGTTTCAACTGCCCCCAATGTCTCTCCAGACAGCCCCCTTCTGTCTCCAGCCAGAACCAGCCAGCCACTTATGTGTCCAGCCCTGCACGGTATCTTCAAATCTAGTCTTGTGGGCTGCTACTCTATCAGCGATGCGGCACACGTGACATAATTACGTCACACACGCCAGGTCACAACTATGAAAAAAAAAACGGGCAACCACCGGCAAGTGAAAGCGGCTGCATGGCCCATCACACAGCCATCGACAGATCCAACTAAAATCGCTGGCTGCGCCGCTGCAATGACAAGCAGAGCACAGGCATAGGTCATAAATGGACCTCTCTGTGCCCCCCCTGACAGCTGGCACCCGGCTGCCAATGACTCCATGGCTTTCGGGAGTTCCGCCATTGGCTCTAGCTAACATTTTATATAATTTACTAAATAAATGATAGCTAGAATCTGATTGGTTGCTGTGGGCAACTTGTCCTCTATAGAAGGTTTAATACATCTATGCCTATAGAAGTTGCATTTCCCAAGTAGAGATGAGCGCCTGAAATTTTTCGGGTTTTGTGTTTTGGTTTTGGGTTCGGTTCCGCGGCCGTGTTTTGGGTTCGACCGCGTTTTGGCAAAACCTCACCGAATTTTTTTTGTCGGATTCGGGTGTGTTTTGGATTCGGGTGTTTTTTTAAAAAAACACTAAAAAACAGCTTAAATCATAGAATTTGGGGGTCATTTTGATCCCATATTATTATTAACCTCAAAAACCATAATTTCCACTCATTTTCAGTCTATTCTGAATACCTCACACCTCACAATATTATTTTTAGTCCTAAAATTTGCACCAAGGTCGCTGGATGACTAAGCTAAGCGACACTAGTGGCCGACACAAACACCTGGCCCATCTAGGAGTGGCACTGCAGTGTCACGCAGGATGTCCCTTCCAAAAAACCCTCCCCAATCAGCACATGACGCAAAGAAAAAAAGAGGCGCAATGAGGTAGCTGACTGTGTGAGTAAGATAAGCGACCCTAGTGGCCGACACAAACACCGGGCCCATTTAGGAGTGGCACTGCAGTGTCACGCAGGATGTCCCTTCCAAAAAACCCTCCCCAATCAGCACATGACGCAAAGAAAAAAAGAGGCGCAATGAGGTAGCTGACTGTGTGAGTAAGATTAGCGACCCTAGTGGCCGACACAAACACCGGGCCCATTTAGGAGTGGCACTGCAGTGTCACGCAGGATGTCCCTTCCAAAAAACCCTCCCCAATCAGCACATGACGCAAAGAAAAAAAGAGGCGCAATGAGGTAGCTGACTGTGTGAGTAAGATAAGCGACCCTAGTGGCCGACACAAACACCGGGCCCATTTAGGAGTGGCACTGCAGTGTCACGCAGGATGTCCCTTCCAAAAAACCCTCCCCAATCAGCACATGACGCAAAGAAAAAAAGAGGCGCAATGAGGTAGCTGACTGTGTGAGTAAGATTAGCGACCCTAGTGGCCGACACAAACACCGGGCCCATTTAGGAGTGGCACTGCAGTGTCACGCAGGATGTCCCTTCCAAAAAACCCTCCCCAATCAGCACATGACGCAAAGAAAAAAAGAGGCGCAATGAGGTAGCTGACTGTGTGAGTAAGATTAGCGACCCTAGTGGCCGACACAAACACCGGGCCCATTTAGGAGTGGCACTGCAGTGTCACGCAGGATGTCCCTTCCAAAAAACCCTCCCCAATCAGCACATGACGCAAAGAAAAAAAGAGGCGCAATGAGGTAGCTGACTGTGTGAGTAAGATTAGCGACCCTAGTGGCCGACACAAACACCGGGCCTATTTAGGAGTGGCACTGCAGTGTCACGCAGGATGTCCCTTCCAAAAAACCCTCCCCAATCAGCACATGACGCAAAGAAAAAAAGAGGCGCAATGAGGTAGCTGACTGTGTGAGTAAGATTAGCGACCCTAGTGGCCGACACAAACACTGGGCCCATTTAGGAGTGGCACTGCAGTGTCACGCAGGATGTCCCTTCCAAAAAACCCTCCCCAATCAGCACATGACGCAAAGAAAAAAAGAGGCGCAATGAGGTAGCTGACTGTGTGAGTAAGATTAGCGACCCTAGTGGCCGACACAAACACCGGGCCCATTTAGGAGTGGCACTGCAGTGTCACGCAGGATGTCCCTTCCAAAAAACCCTCCCCAATCAGCACATGACGCAAAGAAAAAAAGAGGCGCAATGAGGTAGCTGACTGTGTGAGTAAGATTAGCGACCCTAGTGGCCGACACAAACACCGGGCCCATTTAGGAGTGGCACTGCAGTGTCACGCAGGATGTCCCTTCCAAAAAACCCTCCCCAATCAGCACATGACGCAAAGAAAAAAAGAGGCGCAATGAGGTAGCTGACTGTGTGAGTAAGATTAGCGACCCTAGTGGCCGACACAAACACCGGGCCCATTTAGGAGTGGCACTGCAGTGTCACGCAGGATGTCCCTTCCAAAAAACCCTCCCCAAACAGCACATGACGCAAAGAAAAAGAAAAGAAAAAAGAGGTGCAAGATGGAATTGTCCTTGGGCCCTCCCACCCACCCTTATGTTGTATAAACAAAACAGGACATGCACACTTTAACCAACCCATCATTTCAGTGACAGGGTCTGCCACACGACTGTGACTGATATGACGGGTTGGTTTGGACCCCCCCCAAAAAAGAAGCAATTAATCTCTCCTTGCACAAACTGGCTCTACAGAGGCAAGATGTCCACCTCATCATCACCCTCCGATATATCACCGTGTACATCCCCCTCCTCACAGATTATCAATTCGTCCCCACTGGAATCCACCATCTCAGCTCCCTGTGTACTTTGTGGAGGCAATTGCTGCTGGTCAATGTCTCCGCGGAGGAATTGATTATAATTCATTTTAATGAACATCATCTTCTCCACATTTTCTGGATGTAACCTCGTACGCCGATTGCTGACAAGGTGAGCGGCGGCACTAAACACTCTTTCGGAGTACACACTTGTGGGAGGGCAACTTAGGTAGAATAAAGCCAGTTTGTGCAATGGCCTCCAAATTGCCTCTTTTTCCTGCCAGTATAAGTATGGACTGTGTGACGTGCCTACTTGGATGCGGTCACTCATATAATCCTCCACCATTCTTTCAATGGTGAGAGAATCATATGCAGTGACAGTAGACGACATGTCCGTAATCGTTGTCAGGTCCTTCAGTCCGGACCAGATGTCAGCATCAGCAGTCGCTCCAGACTGCCCTGCATCACCGCCAGCGGGTGGGCTCGGAATTCTGAGCCTTTTCCTCGCACCCCCAGTTGCGGGAGAATGTGAAGGAGGAGATGTTGACAGGTCGCGTTCCGCTTGACTTGACAATTTTCTCACCAGCAGGTCTTTCAACCCCAGCAGACTTGTGTCTGCCGGAAAGAGAGATCCAAGGTAGGCTTTAAATCTAGGATCGAGCACGGTGGCCAAAATGTAGTGCTCTGATTTCAACAGATTGACCACCCGTGAATCCTTGTTAAGCGAATTAAGGGCTCCATCCACAAGTCCCACATGCCTAGCGGAATCGCTCCGTGTTAGCTCCTCCTTCAATGTCTCCAGCTTCTTCTGCAAAAGCCTGATGAGGGGAATGACCTGACTCAGGCTGGCAGTGTCTGAACTGACTTCACGTGTGGCAAGTTCAAAGGGCATCAGAACCTTGCACAACGTTGAAATCATTCTCCACTGCGCTTGAGACAGGTGCATTCCACCTCCTATATCGTGCTCAATTGTATAGGCTTGAATGGCCTTTTGCTGCTCCTCCAACCTCTGAAGCATATAGAGGGTTGAATTCCACCTCGTTACCACTTCTTGCTTCAGATGATGGCAGGGCAGGTTCAGTAGTTTTTGGTGGTGCTCCAGTCTTCTGTACGTGGTGCCTGTACGCCGAAAGTGTCCCGCAATTTTTCTGGCCACCGACAGCATCTCTTGCACGCCCCTGTCGTTTTTTAAATAATTCTGCACCACCAAATTCAAGGTATGTGCAAAACATGGGACGTGCTGGAATTTGCCCATATTTAATGCACACACAATATTGCTGGCGTTGTCCGATGCCACAAATCCACAGGAGAGTCCAATTGGGGTAAGCCATTCCGCGATGATCTTCCTCAGTTGCCGTAAGAGGTTTTCAGCTGTGTGCGTATTCTGGAAACCGGTGATACAAAGCGTAGCCTGCCTAGGAAAGAGTTGGCGTTTGCGAGATGCTGCTACTGGTGCCGCCGCTGCTGTTCTTGCGGCGGGAGTCCATACATCTACCCAGTGGGCTGTCACAGTCATATAGTCCTGACCCTGCCCTGCTCCACTTGTCCACATGTCCGTGGTTAAGTGGACATTGGGTACAACTGCATTTTTTAGGACACTGGTGAGTCTTTTTCTGACGTCCGTGTACATTCTCGGTATCGCCTGCCTAGAGAAGTGGAACCTAGATGGTATTTGGTAACGGGGGCACACTGCCTCAATAAATTGTCTAGTTCCCTGTGAACTAACGGCGGATACCGGAGGCACGTCTAACACCAACATAGTTGTCAAGGCCTCAGTTATCCGCTTTGCAGCAGGATGACTGCTGTGATATTTCATCTTCCTCGCAAAGGACTGTTGAACAGTCAATTGCTTACTGGAAGTAGTACAAGTGGGCTTACGACTTCCCCTCTGGGATGACCATCGACTCCCAGCAGCAACAACAGCAGCGCCAGCAGCAGTAGGCGTTACACGCAAGGATGCATCGGAGGAATCCCAGGCAGGAGAGGAATCGTCAGAATTGCCAGTGACATGGCCTGCAGGACTATTGGCATTCCTGGGGAAGGAGGAAATTGACACTGAGGGAGTTGGTGGGGTGGTTTGCGTGAGCTTGGTTACAAGAGGAAGGGATTTACTGGTCAGTGGACTGCTTCCGCTGTCACCCAAAGTTTTTGAACTTGTCACTGTCTTATTATGAATGCGCTGCAGGTGACGTATAAGGGAGGATGTTCCGAGGTGGTTAACGTCCTTACCCCTACTTATTACAGCTTGACAAAGGGAACACACGGCTTGACACCTGTTGTCCGCATTTCTGTTGAAATACCTCCACACCGAAGAGCTGATTTTTTTGGTATTTTCACCTGGCATGTCAACGGCCATATTCCTCCCACCGACAACAGGTGTCTCCCCGGGTGCCTGACTTAAACAAACCACCTCACCATCAGAATCCTCCTGGTCAATTTCCTCCCCAGCGCCAGCAACACCCATATCCTCCTCATCCTGGTGTACTTCAACACTGACATCTTCAATCTGACTATCAGGAACTGGACTGCGGGTGCTCCTTCCAGCACTTGCAGGGGGCGAGCAAATGGTGGAAGGCGCATGCTCTTCACGTCCAGTGTTGGGAAGGTCAGGCATCGCAACCGACACAATTGGACTCTCCTTGTGGATTTGGGATTTCGAAGAATGCACAGTTCTTTGCTGTGCTTTTGCCAGCTTGAGTCTTTTCATTTTTCTAGCGAGAGGCTGAGTGCTTCCATCCTCATGTGAAGCTGAACCACTAGCCATGAACATAGGCCAGGGCCTCAGCCGTTCCTTGCCACTCCGTGTGGTAAATGGCATATTGGCAAGTTTACGCTTCTCCTCCGACAATTTTATTTTAGGTTTTGGAGTCCTTTTTTTACTGATATTTGGTGTTTTGGATTTGACATGCTCTGTACTATGACATTGGGCATCGGCCTTGGCAGACGACGTTGCTGGCATTTCATCGTCTCGGCCATGACTAGTGGCAGCAGCTTCAGCACGAGGTGGAAGTGGATCTTGATCTTTCCCTAATTTTGGAACCTCAACATTTTTGTTCTCCATATTTTAATAGGCACAACTAAAAGGCACCTCAGGTAAACAATGGAGATGGATGGATACTAGTATACAATTATGGACGGACTGCCGAGTGCCGACACAGAGGTAGCCACTGCCGTGAACTACCGTACTGTACTGTGTCTGCTGCTAATATAGACTGGTTGATAAAGAGATGTCGTAGTATGTATGTATGAAGAAGAAAGAAAAAAAAACCACGGTTAGGTGGTATACAATTATGGACGGACTGCCGAGTGCCGACACAGAGGTAGCCACAGCCGTGAACTACCGTACTGTACTGTGTCTGCTGCTAATATAGACTGGTTGATAAAGAGATGTCGTAGTATGTATGTATGAAGAAGAAAGAAAAAAAAACCACGGGTAGGTGGTATACAATTATGGACGGACTGCCGAGTGCCGACACAGAGGTAGCCACAGCCGTGAACTACCGTACTGTACTGTGTCTGCTGCTAATATAGACTGGTTGATAAAGAGATGTCGTAGTATGTATGTATAAAGAAGAAAGAAAAAAAACCCACGGTTAGGTGGTATACAATTATGGACGGACTGCCGAGTGCCGACACAGAGGTAGCCACAGCCGTGAACTACCGTACTGTACTGTGTCTGCTGCTAATATAGACTGGTTGATAAAGAGATGTCGTAGTATGTATGTATGAAGAAGAAAGAAAAAAAAACCACGGTTAGGTGGTATACAATTATGGACGGACTGCCGAGTGCCGACACAGAGGTAGCCACAGCCGTGAACTACCGTACTGTACTGTGTCTGCTGCTAATATAGACTGGTTGATAAAGAGATGTCGTAGTATGTATGTATAAAGAAGAAAGAAAAAAAAAACACGGTTAGGTGGTATACAATTATGGACGGACTGCCGAGTGCCGACACAGAGGTAGCCACAGCCGTGAACTACCGTACTGTACTGTGTCTGCTGCTAATATAGACTGGTTGATAAAGAGATGTAGTAGTATGTATGTATAAAGAAGAAAGAAAAAAAAACCACGGGTAGGTGGTATACAATTATGGATGGACTGCCGAGTGCCGACACAGAGGTAGCTACAGCCGTGAACTACCGTACTGTGTCTGCTGCGACTGGATGATAAATAATGATATAAAAAATATATATATATCACTACTGCAGCCGGACAGGTATATATATTATATAATGACGGACCTGCTGGACACTGTCTGTCAGCAGAATGAGTTTTTTATAGAATAAAAAAAAAAACACCACACAAGTGAAGTCACACGACGAGTGTTTAACTTTTTCAGGCAATCACAATATAGTATACTACTAACTATACTGGTGGTCAGTGTGGTCAGGTCACTGGTCAGTCACACTGGCAGTGGCACTCCTGCAGCAAAAGTGTGCACTGTTTAATTTTAATATAATATGTACTCCTGGCTCCTGCTATAACCTATAACTGGCACTGCAGTGCTCCCCAGTCTCCCCCACAATTATAAGCTGTGTGAGCTGAGCACAGTCAGATATATAATATATACATAGATGATGCAGCACACTGGGCTGAGCAGTGCACACAGATATGGTATGTGACTGTCTTGTACTCCTGGCTCCTGCTATAACCTATAACTGGCACTGCAGTGCTCCCCAGTCTCCCCCACAATTATAAGCTGTGTGAGCTGAGCACAGTCAGATATATAATATATACATAGATGATGCAGGCATGCAGCACACTGGGCTGAGCAGTGCACACAGATATGGTATGTGACTGAGTGACTGTGTGTACCGTTTTTTTCAGGCAGAGAACGGATATATTAAATAAAACAACTGCACTGCTGGTGGTCACTGTGGTCAGTCACTAAACTCTGCACTCTCTTCTACAGTATCAGCCTCAGGTCAATCTCTCTCTCTCTCCTAATCTAAATGGAGAGGACGCCAGCCACGTCCTCTCCCTATCAATCTCAATGCACGTGTGAAAATGGCGGCGACGCGCGGCTCCTTATATAGAATCCGAGTCTCGCGAGAATCCGACAGCGTCATGATGACGTTCGGGCGCGCTCGGGTTAACCGAGCAAGGCGGGAAGATCCGAGTCGCTCGGACCCGTGAAAAAAAACATGAAGTTCGTGCGGGTTCGGATTCAGAGAAACCGAACCCGCTCATCTCTATTCCCAAGTAATGATAATTTGAGTGATCCACTGTTTAGCGGATAAATTATTACAAAGCCTTTGTTGACAAGCCAATGGCCCTGTGCAAACCATCGACATGTTCTATACAATTTGGCAGAGTTTATAGTGATCCAAGTCATACAGTATAATTACTAAACTTACCGAGATTCCGGAGCCTCCTGGTTGTTCCAGGAGTGCAGGCAAGTCTGGTTACAGTTTTGGTGGTATTCCTCCAATACGCAGCGCCTGAAAGTGGATTCCCCAGAATGTGGGTGTGGTCGGGCGGATCAGGTGTTGTTTGTCACTTGGAGTAGGGCTTATATTGTCCCAGTTTTGTTTCTTTTTTAAAGCTTGTGGGTTTTTACAAATCAGTGTAGTCGAAACCTTTGCTTGTAGTCTCAGTAGTAGCTCTAGAGCCCTTATCAGAAATTAAACACAATTTCTCATACGTCCTAGAGCAGTGGTTCTCAAACTCGGTCCTCAGGACCCCACACAGTGCACGTTTTGCAGGTAACCCAGTAGATGCACAGGTGTATTAATTATACACTGACACATTTTAAAAGGTCCACAGGTGGAGTTAATTATGTCACTTGTGATTCTGTGAGGAGACCTGCAAAACATGCACCGTGTGGGGTCCTGAGGACCGAGTTTGAGAACCTGTGTCCTAGAGGATGCTGGGGACTCCAAAAGGACCATGGGGTATAGACGGGATCTGCAGGAGACATGGGCACACTATAAGACTTTGAATGGGTGTGAACTAGCTCCTCCCTCTATGCCCCTCCTCCAGACCTCAGTTAGACTCTGTGCCCAGAGAGACTAAGCACACACAGGGGAGCTCTCCTGAGTTTCTCTGAAAAGACTTTATGTTAGGTTTATGATTTTCAGGGAGACCTGCTGGCTACAGGCTCCCTGCATCGTGGGAGTGAGGGGAGAGAAGCAGACCTACTTCTTCTGAGTTCAAGGGCTCTGCTTCTTAGACTACTGGACACCATTAGCTCCAGAGGGTCTGATCACTTGGTTCGCCTAGCTGCTCGTTCCCGGAGCCGCGCCGTCACCCCCCTCACAAAGCCAGGATACAGAAGCCGGGGGAGTATTAGAAAAAGAGAAGACTTCAGGATCTCTGAGGTACCATGCAACGGTCGCGCTGCGCGCCATTGCTCCCACACACAAGCGGCACTATAAGGGTGCAGGGAGCAGGGGGGGGGGCGCCCTGGGCAGCAATATACCGCTTAGATATGACCTGGAAAAGTGCTATACAGTGCATAGGCACTGTATACTGACCCCCGCCAGTATAAAAATATGCAAAAATAATGGGACTGAAGCGCGCCAAGAAGGGGGCGTGGTTTAGCCCTCACAACGCTATACAGCGACATTTTCTCCTCACAGAGATGCTGGGCCCGCCAAAACACTGTTAAACAGCTAACAGTGTAAAATGAGGGGGGGCACAGTTATTTAGTGCAATATGGGTTCCAGCATGAAGCACTATATATATGTATATATAATGAGCGTGTGTAAAATGAGTTGGTTAACGTTTCTGTGTTTTCCCTGTCAGAAATCTGGCCATTTTAGCAATGTTGGTGGGCGTTTAGTACACGTGTGTTGACATGTGTGAGTGCTCTACCAAAAACAGATATGGGAATTCCTCTGTCGGCATTGCCGACTCCAGATGGTACTTGATTCATGAGATTAAGTGTCAGCATGTCAGTAGTTGTAAGCTTTTCCAAAGTAAACACTGTTTGGGGAACACAGTCGTATGTGGGTGACCCTGTCGGCACCAACTATTATGACTGGGTGTAAGATAATGTAAAAAACCTATACCTGTATGTATATATATGTATGGTACGTTTGCATTGAGCTGTAGCTCAAGCACAGACGTGATAGTATTTGTGGAGGCGTCCTAGTGAAATTAGGTATATGTTTCCCTCAGACCCCTCGGGGTCACAAAAATTTTATTTTGCCCAGTTACTACTCCCTGTTATCGACACGAATACTATGTTCTATGTCGGCCATAATGTTTCCTGATTAGATCCACAACATTGGCATTCAGTACATGGTCATACACATTCAGAACACATTAATGTCACTAGAGACCCTGATGTCCCTGACAGATTATATATATATATATATATATATATATATATGAGATGTATATATAGATATATGTGTATATATGTGTATTTAAATGTGTACATTTATATTACAATTTATTATGAATGCTGAAGTAAAGTTATTCCTTCTCATGTGCTGGTCGCTCTGTTGATGAAGCTCTAGGTCAGCCGTGACAAGATGGTCTCGAATCCTCACGAGGAGTCCGAGTGTTTATTCTTCTCCCGCCGTGGATAGAATAAAGTGAATGTCAACCCCTTGTCTGCACGGGGCCCTGTCACAAAGGATCGTATACAGGAAGCTAAGTTATATTTTAATTATATGCTTTGATGATATTTGCATTACATACGCATGGGGGAGTGCTTGTATTCAGAAATGGTCGGTTACCTTGTTATCCGATATATTTACCCTGGGGAGAAATGGGATATTCCTTGGGTCTTATCTAGAACATTGCAGCTTGCTGCCGTGCGACTACAAGAGGTATGCACTGACTCCGAGAAATACTGGAGTATCTTCCCTATGAAGGGATAATCTGGTTTGGGGATGACTTGGTTAAATTGATCTCGGCAAATACCACTGGTAAGTCTACCTTCTTGTGCTATGTTCCATCACAACGGTTGGTGACGCATTTTTCGTGGGATGCAGTCATTTTGACCAAGTTGGATATCGTTTTTATTCCCCTTCTTTGTAGGTAGAGGGAGGTGAAAAGGTAAGAGGTCTGCAGCCTTTTCAACTTCGCAAAACCTGATATCGTCCTCTGTTTCTACCACATCCACCGCAGGTCGCTCGGTCTATCTTGCTGGAGCCCACACCGGTGGGAACTCGTCTAATACTCTTCAGTCAGTCCTGGAATGGACTTGACACAGTGAGTTAAGAATAGAGTCCAAAAGGGTGACATACTCAAGTTTTCCAAATGATTCCCCTCACTGAGTTTTCAAATAGATCTTACCGATTCTCCTATGGAGAGGTAGTATGCGACGCCATACAAGAGTTGGGTCAGGATCAGGACATTATCCTGCTGTCCCTGTCACAAAAAAAGAAGAAGCTGTTATTCAAGCTTTTTCGTGCTTCCGAGGCCAGACATCTCGGTCAGAACAATCCCAAAAAAGATTTCTACTCATTCATTGTTTCTCTCTGACAGTTCTTCAACACAAAGAATCACTGTTGATCCCAACGACGCAGAGGTCGGACTTGGGAATAAGATTAGATACTGATCTGTTGTTAAGAGTTTTTTTTTTCCTCTGGAAAGAGATCTGATGATCCAGAGTCGGATCAGATTTGCAACAGTGTAAACCCGTCGATACGTTCCGTTGATGCAGAAGATGGTTGCGGCCTACGAGGCCATTCGGTGAGCAGGTCAAATGCCAGAGTTGTTTTTGCGGGACCAGTTGGACATGTGGTCCGGGTCTTACCTGCACATGCACCGGAAAATAATCCTATTTTCCAGGACCAGGATATATCTCCTGGGGTGGCTTCACAGTTCTCACTTCCTAGAGGGACGAAGGTTCGGGATCCAGGATTAGATCCTGGTGTCCATGGATACAAGTCTCCGAGGCTGGGGAGCAGTCTTTCCAGGGGGAAAGGTCAAGCCGGGAAGTTTGTCTGCAATAAGCTTTCTTGAATTAAGAGCTATTTACAACGGAACATCTTCTTCGTGTTCTGCCCGTCTTAATTCTGTTGGACGACTAAACAGCACTGGCGTAAGTAAGCCGCTAGGGCGGAACGAGGAGCAAAGCGGAAATGGTAGAAGCCGAAAAAGTTTCAGATGAGCGGAAAGGCATGTAAACGCTCTATTAGAAGTCGTCGTTCCGGGTGAAGACAACGAAGAAATAGACTTCCTCAGCAGACACGATCTCCATCCAGGAGAGTGGGGTCTTCATCAAGAAGTTTTCACAGAAGTGACAAGTCTTTGGGGAATTCCTCGATTAGTCATGATGGCGTCTCGCCTCAACAAGAAACTTCAGGGATATTGTTCCAGGTCAAGGGACACTCAAGCTATAGCAGTGGACGCCCTCGTGACACCTTGGGTGTTTCAGTCGGTCTATGTGTTCCCTCCACTTTCACTCTTTCCGAAGGTGATAAACATAAGAAAAACAAAGGTTCAGGCGATCCTCAGAGGGCTTGGTATCCAGATCTTCAAGACTTACTCGTAGAAGATCCCTGGCCTCTTCCTCTACGAGAGGACCTGTTACAGCAAGGACCGGGCGTGTATCAAGACTTACCGGGGCTGTGTTTGACGGCTTGGCGGTTGAATGCCATATCCTAGCCTGAAAGGGTATTGCCGGTGAAATCATTCCCACATTGCTTCAGGCTAGGAAAGAAGTAACGGCGAAGCTTTACCACCGTATTTGGAGGAAGTATGTGTCTTGGTGTGAATCCAAGAAGGCTCCAACGGAGGAATTTCAGCCGTGTCGTTTTCTCCATTTTTTGCAAGCAGGTGTGGATGCAGGCCTAAAGTTAGGCTCCATTAAAGTGCAGATTTCGGCCTTATCAATTTTCTTTAAAAAAAAAAAGAAAAGAAAAAGAATTGGCCACCTTTCCAGAAGTTCAGACTTTCGTGAAAGGAGTGCTGCACATCCAACCTCCATTTGTGCCCCCCCAGTGGAACCATGGGACCATAACGTGGTGTTGCAGTTTCTTATGTCACATTGGTTGGAACCTTTACGAAAGGTTGGGTAAAAATTTCTCACTTGGAAAGTGGTCATGCTGTTGGCCTTGGCGTCCGCAAAGCGGGTGTCGGAATTGGCAGCTTTGTCTCACCAATTTTGCCCCTATTTGATCTACCATGTGGATAGAGCGGAATTGAGAACTCGGCAACAATTTCTGCCAAAAGTGGTTTCTGCGTTTCACAGGAACCAGCCAATTGTGGTGCCTGGGGCTACTTAAGCCTTGGCTGATTCGAAGTCTCTCGATGTAGTCAGAGCTTTGAATATTTATGTCGCCAGAACGGCTCAGATTGGGGACACAGACGCTCTGTTTATCATGTATGCTCCCAACAATAGTGGGGCCCCTGCTTTTAAGCAGACTGTTACACGCTGGATCTGTGATACGATTCGGCATGCTTATTCTACGGCTGGATTGCCGGTACCGAAGTCGGTGAAGGCCCATTCTACCAGGAAGGTGGGTTCTTTTTGGGGCAGATGCCCGAGGAGTCTCGGCGGTTCAACTTTGCCGACCAGCTACTTGGTCGGGTTCAAACACTTTTGCTAAGTTCTACAAGTTTGATACCCTGGCTGATGAGGACCTCATGTTTGCTCAATCG